>NC_090650.1:27553050-28153050 GCF_040937935.1 Hyperolius riggenbachi | reverse complement strand
GTAACTATGGAAAGATGGATATCATTTTTTAAAGCTCTCTTTCTCCTCTTTCTGGCGACACCTAAATCGTCACTCTACGCCTTTTAGTTTTCTCTATTTTCGCAATCGAAATCGCGGCCGCTGCAATTTCAATCGCGAAAATAGCGAAAACTAAAAGGCGTAGGATGGCGATTTATATATCATTGGAAAGAGGAGAAAGAGAGCTTTAAAATGATATGCATCTTTCCATAGTTTCTGCACTGCTCGGAGTCCCTTTAAAGGGAAGCCGAGGTGAGTTGGATATGGAGGCTGACGTGTTTATTTCCTTGTAAATAATGCACATAGGCTGGCACTCCAGCTGATCCTCTGCCTCTAATACTTTAAGCCATAGACCCAGAACAAGCATGCAGATCAGATATCTTTGACAAATCTGACAAGATTAGCTGCATGCTTGTTTCAGATGTGTGATTCAGGGCCCGTTTCCACTGTTGCGACGCGATTTCGCCGGCATCCCGACGCTTGTAAAAACGCATGCGGATGCATTTCCGCATGCATTTTTACCCGCAATTTCGCGTGCGATTTCACCCTGCCATGCGAAATTAACCATGACTCTGCCAGGCCAAAATAACATTGAAAAATGTGCGAAATCGCATGCGAATCACGGGTAAAAACGCATGTAAAAAACGCATGCATTTTTCCTATTAAATACATTAGCGGCGATTCGCATGGATTCCCGACGCAGGCGAATTCTGTGGGTCCCGTCGTGCAGATTTGGCCCGCCGCCAAATCGCTCTCGCACGCCGCACATATGGAAACAGCCCCGGCCACTTCAATGTAACAAGCGAATCCGCATGTCGGCGCCGCATGCGGATTCGCTATGGTGGAAACGAGCCCTTAAGGTGCGTACACATGCACGACAGCAGCCAACGACGAGTCCCTCAGCACCTCCCGCTGGGCAGGTTTTCAGCAGACTGTAGTGCGTGTGTACGCACTGTCGGCGGACTGATGAGGCTGTTCCTGAACGCTCCCCCCAGCGGATCGTTCAGGAACAGCCTTATCAGTCTGCCGACAGTGCGTACACACGCACTACAGTCTGCTGAAAACCCGCCCAGCGGGAGGTGCTGAGGGACCCGTCGTTGGCTGCTGTCGTGCATGCGTACGCACCTTTAGACCCAACTGAACAGAAAGATCTGCAAGACTGACAGGCAACTGGTATTGTTTAAAAGGAAATAAATATGGCAGCTTCCATAGGTCTCACGCTGCAGATTACTTCTAACAGCATATGTGCAGCAGACACCATTCCACAATAATACGCAGAGGGTATCCTTACCTGTCTCTGACTCTGAGCTCAGCTGTTCTGTTGGTGCTGTTGCCTGACCTGGCAGTGCTGTGTGCTGCTGGTCTGACGATGATGTTATGCTGGCTGACGAAGATGTCGTGCTGGTTGACGATGATGCCGTGCTGGTTGACGATGATGCCGTGCTGGTTGACAATGATGCTGTGCTGGTTGACAATGATGCTAGGCTAGACAGAGCTGAAGATGCAAAATATATACATTTTCCTGTATTTGTGTTTGTTTTGGTTCATGTATAACCCACTCAGGTTCCGTCGTTTTCACGTGAGAAATGTTCACCTCCCATTCATTAGCCTATAACTTTATCACTACTTATCACAATGCACTGATCTATAGCTTGTTTTTTCCGCCACCAATTAGGCTTTCTTTGGGGGGTACATTTTGCTAAGAGCCACTTTACTGTAAATGCATTTTAACAGGAAGAATAAGAAAAAACGGAAAAAATTCATTATTTCTCAGTTTTCAGCCATTATAGTTTTAAAATAATACATGCCTCCATAATTAAAACTCACGTATTGTATTTGCCCATATGTCCCGGGTATAACACTGTTAAAATTATGTCCCTATCACAATGTATGGCGACAATATTTTATTTGGAAATAAAGGTGCATTTTTTCCGTTTTGCATCTATCACTATTTACAAGTTTAAAATAAAAAAAATATAGAAATATTTCATCTTTACATTGATATTTAAAAAGTTTAGACCCTTTGGTAAATATTTACATTTTTTTTTTATTGTAATGGTTTTTTTTTTTTATTGTAAACATTTTATTTGGGTAGTTTTGGGAGGGTGGGGGGTAAACAAGTGATTTATAATGTAAATGTGTGTTAATTTTAAATTTTTTTTTTTTTACAGGTGTAGTATTACTTTTTGGCCACAAGATGGCGGCCATGAGTTTGTTTACATGACGTCACTCTAAGCGTAACATACGCTTACAGTGACGCATCGGGAAGGGAATGGCCAGAAAAGGCGCAGCTTCTGAGAGAAGCTGTCGCTTTTTCAGCGGGGGAGAGGAATCAATAATCGGGCACCGTAGCCCGATACATTGATTCCCTGGCTACCGAATCCGCGGCCGGGAGTGCGCGTGCACGCGCGCGATCGGCCGCGGGAGCACGCATGGTTCCTGGACGTAGAAACTACGTCCAGGAACTAAAATAGGATAAGCATACTTTTTAGTAATCATGATGAGCCTCCAAAAAGCCAAATGCTGCACCAATGTAACCCCAAGGTAGCAAATGCAATCACTTTGACCATCAAATAAGAAATGCGACAAACATTACCTCCCACACATGCAATGCAGCAAACACCAACACATGAAATGTGGCAAAACGTTACCTCCGACACATGAAGGGGTTGATTCACTAACAGAAATAGCGTGAGTAACCTCCTGTTATTTATTTCATCAGCGTGTCTTAATTACTAGAGTCTGCACGCCACGGGCCACATAGCAAGTGTAATCAACTCAAGTGACAGGAGCGCACATTATCCTGCTGTAGTGCAGCATAGCGAGCGCTAGTAACTTTACGTCTGCTATGTGCCAATAACGGGCACCACACTCGTCCCGCCCTTTCGAGGCCAGTCACTTTAAAGGATGAGATCCCCGCACTTTGATTGGCCCAATAGGCTGCCTGTCACTTGACAGTGGGGCGCGTTACTGGCCCATAGCGAGCGTAAAGTTACTAGTGTTTGCTATGCTGCACTACAGCAGCATAGCGTGCGCTCCTGTCACTGGGGCTGCCAATAGCACGTGTAGCGTGCAGACTGACAATTAAGGCACGCCGAGTGTTGGTGAATCAACCCTGAAATGCGGCAAACACTTCCTCTAAAGTATGTGAAATGCACATATATAACTAGATGAATTAAATGCAGGAGAAGTACAGTTGTTTTCCTCTCTCTTGTCATCCACATGCAGTCTGTGGGAGTGACGGTAGTTTTACCGGTTACCGGCCAATCAGTTTTACCGGTTTCGGAGAAACGGATTTCCGTAAAAAATTATGGAAGTTTTCTTTATTGAAAAACTTTATTGACATTCATTTATTTATTTAATTTAAAGAGAACCAGAGGTGGGTTAAAAGAATGGAAAAAAAAAAACTAGGCTACCTGAGCCGCGTGGCTGATCGGATCAGGTAGCCGCAAAAACCGCTGCTCCCGTAGGCTGCAGTAGCCACTTTCACTTTGGTGACCCCTGGGTCACGTAGCTGCGCCAATAAACTGTGTTGTCGCGCATAGCATGCAGGGAGGAGGGGGAGCGGCAGGAGGCGTGGCCAGGGGAGAGAGCTGCCCAATGGTAGCTCAGGAAACCCTGTAAGAATGCCCCTGGCCGACGTTTTAAACAGGGAATTCCTCTCCCCTCTATTTACCTCCGAGTTAGTGACAAATCTTGTCGCTATACTCTGGGGGCTATATCGCGGCTGTGGGGTCAGAGAGCGGTGGTTGGATGACACAGAGCCATGTCGTTAGCCAGAGGACATGACTCTGTGTCCCATCTGCTACCCATATCCCCACCTCGGGTTTTCTTTAAGCATTTATATAGCACCGACATATTACGCAGCACTGTACAGAGTATATTGTCTTGTCACTAACTGTCCCTCAGAGGGGCTCACAATCTTAATCCCTACCATAGTCATATGTCTATGTATGTATCGTGTAGTGTATGTATTGTCGTCTAGGGCCAATTTTAGGGGAAGACAATTAACTTATCTGTAGGCTTGATTCACAAAGCGGTGCTAACAGTTAGAACGCTGGTGAAAAGCCCCTTATCACGCCTAAACTCAGTTTAAGCGGGATAAGTTTACGCATTATAAGTTTAGACATGATAAGTTTAGGCGTGAGAAGTTTAAGCACCAACTGGGTTAGCACCGCAGTGCACAGCTGATCAAAAGTTTTGCGCTAGCAAAGTCTGGTGCACTTCGCATAGAGTTTAATGGCGCTGCTTTGCGTGCAGGACTTATCACGCCTAAACTTATCACGCCTAAACTGGCTTTTCACCAGCGTGGTGCAATGGTTATCACGCCTAAAGTCTTTTACTGGGTTAGCACCGCTTTGTGAATCGAACCCTGTATGTTTTTGGGATGTGGGTGGAAACTGGAGTGACTGTATGTCAAGGATAGAAACAGTGGGCGGAGAAAAAGACAACTAACTTTTTACATGGGAAAATATAAACTGCAGCCATTCTTACACTGTTAATGCGCAGGGTTCTCAAACTTGACACAGTTGGTCACTGGGAGACTGGGATTAATATTTAGAAAAGTGGGGGAAAGCTATTTTATCACCTCTTTTGGTGTCTCTCTTCAATGCTTACAGATTGGGCAAAATCCCTCACGCTAGTGCTCTTCAAGCAGATATTGCTATGCTCCCTAAGTCAGATCTTGAACCTCTAGAGCCACACCAATTTCGACCAATTTCTCTATTAAATATAGACAATAAACTTGTAACTAAAATATTATCAACAAGACTTAATCTCTTTTTGGCTGACATAGTACATAAAGAACAGGTGGGCTTTGTCCCAGGCCGACAGGCCTCAGATGCAACCTTAAAGAGACACTGAAGCGAAAAAAAAAAAAAGATGATATTATGATTTGTATGTGTAGCACAGCTAAGAAATAAAACATTAAGATCAGATACATCAGTGTAATTGTTTCCAGTACAGGAAGAGTTGAGAAACTCCAGTTGTTATCTCTATGCAAACAAGCCATTAAGCTCTCCGGCTAAGTTAGTCGTGGAGAGGGCTGTTATCTGACTTTTATTATCTCAACTGTTCCTGCACTATTTACTTTTCCTCTGCCAGAGGAGAGGTCATTACTTCACAGACTGCTCTGAAAGACTAATTTTGAATGCTGAGTGTTGTGTAATCTGCACATATTATAGAATGATGCGATGTTAGAAAAAACACTATATACCTGAAAATAAAAGTATGAGAATATTTTCTTTGCTGCTAATCTTCTAGTAATTATTCATATAGTACACAACCAATTCACTATATCATATTTTTTTTTCCGCTTCAGTGTCTCTTTAAGAGCAATCCAAATTATAGAATTGTTAAATAAAAGGAACATTCCTGGCTTATGTCTATCATTAGACATATACAAGGCCTTCGATACGGTGTCTTGGGACTACTTATTCAAAGTTTTAGCCAGATGGGGGTTGGGAGAGTCTTTTATTACCAGGATTAAGGTGCTATATTCTAAACCAACAGCCAGTGTTCACTATGCAGGCTTTTCGTCTGCTCTATTTCAAATTAACAGGGGCGCTTTTCAGGGGTGTCCCCTATATTATTTATACTGGCCATGGAACCGCTGGCTTCAGCTATTAGGCAAGAAAACAGAATATGGTGTCGTTTCTCCCCTGATGACGCAAGATTGAGAAACCGGTCGGGAAGGCGACAGGCGGCACCATTTTATTTGAGGTCTTCTACTGACCATTTTATGCGCGCTACTTTTTCGGGGTTCCCAGTGCACGGGCCCCGTATGTGAGTTTCTTTTATCCTTGTTTTTAAATTGTTTTACTTGTTATGTAATAAAGACGGTTTACACTTAGATGTGCCGTACATCTCTTTCATGTCACGTAAAAGTGAAAGAGGCGCCCTGATATAATAAAAGCATCTAAAATCAGCTTAAAATCGAAAAGTGATATGAGGTAGCTTACCTCAATAACGAAACCTCTGTAGTTAATACAAGGGATTTTTATTAGCACAGGCAACGCGTTTCGCGGGTCTCAGCCCGCTTCATCAGGCCAGTAAAAGTGCCAAATAGAAAAGATCATCTAGCTTAGGGAGCCTCTCTCTCATGTCCCTATCCTACTGGACTCCCCATTTGGTTAGTCTCTGCGACCTCAGGATATCTACTATATTCCGGAGGAATCTGTGGTGTGCAACATCGCTGGTGAAACGACACCATTTGAAAGGAGTTCCTTCGCGAATGATAAAAAAAATAAAAAGTGGTTTATGCATAAACTATTAAACATCCTTCTAAAATAGTGTAAAAAGTTTTTTTAAAAAATGACTGGTTTCCTCAAAGCAACATGTAATGTAATTAGTGACGGATGTCGGACTGGGAGGCTAATCCATTTGATAGGGGTGTTTTTTTTTACTTGCATTTCACAAACATAACTGCTGCCTAGTTTTCAGTTGAGTAATCTATTGCCATCAGTTGCAGTTACAGTGATAATGGCTGATCTCTGCATATTTTCTTCTTGTATTCACACACAGAGAGAAAGGACACACACACCTTGCTCCCCTCCCTGCAGGAATGGCTAAAGCACATGCCGATAACTATTCAGTGAGTACGTCAAATGTTTACATAGTTGCCCGGCAACCAGACGGCATCTGTGCAGAATAGTTTGTATCTTCTGCAAGCGAGTTATCTGCTATCAGCTGTAGTGTGTCCCCTTATTGAACTGCTCGCTTGCAGAAGATACGAACTATTCTGCACAGATGCCGTCTGGTTGCCGGGCAACTATGTAAACATTTGACGTACTCACTGAATAGTTATCGGCATGTGCTTTAGCCATTCCTGCAGGGAGGGGAGGGAGGGGGGTGGGTCCTTTCTCTGTGTGTGTGAATACAAGAAGAAAATATGCAGAGATCAGCCATTATCACTGTAACTGCAACTGATGGCAATAGATTACTCAACTGAAAACTAGGCAGCAGTTATGTTTGTGAAATGCAAGTAAAAAAAAAACCCTATCAAATGGATTAGCCTCCCAGTCTGTCATTTACATTACATGTTGCTTTGAGGAATCCATTCATTTTTTTGAAAAACTTTTTACACTATTTTAAAAGGATGTTAATAGTTTATGCATAAACGACTTTTTATTTTTTTCATAATTCGCGAAAGAACCCCTTTAAAAAGTGCTGCGGACCATCTATCCAACTCGTTAACAACCTTATAATGTGGGTTGTTGGAATCTGGTAAGCCTTGCTTCTTTACATTTTTGTTCGAAGATCCTGTATACCAGAAAATGACGAAATCTGTATTACTATAGACCTGCGCTGACTTTATATAGTCATTGCTTGTGTGGACTTTTGGACATTGTCCTTCTCGGCTGCGGTCGCCTTCTGCCTTGGCGCTGACACTCGTTGTTTAAGAAAACAGAATATGTGGAGTGGAATTGGCTAGAATACAGCATAAATTAAATTTATTCGCAGACGATTTATTACTTTTTCTCACTCAACCTGAGTCTTCCATCCCAGAATTCTTTACTTTAATATACAATTTTCTCGATTATCTGGCCTTCAAATTAATACAAGTAAATTAAAAGCCCTCAATATTAACTAACCTCGAGAGATTTGCCAATCCATCCAGGCTCAATATCCCTTTTCTTGGTCAGAGAGTATCTGGGTATTAACTTAACCTCTTCCTATCAAACTCTTTTTCGATATAATTACTATGCACTAAATAAATTAATCACACAGACCTTAACCCAATGATCAGTATATAATCTTTCTTGGCTGGGTTGTATAAATTCAATCAAGATGACACTTTTGCCTAAAATCCTTTATTACTTTAGAATGTTACCAACCTATATTCCTCCTCACTTTCTTCGGATGCTGCAGAATAAAATTTTAAAGTTTATATGGAAAGACGCTCGCCCCAGGGTCCCAAGAGTGTCAATGTATGCTCATAAAAGAAATGGGGGTTTGGGAGTCCCAAATTTAGAAAATTACTATCAGGCTCCCAAATTAGTCCATCTTATAGATTTATACAAAGGCTCAAAGATGCCACTTTGGTCTCTTTTTGATATTCCGGAAGGTTCCCCTCAATCGGTCCAGACTCCCATTTGGATCTCAAAAGCTCTTCGCCCTCAGAGGTTGAGCGCAGTCTTGCAACACTGCCTACATATATGGGATTCCATCTGTTAATCTAAGAACTTATTATCTCCTACTCTACCCTTATTATCTTTTATCAATAACCCAACGTTTAAACCTGGCCATGATAATCCACATGGTTTTAAATGGTGGAGAGAGAAAGGCATTCAGCAAATTAAGTTCTTGTTAGGTAGCGCAGGCATTCCAACATAGAATGACCTAATTGACAAATATCAAATTCCATTAGCTGAGAAATTTCGTTATTTTCAACTCAGGCATTGGTTACATTCCTTTTTCCCAGCGCAAGTTCAATTTCCAATAACTTTAACAAGATTTGAACGTTTTTGCTCCACTGAGCCCTTTGCTAGGGGCATTATTTCTGACCTTTATACACTTTTAAACGAACCACCTTTATCTTTCCACTATGGGTATAAGTCCAGATGGGAGTCTGACCTGAAAAGCAGCAAAACACGGGAGAAATGGGAGGAGACCGGAAGGGGAATTCCTAAACTTTCCCTTAATCTGGCGGTGACTGAGTCGGCCTATAAAGTATTAATGAGGTGGTACTGGGTTCCAGCCAGACTCTCCCATTTATCAGGAACAAATTCAGGACAATCAGTACGTTGTAAAATTAAACGACACTCGGCACTCAGAAATTATCTTGGGAGGGAGAGGGGAAGTCAAGCAGCATCTGTATTGCTTCCGTGATTCGCACCCCTGTATAACACCTGTATGGGGGCTTTACTGGACAAGCCAAGTGACGTGCAGCCGGAAACACATAGGTAGAAAACACTCAGCAATTTATCTGTACACAAAGGCAGACCGGGCACTGTCACTTGTACGCTTTATTGCCTCTGTAGCCATACATGCAAATTGTCTTCGTATAGAAAATACATTACATCTGCCATACAATAATGGATCAGTCAAACCTGGTGCTGGGGTGCTGGGGATAGTGGTGACCATAGGGAAGAAAAGGACGGCACAACAGCCGTTTCACGCCTGACTGGCGCTTGTTCACGTGTGTCCTGTAATACGTGTGTAATACAGGACACACACGTGAACAAGCGCTAGTCAGGCGTGAAACGGCTGTTGTGCCGTCCTTTTCTTCCCTACGGTCACCACTATCCCCAGCACCCCAGCACCAGGTTTGACTGATCCATTATTGTATGGCAGATGTAATGTATTTTCAATACGAAGACTATTTGCATGTATGGCTACAGAGGCAATAAAGCGTACAAGTGACAGTAAGTGACAGTGCACGGTCTGCCTTTGTGTACAGAGAAATTCAGGACAATGCTTTCGTGGTTGTAACGCTAAGGGTGACATGCTCCATATTTTTTTGGACATGTCCCATGCTTTCCAGATTCTGGAGCAGAATATATAGACTGATTCAGTCATTGATGGGCAAGAGGGTAACGAAGGACCCCTGGTCAGCTTTATTACATTTTAAAATGAAATCCCAAAACTATCTTATCCATTACATCTTTGTAGCAGCAAATCAAACGATAGCCAAAGCCTGGAGAAGACAATTTGTCTCCTTTGAGGAGGTAAAAGAGAGGGTCTCGACCTTCACGATACAAGAGAAAATGGCAAGTATACTGGAAGACAGGAGCGCCAAATTTCATAAAATTTGGGACCCCTAAATATCATTTATAGGTCCACTATGATATTGTGGCTCTAGATTTCTATTTTCTATTTCCTGTTAAGGTACTCCGGGGATACTCACCTTGCTTACCTTTCTCTTTTCTCTTCTCATCTCTCCTTCTATTTCCTTCTTTTCTTATTTCTCTCTTCCTCCTACATTCTTCTTTATGCAGTACTTTTCCTAGTTGCACCTGAGAGTTGACAGGTTGCTGTTCTTTGGAATCTTTTTTTTTTTAAGGCCTCGGCCTCAAGGATTCTGAGGGGATGTTTTGTGTATCTTTTCAAATGGAGCTTGTCAAGCACTACTACATTATCTTGGTGTGAGCAGCCCTTGGCAAAGTATCACCAGGCTCTAAAATAAAATGTACTGTGGAAATGTATAATCCCCTGTACTGTCACTCATACGCATTGAGTGACTGTGTGTCAAGGTTACAAAAAGTGGGTGTAGACAAATACAATTTTCACTGGAAAAATGCAAACTGCAGCCATTCTTACACTGTTAATGGCAGGGTTCTCAAACTTTGCACAGTCTCTCACTGGGCGATCACTGGGCGACTGGGATTAATATTCAGAAAAGTGGGTGGAGCAGTGCCTACCCCTTGGACTGATTAACAAGAGTCAGTACAAACTGTACATTACGTTAACCAGCCTTGTCTCCCTCTTATTGCTTTGGCTTTTCGCCTTATGGTCGCCAAACTGTCATGATAAACAATTATGAACTGGTCACATTTTTTAAGATTTAGGACAGTTGGCATCTTTAACCTTGGCTTGCATATGTTTTTCTGTTGATTTTCAAGAGGAATATTTAAATTGCTGCCATTCTTTCACTGTTAATGGCACAAGCCTCAAACCTGGTACAGTTGGTCATTGGGTGACTGTAGTTCAAATTCAGAAATAGGGGTGGAGCCACAAACAGCCAATCAAGTTTGTTTTATTTCAATGGGAAAATACAAATTATTGATGCCAAAGACCCAAAAGCTCACAAACTTGGTCATTGAGTGACTGTGTGTTAGGGTTAGAAGAGCAGAGCCAACACCAGCCAAATACATACCAGAGCAATGCCGGGTCATCAGCTAGTAAAGTATTAAAAAGATCTCACACTATCAGACCATATTAGGATGCAACTGTTGAGATGGGCAGGACATGTGGTTAGAATGGATGACCATAGGATCCCCCAAAAAATCTTTACAAGAAGCATGAATGGACAAAGAGTAACTGGAAGACCTAGAAAGAGATGGGCAGATGAAGTTGACAAAGATGCTGAAGAACTGCTTATACGCAAGTGGAAACAGGCAGCAATAGATTGAGATGGATGGGACAGAAAACTGAAGTAGGCCAAGGCTCAAACTGGGCTGTAGTGCTATCGAAGGAGGAGGAGGAGTACTTTCTGATCAATTATTGGGTACTTTTTCAATTGTAAAATGCTGAAAAGTTAGTTTAAAGAGAAGATGAAAATTATCTCCTAGGAGATAACTCAGGTAAAGAATGCATATGGGCCCTGGACTATAAAGACTTGCCTGTGAGTAAAGGTGACAATGATGATGTGGTGAAACTCCATTGCTCACTGGATGGTGAGGTCACAGCAGCAGGTGGGTCCAAATTATCCACAGGGGGTTCATTACACACACCAGATCCCTCCTCCACTTCCTGAAGCTCCTCCTCTTTTGAAGAGGAGGGTGGCAGTGGACGGGCATATATTCTTCTTCTGCACCTCCATAATTCTGCCACAGTAACACCAAGAAATTATCTCACACAAACACGCAGGAAAACAAAAGCCGAGATAACTCAAATACAAAAGCTAGTACAAAACACAATGCAAAATAACACGCATACAGCTACAACATCAAATAATACAACCATAATCTTACAAGTATAACATTGATCCACAGGACACCAGAATGGTTCCAGTAGCGCCGGGTATACAGGAAGTACTTACTTCCTGCATATGCGCCGTTACCAGGGGAACCGCTCTGGTGTCTTTTCACTTCCTGCGGCCGGGTCACTGCGGATCTGAGGTCTAGCGCTAGTGAGGGGGACTGGGCGGCACTGTGGTGGAAGACAGGGCCGCTTACTTAAGGAGGTAACTGAGCGGTGGCCGGGATGGGGGGGGGGGACAGGACAAGCTGGCTACCTATATTGGGGGAACCTACCTGGCTAACCCATACTAGGGGCAACTATACCTGGCTAGCTATACTGAGGGCACCTATACTTGGCTAACCTATACTGGAGGCACCAATACCTGGCTAATCTATACTCGGGGCAACTATATCTGGCTACCTATACTGGGGGCAACTATACCTGGCTACCTATACTGGGGGAAACTAGACCTGGCTACCTATACTGGGGACACCTATACCTGGGCAACCTATATTGGGGGCAACTATAGCTGGCTACCTATACTGGGGCAATAGCTGGCTACCTATACTGGGGGCAACTATACCTGGCTACCTATACTGGGGACAGCTATACTTGGCTAACTATACAGAGGGCACCTATACCTGGCTACCTACCTACCTATACTGAGGGTGTTTTTTTGCCACATACATCCTCACAAGTTTGTCTCAGGCAGAAAAAAGTCTAGAACTGTCCCTAAACATAACTGTGAACACTGACATGAGATCAGTTATTTGTGAAAGATATGGAATTATTCAGTTTGTACTCAATCACCTGGACTATAAAGACTTGCCTGGTGGTATTAATGATGTGGTGAAACTCCCCCGCTCACTGGATGGTGAGGTCACAGCAGCAGGCGGCTCCAGATTATCCAAAGGGGGTTCATTAGACACACCAGAGCCCTCCTCCAATTCCTGAAGCTCCTCTGCCTTTTTTATCCTCTTGCATAATCCTGCCACAGTAACACCAAGAAAACAGTTTACACAAACGCAGAAAGACAAAAGCCCAAAAAACTCAAATACAAAAAGTTCACAAAAACACGCAGAAAAAGAAAAGCCAAAGAAATCAAACGCAAAACCTATTACAAAACACAATGCAAAATAACACCAAATAATACAACCATAATAATATTATTATTGATTTATAAAGCGCCAACATATTTCGTGGCGTTGTACAAAGTAAGAAATGAACATGAGGTTACATAATACATACAAATGGAATACACCAATATACAAAATACATAATTTGTGACAAAATACAGAATTGGTAATGACAGTGACAAAAGTAACATGATGAATAAAATGTATAATGAATTCCGAGACACAAAAGGAGGAGAGAGCCCTGCCCTTGTGAGCTTACAATCTAAAGGAATAGGGGGAAACCACAGGTGAGGTAGTATACAATAAACATACCTAGAGGCAGTGCGTTTTAGGATATCTAGTAGAAGTGCAACTTTGGCCTTAGGACAAATGGGAAGTGACCTAAGGTAGAGCGTATGCTTGTCAGAACAAGTGAGTTTTTAGAGAGCATTTAAAGGTAACAAAGGTTTGCAGAGTGACGGATGTGTTGTGGAAGGGCATTCCAGAGAAGGGATGAAGCATGTGAGAAATCCTGTATATGTGAATGTGAGGAGGCGATTCTAGAGAAAGACAAAAGACGGTCATGTGCAGATCTGAGATTGCGATTGGGTTGGTATCTGGAAACTAGTGAGATGTACAGAGGAGAGATATTGTGGAGAGCTTTGTAGGTTAGGGCTAAGGTCCATTTACACTTAGGCGATTATCTGGCATTTACCACTAATCGTCAAATTGTCGGCAATCGCTAGCACTTTTTAAAGCGCTAGTGAAATGTTAACTATACAGCAGTGATCTCACTCCCATGATCGCCAGCAATTTGAGATTAGCTTACATGCAGCATTTTTTCGTGATTTTAGAGCGATCGTGATTGCAATGTATTTCAATCATGAATTTCGATCACTAAAAAATCATAAAAAGGTCCAGTGAGACTTCTGGTTCCGGCGCCCGTATGGAAGGCTAGCAGAAGGAGAGCTCCGGCTAGACCCTCTAACAGCGGCACATAAAACAGCTTAACGCTGCCATCCAAACACCTCAAACCACTCAGATTGCCTGCAAGCCCCCCTGAGGCACCCAAGGACGGCTGGCGGCGCACCAGATAAAAGTAACAAGAACCGGCCAAAGAAGGGAGAGGAGGCGAGTTCCAGAGCGGGCACCCCTGATCGAGACTCTGGAGAGGAGTCACAAGCAGAACGACAAGAACAAGGTACCGTGCAGATAAATTATAAACAGCTTGCACTGGAGATGGGTAAAGTGTTGGCCCCAGAAATCCGAGACATGATAGACTCAGCCATCACCAAGTCCCTTCAACAAGTGAAGCAAGAACAGCGCAGACAAGGGGAAAAGCTAACAGAGCTAGAGAAAAGGCTTAGTTCATGTGAAGATGATCTGCATGAGGCACAGTTGGCCATAGAGTCTTTTTTACAAGAAAACGCCACAGCACATGAAAGAATCAAGGGTCTGGAGAGCAGGTCCCGGCGGAATAATATTCTGATTGTGGGGGTGCCGAAGATGTTACAGCCGCACAATTAATATTATGCTCAGTGGACAATCCCAAGCTGCTGGGTATCTCTGGTGAACTCAAGGTGGAGCGTGTCCACCATGTAGGGCTCTCCAAAGCAAAAGGCAAGGTGGATAAACTGAGAATGATTATGGCCAGATATGTGGATTTTGCAGACAAGGTGAAGCTAATGACGGCTTATAGATCAGCCTCCTCTGACCTCATCTATAACAACAAAGAAATACGTCTTTTTCAAGACTACTCACTGGAAGTGTCCAGAAGAGACAAGCTTTTGGCAAAATATGCAACACTCTTTATAGTCACAAAATAAAGTTTGCCTTGGTCTACCCTGCGATATTAGGAATTACGGATGAAGAGGACAAGGTGTTTCTATGCCACACCCCAGAAGAAGCACAAGATTATCTTTTAAGCCGCCGATTAAGCCAAACATTTATATAGCGCTTTTCTCCTGTCGGACAAAGCGCTCCAGAGCTGCAGCCACTGGGACGCGCTCAGGAGGCCGCCCGACGGTGTTAGAGAGTCTGGCCTTGAACTCCTTACTGAATAGGTACTGACCCTAGCCAGGATTTGAACCCTGGTCTCCCATGTTAAAGACAGTGCCCTTAACCAGTACTCTATCTGGAGGGTATTCCCACAGCGTTCCAGATCGTCTCCAAGAGATTGACTGGACGCTCTGCTCTTCTGGAGATGGTAGATATGAAAAGGAGATCCAGACCTGAACTGTCTGGCCATTACTCTTCATACAAGTTTTAGTATATATACGGTATAGCATGCTACTCATGTTAAATCTAATATAAAGGTGCTGATCCTGATGTAAAGCGTAATACACTACTGTTCCTTTAGAAAGCTGACTTTTAGAACATTGTACCCAGCTGAGCCAGAGGAATTCTGACCACATTCATTGAGAAAATATGTCAAGCCTGTTTGTTATTTCTTTTGTTGATATTTAACTAAATCTGTCGCTGACCCATACTGTGAGAGGGTCCTCAGAGTGTGATGGAGAGAACTGTACAGGGAAGAAGTACTAATGCGTATATGCAAAGTTTGTATGTTTTACATTTTCTATTATTCTTACCATGAGAAGGGAAAGGGAGAAGAAAGGGGGTGGGAGGGCTTTTCTCTGCATGTTCTAGTGTAGCATCTACAGTTGCATCGACCAATGGGGCTTTGGATAATGAGAATAATCACTTGGAATGTGAAGGGGCTGAAGTCTCCATACAAGCGGGCGAAGGTCCTGGCGCACCTAAAAAAGATGCACCCGGACATTTGCATGCTACAAGAAACACATATGGGGGCTGACCAAATATCCTATTTGAAAAAGAATTAGGTGGGTGCGGTCTATGGAGCTCCAGCGGTTAACAAAAAAAGCAGGAGCTGTGATACTAATAAGTAAACATCTAAGACACCAATGTCTACAGCAAGACCATGATGCCATTGGTAGGTGGGTGTGACTGCATTTGCAAATAGCCACAAAACAGGTGACACTACTAAATGTCTATGGTGATAACAGAAATTTTTTTGACAACCTTGTGGAGCAAATAAATGCAGTAATGCATACATCCTTGAGTGTAGGAGGTGACATGAACTCTGTGGTTGAACACGGGATGGATAGGAGCTGCTTGAATGTTGTACCACGCAGATCGGATACCAGACTGTCCTCTCTATTGGAGGCAACCAATCTGTTAGACCAGGGGCCAGGAACCTTTTTGGTATTGTATTTCCATGAGAGCCATACAATACGTTTCAAACTGGGGCAGTAGGGCCCCCGTCCCTGTTGCCAAGGTGATGTGCATAGAGTTGATTCGCTGGGCAGCGGAAAGTGTCAGACACATCTTCAGCTTCTCTTGGGTTTCAGCAACTGATTAAGTGTAACAGGGCCCTAAACTGCCCCTCTTGAGCAACCCTACTGATTTGCAGGGATGAGCAGAAACTACGCCAGTGCGAATTCACGCATTGTAGTTTGCATCTACGCATCGTAGTTCGTAGGTGAAGTTTCAAAACTATGCTTACGAATTTACGCGTAGCGAAGTACTGCTACGCGTAGCTTACACCCACTATGCGTAGTTAACATGTGTATTGTGTAGTGAAACTACGAATGCGTTACTCGCGTCTAATTTTCCGCGTGCGGTTGCATGCTTACAAATGTACGCATTGGAAAGGGGAATGTACGCATAGAAAAGTTACCGGTATAAGCATTTACTGAAGAATTAATGCGTTACATTTTCTGCATCCGGGCATAAGCATCCGCATGCACTACGCGTAATTGCGTATTTTAATGCATAGTCTACGAAATGCATACGAAGCGAATATTTGATTTCGAAGCCGTAGTTTGGTGAAGCGTAATTGCGTAAAACTATGCGTAGTTCCAGCATAGCGAAGTTGACTGACTACGACCATCCCTGCTGATTTGTATGTGAGCCAGATGTAGCCATCAAAAGAGCCACATCTGGCTCCCGAGCCATAGGTTCCCTACCCCTGTGTTAGACGCTTGGAGATACCTTAGTCCATTTCATAGAGAATAAACTTTCTTTTCCCCAAAACACAGCACATGGTCGAGAATAGACATGTTCCTAATAGGAGATTAAATGGCCAATAGAATTAACTCCTGCTCAATAGGAGATATACTCATCTCTGACCATGCCCCAGTGACCTTAAATCTGTGTGATAGCCCCGAAAGGCTCCGCATTTGTGTGGAGTTTCCCCACAAGTTTGTATGGCGACGAAACATTTGAGCTACTTTTACACAGCTGGTAGGTTGAGTATGAGTACGACAATTTAAAACATAAGACAATGCCAGTTCTGTTTTGGGAGACGGCAAAGTCAGTACTTACAGGCCGCAATATCTCATATGTAGCAGCAAGGAAAGAGCAGCTAACCAAACATTATACAGATATGGTTGAGCAGGTGAGTAAGTCACAAAAAGATTATATGACGAATCCATCTCCACAAACAAGAGAATGCTAAATGAGAGATAAGGCAAAAGCGGATTTATGGTTAACAATGAGGACGACACTGCATAAGGCTCACTCTGATCTATTCTTCCACAGAAATGGGGATAAGGTGGGCAGACTAGTGGCAAATATAGCATCCAAACACCTCAAAAAAACAGGAAATCACATTGCTAAACGACAGGAGTCTCTTAGATTAACAGTGTTCCCCAACCCTGTCCTCAAGGCCCACCAACAGTGCATGTTTTGTGGAAATCCACACAGGTAGTTAATTAGCTCTGCTGAGACACTAATTACCTCACCTGTGCATGTGTGTGGTTTTCTGCACAACATGCACTGTTGGTGGGCCTTGAAGACAGGGTTGGGAAACTCCGTCTTAGAACATAATCCCAAAACAGTTAATGGCATTTTTGCAAAATTCTACCCCAAACTAAATATGTCCAGTACTGTGAGTAGACCAGATATTGATGGCCTTTTGACGCAGATTAGGTTGCCCAATGTGACAGATTCAGAGGCAGATATGTTAAACGCACTAGGAACCACAGGAGAGGTGCTGAAGACCATAAAAACATTGGCCAATGCAAATTCTCCAGGACCGGATGGTCTTCCAGCGGAGTTTTTTAATATTCTAAAGCAAGACGTCTCAGACTAACTGGTGCAGGTTTACAACTATATACTGAAAACGGGGCAGTACCCCAATACGGGTCAGTTAGCCTAAATCAAGCTCATTCCAAAAGAAGGAAGAGACCCTACGAATCCAGGTTCCTATCGCCGTATTTCGTTATTGAACCAGGATATGAAAATTTTCTTGAAAATAATGGCAGAGACTAGCACAGATAGTGCCGAAACTAGTGCACCCGAACCAAACTGGGTTTGTACTTAACAGAGCAGCAGTAAGCAATGTGAGGAAAATCCTAACTGTCCTAGAACATGCAAAAGCATATCCTAGCACTTTTAAGGACACAGCTCTCCTTGTGTTTGGCGCAGAGAAAGCCTTCGACAATGTGGAGTGGGATTGGCTGCAGGCGGTGTTGAGACGCTGGGGCATTACAGGAGCTTTTTTGACAGCAGTTCAAGCTATGTATGCTAATCCAATGGCAGGGGCGTAGCTTGGGGGGGCGGGGTGGGACATGTGCCCCTGGGCGCTGGATCCCTAGGGGCGCCCAGCCGTGAGTTTTTTAAAATATATATTTATTTATTTCCCGCAAGAGGGGTGGCCGGCCAGCCACATGACTATGGGGTGCTGGTTAAGGGCACTACCTCTGACACAGGAGACCTGGGTTTGAATCTCAGCTCTTCCTATTCAGTAAGCCAGTAGCTATTCAGTGAGGAGTCCTTGGGCAATACTCCCTGACACTGCCAGGTGGCTTATTGAGTGGCCCTTAGTGGTTGCAGCTCTCAAACGTCTTGAGTCTGACTGCACAAAAGTGCTATACAAATGTTTGAATTATGTGTAAAGCACTAGGAAAGATGTCTGTGCTATATAAATTAATAATCACATTCAGGAAGTTAGGGTCGAAGGTTGTTGAATTATTTTGGAGCGGGAGTGTGGAACAGAAGGATAAACAGCATAGGAAGGAGGAAGAAAATGGGGGGGGGGGGCGAGGGGGGAGGAGGAGAGAGAAGACTGGCCCCCTGAAAGATAATGATGCTGCATCAGGCTAACAAACAATTTTAATTCAGCACAGGAAAAGTTTGGTGACCTCTTGCTGAAGTCTATCCTCCCTGAGAGAAAAGAAAACCAGAGAAGTGCAGCTCACACATGCAGAAACCGACTGGAAAATGTTACTTCCATAGCCAGGCATTTGCTGGACATTTTCATTACCTGTAGTACCTCTGTTTTGCCACAAGATGCCGCACATTGCTCATGATCCATTGTCATCATAAACCAAGGCAAATTCTCAAAGTAATCATGTTATTTAAAGAGACACTGAAGCGAGACTAAATCTCGCTTCAGGTCTTATATATAGCAGGGGCACGTGTGCCCCTGCTAAAACGCCGCTATCCCGCGGCTTAACGGGGGTCCCTTCACCCCCAACCCACCCCCCGCAAAAGTTGGTCGTAAAATGGTCGTAGGGAAAACTCTTCCTGGAGGCAGGGCTAACGGCTGCAGCCCTGCCTACGCGCATCGCTGCCTCTCCCCCGCCCCTCTCAGTGAAGGAAGACTGAGAGGGGCGGGGGAGAGGCGGAGATACGCGTCTGACAGACGCGCATGGGGCAGGGCTGCGGCAGTTAGCCCTGCCCCAACCAGGAAGCGCTCCCCCGCTGCACGGTGGTGGGGGTTTGGGGGGACAGGGACCCCCGTTAAGCCGCGCTATGGCGGCGTTTTAGCAGGGGCACGCATGCCCCTGCTAGCTATGAGGTCTGAAGCGAGATCTATTCTCGCTTCAGACTCTCTTTAAGAGTAACTGTCAGGCTGCAGAAGCTAATTTAAACCTCTATTCTCCTGTGTTAAACAGTTTAGAAGGAAGCCATAAAGGCATTATTGAAGATAAAAATCTCTCTTACCTTTGATGTGTTCTTATCAGAAAAGCTGTTAGACCTAAGAGGACGCAAGCCGCATACTATACTGCAAAGCATTCTGGGGCCCTCCCCTCGGCTGCTAATGAGACGTTACAGCAGCTTGTAATCAGTCCAGCGCGTAGCACTGATAAATCTCTGGGCAGAGTACACTGCAGGAGTCAGCTATTGTTCCTAGCCACATGGCTCATTAATATTCACTGCACACTGTGTTATTCAGTACGAGCTTTTCTGTGATCAGGAAGCAGGCAGGACATGACGACACATTTGACAGAAAAACATGGAACCTGCCATGAGCTGTCAGGAGCATCAATCTCTGCATATACTATATAAAAATTCTGTGAAGTACAAACGTGGACAGTGAAATGCATATGTAATGTAAGTACAGCCAATCTTTAGCTACTGATATATGTGTTTATTTTCTCTGAGACCTTATACCTAACAGCTCCTCTTTAGGGTGAAATACATACATATTACCTTTGGACATTAAAGAGAACCCGAGGTGGGATTTAATTATGTTAGTGGGGCACAGAGGCTGGTTGTGCACACTAACACCAGCCTCTGTTGCCCCATGGTGTGCCTCCAGGACCCCCCTGCGCTCTGCTATCCCCAGCGCCGTGCTAGCGTCATACAGCGTGTCGCCAGCACAATGTTTACCTATGCGGTGTCTGTCAGCGCCGCTCCTCCGCCTCCTCTGTATCGGCGCTACCCGCCCACGTCCCTTCTCTCCCGCTGATTGGAGATAAGGGACGCGGGCGGGTAGCGCCGATACAGAGGAGGCGGGGGAGCGGCGCTGACAGACAGTCACATGTAAACAGCCTCGCTAACACGGCGCTGGGGATAGCAGAGCGCAGGGGGGTCCTGGGGGCACACCATAGGGCAACAGAGGCTGGTGTTAGTGTGCACAACCAGCCTCTGTGCCCCACTGACATCATTAAATCCCACCTCGGGTTCTCTTTAACTTTTCAAATTCAAAAGTGTATTGTATTGCTTTGCTTGCCTATTGCCTTACACAGATTATGGTCTTAGGGCCAGTGCACACCAAAAGCAGTTTTCAGAGTGATTCTAGGAATGTTTAGTAGGCCTGAAAGATAAATTTAAACCGAATTTAAACCGAAATCGTGATCACCAAGATCACAATTTCAGATTTGTCAAAGCGGCAATTATCGCGACCACATCATTTCCACATAGGGAAGTTTGAAGTAGTGGCTTCAAACTTCCCCAAAGTCCCGGCGCGTGTGGCCCACAGCGTTGGACATACCTTCCGCACGAGTCCAACGCTGTCCTTCCTCTATAGCCGTCTGCCGGCTTTTGTGCTTGGCAAAACTCCAGGTTCCTGTAGGTCACATGACATACAGGAAGTATTCCGAGCATTAGAGCCTGCAGGAGGTGAAGTGGATAGACGGGCATCTCTGGACTCATGCTGGAAGCTATGTCCAGAACTGGTGCAGCTTTTGGGAAAAAGGAGGCACAGAGTGGGCACAAAGAGAGACAAATAGGGGGCACAGAGAGAAACAGAGTGGGAACAGAGACACAAAGGGGGCAAGAGAGAGACCCTGAGGAGGCATAAAGAGGCAAAGGGGGCACAAAAAGAGACAGGGAGAAAGGGGGGGGAGGGGAACAAATAGACACAGAGGGGGAACAAAGCTTGATTTGAAGGAAATCGTGAATTGAATCGAAATCGCAATTTCAGACAGAAAACGCTCAATTCAATTTTTTCCTAAAATCGTTCAGGCCTAATGTTTAGAGCGATTTTCTAAACATGCCTAGCATTTTTTTGGAGCGTTTTTGTGAAGTGGATTTTATATTTTGTTACAACAGAGCTGTAACTGAACAGCTTCTGTAACAAAAACACTTGGAATCTTGATCTAGCATTTTTCAGAGCGGTTTTCCACTTTCCTATTCTTAACAGTGAGGCAGAAACACCTCAGAAATCCGCAAAAATGCTGCAGGACCCCAGTTTGCGTTTCGAGAAAAAAACAAACCACTCTCAGGGGCAAACGCAGGATTTTTAAGGGGGGGGGATTCCTGAAAGGTCCAGAAGCACTTATGTCCCCGAGTGCTTCCGAAGACAGGTGGCTCCATACTGCCCATGCACAAAAGTGCGCTGGCGTATTACGGAGCTGCCTATCATTGGAAGTACTCAAGGACACAAGTGTTTCTGAGGGCTTCTGGTAGCAGCAAATGTGAACGGGGTACAGCGCTGGAACAACTCCCCGAGAGAGGAACGGGAGATAGACTTAGTTTGGACAATTCAGTGGAATATGTCACATGTCACATAGCGCAAGCGATACCCATATGATGCAGGGATATATGCATCTGCGGAAGATGTCGGCGCTATATAAATACTAAATAATAATAATTTGCCTCACCAGGATTGCACTTTTATTTAGCTTTCCTGTATGACAAGAAGACACAGCCAGCACTAGGGGAAGAGGGAAATAAACGTGAATGAGGGAGGGCTGGTGCACACCAAGAGGGCTTCTGAGCGTTTTTCAAATCAACATTGATTTGAAAAGCGCTTGGCTAATGTTACCCTATGTGGGTGTTCCCACAGCAGCGTTGTGATTTTTTCAAAATCGCAGGTATACCGCATGTAGCATTTTTTTGAGTGATTCATTCAGAAATCGCTCTGAAAATCGCACTCACTAATTGCTAGCGATTGCTATTGTGATTTTGGCGTGCACTAGCCCAGAGAGAAGAGGAGTGGAGAGAAATTGAGAATAGCCTGAGATGGAGCATTTATCTGTATTGCAGTCCCACATCACACAGAGGCTACTTGCCTGTAATAGGACTCCTGTCCCTGCCCGTCTCTCACACAAGTCAGAAAGCAGCCCTCCTGGAGTCTAGGGACTGTTAAAAAATGTTCACCTTGTTTAACAAATCCAAAAAAAGCTTTATTGGCAGGACCAAATACATTTAGCATTGCCAAAGCAAAAACAAAACATTAACAACATGGTGGGGAGGATTGTGGGAATAGGGGAATGATATAGGTATACCGTCCATAGGGGTGTGGAGAATGTAAGGGATGGTCAGCCTCTCACACAAGCTGCAGGCAGCCCTCCTGGAGTTTAGGGACTGTCAAAAACTTTTCAGCCTGTGACATATCTTATGTAGCTGTCTACATGCAGTCTTTACAATAGGGAAAGAGCTGAGTTTTTCCCACAGACCCTGCAGGCAAGCCTGTATATTTACCAGCTTGTCTGCTTCAGCGATTTCAGGGAATTTTTTTTAAAGGTACAGGAGTCTCAGGGGGGTGTTCCATACATCCAGAACCCCCGTCTGGATACGCCAGTGACTCTGGTGTGCACCATCCCATTGAAGTACATTAGCCAAGCAGTTTTCTACCTGCAAGCATTTATAAAAATTCCCAGAACCGCTCTTGGTGTGCACCAGCCCTTAACCACTTAAGGATCACAGTCTTTTCGCCCCTTAACCTTCCTGGCGGTAAGCCCGAGCTTTGCCGCGCAGGAGGATTTCTCAGGCCCTGCTGGGCCGATTCGCATAATTTTTTTTTTTGCAACACGCAGCTAGCACTTTGGTAGCTGCGTGTGCATTCCGATCGCCGCCGCCACCCGCCGATTGCTGCGCCACCCCCCCCCCCTCCCAGACCCCGTGCGCTGCCTGGCCAATCAGTGCCAGGCTGCGCTGAGGGGTGGATCGGGACTCCCTTTGACGTTATCCCGCCCCGTCGCCATGGCGATGGGGAAGCCCTTCAGGAAAGGCGATCGAAGCGGGCGGGGGGATGCCACTGCACAGCGGCTATCATGTAGCGAGCCCTAGGCTCGCTACATGATTTAAAAAAATAAAAAAAATTAAAAAAGACTGCTGCGCTGCCCCCCGGTGGTTTCTGATAGACCGCCAGGAGGGTTAAGGACCAGAGCCTTTTTTTCCATTCAGACCACTGCAGCTTTAACGGTTTATTGCTCGGTCATACAACCTACTATCTAAATGAATTTTACCTCCTTTTCTTGTCACTAATACAGCTTTCTTTTGGTGTTGTTTGATTGCTGCTGCGAGTTTTAGTTTTTATTATATTCATCAAAAAATACATGAATTTTGTCAAAAAATATTTTTTTTTACTTTCTGTAATAAAATTTGTCAAATAAAGTAAAATTTCTGTATACATGTTTGTCCAAATGTATTGTGCTACATGTCTTTGATAAAAAAAAAAAAAAAAACATTCAGTGTATATTTATTGGTTTGGGAAAAAGAGTAGAATAAAAACATTTACAAACCGTCTAAAAGAGGGGGATGTTCAGGTGGACTTACCTCCCTCAAAAATATAAAACTCAATTGAGTCACAATATATCAATACAAATGTTTTATTCAACTCCACTTTGTGCAACGCGTTTCACAGGTGTGGTCCCGCTTCATCAGGCAAACAGGAGTATAACTCAATGGGTCTAGATGCAGAAGTGAGCGCCACTGTCCCCCTCTTCTAGACGGTTTTTAAACGTTTTTATTCTACTCTGGCGCCTCTGTACACCAAGTCTTGCTGAAATCTTGATTCCACCCTCGGTGGAGGGGTGCTACCCCGTTTCCTATCTACAGAGAGCGACATCTTAAAAACCTGAGTGGGGTCAGGTTCTAATACTCCCCACCTGCACTTGAAGTGGTTGAATATGGGTAATCCATATTTGTGAGTATATCTAAATATTTTGCTTTAAACCACAACTAACTCAACAATACTACACCATATCGGGCTCTCGATTTTTCTTTGTTCTTTCAACCATTTTGGAAAGAAGACATCCCAAAGTATTCCCTGAGAGGCATGGTGAGTTCATAGAAGATTTTATTTTTTGTCACAAGTTAGCGGAAAATGACACTTTGTGACAAAAAAAAAAGTTTCCATTTCTGCTAACTTGTGGCAAAAAAAAAAAAATGAAATCTGCCACGGGCTCACTATGCTCCTCTCTGAATACCTTGAAGTGTCTACTTTCCAAAATGGTGTCATTTGTGGGGTGTGTTTACTGTCCTGGCATTTTGGGGGGTGCTAAATTGTAAGCACCCCTGTAAAGCCTAAAGGTGCTCATTCGACTTTGGGCCCCTTAGCGCACCTAGGCTGCAAAAAAGTGCCACACGTGTGGTATTGCCGTACTCAGGAGAAGTAGTATAATGTGTTTTGGGGTGTATTTTTACACATACCCATGCTGGGTGGGAGAAATATCTCTGTAAATGACAATGTTTTGATTTTTTTACACACAATTGTCCATTTACAGAGAGATTTCTCCCACCCAGCATGGGTATGTGTAAAAATACACCCCAAAACACATTATACTACTTCTCCTGAGTACGGCGTTACCACATGTGTGGCACTTTTTTGCAGCCTAGGTGCGCTAAGGGGCCCAACGTCCTATTCACAGGTCATTTTGAGGCATTTGGTTTCTAGACTACTCCTCACGGTTTAGGGCCCCTAAAATGCCAGGGCAGTATAGGAACCCCACAAATGACCCCATTTTAGAAAGAAGACACCCCAAGGTATTCCGTTAGGTGTAAGGCGAGTTCATAGAAAATTTTATTTTTTGTCACAAGTTAGTGTAAAATGACACTTTGTGAAAAAAAAACAATAAAAATCAATTTCGGCTAACTTGTGACAAAAAATAAAATCTTCTATGAACTCCCCATACTCCTAACGGAATACCTTGGGGTGTCTTTTTTCTAAAATGGGGTCACTTGTGGGGTTCCTATACTGTCCTGGCATTTTACGGGCCCAAAACCGTGAGTAGTCTGGAAACCAAATGTCTCAAAATGACTGTTCAGGGGTATAAGCATCTGCAAATTTTGATGACAGGTGGTCTATGAGGGGGCGAATGGTATATAATGCTAAATACACATTTGTTGGGGTCTCTCTACCCCCTCCCCCTGCAGACTGAACCAATGTGGCTCTGTATGTCCCCAGTGTCATTTTGTAAAGACTTCAAAGCAAACCTGAAGTGAAAATAAACTTATATGAATTGTATGGGTAGTACGGCTAAGAAATAGAGCATTAGTAGCAAAGAAAAGAGTCTCAGGCCCCCTTCACACTTGAAAAACGCAAAACGCTAGTGCTTTTGGTAGCGTTTTGCTCTGGGGATTTTTGCCGATGAACGCAAAAAAAAATCATCATTCACACTTGCCGATTTTTCGCAATCGCGATTATCGCTTCTATAGCACTAAATGCGATCGCCGGGAAATCGCCTGAAAAAGGTGCAGGATACAAATTTGCGTTTGGCGATTTGCGTTAATCGCCGGCGATTAACGCAAATCGCCCAAGTGAGAAGGGGCCCATAGGGTATTATGGCACTATCGCTTTAAAAAGCGCTAGCGCTTGAGCGTTTTGTCGAAATCGCCGGAAAAATGCTCAGATGTGAACGGGGCCTCATATTGTTTTCCAGTACAGGAAGAGTTAAGAAACTTCAGCTGCTATCTATGAAAAAGAGCTTCTCTGAGCTCTCCGACCAAACTTGAGTCGAAGACGGTCCTATTTTCTGAAGCACTTAAAAGTATACTAGATTTCTAACAAAAGCCAAAATGGAATGGGTAGGGGAGTAAGAGTTAATACATACCGCTCCTTCCGTTCCGCTCAGTCAGCCGCCGTTCTCCAGTAATCCTTCCCGGTCTTCTCCGTCCATCACCGCAAGACAGACGACTCTCCTGACTTGTCTCCCGGACATCCTGCAACGCACATGCGCAATTATGCCCAGCCACGGGGAAGCAGAAAGGACATACTGAGCATGTGCGTCACAGTATGTCCGGGAGACAAGTCAGGAGAGTCCTCTGACTTGCGGTGACGGACGGAGAAGACCGGGAAGGATTACTGGAGAACGGCGGCTGACTGAGCTGAACGGAAGGAGCGGTAAGTATTACAGCTTGAGATAAGGTTTTACTGCAGGAAAGTTCAAAGGGTCATTATTCTGCTCTATTTTAAATATGACAGAATGATGCAATGTTATAAAAAAAAAGGAGGTATATAACTGAAAATAAAAATAAGAGACTCTTCTTTGCAACTATTCATCTGTTCTGGCATGCCCAAGCACTCTACCACCAAACACTTACCCACATTGGAAGCGGGCATAAAATGTAATCCCTCCTGTCTTGGAGCTTCTGGAAGCAGAAAGTCCTCCCCACGCTCTATTAGTGACATCATCTCTGACTTCACCACAGGGATCCCTGTGCAGTGACATCACAGACATATTTTAATGTATCACATTCTAAAGTTTTATCATGGGCTGATATATAAGATCTGACTCTGAACCATAACTTAAGTTGTGAGGTGGGTGTAGTTTCTGCTTTCACATTTATAAAATTGGCTGTAACAAGCACCCACAGTCAGACACAGCATCGCACGGCATCTTCAGAGAACCGTGTATTTTTACTGTAACACACAACAACATTTCTATTCATATTATCAGATGACACTGTAGGCTCATGCCTACAGGCGCTTGATGATTCAAAGGCTGCTCACTTCCTCCCCATGTGACTCCCTCCCTATTTTCCTATGTAGAGTCCCCAAAAAGCATAAATGAGAGGTTACTCACCCTGCTCTCAGCATTCTAATGACGTTCTCACATCAGCCGGGGGCACCTCTAGCTACCTAATACCTGGGGGTCACCTCTAGTTACTTATTACTGGAGGTTCCTCTGGATACCTAATACTAAGGGGCACCTGTGGCTTCCTATGCCGGGAAGGGTAATAAGGTGAGCGGTAAAAACCCCGCCAGCCAGCACACTTGCAGTGTGGTTTGGCGGGGATGAAGTTTGAAGTGCTAGAACATCTGTGCCTACAGGCTCCTGTGATGTAAGTCCGAGCCTGCATATTATGATCCCTTTGGAGAACGCTAGGTTCTGAAGGTGGTCAGATAATGCCAATATGTTTGACCATAAGGCAATGGCCAAAGAGTGTCGGAACAGATGTGCCCCAATATTAGGCAACTCCACCCCAGTTAAGGGGGTCTCAGCTACTGATTGGAATGAAGTTGAAACCTTGGTTATAGTTCCTCTTGAAGATGCCTGGTGCTAGGAGGCACTGAATTTGCCCCTGCTTCGGTGGGCCGGATGAAAATGTCGAATGAGCCACAGTTTGCCCACCTCTGGATGGCGGATGGTTTCCTTGCATCTGTGGAGGATGGTTGGTCATCTGTGTGTAACCACACTGCTCATGGTGTACACTGTATGTGACTGTATGTTACTGTGTCCACACAATGGGCTCAATTCTGGTAGCAATGTAAGGTAAAAAAAATTTTATAGGTAAAATACCTCATGAGGTATTTTCCTCTTTTTTTAGCAATTCTGAAAGATTTTTCTCCATTTACGAACATGAGGTAAAACATGGGATAAATGCATAAAGTGAGGTAAAACTTGAGGTATTTCAGCAGTAAGCGTGCAGTAAATAAATAATAGTAGTTTTCATTGTCTTCCATAAGTTAGGAAAGTCTTTGGAAGATTTTTTTTTTTGAGGTGGGAAGGTGTATTTGATTATGTAGCAACCTATGAAAAGTGTATTTACAGGCATCCCTTATAAAAAAAAAAATTCGGTAAATATTTCCGAGTTTTATTTCTATTGTTCTTTTCTATTACACAGCCTGAATAGGAACGACACTAAAACAGCAATAAGGACCTCCACTAAAAACTGCAAAATGCATGCAAATTGACTTTACCTCCAGGTACAGGCAGGTCTTAAACTGATCGGTAAATTATGTCCTAACATGCCCCCTAATTTCCACGAGAATACCCATTTTTGGTAAATTACCTCATAATTTACCTCATGAGGTAAAACATGACTAAAACCTACTAGAATTGCTAAATGTCATTACCTCATGAGGTAAATTACCCCACATGAGGTAATTTGTTTGATAACCCTACCAGAATGGAGGCCAATAAGTAGTAGGAAGGTGCACAGGTTATGTGGAAAATCACGGTATAACGGTAGAGTGTTGCTCTGAACTAAAGTTGTACCAACCAACAGTTCAAATGGAGATACGGTAGGAGCAGAGTGCAAATCCAATGTTAAAAAAGCATTTTATTTCAAAATCCCAGTAAAAAATAGACAGGCAATTGAAGGTGTATAGGCAAACAAATCCTATTGGAGCATTGGAGAGAGAGAGATATACGGACCAGTGCAGGGTTGTCCATGGGGGGAGTGCTACTGTTCAAGTGTGCAAGGTGCCCATCTATGTTTTGCTTCATGACTTGAAATCTTTCCTCTGATAAGAAGTCCATCATACATATGAATATGGGCCCGATTCAAATCTCAGCCAGGACACTATTTACATGGAGTTTGTATGTTCTCCTCAGGTTTGAATGGGTTTCCTCCAGGCATTCTGGGTTCCCCCAGGATTTAAATGCTGTACTTGAACTGACATGATATAATGAGATAAACATGGACTTATGAGGTAACAAGCTTAGTTGGAGCTTTTCAATGTTCACTTTACTATTCCAATGCATTGCATTGTCCCCTCGGCCAAGAACACAGTGTCTGTACAGGTATCCCACAGGACCACTTAGGGCCCATTCACACTTGGATGATGAGCGTCAATATACCGCTAATCGCTGGAGATCAGCGCTAGTGTAATCTAAAGTATATGTCAGTGTGCTCACTGCTGCGAGTGCCGCCGTTTCGCCATAAATGCAAACGCTTTTTCACGATTTTTGAGCGATCGCAATGTTAAAAAAGCGCTAATTGTGATCACTCAAAAATCACGAAAACGAACAGTCAAAATATGCGCAAAAATCACTACCAATAATCGCTAGCGTTTTGCAATCCCCAGCATGAATGGGCCCTATAGATCCGGTATGACATCCAATTGTTCCACCCCCTTACACCACCCATTGGATACCACCCCACCAAACGCTACATAGGTGTTGCATGTATAACGCAATTTGCGCACATTTGGGCTTGATTCACTAAACCATGATAACTCAAATATCACACCTTATGAAAGATATCACACCTTATCTAAGATATCACACCTTATCAGAGTAGCATAGCGAGCGCTAGGAACTTATGCCTGCTAATTGGCAATGAGGAGAGCTCCACTCGTGCTGACCTGAGCTTCTGCAGGTTCGTAGCGCTCGCTATGCTACTCTGATAAGGTGTTATATCTTAGATAAAGTGTGATATCTTTGATAAGGTGTGATATCTTTGATAAGGTGTGATATCTTTGATAATGTGTGATATTTGAGGTATCATGGTTTAGTGAATCAAGCCCATTACGTGATGTGTTGTATAATTCATGTAAAGCCCACAAAACTTTACAGTTTACCCACCTAAAGTGATTTTACCCAAAATTTCGATTATAATTGATACACAAGGTCCTTGTCTTACCCAGAGACAGGACAGTTTGATAATTGTCCATCATCACCTCCTTGTAGAGCTTCTGCTGCCATTCTGCCAGAGTAAGCCACTCTTCCTCCGAGAAATGCACTGCCACATCATCCCAAGTCACCTGAAATAACACCACAATCTAAAATGAGGACTCTACCGGTACGACCATCACCAGCATGGACTATAAAAAGCATCCAGTGGCATCATCACCAGACTAGGCTAACCCAACCGGAAACCACCACCAAGTCAGAACTATGATGACCTATCCAATACCATCATCATTAATAATAAAGCCTAGGAAGATGCATCCTGTGCTACCACCACCCATGAAGACTAGGAGAACACATACCGTATCATCATCACTAACCATGACTAGCATCACTAAAACGACAACCCATTGTAACGATTGTGGAATTCTCTCCGTGATCAGTGCGGAAATCCTCCACAAGCATGTAATTTGCGGGAACCCAGCAAAAGGTGCAGTGCACCTGTAGAGGGAAATTCCTGTCGGCAGGTGGAGCTGTGGAGTGCAGAGGAACAGCTCCTCTGCCCTGCCACACACGTCAGACAGGAATTGCACAAAGGGAAGAAACGCAGGGCAAGATAGCCCTGAAAGAGAGAGATCAAAGCGAGAGAGGGTATGTGTGTTCACCAATCTAGTCACCACCCTGCGACGATGAACACACAACCAGGAAGAGAAAGCGAGAAGGCAATCGCCGGAGATGGCGATTGCTAACAGAGACACAAGACTGAATAAGCACAGATGAGGAATGTATGTATGTCCACCAATCTAGCCGCCACCTGCGACGGCAGACACACAACCAGGAAACCGAGTGAGAACGCAATCGCCTGAGAAGCGATTGCGAATGAGATTGAGCAAAGGGACAGATTGTATGTGTGTGCACCAAACTAGTCGCCAACCCGCGACGGTGCATACACAACAGCAGATATGAAGTAGGAACGCAATCGCGAGAGAGGCGATAGCCAGAGGTGACACAAGGCTACAGCAAGGCAGAACACGAGAGTAGCAAAGGCACAGCAAAACATACAATGAGGAGATACGGAAAATAACAAACGCTACCTAAACGCGAACACCGCACTCATTCGCAACAGTGCACGCGTTTATGCGCGGTCTCCACGTGATAAGCACGCCTAACTAACCACCGACAGACAAACATTAAAAACAGAGGACGCGAGCGCTTGCTTAACGGTTACCTCACCGAGCCTCCAGCAAGCGTTCGTAGCAGACAAGACAGATACACGAAAACAGGAATAAGCGAGCGATAGGATCCACAGCACTAGCGCAGTGGCTAGTGCGATCCAGGAAGAGAGAACAGAAGGATCCACAGCGCTAGCGCAAGATGCTAGTGCGATCCAAGTACAGAGTAGCAGACCAGAAGGATCCACAGCACTAGCGCAAGAGGCTGGTGCGATCCAGGCAGACAGATCAGAAGGGGCTACCAGTAACAACCGCTGTTCCGGTTAGCACCCAGACACACAGAACGATTTCCTGTCGACCACTGCTGGGACAGGACAATCGCAACATACAAACAAAACAGATAAGCAATCCTAACTGCACTAGGGAAACCTGCCTAGTGCAGTCCCAGGAATTACTCTAGGCTAATCTTCAAACAAAGAGCAAGGCTGACACTCCAGGCGCGTGTTCCACAGGACTAATGCTACGTACACACATGCGACAACGATCGTTCGTTAAGAACGACGAACGAACTTTTAATTGATGAAAGAACGACCTAAGTAAAGATAGTTTTAAAATGTGTGTAACGATCTGATCGTTAGAACGAACGTTACATCACAGAAAGCAACTATTGCGCCTGCGCATAAAAATGAGAAGTTCCATGGAGAAATAGTGAAATGCGCATGTCAAGCCTAGTACGAACGATCGTTTCCAACGATGTACTACTTTTGCAAACGATCGTCGTTGGTTAAAATCCGCCGAGACAGAACTTTCTTTTGTAGCGATTTGGCTCGTTCGTCGTTTGCCTTAATAGTCGGTGGTTCGTTTTTTGTAACGATCGTCGTTGGTAAAGATCGGGGAACGATCGTTACAAACGACTATAGTCGCATGTGTGTACGCACCTTAACCTGCTGAGCGGTCTGGACGAGCTCAGCTCGTCCAACACCGCCAGAGGCTGCCGCTCAGGCCCTGCTGGGCCGATTTTTGTCAAATAAAAAGCAGCACACGCAGCCGGCACTTTGCCAGCCGCGTGTGCTGCCTGATCGCCGCCGCTCTGCGGCGATTCGCCGCGAGCAGCGGCGAAAGAGGGCCCCCCTAGCCGCCTGAGCCCTGCGCAGCCGGAACAAAAAGTTCCGGCCAGCGCTAAGGGCTGGATCGGAGGCGGCTGACGTCAGGACGTCGGCTGACGTCGATGACGTCACTCCGCTCGTCGCTATGGCGACGATATAAGCAAAACAAGGAAGGCCGCTCATTGCGGCCTTCCTTGTTTATTCTGGGCGCCGGAGGCGATCGGAAGATCGCCTCCGGAGCGCCCTCTAGTGGGCTTTCATGCAGCCAACTTTCAGTTGGCTGCATGAAATAGTTTTTTTTTTATTTAAAAAAAACCCTCCCGCAGCCACCCTGGCGATTTAATCAGAACGCCAGGGTGGTTAACTCTTATGACCAGCAACTTACTGTGGGAAACATAGCTCTTTATAGAGCAAGCCCACAAGGGATGTGGCTAGGCAATCTGCATGACAAACATATGCAAATTCCTCAGCAGCAAGCTGCACAACTGACAAAAGGTCTCTCTTCCAGAGACCTGCAGAATGCAGACCTGAACAGTGGTCAAAAGGCTGCCTGCGCCACATGGATCCTCACACCCATCCATTACCACCACCCTTATCCGTTAAAATGGGATGAACCTCCATATCTGGGGGAAAAAAATGATTCTGTAAGAAATGAATTACTTTGCTTACCTAGCCAGTTTTTACGGTTCACTGTCAGATTTAGGAGAAATTGAATATGAAAAAAGATAATAATAATTCTGTTGGTTTCCCTATTTACTGTTTCTCAGTGATGCCAAAAGTGACATCACTTCTGCCTTTTTTTTTCAACCCTTAAAGTGTACGAGAAGCGTCTCAGGTACCATACTTACATGGGGCCCCTTTAAGGCCGCTCGACCTCGCTGTCTCCCTGGGTGGCTCCTGTCCCCCGTAATTCAGCCCGAGTCACGATTCTTCACACATTCACGACCCCGCCCGCTGCCCTGTCTTGCTCTCGCGGCTGGGAGCATCCTGCGCTTGCGCAGTAGTACAGTAGTTTTGAATCGGTACTGCATGCTGCATTTTTCTTTTTGTTTTGATAGCATCCAGGGAAAATCGGAATCGTAAATCAGAATTGCAAAATGGATTTGCAGTGTGCAGGGGGCCTCAAGGGGGCTTAAAGTGAATGTTTACCAGTAAAAAAAAGAAAAAGTCAGATACTCACCTAAGGAGAGGGAAGGCTCGGTCCTAATGAGCCTTCGCTTTCCTCTCCCGGTGCCCGGTCCCGCGCAGGATCCCCCGTGGCAGTATTCGACCAGTTCGGTCAAATACTGCCACTTCCGCATGACTTCGGGAGCTTTCGGAAGCCTTCGGGAGCACTCGGGCTCCGGATGACGCGGCCGCTCCATACTACGCATGCGCGAGCGCCCTCTATGACGCACTCGTGCGTACGTAGTATGGAGCGGCCCGTCTTCGGAAGCCCGAGTGCTCCCGAAGACCTCCGAAGTCCCTGCGACGGCAGACGCGAACGGGGGAGCCAGCGCAGCACCGAGGGCACCGGGAGAGGAGAGAGAAGGCTCATTAGGACCGAGCCTTCCCTCTCCTTAGGTGAGTATCTGACTTTTTCTTTTTTTTTACCGGTACCCATTGGCTTTAAGGAAGCTCCAGGTAAGTATGGAACCTGAGACGCTTCTCGTCTCAAGTTCCCTTTAAAGGACATCTGTAGCGAGTGTTATTCAGACACTTCTGCAGCCAAATAGATCAGCCGGGCTATCAGGCAACTGGTATTGTGTAAAAGGAAATATATATGACAGCCTCCATATCCCTCTCAATTCAGCTGTCCTTTAAGAAAAAGGCTTAAAGGGGAACTGAAGAGAGAGGTATATGGAGGCTGTCATGTTTATTTCCTTTTAGACAATACCAGTTGCCTGGCAGCCTGCTGATCCTCTGCCTCTAATACTATTAGCCATAGCCCCTGAACAAGCATGCAGCAGATCAGGTGTTTCAGTGGTTCAGACTTATAAGTCTGATCTGACAAGACTAGTTGCATGCTTGTTTCTGGTTTTAATCAGATACTACTGCAGAGAAATAGACCAGCAGGGCTGCCAGGCAACTGGTATTGATTAAAAGGAAATAAACATGACAGCCTCCATATACCTCTCTCTTCAGTTCCCCTTTAAGAAAAAGGCTTAAAGGGGAACTGAAGAGAGAGGTATATGGAGGCTGTCATGTTTATTTCTTTTTAAGCAATACTAGTTGCCTGGCAGCCCTGCTGATCCTCTGCCTCTAATACTATTAGCCATAGCCCCTGAACAAGCATGCAGCAGATTCTGTGTTTCAGACTTTAAAGTCAGATCTGACAAGACTAGCTGCATGCTTGTTTCTGGTGTTATTCAGATACTACTGCAGAGAAATAGACCAGCAGGGCTGCCAGGCAACCGGTATTGATTAAAAGGAAATAAATATGGCAGCCTCCATATACCTCTCTTTTCAGTTCCCCTTTAAAGGACAACTGAAGTGAGAAGAATATGGAGACTGCCATATTTATTTCCTTTTAAACAACACCAGTTGCCTGGCAGCCTTGCTGATCTATCTGGCTGCAGTAGTCTCAGAATCACACCAGAAACAAGCATGCGGCTAATCTTGTCAAATCTGACCATAACGTCAGAAACACCTGATCTGCTGCATGCTTGTTAAGGGTCTATGGTTAGAAGTATTAGATGCAGAGGATCAGCAGGATCGCCAGATAACTGGTATTGCTTAAAAAGAAATAAATATGTCAGCCTCCATATTCCTCTCGATACAGTTGTCCTTTAAATCACTATGTAAACTCTTCAAGTGAGGATTCAATTACCTTCTGAGCATGGTGTCCTTTTCTTATCCAAAATAGGAAGCTTTTCCACCTTTGTAACATCTGTAAGATTCGCCCTTTCCTGACCTCTGCCACCACTCCTCATCTATGCCCTCATAATTTCCCGCCTCGACTACTGTAATGACATTCTGTCTGGTCTCCCTATGACCCGAACAGCCCCACTGCAGTCCATCATGAATGCGGCAGCCAGATTTATCCACTCCTCCCACCGCTCCACCACGGCGTCTCCCCTCCTTGAATCCCTCCACTGGCTTCCTATCCAGTCCAGAATCAGATTCAAGATATTGTGTCTGACCTACAAATCTGTCCACAAAACCTGTCCAACCTACATTTCTGATCTTACTCATAGGTACACACCTAGCCGCTCACTCCGCTCCTCCAATGAACTTCGCCTGACTGCCCCCCGCATCACCCAATCCCATGCATGCCTCCAGGACTTCTCAAGAGCCGCTCCAACACTATGGAACTCCCTACCTCCACCCATTAGGGCAGCTCCCTCCTTCAACACCTTCAAGAAGGCCCTCAAAACTCAACTTTTCACTCTGGCCTACTACCCCTCACAATTGCTCTAAACCCACAACGGAACTCTGGTCCCCTACCTTTCGTGTCCTTACCTCTCCCTCTAGATTGTAAGCCTTTGGGCAGGGTCCTCCTCCTTTTGTGTCCTACCTGATCATGCACCTCCATTACTGTGAACCCATGCTATGCACTTGAGTGAACCTAATTTGCCTATCCTCCATGCTCCATCCAGTGACTGACTAAGCATTACCTTCTACTCATACTGTGCTGCATGATCTGGATTGCATGTATTCCTGTATTGTCATATTGCTCTATGTCACCCCTAAATATTGTCTGTAACCTAAATTAATGTTCAGCGCTGCGTAATATGTTGGCGCTTTATAAATACAATAAATAATAATAATAATTTGCATGCTAAGATAAGCTTGTTACTGTAGGTAAACAAGAAAAACTTCCCAAAATCCCACTGGCACTGCACAGTTCCTGCAGTTAGGCACAGGCACCAAAACCAGGTAAGAAGAACAAAATGGGAAACATGTAGGGACCTATTTTAGAAAAAAAGGAGGGTTACGTATAATTTTGGGGCACTATTTTCTGACAATTATTTTATTTTTGGTCTAGAAGTACCCATTCATTACCAACATTAACCTCCCTAGCCGCTGTGCACCACTCTGGCCCAGGTGGGCAGATTTGCACAATTTTTTTTCCAAACACGCAGCTAGCACTTTGCTAGCTGCGTGTTTGTTTCGATCGCCGCCGATCCGCCACTACCCGCCGCGAAAGAGGCCCCCCCTCAGACCCCTTGCGCAGCCTGGCCAATCACCGCCAGGCTGCGCTATGGGGTGGATCGGGACTCCCCGTGACTTCACGACGTCGATGACGTCACTCCGTTCGTCGCCATGGCGACGGGGGAAGCCCTAAAGGAAATCCCATTCAGAACGGGATTTCCTGATGGGTATAATCGCCGGCGGCGATCGGAAGGGTCGGAGGGAGGGAGCAGGGAGGGGGGAATCATGTAGCTAGCGATAGGCTAGCTACATGATAAAAAAATTGGGCGAAAAAAACCTCACGCGGCCGCACGGCCGTTGGAATAAGAACGCCCAGTTGGTTAACAATCAGAACTAGAACAAATCTAGCATCACCATCATTTTTCAGAACTAGGATGACTGATCATGTTCCTCTATAACCAATCAAGACTAAGAAGAGAGATCCAGTGTCATAGCTGCCAATCAGAACTACCGATAGGAGAAACAGATCCAGTAGAACCATCACCATTCAGAACTAGAAGGATACAGTACATTTATCACCAATCAGGATTTTGGGGACCTGTTCAGTACCACCACCATCAGTCAAGATGAAACGACCCATCCAGTGCCACCGCTTCCAGTCAGGGTATGGAAGAGGGCTGCAACAGTGGCATACAGGTTGCTGTCAATGGGGTACAGAAGAAAGGGGTGCTGTTATTGTGATGTACAGTGGGAGGGAGTACAGTGACTTTAAAGTACAGGGGGAGCTGTCATTGTGGTGTACAAGGAAGAGGGGTGCTGTCTTTTTGGAGTGGGGGGAGGGAGTTGTCACTATGGGGTATAGGAAGGAAGGGTGGTGTGGGGAATGGTTTTGTCATTGTGGGGTACAGGGGAGAAGTTGGTGCTGTCCTTGTGGGGTATAGGGAAAAAGAGTGCTGTTTATATAGGGTACGAGGAAGGGGTGGGTGCTGTCACTGTGGAGTTCAGAAGGGAGAAAGCTGTAATTGTGTGGTATAGGGGAGACAATGGTACTGTCTGTGTGAGGCAGTCATTGTGGGGTACAGGAGAGTAAGGTGCTGACATTGTGGGTAACTGGTAGTGAAGATGTTGGTTTTGTCACTGTGAGGTACAGGGAGGAAATATGCTGTCATAGTGGGTTACAGAGGAGAAAGTGTTAATATCATTGAAGGATACAGAGCAGGGTTTGCTGTGATTATGGGGTACAGTGGAGAAGGGGGTGCTGCCATAGTGGGGAAAAGGAGGAGCATTATGAGGTACAGAGAAGGAGGTTCTGTCATAGTAGGTACAAGGAGGAGGGGTGCTGTTATTATGGGGTACAAAGAAGGGGGTGCTTTCATACTGAAGTAGAAGGTGGATGGGTTCTGTCATTACTGGGTACAGAGAAAGGGTCCCTGTCATAGTGGGGTACAAGGAGGGAGAGGTGCTGTTATTATGGGGTACAGAGGAGAAAGGGGTGCTGTCATAGTGGGGTGTAAGTAGGAAGGGGTGCTGTCATTATGGAGTACAGAGAAGAAGAGGGTGCTTTCATCGTGGGGTACAGGGAGGAAGGGTGCTGTCACTATGGGGTAAAAGGTGCAGGGGTGCTGCCTGTCACTATGGGGTACAAGGTGCAGGGGTGCTGCCTGTCACTATGGGGTACAAGGTGCAGGGGTGCTGCCTGTCACAATGGGGTACAAGGTGCAGGGGTGCTGCCTGTCACTATGGGGTACAAGGTGCAGGGGTGCTGCCTGTCACTATGGGGTACAAGGTGCAGGGGTGCTGCCTGTCACTATGGGGTACAAGGTGCAGGGGTGCTGTCACTATGGGGTACAAGGTGCAGGGGTGCTGTCACTATGGGGTACAAGGTGCAGGGGTGCTGCCTGTCACTATGGGGTACAAGGTGCAGGGGTGCTGTCACTATGGGGTACAAGGTGCAGGGGTGCTGCCTGTCACTATGGGGTACAAGGTGCAGGGGTGCTGCCTGTCACTATGGGGTACAAGGTGCAGGGGTGCTGCCTGTCACTATGGGGTACAAGGTGCAGGGGTGCTGCCTCTCACTATGGGGTACAAGGTGCAGGGGTGCTGCCTGTCACTATGGGGTACAAGGTGCAGGGGTGCTGCCTGTCACTATGGGGTACAAGGTGCAGGGGTGCTGCCTCTCACTATGGGGTACAAGGTGCAGGGGTGCTGCCTGTCACTATGGGGTACAAGGTGCAGGGGTGCTGCCTGTCACTATGGGGTACAAGGTGCAGGGGTGCTGCCTGTCACTATGGGGTACAAGGTGCAGGGGTGCTGTCACTATGGGGTACAAGGTGCAGGGGTGCTGTCTGTCACTATGGGGTACAAGGTGCAGGGGTGCTGCCTGTCACTATGGGGTACAAGGTGCAGGGGTGCTGCCTGTCACTATGGGGTACAAGGTGCAGGGGTGCTGTCACTATGGGGTACAAGGTGCAGGGGTGCTGCCTGTCACTATGGGGTACAAGGTGCAGGGGTGCTGTCACTATGGGGTACAAGGTGCAGGGGTGCTGCCTGTCACTATGGGGTACAAGGTGCAGGGGTGCTGCCTGTCACTATGGGGTACAAGGTGCAGGGGTGCTGCCTGTCACTATGGGGTACAAGGTGCAGGGGTGCTGTCACTATGGGGTACAAGGTGCAGGGGTGCTGCCTGTCACTATGGGGTACAAGGTGCAGGGGTGCTGCCTGTCACTATGGGGTACAAGGTGCAGGGGTGCTGCCTGTCACTATGGGGTACAAGGTGCAGCCTGCAGGGGTGCTGTCACTGTGAAGTATATATTACTGGAGCTGTGGAGGGTAATCCTGGTTGGGTGTGTCAGGAACCCCAGCTCCGTTCCTTCCCCTCACCTCTCCTCTGGGTTCCATTCTTCCCCCTGGCACTGGCAGTGCGACTCCTGCAAATGAATCAGTGGAACAAGCGGCGTATTAGGACGTAATAGTCCCGCCCCTCCCCTCCTCTGCTCAGGAACTACAGCGCTCGACGTCTACCACGCCACGTGCTTTCTTACTGCGCGGCGTGCTCGACGTCCTCTGCGTCACGTGCTTTCACATGTTATTATGCGTTGAGCTCGACGTCCTCCGCGCTAGTACTGCTACTGCTTTAATTGCGCGGCGAGTTGAGAGACGGCTATTCTATTCTGCTATTATCGCACACAGACGAGGGTATTTGTTACAGCACTACCGTACCGCTGTGCTGTAATCATGGTTACAGTTCCCTTACCTTTTCTTGCAGCCTGGCAATTAACTAGGGCCAAAGGGGAGCAAAATTGAGACAAAAATTGAGACAAATCTCCAGCAAGCAGTGAGACAGTTGTTTTTTGTTCTATTATGACAACGCTGATTCCTGATTGTTCTTCTAAGCTTTTGTTCAAATTTGCATTGTAATTGCAGGGAACCTGAAGTAAGTTTTTAAAAAAAGTTCAACTTATATGGGGCTTCTACAAGCCCCGTGCAGCCGCCCTGTACCCGCGCCAGTACTGAAGGGCGGCTCACTTTTGGTTCTGGCAGCCGGTGGCCCTGGCTGCGCGTGTCCTCGTTCGTGCTTCCGTAGTTGGAATTGTTCTGCAAAGATGCAGTAGAGATTTCCTCGTACTGTGCGCAGGATGCTCCCGATGATGGGATTGCAAACAAGGAGGGCAGCACAGGCACAGTGGCTGTCAATTTGCAAGTCGGCGATATCGAAACTGGGCACAGGGAAACTGAAGGGGGCTGGCAGAAGCCCCAAGTAAGTGAAACTTTTTTTTTTAACTTATTTCAGGTTCCCTTTTTAAAAGGTGTTCCAGATTGTTGTAACTATAGCAACCTCTCCTCCATCATTTCACTGTAGCCATAGAACTCCTCTAGTGTGTTGTAAGCATAGCAACCACCCTCCATTGGTGTGCTGGTATTATATAGTCAAAGCAGTTTTGGGGTACCTTGTGATGGAGTGGGGTAAAATGCTCCAATTCCTAATAAATTTAAACCGTAACAGTGTTCTCCCCAGGCACTTTTAGCCGGGTGCTCCACCCGGCTAGATTTGGTGACCACCCGGCTGTCATCAGCTCACCTCCTCACCACCTCCTATGCTGTAAGCAGAGTTGCCCTGCATTTTCATCTCATCCCACCCGGCTGCTTTTTCATGCCACCCGGCTACTATTTCATGCCACCCGGCTAGAAAAAAATTCTGGGGAGAACACTGCGTAATGAAAAGAGAAAATACAGGATATCTCATTATAATACACTCGGGTTTAGAAAAAAATTCAGGTATAGTAAACTACCTCTCCAGGTTCCAGCCAATCTCCATTACAAGTCTATGGGAGCAATGCCTGGTATAGTAAACTTTGAAATAATAAAGCTTCTGTTATAGTAAACGTTTTTTGGCCCTTATGGGACGCTGACTCTAGATATAGTAAAAAGTGGGCGGTGCATGCGTTATATGTAAGTGTGAAACCCGTGGTCTGCTGCTCTCTTCAGGCTGGTTGCAGGTGAGTTGATGCCTGATAACATTTGTAAGACAATAAGAATGGCACTGGAGCTGTATATACAGTACTGTTTAACTGTCTGAGTGTGCAAGCCTGTTGTCCGCTCCTCCCTCTCTGCACCCTAGGCCATGGCCTTTGTGGCCTTGCCTCGAATTCGGCCATGATGTGCTGTAGCCTTAGAAGTATTTAACCGATAATAGGGAACGTCCAATATGATCTTTAACAACATATATAGTTCAGAAATATAGTGCATGCATATCTAATATCGATGTTCACTGAGTGCTTATATTTAAATGAGTGCCTAATTAATGGGATGGGGGCATATATGGTGAAACAATACAGATTACTGTTGTTATAGATCATACCGGTATTAGTCATTCCCTATTATCCTCTGTGAGTGGTTACATCTTAGTAAGGCTATGGCCTATAATTATTACCTCCTCAGTTTACCTCTCAGGGTGATGATTGGATATTTGTACCAATATCTATATACTTAATGTATAATAAATATAGGTTTCAGGTGTGTGTTACTTGAATGGCGTACATAATTGTGAATGGATTGCCATATTTTTCAGAATATAAAACACACTCTTCCCCAAAAATGGGGAGAAAAAGGTCCAGCATCTTATATTCCAAAGACACAGTAGTAGAAAGATACAGAGCGGCACACTAATCCTAATAGTTCTTCGGGTGCATGACCTTGAGTGCTAAGCAACACCCCAGTAATCCAAGTAGTAAAGATGGTTGGTCAGCATACCAGCCTCTAAACAATAATAATAATAATAATCCGAACATTTGTATAGCGCTTTTCTCCTGTTGGACTCAAAGCGCTCAAGAGCTGCAGCCACTGGGACGCGCTCAGGAGGCCAGCCTGCAGTGTTAGGGAGTCTTGCCTTGAACTCCTTACTGAATAAGTACTGACCCTAGCCGGGATCGAACCCTGGTCTCCCATGTCAAAGGCGGTGCCCTTAACCAGTACTCTATTCAAGCGTAATTAAGTTCCAGATCACATGTCAACACTTAAGTTAACAATTGTTTCGGGGCCACTCAGGGTCCCCTTCTTCAGAACAGTGCAGACAAACCAATTTCAATATTCCAAAGACAGACTTACGCCTGCCGATACAAACTGCCGACCCACCGAAACATCAGGGACTCCCTGCTTTGTCTCCCTGTGTTGTCCTCCGGCCCCCGCCGGTCTCCCCGCTCCCCTGTGTAAAATAAATTAGTGGCAGGGCGGATCACCTCAGAAACGATTCCAGCGGTGAACACAGACCTCTCATCTTATGCCCGGCTTCACCTATTGAAAGCTTCTCCTGAGGATGCGAGCAGCAGAAGCCAGCACTAGGGGAAGCCGAGCAGGAAATGAGAGGTCTGATGAGAGGAGACATGCGGGGGAAGAAAGGGACACGGGAGCAGAGGAGACATGCGGGGGAGGAGCAGGAGGGGGAAAAGCAGGGGACATCGGGATACACAGGGGGACATAAGTGGCCAAAGAAGGACACAGTGGGACACACAGGGGGGAGCAAAGGAGGACAAGGGGGCACAGGAGGACAGTTATTGGGCAAGAACATGTACAAGATGCTTTTGGAACATGGATGCACCAGGTTGAGTTATATATATTTTTTTCCCTGTTTCTTGCCCTTGAAACTTAGGTGCGTCTTATATTCTGTGTGTCTCATATTCCGAAAATACAGTAACCATTCTATTGGATTACACTATCAAGGCAAAAATAAACTGATGATTGTATCTATCTTCCTTCACCTAAAAATGACTTTTTTTTAGATATTACACAGTTTTATTTTATGTTTAAATCTACTTTTTAAATTGTAACTGGTTTTGTTTTTGCTCAATGACACATTCATTGAAGTATGCCAGAGCTAAAATCTATGAACTATTGATCCTTTTTATCTCTTTCCTGCTCTCAGAAGCCATTTTTTGCTAGGAAAGTGTTTTATGGTTGGAATTTCTTATCAGTGAGGGTCACACTGTAGTCACTTCCTGTCTGAGTAAGAACTGAGTCAGCCACTTACATTCCTGATATTTAACTCTTTCAGGCAGAGAAAGAAAAAAAGGAACAGAGCATAGTTATTTGTGTGCTAGGCACTGTACATACACATGTCTATCTCATCATGTCACATGTCACCTTGGGTATCCTTTAATCACAATGATTATGGTGCATGTGTATTGTTGAACTATGGTTGTGCTTACTACTACAGCCAACCTTATTGACCGTGGTTTTATGAATTTACTATAAATATATTGTAGTTTGATCAGCATATACTGGTTGTCCTCTACTTAGTGTGTTATAGCTTATATTCATTACCTGTGTTAGCACCTGCAAGCAAGCCATGTTCCACAACGATTTTTTCTCTTGTTGTTTTTGCAGTGGGGAAGGTGGCCTGGATGAAATGCCCTATAAAGGTAATAGAAAACAAATGCCTTTTTTAACCTGCATCCTATATGTACGATGTTTTCTCAGCCGTTCTACTTTCACCGGGTTCCTCGATGTTGCGTCTCATTATTTTATGTTCCAGGAACCCCCGCAGAACATGAAAGTCTGGCGTCCAGCAGGGGGCAGCGGCCCCGTGACATGTAAACACTGGGCCCGGGGCTCTCTGCAGGAACCTGCTAGATTTGTCATCTTCAGCTTGGCCCAGAATGTGCTCGGCCACCGCACGACCTTCTCTTCCCCGTGAGCAAAAAGGCTGCTGAGTTTCCTACATGGTGTCCGAAATCCGCGCAGGAAAGAATATTCTCTTCCAGGGAATTGATTTCATGGCCTTTGTGGGGTCACAGAGAAATATTTTCTTAGCAGTAAGGTAAAACTGGCCCCAGTTACCCTGGGAGAGAAGGAGGCCGTTTAGTTTTTTCTGGACCAGACCTGACCAGCTTGTGAGGGGCCGGACCTGAGGGATGCAGCTGCGTGATTAAGGGCCTGACTCATGAAAGTTGGACAACCTGCCTGATTCAGAAAGCTTGCTCTGGATTCTTTGAAAAAAATGTCATATTGAAGATTGCTAAAAAGTGAGTAAATATGGCATTCAGGTAGAGGTACATACAAAAAAAAAGGCGCCTGGAAATTTGGGCACCTAGTAATGCCATTAGTAAAATATTGGTATTAAATTCCAATATTTTACTATGGCTAAACCGAACCCTACTCTCACACAGAAACCTCCCCCCACCCCAATGCCTGACCTTAACCCCCCCCCCACACACACACACACACTACCTGCCTGACCCCTACTCCCCCCCCCCCTTCACAAACTGCCTGCTTGATGTCTAAACCCCCACCCCCCCCCATGCCCACACACAAACTACTTGCTTGATACCTCCCCCCGCACACACTACCTGCCTGATGCCTAACCCTAAACACCCCCTTCCTCTGCACAAAGTACCTGCCTGGTGCCTAATTCCCCCCCCCCACACACACACATAAACTGCCTGCCTAAGGCCCCCCCCCCCCCCCGTTCACACACAAGCTACCTGCCTATTGCCCCCCCCCCACACACACACACACACACACAAACTACCTGCCTGATGCCTAACCTAAACCCTTCCCTGCACACGCTACCTGCCTGATGCCTAACTCCAAACACCCCCTTCCCCCGCACAAACTACCTTTCCTGGTGCTTATCCCCCTCGCACATACTACCTGCCGATTGCCTAACACTCTCCCAAAAAACACATTACCTGCTTGATGACTAACCTTAAACCCCCCCCCCCCCCACACACACACACACTATCTGCCTGACGTCTAAACAACCCCCCTCCCCCAACTACCTTCCTGACTCCTACCCCTAACCACATACACACACACACACCCGCCTGCAGAAAAAAAGAGAATAAGTTCTCGTGCGCCACTGTAGGCGCCTATAGAAATATCAGCATTGACATGTAATTTCGGTGCCCAATAAATAGCGGGCTATGTAGTACTGCGCAGAACGGTCCATGGGTCGGGAGTGCAGCAGGGGCGTGCACGTGGTTGGGCTGTGCATGTGCAGAAGCACACAACTGGCCAGATTACCTGGAAGATTTCAGACAGAATGGAGCGTCCAGAGAGGACAACGAGGGTCTCCAAGCACATGTGCAAATTTGGACAGAGGCGCCAGGCAGGTTAAAATGATCTAAAAACAACTAAAAAGGAGGAGTACAGGTGGACTTACCTCCTGAAATGATGGACAATCAAGATTGTTCAAATCGCAAATAACAATTTATTTTGGCACTCCGCAACGCGTTTCGCAGGTATAACCCGCTTCATCAGGCAAGGAGTGCAAGCTCAAAAAGGTCCAATAGTGGCAATGCGCCTCTGAGGCGCATTGCCACTATTGGACCTTTTTGAGCTTGCACTCCTTGCCTGATGAAGCGGGTTATACCTGCGAAACGCGTTGCGGAGTGCCAAAATAAATTGTTATTTGCGATTTGAACAATCTTGATTGTCCATCATTTCAGGAGGTAAGTCCACCTGTACTCCTCCTTTTTAGTTGTTTTTAGATCATTTTAACCTGCCTGGCGCCTCTGTCCAAATTTGCACAGTATATAGTCCACCTTGGGTGGAGGGGACTGTCCCCTTCTTTCTATCTACAGAGAGCGACTTCTTAAACCTGAGTGGGGTCAGGTTCTAATACTCCCCACCTGCAGTTCAAGTGGTTGCCTATGTGGTAACCCGTGTTTGTGAGTATATCCACATCTGTTAATTATTTCGCCAACAATTGTTAGACTTACTGCACTATATTGGGCTCTCGGTTTTTCTTTTTGTTTCAAGTGCTCCAAGCACATACACACCATCTCACATACGCTTTTACTGCTGGTTGTCTGGTAAAAAGCTGTAGTGTGTATATTCAGGAGCAGGGACAGGTGGCCATATGAGCCCCTTTTTACAGCGTGGTGTAACCAGATTTAAAGGACTACTGTACGGGGGTAGAGGGGAAAAGAGTTGAACTTACCTGGGGCTTCTAATGGTCCCCCGCAGACTGCTCCAGTCCCCGCCTCTGGTTCACTTCTAGAATTTGTGATTTTAAAGTCGGAAAATCACTGCGCCTGTTTGGCCACGTCCTTGCTGCCGCTGACGTCACCGTAGGTGTACTGCAAAAGTGCAAACTGTACTGGGCATGTGCAGTACACTCCCAGTGATGTCAGTGGGAGCGAAGATGTGGGCATGCAGGCGCAGTAGTTTTCCGACTTGAAATTCGCAAATTCCGGAAGTGAACCAGGAGGCGGGGACAAGAGCATTGGTGAGTGGTTGCGCGGGCACAGGACGTCTGCGGGGGACCATTAGATGCCCCAGGTAAGTTCAACTCTTTTTCCCCTACCTGCCAACAGTAGTCCTTTAAAAAAAATTCAGTGCAGGATTAGAATTTTGAGGCAAACAGGAAGACTCCATGCTCTTGCAATAAGAGATAAAATGGAAATGTAACTGGATGAATGGGTCATTTTCAAACCCTCGTAAAGATTATTTGATGCATAGCAATGTTCACAAACCCAACTCAGTATGAATGGGTCTATTGACACAAGCTAAAGAGCATATTCTGTGCAGCTCCCACAATGACAGTGATTTTAAGGGGAATATTTAAATTGCTGCCATTTTTACACTGTTAAAGAGAATCTGTATTGTTAAAATCGCACAAAAGTAAACATACCAGTGTGTTAGGGGACATCTCCTATTACCCTCTGTCACAATTTCGCCGCTCCCCGCCGCATTAAAAGTAGTCAAAAACAGTTTTAAAAAGTTTGTTTATAAACAAACAAAATGGCCACCAAAACAGGAAGTAGATTGATGTACAGTATGTCCACACATAGAAAATACATCCATACACAAGCAGGCTGTATACAGCTTTCCTTTTGAATCTCAAAAGATCATTTGTGTGTTTACCTTCTGTCCCCTTCTTCTCTCATGCACTGAACATTACAGGCTTCCTGCAGACAGCTCTGCCTGTGCCTGTGTTTGTAATCCCTCAGTATGTGTCAGCCAGCTACTTTCACAGCCTAACAGAGGAGGATTTTTATCCAGCTCTCTTCTATCACTGATAAGATAGCAGAGAAGCTTCTGGCTTATGTAAATAAAACACACACTGGAGTGTGCATAGAGGAACAGACCAGCATGGAAGAGTTGGCAGCCTTCCAGACACAGGCCGACAAGTCTGACAGGGGAAAGATACATTGATTTATTACAGAGACTGTCATAGTACAAAGTGCTGCAGTGAGCCAGAACACATTAGAATAGGTTTAGGAACTTGTAGGATGGTAGAAAAAACGTTGTAATTTTTGTTACAGAGTCACTTTAATAGCAGATGCCTCAAACCAGGTAGTCGGTCACTGAGTAACTAGGGGTCAAATTCTGTAAAGGTGGCGGAAATCACCTGTTGAAATTTGATTTAAGACATCACCGATACTGGAATATGTGCATCTGATAAAATACACATTTATTTTACTAGGCAGCTAAACAAGGCCTTTTATCGATTTATACCTTTCGAAGGCTTTTCTGAAATGCATGATAGGAAAAGCAAAGTATCAGATATTTCTGGACCTTCTCGTGATTCCTTGATATTGATGACATATTTATTAAATATTCTATGCTCAAAACATGTGACATGATGATGGTGGCTGGACATTCTTCCAGGACATGAGTGTCTCACTATATCCAGGAACTCCAGACTTCTGCTTTTTCCAACACAAACCAAGAGTGACTCCTTGACGATACATCTACTGCTCAGACAGCAAGCTTTTCCATCTCTGGAAAAAGAGGAAACTCTAACCATAATCCCAAATCTCAAACATCAGACACTACTTTCCTGGAAACTAAACTGTGACGTAGCTTATTGTGTAAATTTGAAGAAGAAGAAGCTGTGACTTCAGAAGGGACATCTGTAGGAGAATCCTCGTGCTGTAGTTGAGACACGTTTTGGTCTTCCAGATAGGGACATCCTGAGAATTTCTCTCGCAAGAAAATCCCTGCTCATCCAGGAAGTCAAAGCTATGCTAGCAAATGGAAGCTACTAGCTGCTGATCAATTCGGTGTCAACTTGAAGAACACAATTGCAGGCTAGCTGATCAGCAGCAAGTGGCCTAATTTTGTAGCATAGCTGTCTTGTCACAGGTCTCGTATAGTTGTTTTGCTCAGTACGCCTTAAAATATTCATCTCAAGTCTCAACCTCAACCCTAGATAATGGCAGTGAAAAGGGAGCAGGGGGAGTTAACTTCTCAAACATGGCAGCCCTTTCAGCTATTTGAAACCAGGAGCTGCTAATATCCCTTTAATGGTTACAACTAATCAAAGCACATCTAGAGGTGATCATTATTAGCTTGGCACCAATAAAGAGCTAATATAGTGGTTGAAGGAGGTTCCCTACTGGGCCCCTCTGGTCCACGGGCTCTGGTGTGATTGCCACCTCTTCACCCCCTATTGGTACACTACTGGTAACATACATATGTTCCATCAAATATTAGTTGCGAAAAAGAATAGATAGTGAAAAAGAACATTGAATTCATTAAAGGGGAACTTCAGCCTAAACAAACAAACTGTCATTAAGTTACATTAGTTATGTTAATTAGAATAGATTGGTAATATAATCTCTTACCCACCCTGTTTTAAAAGAACAGGCAAATGTTTGTAATTCATGGGGGCAGCCATCTTTGTCATGGGGGCAGCCATCTTTTTGGTTGAATGGAAGTGACAAGGAGCAGGAGACACAGTTCCAACTGTCCTGTGTCCTGATTACCCCTCCCAGCTGCACAAGCTAGGCTTCAAATGTCAAATTCAAAATGTAAAAAAAAAATCTGCACCAAAACAGCAGAACGAGAACAACAACATCAGAAATCCCATCATGCTTTGCACAGCATCAGGGGAAAAATGCCCGGGCAGTTTTCTTCTGTGCAGCTAAAAATGAGGCTTGTATAAGAGAAACAAAGTTCTGATGCTGTGAAACTGTTAAAGAAACACCAGGCCTTTTCAGTGCTGCTGAGTAGATATTTAGTCTGGAGGTTCACTTTAAGCCCCTGGCATTATGATTCTTTCAGGATTTTAGGGTCTAAAACGGGTCAGGAACCTTTTTGGCTGAGAGAGCCATAAACACCACATATTTAAAATGTATTTCCCTGAGAGCCATACAATATGTTTCAAACTGGGACAGTGCACATATGCAGCAGAGGGCTCACGTCCCTGTTGCCATGGTGATGTGTATACAGTTGAACCGCCTGGCAGTGGAAGTGTCAGACACATATTCAGCTTCTCTTGGGTTTCAGCAACATCAGCAATTTCATCGAGAGTCAGACAGGAGAAATACCGACTAACAGCTTGTACAATTAGCTAGCTGACCTGGGGGTTGAGTCACTTTGTAGGACGAGATCCCTGCACTTTGGCCCAATAGGCTGCCTGTCAAGTGACAGGTAGCCTATTGGGCCAATCAAAGTGCAGGGAACTTGTCCTACAAAGTCACTGGACCTGACAGGGTGCAGAGTGGGACAATTGAAGCAGCTGTTTGTTTTGAGGGGAGCACGAGTAAGTAAGTAGTGCACGCAGAGCTGGGACAAGGTCCTCCAGCACCCAAGGCTGAGACACCAAAGTGCGCCCGCTCCATCCCTTCCCACCCCAGCCGTCACACACTGATTGTTATTAGACTAAGAGATGCCCCAGGGCCCCCAACACCTTAATCTGTAAGTTACTGGCTTGCAGTCACTGCCATGTATCCCTTTTTCTTATTTCTCTTTGCTTCAAACACAATAAGGTAATTATAACTGAGTGAGTTGTGCGCCCCTTCCTACACTGCGCCCTGAGGCTGGAGCCTCTGTCACCTCTGCCTCGGCCCGGCCCTGAGTGCATGCTACAGCAGTAGCGTGCCTACTTTGACAATTTTACTTGCGCTGCTTGAGCAGTGTAGCTTAGTCAACCCCTACTAATTTGTCTGTGAGCTAGATGCAGCTATCAAAAGAGCCACATCTGGCTTCTGAGCCATAGGTTCCCTACCCCTGCTCTAAAAGCAGTGCAATGTTTTTTGTATGCTTTTAGATCTTAAAACCTGGAAAAAATAATGCTGCTTCTGCAGCAGCTCAACACTCACTCACCTCACTGGGATCCAGCGTTGCAGTTTTTCCTCCGTCCTCCGGGTGGCGTTGTAATCCTATAGTGAGATTGCCGGCTGTCGTCATGACGACAAACGGCAATCTCACCAGGGGGAAGAAGAGCCTCGGAGGAGAGGAAGAAGAATGGCGGCTGACGTCAGGATCCTCCCGAAGGTGAGTTAAAACGCCCGCTGCATTGCTCTGCATAGACCTCCCGACGGCTCCTGGCTTGTTTTTTCCACCCGAACTGAACTCGTGATTAGGGCTCTTTCACACTACAGGCAGCGGTAAAAAGGCTAAAACGCTGCGTTTTGGCTGCAGGCGTTTTAACTCCAATACATCACTATCAATTGTAATAAGAAACGCCGCGGTAGGCCCAGAAAAAGCGCCTGGGAGCTTTGAAACGCAATGCTCCAAAACGCTCAAAACGCGTTAGATGTGAAAGGTAAAATGAAAGTCTATGGACTTTCATTTTACCTTGGAAAACCCCCACTTTGGCCGTGGCGTTAAAACGCCGAAAAAGCCCTCTAGTGTGAAAGGGCCCTAAGGAGGTTAAAGAGGAAATAGAAATATGAAACATTAGTAACAAGTAAATGGCAACTTTCTAGTATTGCGACAAGAAGCAGCGCAAATCATACCATTCATTAAAGGGAAGCTGCAGTAAGAGGGATGTGGTAGCTGCCATATTTGTTTCCTTTTAAACAATACCAGTTGCATGGCAGTCCTGCCGATCTATTTGGGTGCAGTCGTGTCTGAATAACACCAGAATAAAGCATGAAGCTAATCTTGTCAGATCTGACAATAATGTCAGAAACACCTGATCTGCTGCATGCTTGTTCAGGGGCTATGGCTGAAAGTATTAGGCCAGTTTTACACCAGCAACCAGCGTTTTGGATGCTAAAGCTAAAAAGCTGAAAACAGGCTTTGGAGATACTGGCGGCACTGCATGGTAATGTAACTTTTGGCAGGAAGTCAATTTAAGTGAGTCTCTCTAGCAGTCACTTCCTGTGACCGAAATACGAACTGCATGGAAGTGTATTAAAAAATCATGCTTCCGCGCATGCACACCGTAACGTGAATGTGAAACAATTTAATATATCTGCAGCGCCATTGACTTACATGACTTCATGTCAATGGACTAAGCTGCAGATGACCCAAAACGCGCTGATGCTTTCACGTCAGATGCAATACTTTGGGCGCATCGCACCGCAGCAAGTATGAATTGTCCCATAAACTTTCATTGCTTTAGCATTACCCGGCGGTAAAAAAAAAGGTAATACAACGCAATGAAAACATCCTAGTGTGAAAGTGGCTCCAGAGACACAAGATCAGCAGGACAGCCAGACAACTGTTATTGCTTAAAGGAAGCATCAATCAAATAATGCTGCTCCATGATATACTTACCTAGGGCTTCTTCCAGCCCCTTGCAGCTGACATGTCCTACGCAGCATCTTCGCTCGTAGCCGCTGGCCCGAGGTCCCCGCCGGTGCAGAGGCCAACCTCCTCTACTGCAGCTGCGCAGTACACTATGGACAACGTGTACTTGATTGACAGCTGCGCTTGCGCAGGCACAGTAGAGGACGACCTCAAGGTTGTCCTCTGCACCGGCGGGGATCCCGGGCTGGCAGCTGCGCGTGGTGATGCTGCAAGAGACATGTCGGCTGCCAGGGGCTGGAGAAAGCCCCCGGTAAGTATATCATGGGGCAGCATTATTTGATTGATACTTCCTTTAAAGGATACCTTAGTGTAAATAAAAAATGGGGGGAGCAGGCATGTTTAGTGGGCTCTCCTCATGCCCACCTCTCCTCCGTCCCCCTCCGGTACAGCCTAGCAACCCCCCGAATCGACTTCCTGGTCGAGGTTGTCGTGGCTGACGGCAGACGCACTACATAGTCGGGACATTACAACAACGTAGTGAGCCGCCCAGAGCGCTCCTGGCCGCGACCACGCGAACAAGGACGCGGACGCTGGGCAGTGCCTGCGCAGTCAGCCGCAACCAGCACGACCAGGAAGTAAGTTCAGGGGTCCCTAGGCTGTAGCCTACATAAAACTCTCACCACGGGTTCACTTTAAGTCCCAAAGGGCCACAAGCTTTCATTTCGGAGATAATATAGCCTCTTGTTCAGCGCTGCGTAATATGTTGGCGCTTTATAAATACAATAAATAAATAAAATGGTGATAGCTGCTTACGATTACCCTCTCTATGGCGAGTTTTGAGTCATTTGGATGTAATAACTTTTGCTTTACTGTCGGTGGGGGTGTTGAATCTCGAAGTCAGGGGGTGGAGGATTTAACTTATAGGTGGAGTTATGCCGTTAATACAAATATAAAGCCTGCTGGCAGTTTGATCTGGCTCTGTGCGCCGGAGGACAGATTAGAGGATCAATACGTCACATATTACCGCTGCTCTCGTTAATCCACCCAAAATTAAACTGCAACGTTCACGTACGGCATCAGCAGAATTAACATGTCAAAGATCTTGTGCCGCAGGACGGAGCTGGTCTGGATCTTTCTGGAAAAGCATACTTATAGAGATCTTGGTGAAAATCTCCGGCATACTAGTTTCACCGTGTTCTCGTGCACATATGTGCGGAAAGCCGTGTAACGCTGTTTGTGTTACATTCCGTCACACGCGCTCACGCCTGCTTATCCTGTCAGACATGCTCATTACTGATGCAGGCTGGCACCGCCAGCTCCATACCTACTGATCCTTAATTAATGTTATTAGGAGATTATTGATCAACAGGGAGCTAACGAGGATGGGGAGGGGAGCATTCCAGCAACTGGCCCCAACACGCCCAGCCCATCCCACCCTGATCCTCACTGTAAAGGGGGGGGGAGGCTAAAGGCAGAACATTTTCACATGAGGAACCTGATGTGATACAGTGGGGAAGGAGCACGGCCTAGCTGAGGGTGTAGCCAGAACTTGGGGTGCCTCGGAGTCCTGCACCCCATCTCACACGGATGAGATGCAGTCACCCCATCCCACCGGGGGGCCCAGAAGCCACAGGGGGCCCCGTGGGGGAGAAGTTTCTTTTCCCTGTTCTGAGAGTCAACTAAGGGCACACAGAGAAGAAAAAACGTTCAGCTCTCTGCACAATTGTTCTAATGACTGCATCTGCTCAGTCACTGATAACCGATAATCCTACAAAGTTTTATAGACAGATTTGTAGACAGTCCCTATTCAGTGTGCAGCAGTGTCTTGTGTACAACACCCAGACCCCAGTCTCTCTACCCCTCCCTAAGTGCTCTGTACAGTAGTGATGCTGGAGGAGTCTGCAGAGCCAGTTATGCTCCATCAGAGATGGACAGAGTGAGTGTAATGAGCTGAGGCTGGGAGCACACTTGTCTGTCAGTTTTCTGTATGCGGTTTCTGCACATCATATGTGTCTGTATGTGGGAAAACATGTACGTTTTATCACAGAAGCTAATGGAATTGATAGAGAAAATGCGTGCAGTACCAGTGGTCGAGTGGGGCGTGAACGCGGGTGGACGACGTTCACAAACCTTTTCTTCAACGTGAACGCCGTCCACCCTGTCCCCATTTCCTGGTTGGCGGCGCTGGCAGTTGGGCTAGACAGCTAGAACAGCCGCAGCGGTCATGTGACCGCTCGGCGCGCTGGGCACTTCTCTCCCGGCTTCTCCCCTCCTCTAGTGGGCGGAGCCGGAGTGGCAGCTGAGCTGAGCTCGCGTGATCGCAGGCGCTGCGGTCATGTGACAGCTTAGTCACATGACCGCTCGGCGCGCTGGGCATTTCTTTCCCGGCTTCTCCTCTCCTCTAGTGGGTGGAGCTGGAGCCGGAGCGTAATGACGGCCGCTCGCGTAATGCGGCGTGACGTCTTTACCTCCCAAGCCCAGCCCAGCCAGGCTAAGCCCAGCCCAGCCCAGCAGCCCCCAGCGCCATTTTAGCCACACAGGCAGACGCAGAGCAGACAGACAGAGAGAGACAGTCTGCTGCTCCTGAGCTCTAGTGCGACACTGCGACTGCGAGTGATCTGATCTCCATTCATTACCTGCTACTAGGCTAGCTAGCCTGCCCTATTTGCTCCCTGAGACGAGTCACTGTCTCTGAGTCTGAGAGTGACCCAGTCCACTCCAGAGAGTCTTCTTACCGGACTGACTGACTGACTGCAGCACTGTCACAGAGACAGTGTGTGTGCCAGGCCTGCTAGTACAGACAGTCACAGGACTCAGCAGGAGACTTAATTTAACTCTGCCTGCCAGAGTGCCAGTGCCAGTCCAGCCAGATATAATACCAGTCCATTACCAACCCACCAGTCAGACCAGTGTCAGTGTAATATATTGCCTGATAATATTATTGACCTCCTGCTACCTGCTTTCTCCAGATATTTTTGTCTAAAAAGTGACCACCTGTGACCTGTCACCAGATATATTGTCTAAAAAAGTTACCTGCTGCTGCTGTCTCCAGATATATATTGTCTAAAAAGTGACCTGCTGTCTCCAGATATATTGTCTAAAAAGTGACCTGCTGTCTTCAGATATATTGTCTAAAAACTGACCAGTTGTCACCAGATATATTGTCTAAAAACTGACCAGTTGTCACCAGATATATTGTCTAAAAAGTGACCTGCTGTCTCCAGATATATTGTCTAAAAAGTGACCTGCTGTCTCCAGATATATTGTCAAAAAAGTGACCTAATTTCTCCACAAATTTTATCTAAAAACTGACCAGTTGTCACCAGATATATTGTCTAAAAAGTGACCTAATAACAAGGTTGGCCAAATTTTCGAATCCCACTGTATATATCCTTTTTTGGGGGGGTGTGGAGTATGGGGGGTGGCATCCGTGGCTGGGGTGAGCCCACTCACTACTTTTTCCAGGACTATGGCCCACCCATGACCACGCCCATGACCACGCCCACATTCTGCTGCATGGCCACGCCCATTTTTAGTGTCGGGGTAGAGTCCACCCACCTTTTTTTCCAGGACTAGACCCCTGGTGCAGTACTTCACTGATGTCTGTTTTTATCTGCATGGGGAAAACACATTCAAGTGTGCACTAACCAATTGATTAACATTGGTGCTCAGTTTACCTGTGCAGAAAGTAGGGGGGAGGCGGCTCCAAAGTTTCGCAGGGGGGAGCAGTGATTTCTAGTTACACCCCTGCTGATCCTATACTGATCTTCAGTCAAGTTGTTTAGTTAATGTGGCTGTAGTTCTCTGGGGAGATGTGAGGGATGGGAAGCCAAACAATAGGTAGAGTTTTACTTTTAAAAATATATACTGCGAATGGCTTAAAGCACATAAAAACAAATGACATTTGAGAATCTGCCAAATGAGTGCAAGCAAAAACACACTACAGTAGAATCTCATTATAGCACACACTATGCCTTATGTACCCTGATCTGGGGTCTAACTGGGGCGCCCCCACACAACAACCACCAAATAAATGCCTCATGCAAGCAGGTAGGGTGGCTGTACCCCTTGAAAATAGAATATAGAGACAACGGGGGCCAAACACTCTCAGTATAGGTTTGTAGGTAGCCAGGTATAGGTGCCCCCTGTATAGGAAGCCAGGTATAGGTGCCCCCTGTATAGGAAGCCAGGTATAGGTGCCCCCAGTATAGGTAGCCAGGTATAAGTGCGCCCAGTATAGGTAGCCAGGTATAAGCGTCCCCAGTATAGGAGGCCAGCTATAGGTGCCCCCAGTATAGGAGGCCAGATATAGGTGCCCTAAATATAGGTAGCCAAGTATATTTGCCCCCAATATAGGAAACCAGGTATAGGTGCCCCCAGTATAGGTAGCCTGGCATAGTTGCCCCAGTATAGATAGCCAAGTATAAGTAGCCAGGTATAGTTTCGCCCAGTATAGGTTAGCCAGTTAGGTGCCCAAGGCTAGTGTTTAGTAGAGAAGAGGGGAGGTTAGTGTTAGGCAGAGGAGAGGGGAGGTTAGTGTTAGGCAGAGGAGAGGGGAGGTTAGTGTTGGGCAGGGAAAAAAGTTAAACTTAGGCAGAGTAGAGGGAGGTTAGTGTTTTACACAGAGGAGAGGGAGAGATTAGTGTTAGTAACAGGAGAGGGGAGGTTAGTGTTAGGCAGAGGAGAGGGGAAGTTAGTGTTAAGCAGAGGAGAGGGAGGTTAGTGTTAGTGACAGGAGAGGAGATGTTAGTGTTGGGCAGAGGAGAGGGAAGGTTAGTGTTAGGCAGAGGAGAGGGAAGGTTAGTGTTAGTGACAGGAGAGGAGAGGTTAGTGTTAGTGACAGGAGAGGAGATGTTAGTGTTGGGCAAGGTGAAGCAAGGTGAAACATTTGCATCAGGCGCAGAGATTACAGGGGCAGCATGTTTGTACTGTGTTTACATTTAAACCATGCAGTCAGAGGAGGAGGAGAGCGAAGTGAAGATGTCATCATTGGGGAAAAGCAGCTTGTTGTGCTGTGTGAGGAGTCTGACAGTGAGTGAGGAGGTGTGTGTGTTCGGGGGGTAGGAGAGCAGCAGTGTTTCATTTGACTTGCACAGCAGAAGGGAGGAGGTGGCACTGCTGTCCTGACTGAGGAGGAATGGAGCGGCTGAGGGTGAGCAGGTTGTTATAGACTCACAGCCAGCCAATGTGCTATTGTGTTGAGCTGCAGCATGTCATGTGAGAACATTAAATGAAGCAGAGTAAATTGTCGGGTGTTGTGCGATCATTCCAATTCGGTGGGGCGCATCCTCACAAGTTGGCCGAAACCTTTAGTGTTGAGTGAACAAGGGGGGACAAGCACAAATCACCCCCCCCCCCCCCCCCCCCCGAAAAAAAAAACTGCATTGCAAAGCCAATATAGCTATTTATATGGTCACTTCTATCTATCTGTTTGCTATCTATCTATCCATTTATCTTTCTATCTATCTGCGTACCTGGTTGTTGCACCGCCGGTGAGCTGGGCGCAGGGTAAGCCAAATGACGTCTCGCCCTGCTGCCACTGAAATCCCCGGTGCCATTTGATACTATTCCCCCTCCTAGTCGTAGCAACTCAAAGGAAGATATAATTAACCCCAAATTACCCTTATGTGCCCTGTGCTCTATAACATTAGTGCTATGGCGGCGCCTGGTTTCAGCGCTCTGCGCTAAGTGTTGTGCGCTGAAACCACTTCTATCTATCTATCTATCTATCTATCTATCTATCTATCTGTCTATCCTGTCTGTCTCCCATGCTTCCATACATTGCACACACACACACGCCAGGCATTAGGAAGGGAGGTAGTGTCGGGCTCCCCTGCGTGTGTTAATCAGATTGGGGATTAATCTGCAGGGTGTGTCTGTAGGGGGATTGTATTATCCGTTACAAACACAACATGTATTGTTCTGCCACATTCCCAGGTTGCGGTAACACAACACAGCTCGGAAGAATGTGCAGCCACAACGCTCAGGAATTCCCTCCTCCCCAGCAGGCGGCCAGTGCTGGGCCCCTCCGGGTACCAGCCAGGGCAGCTCAGCTGTGGTTCCCCAATAGTCCGCAAGGGGCTCCCCTTCTTCTGGGCACCGTGTCCTGCGCTTGCTATGAAGCTCTCTTTATGATTCCTCCCTGGTTTGAGACATGATGAGAACTTGGGTTGAACTCGATGGACATATTTCTTTTTTTGACACAAGTAACCATGAAGAGGCAAGTTTAGGAATTAGGAGACAATATCGGCAGCCTCAGTGGCTGCCAATGGCTAAGTGCCATCAAAATGTAGGTGGGGCATAGACTGTACAAACCTTGTCTGATTGCTGCCCAGAAGCTGGTGGCTGGATAGTATACTGGTTAAGCGCTCTGCCTCTGACAGAGGAGACAAGGGTTTTAATCTCAGCTCTTCCTGTTTAGTAAGTCAGCACCTATCCTTGGGCAAGACTCCCTAGCACTGCTACTATAGAGCTCACCCTAGTGGCTGCAGCTCTGGCACTTTGAGTCTGCCAGGAGAAAAGTGCAGTATAAGGGATTGATTCACTAAACCGTGCCATGACAAATAGCACGCCTTGTCAGAGATAACACGCCTTATCAAAGTTAGCACGCCTTATCAGGGTAGCATAGCGAGCGCTACAAACTTATGCCTGCTAATTGGCAATGGCACTCATCCTGCCCTGAGCCCCTGCGGGTTCGTAGTGCTTACTATACTACTCTGATAAGGCATGTTATCTTTGATAAGGCATTTTATCTCTGATAAGGTGTGCTATCTCTGATAAGACGTGCTATTTGTCATAGCACTGTTTAGTGAATCAACCCCTAAAGGTAGCCATACACTGGTCGATTTGCCATTAGATCGACCAGCTGACAGATCCCTATCTGATCGAATCTGATCAGAGAGGGATCGTATGGCTGCCTTTACTGCAAACAGATTGTGAATCGATTTCAGCCTGAAACCGATCACAATCTGTGGAGCCGCCGCTGCCGCCTGTCCCCCCTCCGCGCATACATTACCTGACGCTGGCTCCCGGGCATCTTCTCCGCGCTGCACCCGCTCCATCCCGGCGCTTCCTGTGTCACTCCGTGACCAGGAAGTTCAAATAGAGCGCCCTCTATTTGAACTTCCTGGTCACTGCAGTGACAAGAAGCGCCGGGATGGAGCTGGTGCAGCGCAGAGAAGATGCGGAGAAGACGCCCGGGAGCCAGCGTCAGGTAATGTATACCTGATCGGATCGGCCGCCGCTAGCGATGCGCTCCCTACCCGCGGGCGATCGAGGGTAATTTCCCGCACGGCGCGATTGACGGACCGATCCGATTTCGGGAGGAAATCGGATCGGCGGGTGCGTTTAGCGCGAACGATTGGCAGCAGATTCGATCCTATCGAATCTGCTGTCGAAACGGCCGCGAATCGGGCCAGTGTATGGCCACCTTAAATGTTATTTGTCTTGTCTTGGTGTTGGCAGTGTTTACACATATTTCTCTATTTCCTCTTTTGTGTTTGAGCTGAGCATCTGTTTCTTGAATGAGACGAGGATTCCCGATTGTGAAGAATCAGTTTGATACACCAAGTACGACTGGGTCCAGGTGTAACTACAGGGTACAGGGTATGACCGCAGTGGGCCCCAGAGCTGTAAGGGGACCCCACTACTACTTCAAACCCACCGATAATGGAGTCTGTCCTTCAGATCAGGTGTTTTTGTGGCTACACTTGTAAGGAGGAATGGATGGGGATGAGCGCAGTTGGGGGTGGGGGATAGGACTTGAAAAACCCAGAGCTACAGATTACCCAGCAAGATCATGGTGAACCAGAACTCCTAGGAGTGTATCATGCTGAATACTCACCTAAAGATGGATCGGGGAATCGGGGAACCTCACAGCAACGCCTCGCGATGACAGAGGTTCTCCAATCCTTCTCTTTACGTGGACAGCACGGTGGGTCCGCAGTTTGAATCCCAGCCAGGTCAACATCTGCACGGAGTATGTATGTTCTCCACGTGTCTGCATGGGTTTCCTCCGGGCACTCCGGTTTCCTCCAACATCCCAAAAAAACATACAGATAAGTTAATTGGCTTCCCCCTAAATTGACCCTAGACTACGATACATACACTACAGGATACATACATAGACATATCACTATGGTAGAGATTAGATTGTGAGCCCCTCCGAGGGACAGTTAGGTGACCATATACTTTGTACAGCACTGCGTATGATGTCGGCGCTATATAAATACTAAATAATAATAATAATTACCCGCAGGAACACGTGATGACAAACGACGGGCGCGAACGGGAGGTGAAACGATTGCGGTACTTTGAGAGGGAGTGGTCTGCGCAGTAGAGCGGCCCGACGGAGATCGGCTATTTCCGCCTATCTCCGTGGGAAGGAGCAGATACTGCGCCTGCGCTGGAGCCAAAAGGTAAATATTTACGTCGCCGCCGTGGGACCGATGAGGACGGGGGAAGCCTCAATAGGATCCGGAGGCTTCCCCCACCAGAGGTGAGTACCCCCCAGGGGAGGTTTTTTCATTGCAGGTTTTCTTTAAAGATCCAATCCATCATGACGGTCAATGTCATCTACACATGGCATGAGATCGCAGAATGATTTAAAAAATTGACAGTTGTCAAAAAAAACAGCAGTGAGGCCTTGTTCACAATGCGTTCCGTTCGCGTGTCTGTCCGCGTTGGGTTATTTTTTGAGGCATCTTTTTTTTCTGATTCCCGCCGTTTGGGTGGTCGATTCATTTTTGTGATTAGCGGTTTTCTAAGCATTTTTCCCCGAGCGGTTTTGTAATTCACTCCCTGGCGCAAGTCAGGAAGTAAACTCTTTGACCCGGAAAAGAATAAATACAATGTATTTATTCTTAAAAACGTAAACACAATCGCCTTAATGCATGTTTTTGTTTGCGTTTCGCCAATTTTCATATGCCTTCCATTGACGCGGAATCGCCCTGAAAATGGAACACGCACTGCTTTCCTAGCCACACCGCGGACGTCCCACGCTGATATAAACCTTCTCATAGACATTCCTTGGCCACGCGGTCAGGGTGCGTTTAAAAAAAAAACGCTTGCAGTGTGAACAAGCCCTAAAAGTTGCTTAGTGGGTACGGGCCTTATGGGGCTGAAAGAGATCAAAAAGCCTCCTTCCTAAAATGCTATGTAAAGCAGAATTTTCCAATCAGCGATATGAAGTTCTGTATGTGAGCTGTGGATTATTCTGCTGGAATCGCTGTGTCTTGACCTCACCTGGCCACAGAAACAGGAGCTGGGATTTAGCTAGAATTAATTTCTGCAGCTCAGACAGAATAAAAGGCAACCGGACACCAGAGCTGACAATCTGATCCCTGCGGGGAGGGGTGCACCTGGAACATTGTGTAATAGGCAGCGTGAGAGGATACCGCAGGGGTCAAGGAAGGGTTGCACAATACTCTGGTCGCATTTCACTGACCGCAGCACAAAAAGTCCACCAAGCTCTGCGTGTTTTACAGCAGAACATTAAGTTTTACAGCTAAAGCAAGGAGTTTTGAATCAGGATGATACCATTTATTGGCTAACTTAGAGATGAGTAAACAGTGAGCTTTCGGCTGCTGCCGCCTCCTTCCCCCCTCATACATTATCTGATCCGGCCGGCGCATGTCTCCTGGTCTCTGCTGTCCCTTCTCCGTGCTCGGCTCCTCCAGCTACACTCAACTTCCTGCCGGGGAAGTTTAAACAGTAGAGAAAGCTCTACTGATTAACTTCCTGCTGGGACAGGAAGTTCAGTGAAGCTGGAGGAGCCGAGCACGGAGAAGGGACAGTGGAGACCAGGGGACACGCGCCGGCCGGATCAGGTAATGTATTGCCGCTAGCGTTGGTCATCGGGCATTCGAACGCCGTTAGCGACGCACTCCCGACCCGCCGGCGATTGAGCGAAATCTTCCACACGGACAGATCAACGGGAACGATTGATTTCGGACGGAAATCGATCGTTCTGTCAGCGTTTGCGCAACGATTTCACAGCAGATTCGATCACAGTGATCGAATCTGCTGTATATTAGCGGGAAAATCGTTAGGTGTATGGGCCCCTTAAGTCAGACCAACATCTCTGCACTGCTAGCAGTCATCTGTGCCCATTGTCCTGAATGGGTGTATGCTGCAGCACCTGAACTCTTGCAAAGGACAGAAAGGAAACATAAAGAAATGCACCCTGTATGTGTTTAGAGCATCTAATTCCCCCTCATCTGTGCCTAATCACAACTGTAATTTGATCTCTCGGCTGTGTCAGCTCAGGAATCCCCTCTGCCACTGTAGAGTGGATAATCTGTAAACACAGGATGTTAACCCTATGTCTGCCTCCATGAAAGCAGGAAGTAGACACACTGCAGATTTATTGTAGGATTTGTATGTATCAGCTGTAACAAATAAAAGTTTTTCTTTAAAGCTTGTTATGCTGTTGCTTATCTTTTAGAGCAGAGAGGAAGTTCTGAGTTCAGGTCCGCTTTAAGTGGCCTCTGAAGCTCTGTAAGAAAGTAATTACCGGTACATATGACCCAAAGGTCATTTCTGCACTGGCGAAAGCAGCTCCTAAGTTGGAGTGTTTGTCTAAGTGCTTGTTATGAAAGCTCTGCAAAGAATCAGATGTAAATCGGTGTCAATTTCAGGCCGAAATTGGTCGCATGTGTCGATCGAACATGATACAAGATGTCGGAGTGACGCGCTCCATCGGGTGCATGGCGGTAATGAAGTCCAATATCAGGATGAGCTTTGAACACGATGGACCCCCTGGCGCTGCCTCCCTAGTGTAAAATGTGCCCTCCTGGTCAGTGGCGTAGCTAAGGAGCTGTGGGCCCCGATGCAAGTCTTACATTGGGGCCCCCCAAACACTCTATACATAACAATTGATACGACGCACCAAAACCTGCCAATGGAAACTACAATGTCAGAGGAGCAAGAAGGGAATGGGGAGCAGTTTGTGAATGATTACCACTATTCAAAGTATCTATAGAAGTGATTATTATGAGCACAGGACCAATAGAGAGCTAATACTGCAGTTGAGGGAGGGCCCTTCAGGGCCCCTCTGTCCAAAGGGCCCCGCTGTAGTCGCAAACTCTGCAACCCCAATAGCTACACCCCGACTCCTGGTGCATACTTTACATGTCGGTGTCTACCGCTGGTTCCCATCTCCGCACTCTTCCCGAGGTGCGTGTATTTGGGGAAGAGTGCGGAGACAGCGCCAGTGGCAGACACCAACAGGGCACTGAGGGAGGGGCACATTTTACACTGCGGGGACATCGCCGGGGATGGCAAAGCAATGAAGTAGTGACACTAAGCCAATACCCGCAACATTCCATGCTGAAATTGATTGGGAATCGGCCTTAGGTGTATGGGCAGCCAACAGATCTCCGATCAGAGAGAGATCGGTTCTTGGGCAATCTGTCCATTAATGGCCTCATGTATGGGCACCTTAAAGCTGGTTTCACAGTGGGACGTTGCGTTTTAGGGGAGGTTATGGTCGCATAACGTGCCCCCTAACGCAACGCCTGGTGGTGTTGGAGCAGGATGCTACCAAGAGCCGCGTTACAAGCAGCTCTTGGTGCGCCTGCTCTGTCGGAGGCACTGCGGAGACCACGTAAGCGGAGCTCTCCGCATCACGTGGTCCCGCCAGCCAATCAGCGGCCGTTCCAAGAAGAAAACACTGCAACTGCAGTGAATATTAAGTAGCCATGTGCCTGGCTATGTAGCGGCCTCTCCCCGCCTCCTCTCCGCCCCCAAAATAAAAAAACCCACCCGTACTGAGCATGTGCAAACAGTCTAATGCGGCTTCACCGCGTGTAAAGTACTGCATGCAGTACGTTATCTGGACGTGCTGCGTTACAATGTAACGCAACGTGGGCACTGTGAACAGCCCATTGATTTTTCATTGCTGTGCGGTGGGCTGCGTTACAGGCTTCTCTAACATGCGCCTGTAACGTCCCACTGTGAAACCAGCCTAAGTCCACCATCGCTGTTGAAGGTTGGGAGTGGAAAGAATTACCAGTTAAAAGACTTGGAAGGTGTCCAAACAGAGCTGACAAGATAGTGACAGGATATGGAAAATAGTGATCTTGTGCAACCCAACAGGAGTGACAGTACAAGATCGTGAGTGTCAAGGTGACACTGGTTGAGTCAACCCTTCGTTTCAATTAAAAAATTAAGTAGGCTCAGCTGTTTGTAGGGACACATGCTAGAGCAGGCTGAAATAATAGAAATGTTCCTTTCTTTTCATGCCTGATTTTATAAAACTAGATAATAGAAGTGGATACGCTAGGCCTAACAACAACAAAAAAAGAGAACTGGGCCAATCAGTTATTATTATTACTGAGTATTTATAGACCGCCAAAATCTTCTACAGCGCTGCAGAGAGTACATCTTGTCACTAAAGTGGATTCGAGATGAAAAATTAACTATAAGAAGTAACTTGTCTATATATTTAATCTAAAGTTTAGATCTAGCTGCAAACAGCTTCAACAATATATATGATTATTTTTTCCTGTGAAGCCACATTCTGCTTGTGATCATTACACACAGGCAAGCTGCTCTGCATCTCCACCCCTCAGCCTGCGAAAGCTCCACTCCTCTCTCCTCCCCTCTCCGCCCCCTTGCCTCTGAAATCTCTGGCTGGTAACGCCTCCTCTTCCTTCGGGAAAAGCCTCCCCCTCCTCCCTAGGAGAAATTGAAATAAATGTAATGATGCACAAATAATAAGACAACGCGTTTCACGGGTACTGGTCCGCTTCCTCAGGTCTACAACAAAGTGCTTAAGTCTGCGTGGGCGGGGCTAGGAGTACTTTGTTATTGACCAGAGGAGGCAGGCCAGTAACCGTGAAACGTATTGTCTTATTTTTTTGTGCATCATTACATTTATTTCAACCCTTATGGTTTGTTCATTGATGGAGGTAAGACCGATTTACTAGTACTGTATTAGCTAGGCCCTGTATTAGTACACTTATCCAACATCAGCTGATCCCCGTCAGTGCTGGATAATTGAGACTGTACTGTAGTTGTGAGAATAACATTGCAGAATTGGATAGTATAAGAGGTTATACTGTTATATCCTAGGTTGTTCCTGATTGGCGCTCACCTGGATGAAACCCGGGTTTCAGAAAACTGCTTATATATATGATTGGTGGAAAATTCCTACATAAAAAAATAATAATACAGGTAAAGGTAAATTCATACAAAAAAACTAAACCTGAAACTTTTAGCTGGGATTGAACATCATACAATATACCAGTATATAGCAGAGACTGTGGGAAAGTGCACAAGAAATGTACTGTATAGAGGATGATACTTAACTTAGCCTAGGCACGCAGCTAATTTTTAGAAGAGGCCATTGTAGGTTTAGCCACTTTATCCACCACTACAGTATATCTACCTCCTCTGTGGCTTCATCTAAGCCACGAGTCAGTAGATATACGTCTTGTAGCAGAAGCAGTGCTGGGCAGGATTGGGCTTGCTCCTGTGCACATATCTGGCACTATCTGATGCAGCACTAATTGGTGAATGGGAATATATGTTTCCTGAGCTAATGAGATTGATTTGTACCATTACAAATACTTTTATTTTCTAAGTTCACAGTGAAAAACATACTCTGTAGCATTATTTCAGAATCAAATATCTTCACCATAAATTGCGACAGGAACATAATCCAAGTTTTGTGATAAGCGGTAAGAATAGCCAGACAAAATTTGTGTTTTTTTATCTACAGTAGCACTTTTTATTTTTAAACTGGAATTGGTAAAACTGAGAAATAAGGTGTTTTTTCTATTTGTTTTCTTGTTTTCCCATTAAAATTCATAGAAAACAAAATAGTTTGAGGGAAAAAAATGGCATACAATGAAAGCCTAGTTTGTCTTGAAAAAAAAACATATTTTTCATTTCTGTGTCATAAGTAGGGATAAAGTTATTTCTGATTAATTAAGGACATAACTAAACTGTCAAAACTGCTCTGGGCAATAAGGGGGAAACAAGGCCTGGATGCAAGTGAAGGCTAGTATCTTGCCTTGGGCCACATTTCATCTTGAACCTTTTTCTGGCAAAAAAGCACTGGGGCAGGTAAGTATTAAACTGCTCCACGGCGCTACTCTGCAGAAGGGGCGGAGCTACCCCCATGTTCGCTATAGTTATGCCACTTAGTTTGAGACTCACTACATATTAAATCTTAATAAACAATTTGGCCCGTGACTTAGACTAGGTTTTAGACTTTGACCCTAACTGTGATCGAGTTTGACACCCCTGATTTAGAGAGTTAAATTTGGGCTATTTAAGACAACATAAAGTAAGGCATAAACATGCCATTGGATTAGCGTGGTAGATCTCCACAAGGGTCACATACAGTCAATGGCCAGCCTATGAAGAGGTAATTAACCTTAACTGCAAGTCTTAAGAATGATATTACTCTTACAGTTATGTTTGATGTTAACATTTAATGATGTCATGGAATGCGAAGACTTGACTGACTTTTTAAGTGTTTTTAATGCATTCATGATTGTTTACATTGATTTTTGTGAACTTTAATAAAGATTAATTGTATTGATTCAGTGGTGCTGTCCTTGGACCTTATTTCTAGGAGTAACTGCTTTGTATAATTCAAAAGGAACTGTAACGATACAGTAAAATGCACAAGGCTTTGGATTTTTACTTTTTGTGCCCCTAGGCTAAGTATTTTGTGGCTTCCCTTTCTTGTGCAGCAGCCCCCCCTCCCATTCCATGTGCAGCCCCCTCTTCCATGTGTATCATCCCTGTACAGCAGCACCCCTCCCATTCCCTGTGCAGCCTCCTATTCCATGTGCATCATCCATGTACAGCAGCCCCTCCCATTCCATGTGCAGTCCTCTATTCCATGTGTATCATCCCTGTACAGCAGCACCCCTCCCATTCCCTGTGCAGCCTCCTATTCCATGTGCATCATCCATGTACAGCAGCCCCTCCCATTCCATGTGCAGCCCCCTCTCCCATGTGTATCATCCATGTACAGCAGCCCCCTCCCTTTCCATGTGCAGCCCACTCTTCTTCCATGTGTACCATCCATGTACTGCAGCACCCCTCCCATTCCCTGTGCAGCCTCCTATTCCATGTGCATCATCCATGTACAGCAGTCCCTCCCATTCCATGTGCAGCCTCCTCTTCTATGTGTATCATCCATGTACAGCAGTGCCCCCCCCCCCTCCCCCAATTCCATGTACAGCCCCCTCTTCTATGTAAATCATACATTTTGTGTAGCCCCTCTCTTTCACGAACATCTCTCTTTGGCATCAGTTTTTCCATGTGTTGCACCCCATTTTCAGCCTATACTTTCCTTTGTAGCAACTCCCCGTTTATGTTCAGGTGCCCCCTTTGGGCTCTTGCCGCCCAAGGCCCGGGCCTCTGTGACCTTTCCAGAAATCCATCCCTGGGAATGCAGTGAATTATTCGGGATACCCTACTAAAGCTAGGCTGTTTATTATGCAGAATTCCTATCAATGGCCCAGGATATACAGTATAGGGCACAAAGGGAAGTAATTGGTCAGACAGGTAGCACAGCTTGACAAATGCAATATACCCTCCGAAATTTTGCAATCACCATGTGCTATACTAATGTGTCTTTAATAAAAGAGCTATAATTAATGAAAATTGATAGCTCTGGTCTCGTCTTCTTACAAGTGACTAGTGGCTCATTGTGCTGTTGAAGCCAAAAACCAGTCACTTAACACCGTGAAATACAGGAGTGCATCCCATCGAAAACATTATGATAGATAAACCATTAGAAAATCATTATATGCCATTAAATCTAATCTTCTTAACCTCTTGAGGGCCACAGTGTTAAAAGCCCCTAAAGACCAGTCCATTTTTTGTAAAATAGGCCACTGCAGCTTTAAGGCCTCGCTGCAGGGCCGCACAACACAGCACACAAGTGATTCCCCCGCTCCCCCCCCCCCCTTTTCTCCCGACCAACAGAGCTCTCTGATCGCTCCACCAGTGTTTATTTTTTTTGTTACAAATATGTTTATTTTTGTAATAAATTTGCCTTTTTAACCACTTCGGGACCGGCCGCCTAAGGGCTAGGCATTTTGCGGTGGAGGGGGGGTGCGTACGTTTGGGGGGGGTCGGGCGGCCGGATCCCGTCTGTGGCTGGCTGGGCAGTGTCCCCCCCCCCCCCTATGGTGGCAAGTGTCCGCCCTTACGCCAGCAGCCATCACTCACCTTCCAGGCTCCAGCGATGAGCCGCAGTAGCCACCTCTTCTCCAGCCGGCATCTCCGCTCCAAATGACGCTCAGGTCGGATCGCGGCTTGATGACGTCATCAAGACGCGACCCGGCCAGAGCAGAGGGGGGCGCCGATTGTCGCTGGAACTGCAGGGAGGTGAGTGGATCCTCTTTTTTTCCCCCTGCCGCCACCGCTGTCAAAGTGATCACTACGATCCGACGGTGATCATAGTGATCACGTGATCAGCAGCCATACGCAATGGCTGCTAATCACTCGGGGGAGATGCCAGCTGTCATATGACAGCTTAATCTCCCCTGTTGGGTGCGCACGATCGCGTCGGGACGGTTCTTTAATGCGGACATTGAATCAACGTCCAGTCAGAACGGTAGCACCACCTGCTGGACGTTGATTCAACGTCCGTGGTCCCCAAAAGGTTGATAAAAAATTCTCCCAGTCCCGCCCTCCCTCCCCCCAGCCAGCCTATCACTGTGATCGGCTGTGATAGGCTTCAGCCTATCACTGCAGATCGCTTCTGTATCCCCCTTCTTTGCCTTAGATGCCAGCGCTGTACAGGTATATTAGACGGTGGGAGGCTGAAGGCGGAGCTCCGCCTACCAAGCGATCTCCTGCAAAACGAGCCTCAGGGACTTTACGCCGACCGGCATTAGGCAGTCCTGGGGCTGCCGCCACAGCCACGCCCATCTGCGTGACGCGGTCGGAAAGCAGTTTAAGGGGACCAGTCCGTTCCTTATACCGGTCTGGTATTAGGTCTTTGATTCGGTTGGTTGTTTCCTTTTGCCCTCTAAAAGGTCCAGAAACAACTCTAGTTGTGCAATCACTTCCTGATTTCAGCTGTGGCACCGGAGAGTGCATGCCTAGTGTGTACCACACTCCCATCGCCCAGCAACACCACAGGATGCATGCACATGAACGCACGCAGAGATGACAGGGACGCCAACCCTGTTCTATAAGGAGCTTGGCTGTCCCCGAAGACTCCCTGAAGTGCCTGACATGCTACTGGAAGGAGGTGAGATCGTGACAGTCCCGGGAGGTAGAGCTCGGTATGTATGGATCCATCCTCTTTAAATTGTACATCCAAGAACTGTGCTCCAGAAAGATATGTTGTATCATTCAGGCATTGCAAAAAGTCCATGCTGTCCCTCAGGTAAGAGTCCAAGCACCGATTTATCTCCCTCGTTCATCAACTCCGTAAGGTCCAAGAACACTTGGTGGTCTGTTGCATCGTGGTACTACTGTAGAGCAGGTATTGGAGAATAATTTCTTAAAAACAATGCACATAGGGGGAATCAGGCGCCCAGGTTGGATAAAAACTTCTAAAAACAGTTTTAAAACGAAAAAGTAATGAGGTATCTTACCTCAATGACGAAATCCTTGTAAACTTACAAAAGATTTTTATTGAGCACAGGCAACGCGTTTCGCGGGTCTGAGCCGTCTTCCTCAGGCCAATACAAGTGCCAACAGACAAATACCAATCGGCGTGGAGAGGCTCCCCACGCCGATTGGTATTTGTCTGTTGGCACTTGTATTGGCCTGAGGAAGTGGGCTCAGACCCGCGAAGCGCGTTGCCTGTGCTCAATAAAAATCTTTTGTAAGTTTACAAGGATTTTGTCTATGAGGTAAGATACCCTGATTACTTTTTCACTTTTAAACTGTTTTTAGAAGTTTTTATCCAACTTGGGCGCCTCTTTCCCCCTATGTGCATAGTATATACCCCCGTACAGACTTGGTGCGAGGGGCGGTAACAGAACACCCGTGGTGCCTACCAGGGTAGACACCTGTCTCCTTTTTTTTTACAAGAGAGCGACCACATCGAGGTCCATTTTGGACCACCCCGAGTGGAGCCGGGTTTGTGATCTCCACCTGCTTCTTGTGGTCGGTTGCCCCATGCAACCCTCCTTTGTGAGTAGTGACTTTATTTCTTTTTCACACAACATTGATCTCTGACGTATTGCACTACTGGGCTCCCGCTTTTGTTTCCTGTACTTTTTCTGTAGGGTGTCAAGACACCCCCACATCAAAAACAAGTCTCATACAAAATAGGTAAATATCCTTACATGCTTCAAATGCATCCAATTTGGCAGTTGGAAAAAAGATAGACCTTTTCAGGGTACAGAGTGAGGGTAATAATGCTAAATTCTCGTGATTCTTCTACTGCTGCTCTTCCTCTGCACTTGGGGTGCGCTTTGTCCTGGTGTCTTTTCATGATGCTTGCGGCCGCTCCCCCTGATCCTTCTATGTCTGATTCTGTTGGATCTGATAAAAAAATCATTATCACTCTGATTTTCAGGTTCATCAGAATTCCCATTAGGTTGTGGTTGCCTCTATGCTTCCACCTACCGGTATATGCTGCTCCAACCCTGTAATCCTTTCTGCCTCTCTCCAGCTTTTTATTTTTACCATGTGTAATAAACTTCTCTTATTGTACTCAGGGCCGGATTTACCATAAGGCACTGTAGGCAAGTGCCTACAGGCGCCCAATGATGAAAAGGAAGAAAGATACGTGGGGCACACAGGCGCAGTTGCCGTGTCGGTGGTAACTAAATTAGTTGGCGGCGGGGGAACGGAGGATTGTGGAGGACCGGCGTGGGACAGGAAATCTGCAAGGGGCTAGCAGAAGCCTCAGGTAAGTGAAACACTTTGTTTTTATTCAACCTTCAGTTCAGCTTTAATACTAAGGGGCACCTGTAGCTACCTATGATGGGCAAGGGAAGTAAGAGAGGAGTGACAGCGGGGACAGCCAGCACACTTGCGGTGGGGTTCGGCAGCATTTGTAGTTTCATGGAAGGCAAAGCCAGAACATCTGTGCCTATGGGCACCTGTGGTGTAAATCCGGGCCTGACCGGTACTCTGTTCAGCATGCAGATCTGCACCAACTCTATTCAGTGTACTATCAGTATTTGCCTTATCCCTGGTACCATGCCTTTCTGATACCTGTTGCCAGGGGCATACCTAGAAATCACCGGGCCCCCCTGCAAAAAAAAAAATCCGGGCCCCACCCCCTAGGGCCCGCTCAGGGACTTTTGGGGGGCAGGAGGGGTCACAGCATACGAGGAGAGTGTGGGGAGGGGGAAAATTCCCCCCCCCCCGCTCCCTCACCTCGGGCTCTCCTCTCAGCGCTCCCCCTCCTGCAATCATTGGTGGCAGCGGGCAGCAGCGGCGGCGGCAGCAGGCTGAACACATTACCTCCTTCTCACCAGAGGTCTTCCGTTCTCTAAGAGCAACTTAGAGATAGGAAGACCTCCGGTGAGAAGGAGGTAATGTGTTCAGCCTTCCGCCGCTGCTGCCCGCTGCCACCAATGATTGAAGGAGGGGGAGCGCTGAGAGGAGAGCCCGAGGTGAGGGGGGGGGGGGGGGATTTCCCACCTCCCCACCGATCTCCCACACTCTACTCTTATGCCGCGACCCCTCCTGCCCACCAAAAGTCCATGAGCGGGCTCAAGGGGGCCCCCCCACGATGGCAGGGGTCGCATCCCCTATTGTTACGCCAGTGCCTGTTGCTGACCTTGCTTTCCTGCTGACTTTTTTTGCTTGATTCCTTTGTACTGTGATTGGTTGTATATATATTCCTGTGTACATTTGCTTGTAAATAGATAGTTAGATAGGGTATTGTTGGAACGTGTGCACTCTGTTTTGTCTGGTTTGTGGGAGATTCATTGTACATATTGTGTTTGCATGTGGTTTGCATTTAATTTGCATTTATGTTGGTATGTATTTTTTTTCACTTTATTGCATTGCAATAAATACTATTGCACAATAACGATCTTGTGTCAGTGTCAATACTTCTGCAAACTGTGGTCATTTCCTGATTGCCTGTTTAGTAATCGTTACAATGTTATGTAGCAACATGCCACGGGTCACAGAGAAAATGCAGCCAGGGGTGTACGAAAATGGGAGTGTAGCCACACACTGACAGAGCAGGGCGACCGCCAGCACAGGTGAGACGCTACTCGGTCAAAGACTCTGCAGGTCCCCCAAGGAGCACAGTTGAGTTGGGGGTAGACACATTGGGGCAATTGCCCCCTTTGCCTCTATGGTAACGCCGGCCCTGCTCCCCTCCTCCCCCAAGCATCCTGGGAGATCAGAGATTTTTTTCTTCTGGCTTTAGAACTCTCAGTAAACAAACATACCACAGAGATCACTTGGCAGTACTAAATATTTTTAGTACTGTAAATCTGGGAGAGGAAAGATTTTACAATGAGCAGACAGTGACGAATTAATACAATTATTATTGAATTTTGTAAAAAAAAATATTCTTTAACCACTTCACCACTGAGGGGTTTTACCCCCTGACCACCAGAGCAATTTTCACCTTTCAGCGCTCCTTCCATTCATTCGTCTATAACTTTATCATTACTTATCACAATTAAACGATCTATATCTTGTTTTTTCTACCACCAATTAGGCTTTCTTTAGGTGGGACATTATGCCAAGAATTATTTTATTCTAAATGTGTTTTAATGGGAAAATAGGAAAAATGTGGGGAAAAAATTATTATTTTTCAGTTTTCGGCCATTATAGTTTTTAAATAATGCATGCTACTGTAATTAAAACCCATGAAATGTATTTGCCCTTTTGTCCCGGTTATAAAACTATTTAAATTATGTCCCTATCACAATGTTTGGCGCCAATATTTTATTTGGAAATAAAGGTGCATTTTTTTCAGTTTTGCGTCCATCCCTAATTACAAGCCCATAGTTTATAAAGTAACAGTGTTGTACCCTCCTGACATAAATATTTAAAAATACATTGTACATTTTTAAAAAAAAAAATTTATTACAAAAAAGAAAAAAATTGGGAGTGTGGGAGGTAATGAGTTAATTTTTTGTGTAAAAGTAATTTATTTGTATGTAAAAAATGTGTAGGGTGTAGTTTACTATTTGGCCACAAGATGGCCACAGTAACTTTTTGCTTTAATGCGACCTCCAAGCGTCCTTCCGGAAGCTTGGAGGAAGTACTTGGAGGCTGGGTAAGTTTGTATCGTTTCACAATGATCGCGCTGCTCATCAGAGAGCAGCGGATCATTGCGGGGCTAAGATCAACGAACGGGAATGGATTTTCCCGTTCATTGATCTCCGGGCGAGCGGGCGGCGGCGTGTTTACTAGCAGCGGGCGGCGTGTTTACGAGCGGGAGCGCGGACAGCGGCGGGAGTGCGCAAAGTACGGATTTCTCCATCCCTGGGGGTTAAAGGATGGAAAAAGGGATGGAGAAATCCGTACGGGCAGGGGTAAAGTGGTTAAAGAGACTCTGTAACAAAATTTTCAGCCTTATTTCTAATTTCCTAACTTCCTATACCTGTTCTAGTGTGATCTGGATTACTGCAGCCTTTTCTAGTTGCACTGTCTCTGTAATATAGCTAATCTTCTTTTCTTTGTCAAGCTTTGTCGACCCAGAGAGGAAGGAGCTGCCTCTGCTGTGATAGGGAGAAGTTATGCACGCCCCTCTACGCCCCCTGCAGGCTCTGTTTGTGTGCTTTGTTTATTAGTCACAGACAGGTTCTCTGCTCTCAATTTCAGCTTGTCTGAGGGGGGAGGGAGCTGCCCATGCTGAGAAACTGTGAAAATCACTGACTGGAGTGCAGCTAATTCACTATGTAATAAAAACTTGTAGTATACTGTAACATGATATATATATATATATATTTATCACTTCCTGGTTAGCGGCCATGTTTTTTGTTTGAAAACACTGCCTAAAACTGGCAATTGAAAGCAAAGATCGCGTCATGGAGCGGCGGAAATGGCAAAGAGGGATCCAGGAGATCACAGTGACTCGATTGGTATGATCTTTATTGTACCAATCGGACAGTACAGATTATCTTTAAATTAATAAGCCAACAGTATCCAGGCAAGCGCTGACTAAGCGCTGACTAAATCATTTCTAAATGAATATTGTGAAAAAATAAGCGATTTCATTCATTATGTTACTTTGACTTCAGTTCCTCTTGAATTATACAAAGCAGTTACTCCCAGAAATAAGGTCCAGGGACAGCACCACTGAATCAATACAATTAATCTTTATTAAAGTTCACAAAAATCAATACATACAATCATAAATACATTGAAAACACTTAAAAAGACATAGTCAAGTCTTTCCATTTCATGACATTATTAAATGTTAACATCAAGCATGATAATTGTAAGAAAAATATTGTTCTTAAGACTTGCAGCTAAGGTTAATTACCTCTTCCCACCCAGGCTAGCCATTGACAGTATATGATCCTTGTGGATATCACATGCTAGTTCGTGTCTTACTTTATGTTGTTCTGAATCGTCCAATTTTAACGCTCAGAATAAAGGTTAAAGTAAACTTGAGATGAATTAAAAAAAAGTTTGATACAGGTATTTGGCTGGATAGTGTAATGGTCAAGGGCTCTGCCTCTGACATGGGAGACCAGGCTTCGAATCTCGTCTCTGCCTGTTCAGTAAGCCAGCATCTATTCAGTAGGAGACCTTGGGCAAGTATCCCTAACACTGCTACTGCCTATAGAGCGCGTCCTAGTGGCTGCAGCTCTGGCGCTTTGAGTCCGCCAGGAGAAAAGCGCGATATAAATGTTCTGTGTTTGTATAAAAATGTTTTGATCGGTCCCTCACTGTCCTGGATCCTCTGGTAGACGGGCCAGTAACTTCGCAAGTTGGGGCATACTGCCCATCACGCTCGCATTACTGGGAGAGTTCTGCACCTGCGAAGTACACCTGCTCCAACTGGTGCCGGCTTGTGAGATTGCCGGGCCACCTAGTGGAGGATCCAGGCGGCGTTGGAAGACGGCAAGGGACTGATGCTGCTGGAGGAAGCTCCGGGTATGTATAAAACTTTTTTTGTGTCTCAGGTACCCTTTAAGTTTTAAATTGTTCCTATAGAGCATTTGATCTTTTGATAACAGTTTATTGTTTAATATCCCTTGGCAACCTGGGATTTGTTGAAATGTTGATTCCTCATATTCTTTGGTGTATGGTCCCACACCAACATTGTTAAAGCAGTAGGATTAGCCATACTATGCCAGGGAAAAAAAACACATATATAAGTATATAAATACTTGATCTACTTACATAACACATGTATTGTACTGTCCACGGTTTGATTTCAGTGGATTTTATATAGTAAATTAGGAGAATTCTGTTCCAGGTGGGGGTCATGTCTTATGCTCACAGTTTAGGCTAAATCCTGATGTCATTTCTGCTCTTTACTTTTTTTTCTTTTCTCCTCAATCGCTGAGTCACCTCTGTCTTACTTGTAAACGCAAGTGAGCAGGGGATCGTGTTTTAGATAAGCAGCTAGGCAGGGAAATAAAGGGAAGAGGAGGAATATATCTATATATATAAAATCGGATGTATGTGTGTGTGTGTGTGTGTATATGTGCCGCGATCACTCGAAAACGGTTTGACCGATTTGAACGAAACTTGGTATACAGATCCCTTACTACCTGGGATGATATGTTCTGGGGGTCTCGCGGTTCCCCTGCACACGGGGGCAGCGCTACAAACAGCTAAACAGATTTCACCCATTTAAGTCAATGGAAAAAATGTAAAAGGCTGCCATTCTCACAGTAATCAAGCCACAGTCCCCACACTTGGCACAGGTGGTCACTTGGTGACTGAGGTTAAGAATCCAGGAAAAGTGGGCGGAGCATAAAACAGCCAATCAAATTTCAGCCATTCATTTTAAATGGGAAAATGTAAACTGCAGCCATTCTTAGCCTGTTAAGCGCAGGGTTCTCAAACTTGCCACAGTTGGTCACTGGGTTACTGGGATTAAGATTCAAGAAAGTGGGTGGAGCCTACAACAGCTAATCAAAATTCACCTATTGATTTTCAAGGGGAATATTTAAACTGCTGCCATTCTCACACTGTTAATGGCAGAGGCTTCAAACTTGCTACAGTCAGTCATTGGGTGACTGCGGTTCAAATTCACTAAAGGGGCGGGGCCACAAACAGCCAATCAAATTTCCTTGGTGGATAAACTGCTTCCATTCACACATTTTTGATGCCAGGAACCTGAAAGCTCACACACTTGGTCATTGAGTGACTGTATGTCAAGGTTACAAAAAGTGGGTGGAGCCAAAAACAAATTTCCCTTGGAAAATATAAACGGCAGCCATTCTTACATCGTTAATGGCAGGGTTCTCAAACTTTGCACAGTTAGTCACTGGGTGAATGAGATTAAGATTTTGGAAGGTGGGTGGAGCCTACAACAACCAATAAAAATTCACCTTTTGATTTTCAAAGGGAATATTTAAGCTGCTACCATTCTCTTACACTGTTAATAGCAGATGCCTCAAACCTGGCACAGTTGGTCACTGGGTGATTGGGGTTCAAATTCAGAAAGGGGGCGGAGCCACAAATAGCCAGATTTGTTTATTTTTCAATGGGAAAATACAAAGTATTGATACCAAGGACCCCAAAGCTGATAAACTTGGTAACTGAGTGACTGTATGTCAAGTTTAGAAAAAGTGGGCGGTGCCAACAACTACATTTTTAACATGGCAGGGTTCCCAAACTTTACACAACTGGCCACTGGGTGACTGGGATGAATATTCTGAAATGTGGGTGGAGCCTACAACAGCCAATCAAAATTTACCTATTGATTTTCAAGGGGAATATTCACATTGCTACCATTCTTACACTGTTAATGGCAGAGGCCTCAAACCTGATACAGTCAGTCATTGGGTGACTGGGGTCCAAATTCACTAAAGGGGTGGAGCCATAAAAAGCCAATCAGATTTGTAAGATTGATTTCAGCCATCCTGTTATTGGCAGGGTTCTCAAACTGGGTGGGTAGGTGACACAGTTGGTCACTGGATGACTGGGACTAATATTCAGGAAAGTGGGTGGAGCCTACAGCAGCCAATCAAAATTCACCTTTTGATTTTCAAGGGGAATATTTAAATTGCTGCCATTCATGCACTCTTAATGGCAGAGGCCTAACATCTGCTACAGTCAGTCACTGGGAGACTGGGGTTTAAATTCTGAAGGGAGCGGGCCAAAAACAGCCAATCAGATTTGTTTAATTTCAATGGTAAAATGCAACTTATTGATGCCAAAGACCCCAAAGCTCATAAACTTGGTCATTAAGTGACTGTATGTCAAGATTAGAAATAGTGGGGGGAGCCAAAAACAACTAACTTTTTACATGGGGAAATGTAAACTGCAGCTTTTCTTCGCTGTACACTGTAAAATGGCGGTTTCTGAGCCAATCCTGATGTCATTTCCTCCCTTACTCTCCTCTGTCGAATTGTGTATGCATTGCCCGCCCTCCTCCCAGTCTTCCGGCACTCCCACCCAGCTATGCAATAGAGATGGCCCGAACCTCCGATTTTCGGTTCGCGAACCAGGTTCGCGAACTTCCGCGAAAGTTCGGTTCGCGCTAACTTTCGCGAACCGCAATAGACTTCAATGGGGAGGCGAACTTTGAAAACTAGAAAAAAATTATGCTGGCCACAAAAGTGATGGAAAAGATGTTTCAAGGGGTCTAACACCTGGAGGGGGGCATGGATGAGTGGGATACACCCCAAAAGTCCTGGGGAAAAATCTGAATTGGACGCAAAGTAGCGTTTTAAGGGCAGAAATCACATTGAATGCTATATTGCAGGCCTAAAGTGCTTTAAAACATCTTGCATGTGTATACATCAATCAGGTAGTGTAATTAGTGCACTGCTTCACATTGACACACCAAACTCACTGTGTAACACACCGCAAACAGCTGTTTGTGTAGTGACGGCCATGCTGGACTGGTGCGCATCATGGCCAGAGTGCAGGCCGTGGCGGTTTTCAAGCCCATATGGTCGCCAGGCTGTGGTAGCTCAATGATAGAACAACAGTGACTGTCCAGCTGATCAAATTTGATCTGTCCACAATGAAGCAACAACCTTATTATCATTGGTGTGCCACCCCCCGATACACTCATATAGCCGGCGGTCATTGCTTCATTGTGATACGCAAGCCCCTTCACCGCGGCAAGGTAATGATCACGAAGGGGAATGGGCACATGTACATGCCTTTTGTTTTGTTGTTGCAGCTGCACTGCAGCCAGAAAAATTAGGCAGGCATGTACACGCACCAGAAAAATTATTATAGTGAATTATTAAAAATTCAGGAATCCGCCTGGAGTCCTGGACCCTGTTGGTGGTGGCGGAGAAGGCTGAAGAAGATGCTGTGTGGGGAGCGACTTAGTCTTGGGGCAGGCAGCCAGTCACACAGCGTGCAGGCAGAGATGCAGTGTGTGGGGACAGTGTGTGGGGACTGACTTAGTCTTCGGGCATGCAGTAGCCCTCTAGGATCCATGCCTCATTCATTTCAGTACAAAAGTACTGAACACTTTTGTGACTTAGGCGACTTCTCTTCTCAGTGACAATGCCTCCAGCTGCGCTGAAGGTCCTTTCTGACAGGACGCTTGAGGCAGGGCAAGACAGAAGTTGGATGGACAAATTGGAGGACAAATCTGGACAGCTCTGGACACAGGTCAAGCCTGCGCACCCAGTAGTCCAAGGGTTCGTCGTCGCTGCTCACAGTGTCTACATCCACACTTAAAGCCAGGTAGCCGGCTACCTGTCGGTCCGGGCGTTGGCGGAGGGCGGATCCGGAAGGGCTAAGGCGAGGCGTTGGACTAAAGAATGTCCGCATGTCCGACATCACCATCACTGTTTTGTCCATATCGGGAGGGGGGGGGGGGTGAAGTGAAAGGTATGCACTGACTTGACTAATACAATATGCAGTCACACAGGTGCAGTTAGCAGGTATGCACGGAGTAGTATATCACACTGTGTGCACTCACGTAGGTAGGTGGGTGCACTGAACACAACAGGTAGGTATATGCAGTGATGAGGTGGGTGCACTTAACACAACAGGTAGGTATATGCAGTGAAGTCTGAAGGGAACGTAAAGAAGCAAAAGCAGACAACCCAGCATGCCCTGCAACTTCCTTTGTGCGGCAATGTACCAAATAAGAGTCAGGTAAACTGGGGAATGATCATTTATCAACAAGAAAAGTAAGAGTGATTTTTAACTTTTGGAATGCCTGGTTAGCATCCTTATTACATGTTTACCAGATAAAAATAATAGATTTTTGATTTTATGCTGCCCGACAGTTATACTTTATGTGGTCCTTGAGCGGAAATCTTAAAATGGCTGTACACCGACGCTTCCCCTTCAACCTGAAGGAGCTTGAGAGGTGCTGCAAAGAGGAATAGGTGAAACTGGCCAAGATTAGGTGTACCAAGCTTGTGGCATCACATTCAAAAAGACTTGAGGCTGTAATTGCTGCCAGGGGTGCATCGACAAAGTATTGAGCAATGGCTGATAATACTTATGTACAGGTGATTTCTCCGTTTTTTTTTATGTTTAATACGTTTGCCGAAACCTCAAGCAAACTTTTTTTTTCATTATCATTATGAAGTGTTCTGTTTAGAATTCTGAGGAAACAATGTATTTAATCCATTTTGGAATAAGGCTGTAATATAACAAAATGTGGAAAAAGTAATGCGCTGTCGATACTTTCCGGATGTACTGTAGACTATAATTTATGGCAACATATAGTATGTATACTTTTTACAATGATTGCCTTGTTTCTTGTGAGCCCCCTCTGCTCTCCCTTTGTCTGCAGGAATGGAGCAGCTCATAAGCACTGCCTCTTATCCTATTGATCTCCTGCCTATTACTTTGCACATGCATTCCGTGTTCTAGTGCGGTCTGGTGGCTTCCTCCTTCTGGTGTTGTGTGCTTCATGGTCCCGTCACTTCCATTTGTGCACTTCCAGTCACTTCACCGCCCCCCTTCCAATTTAACCACTTTGCATCCAGACCTTGTTTCCCACTTATGGGCCAGAGCAGTTTTGACAGTTTAGCAATATCCTTATTTCATCAGAAAGAACTTTATCCCTACTTATGACACAGAAATGAAATATATATTGTTTTTTTCAAGACTAACTAGGCTTTCATTGTATGCCATTTTTTCCCTCGAACTATTTTGTTTTCTATGAATTTTAAAGGGAAAACAAGGAAAAAAAACACATTGTTTCTCAGTTTTACCAATTCTAGTTTAAAAATAAAAAGTGCTACTGTAGATAAACAACACAAATTTTGTTTGGCTATTCTTACTGCTTATCACAAAACTTAGATTATGTTCCAGTCACAATTTATGGTGAAGATATTTGAATCTGAAATAATGCTACAGAGTGTATTTTTCACTATGAACTAAGAAAATAAAAGTATTTTTAATGGTAAAAATCAATCTCATTAGCTCAGGAAACATATATTCCCGTTCACCAATTAGTGCTGCATCAGATAGTGCCAGAAATGTGCACAGGAACAAGCCTAATCCTGCACAGCACTGCTTCTGCTACAAGACGTATATCTACTGACTCGTGGCTTAGATGAAGTCACAGAGGAGGTAGATATACTGTAGTGGTGGATAAAGTGGTTAAAGAAGCTTGAAGCATTTATTACCAACTGGAACTTGAGCTCCCCTAAAGTGAAACATGGTGGCGAGGCATGTTGGACCGCCTGGTCTTTTGATGTACCAACCTTTTATTGCATAATGGTTACTGGACTAAAAATGAACTGCATTCCTGGGCCAAGTATCACCCTCTATACATTGCTTATGCACTTTTGCACGTTCTCTGCTATACACTGGTACAGTATATCATTCCATCACAGCTAAAACTTTCAGGATTCGTTTTTTTGCACAAAATTACAACTTTTTTTGTATGACTTGTTTTTAGAATGAATTAGCACTATTGCACCTTATCATTTATACCTGCTGGGCTGGCCAGGCTTTTTATTATCTACCTTTACCTGTATTATAGGATTTTTGCACTAATCATAAGTATATAAGCAATTTTCTGAAACACTGGTTTCATCCAGGTGGCGTCCAATTAGGACCCACCTAGGATATAACAGAATGACCTCTTATACTATCAGATTGTGCAATATTATTCTCGCAATTATCATGTTTGATGTTAACAGTTAATGGTGTAATAACACAAGGACACTTGACTATGACTTTTTAAGTGTTTTGAATGCATTTATGATTGCATGTATTGATTTTTGTAATAAGACTTATTATATTGATTGAGTGGTGCTGTCCTTGGGCCTTATTTCTGGGAGAAACTGCTTCGTATAATTAAAGGCTGATTGCACACTGAATAGTGTTGGTGCAAATTTGCTTGTTTTTCGTCTATGTTGCACAGAGATACTCTCATCTCTGTAATGTTTGTTATCATTGCACGACACAGGTGTTTGATAGTTAATTATTTGGATGACTCAATTGATTAATATACCCTATTTTAGTAACGGAAGTTTTTTTGAAAATTCCTAATTTTGCTATTAAATCCTCTGTTCCCGAAGTTCAAGACAGAACTGATAAAGTGAAACCAAACCTAAGACTTTCTTCAGGCTCAGGAGTGAAATAAGTTGGAGGCGGATAAAGAAAGAAGATTAAGTTCCAACTTCAAATTTAGTGAGTTTGCTCAAGTTTGCCGTGCCTCTATGAAGCTGGGGCTTTGGTCCTTTCACAGTTAAGAAGAAAATTAATTCTGTAGCATTCAGATTGACTCTTCCAGACACTCTACAAGTACAGCCGGTCTTCCATGTACCCTGCTTTAAAGAGTTTAGTCTAGATCCCTTCACATAGAAGGCACCTCCACAACTAGTTATGGTTGATGGATCCGAAGTTGAGGCTGAGAAAGTGCTGTATAGCAGACTTTGGACTTGTCATACCTTGTAATATGAAAGGATTTGGGGTTGAAGACAGCTCTTGGGAACATGCTCAAAATATTCACGCACCAAAACTGATTAAGGCCTTTCTCTGAGCTCATCCTGACAGACCCACTCCTGAGGGTATTCGGAGACTTCCCTTATTGGGGGGGGGGGGGCAATTTTAGTCTCACCTTGCCTCGGTCCTTCTCGACTGCTCTCGTGGTGTAGCTTCTGCCCAAGGCTTCTGCCTGTGGTCGGGGGTGGGCACATGTGTGCGACGTGGCATTGGGTTTTGCAAGCGCATGCACAGAATCTGGCCCCTACCTTTAAAAGGCATCCTGCTCTGAGCCTCAACCCCTATTCCTCTTTTAGATTTGGGGATTGTGTGCGACTACTCGCTCTGTTCTGATTGACCTCTGATCCTGACCTGGCTTGTTTGGCTATCTCTTGCTCTGCATTCCTTAGTATTGAACCTGGCCTGTCATCATGTTCCTGTCTGCTGCCTGCCCTGACCCGGATTGTTTCTTGCTCAAGATTGTTTGCTACTTGGACTGACCCGACCTGTCCCTCATGGGAACAGTCAATAGGTTGAGTACCAGGCATAACACCAGTACAGCAGGAACAGACCCCCGCACTTCTCTTGTTTAGGAGTAATTAGTCGCGGACTAGGCCCTGGCCTACCTGGGTCACTTCCTTTGACCCGGATCCAGTATTTTCTGCGCATGCCCGAACCAGTCGGATGCTGTAGCCACGCTCCTGGCAATTCACACGCACTCACAGCACTTGCCGCATTGCATTTGGGGCCGCGCCTACAGTGCACAGGAAGGACGTGCAGCTGCAGCGTCTGGCTGGTTCATACCGCGAATGCGTGGGAAGGAAAAGGCCCAAACTGCACATGCACAGGAAATACTGGATCCGGGTCAAAGCTCGCAACTCAGGTAGCTCAGAGCCCAGTCCTGGGCTAATTACTCCTAAACAGAGCAGTGCAGGGGGCAAAGAGAGGACACACTCCTCATATGGATGACGTTATGAGACATGTATGTTCCTATTTATTTCATGTTTTTCACCTCGGGAGTTCCTTTTACAACGGATAGTCCAGGATAATATTCTCCTGAAGATATAACTGATTGGGGTATAATAATGTTCTATTGATTCTTCTATCTTAAAGGGAACCTGAAGTATATTTTAGGATTTTTGCAGTAATCATATATATCAGCACTTTTCTGAAACCCAGGTTTCATCCAGATGGGGTCCAATTAGGAATATAACAGAATGCAGTATACAGTCAGAGTAGGAGGAGAAGTGAGAGGAAGAAGTCATAATTGGGGAAAAGCAGCTTGTTGTGCTGTGTGAGGAGTCTGACAGTGAGTGAGGAGGGGAGAGGCAGGAGAGCAGCATTGGGGAAAAGCAGCTTGTTGTGCTGTGTGAGGAGTCTGACAGTGAGTGAGGAGGGGGGAGGCAGGAGAGCAGCATTGGGGAAAAGCAGCTTGTTGTGCTGTGTGAGGAGTCTGACAGTGAGTGAGGAGGGGGGAGGCAGGAGAGCAGCAGTGTTTCATTTGAATTGCACAGAAGAAGGGAGGGAGTGGCACTTCTGTCCTGAGTGAGGAGGAATGGACTGTCAATGACTTACGGCCAGCCAGTGTGCTTTTGTTTTGAGCTGCAGCATGTCATGTGAGAACATTAAGAGTAAATTGTCAGGTGCTGTGCGATCATTCCAAATTGGGGGGCGCATCCTTACAAGTTTGCCTCAGGCAGCGAAAAGTCTAGAATCGGCCCTGGCTGTATACCGGTAGACAATCAGACACTATGTTAGTTCGCCTGTAAACAGCTCCAGTAGGCCTGAACGATTTTAGGAAAAGATTGAATCGCACGATTTCTGTCAAAAATTGCGATTTCGATTCGATTCACGATTTTCTTCAAATCCAGCTTTAACACTAAATTCACAATGTACACAGTAACATTTACAAACATGCAGTGACAGAAAATAACATCATACTATCAAATTGGTAGTATAATGTAATTGTCTGTCATGTTTGTAAACCTTACTGCATTATGTGAATTAAGGTGAGAGACTAGAGAACAAAGGTGGAGATTAGGGAACGCGTGATCACAACGTGATTGCCGCAAGACTACTGGCGGTAGGCCCTAACACAACAGAACCACAATTTGGCTTATGAGATAGAATTTATTATGCATATTCTGTGTGTATGCAAGATGATGTGTGCTCGGCAGTGTGGGCAGTGTGCATTTGAGCTGATGTGACTGTGAGCTGGACTGTGTAATTAGAATATATATATGTGCATACACACAGAGTGGATGAGGCACATACAGGGTGTCAGCGTGATCTAACTGATGTACGAACTCTTGCCTGACAGTATTGCCGCCCGCCCAGCTGATGACGCGCTAGGCTAGGCGGAGGGAATCAAAGCGAGAGCCTGTGGGTGGAGTTTGCCGTCCGCCCAGCTGATGAGGTATTAGGCTGGGCGGAGCGAAAGAGTGTGAGCCTGCAGCAGCTGCCCGCCCAGCCAATGACGTGCTAGGCAAGGCGGAGGGTGATGACGTGGGCGGTGGAGGTGGCCACAAGGCAGGAGATAGTGAGAGCCGCTAAGTCGCCGCTACGGAGCGGCAAGCGGGAGATAGACTGCCGGCCTGAAATGGTACACTGCTGCACAGCAGGGGGGGGGGGGAGAATCGTGAGAAATCGCCACGTTCGCTATCACGGAATTATCGTTTCCGTCATCGCGATTTCGGTCTAAAAACGATAAATCGTTCAGGCCTAAGCTCCAGTATCCTAAGAGGGGTGGCGCCCACACGCGCTGTATGCCGGGTCGGATGTGTAACCGCGCTCCCTCTCGCCATAATCAATGTGCGCTGATGCGTCTCCAGTACACATGTATTTGCGGCAAGAGGAGTGTGGTCACTGAGCCGACCCAGCATACATTGCGTGTGCGGCGAACGGGTCAAACGGCACCACCCACCTTAGGATACTGGAGCTGTTTACAGGTGAACGGAGGGGAACGCAGCCACAAGGGTGATGCGGTAAGAGTCTGCACACCTCTCCATGCTCTAACATATCGTCAGGTTTTACACACCTCAAAAATATAAGCCCTCCCTGAAAATAAGCCCTAGCACATCTGTTGGAGGTAACATTAATAAAAGACAGTGTCTTATTTTCGGGGAAACATGGTATCTGATTGTGCAATTGGCTGTGTGCCCCCCACACCCCTCCCCCCTGCACCAACAAGCGCATGCATAATGGTCAGGGGCGTAACAATAGACCCTGCAAGGGATGCCGCTGCAGGGGGGCCCAGAAGCAACAGGGGGCCCTGTCCTGAGAGAATGACAACTAAGAGCAAGGAGAGAAAAAAACTTTCTGCTCTCTGCACAATTGTTCTAATGACTGCATCTGCTCCACCACTGATCATACAAAGTTTTGCAGATAAAGATTTGTAGACAGTCCCTATTCAGTGTTCAGCAGGGTCTTGTGTACAGCACTGTTCTGCCCCTAGACTTTCTACCCCTCCTTAAGTGCTGTGTCCTGTAGTGATGCTTTGAGAAGTCTGGGCACGCTGAGAAAAAGCTTTCTATGCTCTGCAAAATAGTTCTAATGACTGCATCTGCTCAGCCACTGATAATCAATCATACAAAGTTTTGTAGACAGTCCCTATTGAGTGTGCAGCAGGGTTTTCTGTACAGCTTGGAACTGTACCTATTGGTGGGATTGGCGGGAGGGGGCTCCATCCAAAGTTTTGCAGAGGGGCCCAGTGATTTCTAGTTACGCCCCTGATAATGGTATGAAGACATTTACGTGCTTAGTGAATGTTATTAGCAGGAAACCATTAACAAAAGAGGTGACCTCAAGCAAGGCCGTATCATCTATACTTGCCCTGGTATATCATTCCTACATAAACCATGTGTGATGTTAGCAATTAATGATGTCATGAAATGCCTGGACTTGACTATGACTTTTTAATTGTTTTTAATGTATTTATGATTGTATTGATTTTTCTGAACCTTGATAAATACTTATTGTATTGATTGAGTGGTGCTGTCCTTGGGCCTTATTTCTGTGATCAGGGAAGTAGCAATAGGCATAGCAGCTGCTATGGGGCCCTGGAGCATAGGGGGGCCAGGTGGTACTTAATGTATTCACTATGAACGTTTTTGTGTCTCCACCCACTGACTGTGTCGCAGTGCCCATGAACTATGTGCAGTGCTGATTGCATGGGAATGTAAATTGCCTAATTAACTCATATCCATAGAGTAGAGGCAGGTGGCATTACTTAAGAGTGCCTCCATCTGAGGGCCCTAGGAAAGATTTGCAATGGGCCCCGTGATCCATAGCTACGCCACTGTCTGTGAGTAACTGATTTGTATAGTATATGTAGAAAATAGGTCAGTACGTGCAAAGAAAGAAATCAGCATAAAAGTAGCTTTATTTATCCGGCTAATGCAAGAAGCAAAAAGCAGTCAGCAATAAGTACAATTGTACAAGTAGAGGCGCATTGCCTCTGAAGACGCTCAGGAGAGCAAAACGGTCGCAAGGCGGCCCCCATCGCTCCCACCTCACCCCACAGCTATTAAATATCGGGTAGGACTACTTGTACAATTGTACTTATTGCTGACTGCTTTTTGCTTCTTGCATTAGCCGGATAAATAAAGCTACTTTTATGCTGATTTCTTTGCATGTGCCGACCTATTCTCTACATATACTATACTAGCTGATTGCCCGGCGTTGCCCGGATATGTATTTGGCTGGTGTTGGCTCCACCTACTTTTTCTAACCCTAACACACAATTACTCACTGGCCAAGTTTGTGAGCTTTGCGGTCTTAGGTATCAATAATCTGCATTGAAATGAAACAAATCTGATTGGGTGTGTGTGGCTCCACCCCCTTTTCTGAATTTGAACCCCAGTCACCCAATGACCAACTGTACCAGGTTTGAGGCCTGTGCCATTAACAGTGCAAGAATGGCAGCAATTAAATATTCCCCTTGAAAAGCAATAGGTGAAGTTTGATTCACTTTTGTAGGCTCCACCCACTTTTCTGAATATTAATCCCAGTCACCCAGTGACCAACTGTGCAAAGTTTAAAAACCCTGCCATTAACAGTGTAAGAATGGCTGCAGTTTACATTTTCCCAGTGAAATTTGTATTTGTCTCCACCCACTGATGACCCGGCGTTGCCTGTGTATGTATTTGACTGGTGTTGGCTCCGCCCAATTTCTAACCCTAACACACAAACACTCAATGACCAAGTTTGTGAGCTTTGGGGTCCTTGGCATCAATAATTTGTATATTCCCATATAAATTAAACAAATCAGATAGGCTGTTTGTGGCTCCACCCCTCTCCAGCATTTGAACCCCAGTCACCCAATGACCAACTGTAGCAGGTTTGAGGCATCTGCTATTAACAGTGTAAAAATGGCAGCAATTTAAATATTCCACTTGAAAATCAACAGGTGAATTTTGATTGGCTATTATAGGCTCCACCCACTTCCCTGAATATTAATCTCAGTCACTCAGTGACCATCTGGGCAAATATTGGGAACCCTGAAATAAACAGTGTAAGAAGGGCTGCAGTTTACACTTTCCCAGTGAAATTTGTTTTTGGCTCCACCCACTTTTTGTAACCTGGACACAAAGTCACTACTCAATGCCCAAGTTTGTGAGTTTTGGGGTCCTTGGCATCAATAATTTGTATTTTCCCATGAAATGAAACAAATCTGATTCACTGTTTGTGGCTCTGTCCACTTTTCTGAATTTGAACCTCAGTGACCCAATGACCAACTGTACCAGGTTTGAGGCTTGTGCCATTAACAGTGCAATAATGGCAGCAATTTTAATATTCTCTTTAAAAAATTGACATGGGATTTTTGATTGGCATTTTTAGGCTCCACCCACTTTTCTGAATTTTAATCCCAGTCACCCAGTAACCAGCTATGCTAAGTTTGAGAACCCTGCCATTAACAGTGAAGAAGGGCTGCAGTTTACAATTTCCCAGAAAAATCTGTTTTTAACTCCGCCCACTTTTTGTAACCTTGACACACAGTCACTACTCAATGACCAAGTTTGTGAGCTTTTGGGTTCCTGGCATCAAAATTGTGCTAATGGAAGCAGTTTATCCACCAAAGAAATCTGGCTGTTTTTGGCTCTGCCCCATTACTGAATTTGAACCCCAAACACTTAACGACCGACTGTAGCAGGTTTGAGGCCTCTGCTATTAACAGTGTGAGAATGGCTGCAGTTTCAATATTCCCCTTGAAAATCAATAGGTGAATTTTGATTGGCTCTTGTAGGCTCCACCTACTTTTCCAAATATTAATCCTAGTCACCCAGTGACCAACTGTGTGAAGTTTGAGAACCCTGCCATTAACAGTGTAAGAAAAGCTGCAGTTTACATTTCCCCATGTAAAAAGTTAGTTGTTTTTGGCTCCGCCTACTATTTCTAATCTTGACATACAGTCACTTAATGACCAAGTTTATGAGCTTTGGGGTCTTTGGCATCAATAAGTTGCATTTTACCATTGAAATTAAACAAATCTGATTGGCTGTTTTTGGCCCGCTCCCTTCAGAATTTAAACCCCAGTCTCCCAGTGACTGACTGTACCAGATGTTAGGCCTCTGCCATTAAGAGTGCATGAATGGCAGCAAAGTAAATATTCCCCTTGAAAATCAATAGGTGAATTTTGATTGGCTCTTGTAGGCTCCACCTACTTTTCCGAATATTAATCCTAGTCACCCAGTGACCAACTGTGTGAAGTTTGAGAACCCTGCAATTAATAGTGTAAGAAAAGCTGCAGTTTACATTTCCCCATGTAAAAAGTTAGTTGTTTTTGGCTCTGCCCACTATTTCTAATTTTGACATACAGACACTTAATGACCAAGTTTATGAGCTTTGGGGTCTTTGGCATCAATAAGTTGCATTTTACCATTGAAATTAAACAAATCTGATTGGCTGTTTTTGGCCCGCTCCCTTCAGAATTTAAATTTCAGTCTCCCAGTGACTGACTGTAGCAGATGTTAGGCCTCTGCCATTAAGAGTGCATGAATGGCAGCAAAGTAAATATTCCCCTTGAAATTCAAAAGGTGAATTTTGATTGGCTGCTGTAGGCTCCACCCACTTTTCTGAATATTAGTCACAGTCACCCAGTGGCCAACTGTGTCATGTTTGAGAACCCTGGCAATAACAGAATGGCTGAAATCAATCTAACAAATCTGATTGGCTGTTTATGGCTCCACCCCTTTAGTGAATTTGGATCCCAGTCACCCAATGACTGACTGTATCAGGTTTGAGGCCTCTGCCACTAACAGTGTAAGAATGGTAGCAGTGTGAATATTCCCCTTGAAAATTAATAGGTACATTTTGATTGGCTGTTGTAGGCTCTACCCACATTTCTGAATATTCATCCCAGTCACCCAGTGGCCAATTGTGTAAAGTTTGGGAACCCTGCAATGTAAAAAATGAAGTTGTTGGCACCGCCCACTTTTTCTAACCTTAACATACAGTCACTCAATTATCAAGTTTATCAGCTTTGGGATCCTTGGTATCAATACTTTGTATATTCCCATTGAAAAATAAACAAATCTGGCTGTTTGTGGCTCCGCCCCCTACCTGAATTTGGACCCTAATCACCCAGTGACCAACTGTACCAGGTTTGAGCCATCTGCTTTTACCAGTATATGAGAATGGTAGCAGATGAAATATTCCCTTTGAAAATCAAAAGGGGAATTTTTATTGGCTGTTGTAGGCTCCACCCACCTTCCAAAATCTTAATCTGTGACCCAATGACCAACTGTGCAAAGTTTGAGAACCCTGCCATTAATGGTGTAAGAATGGCTGCCGTTTATATTTTCCCAGTAAAAGTTGTTTTGGCTCCGCCCACTTTTTGTAACCTTGACACACAGTCACTCAATGACCAATTTTGTGAGCTGTCAGGTTCTAGGCATCAAAAATGTGTGAATGGAAGCAGTTTATCCACCAAGGAAATCTGATTGGCTGTATGTGGCCCCGCCCCTTTAGTGAACTTTGACCCCAGTCACCCAATGACCGACTGTAGCAAGTTTGAAGCCTCTGCCATTAAAAGTGTAAGAATAGCAGCAGTTTAAATATTCCCCTTGAAAATCAATAGGTGAATTTTGATTGGCTGTTGTAGGCTCCACCCACTTTCTTGAATCTTAATCTCATTCACCCAGTGACCAACTGTGGCAAGTTTGAGAACCCTGCGATTAACAGTCTTATGGCCCATACTCACGAGGGACTTTTGTCGCCTCAACACACGGCGCGCGCGTGTTGCGGCGACAGGTCGCTCGTGAGTATGGGCCGCCGCACGCGCGCGCACCCCGAACTGTCGCCCGCCGCTCATGTCGCCATGCGATTGAAAGTTTCAATCGCATGGCGACAGTCGCCGCCGCACCTCCCCCGCAACTGTCGCTAGTCCGCGTGAGTACGCGGACTAGCGACAGCAACCTCCATTGTATCATATGGAGCTTCCGGCGGGGGGAGGAGGAACGTCGGTGACAGCTTCCGCCTCGCCGCTGGTCCCTCTTCCGCGTGTGTACGCGGAGGGACCTGGAGAGAAGCTGTCGCCGGCCTGTCGCCCACACGCTCACGTGTGCTGGCGACAGGCAACTTCTGCAGCCCGTGAGTACGGGCCATTAGAATGGCTGCAGTTTACATTTTCCCATTTAAAATGAACGGCTGAAATTTGATTGGCTGTTTTATGCTCCACCCACTTTTCCTGGATTTGTAACCTCGGTCACCAAGTGACCAACTGTGCAAAGTGTGGGGACTGTGGCTCGATTACTGTGAGAATGGCAGCCTTTTACATTTTTTCCATTGACTTGAATGGGTGGAATCTGATTTGCTGTTTGTAGCTCCGCCCAGGTGTGCAGGAGGGCCGCGAGACCCCCAGAACATATCATCCCAGGTAGTAAGGTATCTGCGTACCAAGTTTCGTTCAAATCGGTCAAGCCGTTTTCGCGTGGTCGCGGCACATACACACATACATACATACATACATACATCCGATTTTATATATATAGATTGAATTGTTCTGTCTTCAAGGCCTGAGCATGCAACTGTACAGCATATATACCCGATATATCCTCCTTATAAGCAATCTAAACAAAGATGATACTTTTTCACTGAGATCTGCAGTGCCGGTTCTTTGCATCTTTTTTGGGACTATAACTGATTTGTATACTGAAAGGCTGATAGCACACTGCATAGTGTTGCAGCAGATCGGCTCTTTTATTTCTTCTATGTTGCACAGAGATACTCCCACCTCTGCATTTTTTTGATCATTGCATAACACAGGTGTTCAATAGTTAATTACCGAGATTAACCATTGATTTTGATTTTACCCTTTGAAATTGGTATACCATTTTTTAATAATGGGAGGTGATTTTGAACAATCTTACAACTTTGATTGGCCCAACAGGCTGCCTGTCAACTAAGTTTCCTGTCAAGTGACAGGCAGCCTATTGGGCCAATCAAAGTGTGTGGATAATGTCCTTTAAAGTGATTGGACCCGCAAGGGCTCAGGGCAGGACGAGTGGAGCTCTCGTCATTGCCAATTAGCAGGCATAAGTTCGTAGCAGTCGTCGTGCTACTCTGATAAGGTATGTTAACTCTGATAAGATGTGCCAACTCTGATAAGGCATGCTATTTGTATTAGTGAATCAAGCCCATAATTTGACAGTGTTTCCCTCAAAATACACATAATCTGGCATTGTTTCCCGCAAAATACACATAATCTGGCATTGTTTCCCGCAAAATACACATAATCTGACATTTTTTCCTTCAAAATACACATAATCTGACATTGTTTTCCACAAAACACACATAATCTGCTACTGTTTCCAGCAAAATACACATAATCTGGCATTGCCTGTGGTTGAATGCATAGGCACACGTGAGCGGCATGGCGTTAGGGTTTGTGGGCACATGCGCAGATTCTTGCGTTTGCGCACATGACATGTGAAATCACGCACCAAACCAAACAGAACTTGCCTTTAAAAGGCATCCTGCTCTGCGCCTTGGTGCCGATTCCTCTGTCAGCTTTAGTGATTTTGCGTGACCCTAGTGTTGCTAATCACTCTGCTCTGATTGACCTCTGATCCTGACCCAGCTTGTTGGACTACTTGCTCTACATTCCTTGGTATTGACCCCGGCCTGTTAGCGTGTTTTGTGTCTGCCACCTGCCCCGACCCGGATTGTTTCTTGCTCAAGATTGTTTGTTTGCTACCTAGACTGACCTGGGCTTGTACCCCGTCTATGATTCTAGTCATCCCCTGCCTTTTGACTCGGACTATCCTTGATTAATGATTGCTCTCCTCATTGTCGTGTCACCTGTTCTCTCCACCACTGTTAGAGTTTTTCTTCAGTGTAATCTGGTAGCACTAGGCAGCAAAGCCCATCGTCTTTCAGGGCGCTCTGGTGAAGCCCTGTGATCATCTAGACTACACACTCTTGGTCACTCTTGCCTCACAGGTTTATTACCAGGCATAAGGGGACCAGTACAGGAACAGACTGGTCCCCTTAAAGAGGAACTTGCCATAACTATTTAAAGAGTACCTGTAGTGAAAATAACATGATGAATAAAATGGCTTATTTTGTTACAGAACAAAAAAGGAAGTGGGACAGCACCCATGAAGAAGAGAAAGGTGTGCCCAGGCAAGTAGCGTTCCACACCACTGGGGCCGTCACATATAGATCCCAAGTACGACAGGCACCACCAATTGTAAATATAGCTTCTTTTATTAGTCACAGGTGATTTAAAGCAGTAAGTACAACGACAGACCGCTGTTTCGAGCATCCCTCGCTCTTTTTTTCAAGTTGTCAGGAATGCAATCCTGCAAACAGTGGTGTGTCGTTGTACTTACAGGGCCGGATTTGTACTCTTTACCGCCCAAGGCCACTGTCACCAGCCACCCCCCTTTGGTATAGGTAGCGAGATGACCCCTTTCCTCCAGTATAGGTAGCCAGATGACTCCTCCCCTCTTCCCTCTAGTATACCTGATGAACCCCCCAGTATAGGTAGCCAGATGAGATGACCCCTCCCCCCTTTCCCACCAGTATAGGTAGCCAGATGACTTACTTAATCCCTCCTTTTCCCAGTCCCCTTCAGTATGGGTAGCCAGCTCACCTTCACACTGCAGCATCCATCAGTGTCACTACGGTAATTTCTCCGCTCGTCTCCAGTGCAGAAGCTTCCTCTTCCTTTCCGTCTCCATAGCCACCAGCCACAATGCAAACGTGCACAGTGAGCAAGGTGGCTTCTGCACAGGCGGCTAGCAGCACAGTACCACTGTCAGGCGCTCGCCTGATCTCCCTGCATTGCAGCATTTGCAAGCTTGCAAATGCTGCACCAGTTTAGCCTGCTGCTTTGGTGCTCTTGCTGCTGTAGTGCCCTAAGCCACGGCCTAGGGGGCCTTGGTCGATATCCAGCCCTGTTAACTTACTGCTTTTAATCACATGTGACCAATAAAAGAAGCTATATTTACAATTTATGGTGCCTGCTCTACTTGAAATCTTATTTTGTTACAATATTCATTTATAAATTACTTACTCAGTGTTCGCTCATTGTAAAAACTTTCGTTTCTCTGATTTATATTCTGAATTTTATCACAGGTGGCCACATCTGTAGTCCTGTCGAGTGATCTTATTGGAATGTTTCTTTATTGAGAGTTCTACAGAGGGAGATACTGCTATGCTTGGCAATTGGAAACAGCCGTTATTTTCCACAATGCAACGAGGTTCACAGGCAGGAAACTATCAAGCCCATGGCCCTGACATCACATTGTGGGAGGAGCTTCATCACAATTTTAGCCATACAGATGTTCCTGATGATGTATTTGAGAAAAAGTAAAGATTTATTTTGGGAAAAGGGTATATCGGCTGCTGATTGGGATGAAGTTCACTCATGGGTAAAGTTTCTTTTTAAGGAGCGGATATTCCTGGATAATATTCTATTTGGGATATATTAATCTACCTTAACCCATTCGCGTTCCGTCGTTTTCACTTGAGAAATGTTCACCTCCCATTCATTAGCCTATAACTCTCGGTGGGAGTCCCCCAAGGTTCGGTCCTTGGCCCCCTACTGTTCACCCTATACACATCCTCCATTGGTAAGGTTATCTCCTCCATGGGTTTTAACTATCATCTGTATGCAGATGACACCCAGATCTACCTCCACACCCCTGACATATCCACCACTACCATGGACAAGGTCTCCTCCTGCCTATCAGCCATCTCCTCCTGGATGTCCGCAAGGTTCCTGAAACTAAATCTAGACAAAATTGAATTTATGATCTTCCCACCCCGGCCATCCACGAACCTCCCAGATGTGCATGTCACTGTTAACCACACTACCATTCGCCCTACCTCTCAAGCCCGCTGTCTGGGTGTCACCCTGGACTCCGCACTCTCCTTCACTTCCCACATCCAAAACCTCACTAAGTCCTGCAACTTCCACCTTCGTAACATCTGTAAGATTCGCCCTTTCCTGACCTCTGCCACCACCAAACTCCTCATCCATGCCCTCATAATTTCCCGCCTTGACTACTGCAATGCCCTGCTGTCTGGTCTCCCTATGACCCGAACAGCCCCACTGCAGTCCATCATGAATGCGGCAGCCAGAATTATCCACTGCTCCCATCGCTCCTCCACGGCGGATCCGCTCCTAGAATCCCTCCACTGGCTTCCTATCCAGTCCAGAATCAGATTCAAGATACTGTGTCTGACCTACAAATCTGTCCACAAAACCTGTCCAACCTACATTTCCGATCTTACTCAGAGGTACACACCTAGCCGCTCACTCCGCTCTTCCAATGAACTTCGCCTAACCGCCCCCCGCATCACCCAGTCCCATGCACGCCTCCAGGACTTCTCAAGAGCTGCTCCAACACTATGGAACTCCCTACCTCCACCCATTAGGGCAGCCCCCTCCTTCAACATCTTCAAGAAAGCCCTCAAAACTCACCTTTTCACTCTGGCCTACCACCCCTCACAAGTGCTCTAAACCTACAGCTGAACTCTGGTCCCCTACCATTCGTGTCCTTACCTCTCCCTCTAGATTGTAAGCCTTTGGGCAGGGTTCCTCCTCCTTTTGTGTCCTACCTGATCTTGCACCTCCATTACTGTGCACCCATGCTATGCATCTGAGTGAACCTAACCTGCCTAATCTCCATGCTCCATCCAGTGACTGACTAAGCATTACCTTGTACTCATACTATGGTGTGTGATCTGGTTTTCTTGTATTCCTGTAATGTCATATTGCTGTATGTCACCCCTAAATATTGTCTGTAACCTAAATTAATGTTCAGCGCTGCGTAATATGTTGGCGCTTTATAAATACAATAAATAATAATAATAATAATAACTTTATCACTACTTATCACAATGAACTGATCTATATCTTGTTTTTTCCGCCACCAATTAGGCTTTCTTTGGGGGGTACATTTCGCTAAGAGCCACTTTACTGCAAATGCATTTTAACAGGAAGAATAAGAAAAAATGGAAAAATTCATTATTTCTCAGTTTTCAGCCATTATAGTTTTAAAATAATACATGCCTCCATAATTAAAACTCATGTATTGTATTTGCCCATATGTCCTGGTTATTACACCGTTAAAATTATGTCCCTATCACAATGTATGGCGACAATATTTTATTTGGAAATAAAGGTGCATTTTTTTTCCATTTTGCATCTATCACTATTTACAAGTTTAAAATAAAAAAATATATAGAAATATTTCATCTTTACATTGATATTTAAAAAGTTTAGACCCTTAGGTAAATATTTATATGGTTTTTTTTTTTATTGTAATGGTTTTTTTTTTTTTATAGTAAACATTTTATTTGGGTAGTTTTGGGAGGGTGGGAGGTAAACAATAGATTTATAATGTAAATGTGTGTTAATTTTTTTAAAAAAATTTTTCAGGTGTAGTATTACTTTTTGGCCACAAGATGGCGGCCATGAGTTTGTTTACATGACGTCACTCTAAGCGTAGCACGCGCTTAGAGTGACGCATCGGGAAGGAGACAGCCAGAAAAAGCACAGCTTCCGAGAGAAGCTGTCGCTTTTTCAGCGGGGGAGAGGAATCAGTGAATGGGCACCATAGCCCGATACATTGATTCCTTGGCTACCGAATCCGTGGCCGGGAGTGCGCGTGCACACGCACGATCGGCCGCGGGAGCGCGCGGTAGCGCGCATGGTTCCTGGACGTAGAAACTACGTCCAGGAACCAAAATAGGTTAAAGAGAACCTTAACTGAGAGGGATATGGAGGTTTCCTTTTAAACAATACCAGTTGCTTGGCAGTCCTGCTGGTCTATATGGCTGCAGTAGTGTCTGAATCACACACCTAAAACAAGCATGCAGCTAATCCAGTCTGACTTCAGTCAGAGCACCTGATCTGCTGCATGCTTGTTCAGGGGCTGTGCCTATAAGTATTAGAGTCACAGGATAAGCAGGAGAGTCGGGCAACCGGTATTATTTTAAAAGTAAAAATCCATTTCCTTCTCAGTTAAGGTTCCCTTTAATGTATTGTTGTATTGTTATTGTCCCTGACCATTTCTTTTCCCTTTATTCCCTATATAACATGGGTCTTTGGTAGAAATACTGATATATACTTTATTTACATTGGTATATTGTTCCACCCCAGCTAAAACTTTCAGTTTATGTTTTTTTTGCACAAAATTAGCATTTTTTTTAATGAATTGTTTTTTATATGAATTAGCACTATTGCACCTTATCATGTATACCTGCTGGACGGGCAAATACCACATAATGGTCTGAGAACATTTATATGCCTCGTGAATGTTATTTGCACAAAACCATTAAAGGTCTGCATCAGGTGTATTATTCTTACATATATTATGTGCGATGTAACAATTAATAATGCCATGAAATGCTTGGACTTGACTATGACTTTTTAATTGTGTTTAATGTATTTATGACTGTATGTATTGATTTTTGTGAACTTTAAAAAGATTTATTTTATAGATTGAGCATTTTATAGATTGAGCGGTGCTGTCCTTGGGCCTTATTTCTGGGAGTACCGGTAACTGCTTCGTATAATTGAGGCAGGGGTCACACTTACCAAAAATGGTGTGCGTTTTCGCACATAATGCGAGTGTGACCCCTACCTAAAGGATAATAACACACTAGATTAGTGTTGGTGCAAATCTGCTCTTTTTTCTTCTCTGTTATTATCATTCCCCTTAAAGAGAGACTGAAGCGAACAAAAATTGCTGTTTTTACCTGCTCGTTCGCTTCAGTTCCCTTTATTAGATGTAAACCGCTGCATCCCCGCCGCAAAACAAGGGCTTTAGACCCTCCAAATCCCCGGGGGGCAATCCGGCCGGCGCTTCCTGAAAGAGGCAGAGCTCTCAGCTGCAGCTCTGCCTCTACTGATGTCAATCGCCACGGATCGCCGCCTCTCCCCGCCGCTCTCACTCTCCCTTCACAGAGAGGGGCAGGGAGAGGAGGAGATCCACACGGCGATTGTGACAAGTAGAGGCAGAGCTACAGCTGAAAGCTCTGCCTCTCAAGGCAGCACAATCCCCGACCAAGATGGTCATGGATGTTTTCCCCGGGATTTGGGGGGTCTAAACCCCTCGTTTTGCTGCGGTTTACATCTACTGAGACTACTGAAGCGAACTACCAGGTAAAAATAGCAATTTTTGTTCGCTTCAGAGTCTCTTTAAGGGGCCTTTCATACATGACAGAATTTGTGCGCGAATTGCGTTTTTGCTCATGTTTGCCACACATCTAGTGCAAGTCAGGGCTCTTTTCCACTATGAAATGCGATCGCGATTGCGATCGCAATCGCGTTTAAATTTCCACCATGCAATTGCGATTGCGATTGAGCTACTATATTCATTATAGTCCAGCTCAATCGCATGCAAAACGCAGCAGGACGACGATTGCGCTTTGACCAAAATCGCTGCTGCAGTTTCCATTAGTTTAATGTACCTTGCGATTTGCGATCAGAAGCAATTCGCAAATCGCAGGCTAGTGGAAAAAGGCCCTTAATGGAATTGCATTTGACATGCGTTGTTTGAATTTTTGCATCCAGATTGTCTGCAGGAGAAAAAAAGGCCTTTTTTTTCGGAACAGACGTGCAAATCGCATACAATGGGCAGCATGGTGGCGTAGTGGTTAGCACTCTTGCCTTGCAACACTGGGTCCCTGGTTCGAATCCCAGCCAGGGAACTATCTGCAAGGAGTTTGTATGTTCTCCCCGTGTCTGTGTGGGTTTCCTCCATGCACTCCATTTTCCTCCCACATCCCAAAAATATACAGATAAGTTAATTGGCTTCCTCCTAAAATTGGCCTAGACTATGATACATACACTACACGATACATACATAGACACGTGACTGTGGTAGGGATTGTGAGCCCCTCTGAGGGGCAGTTAGTGGCATGACTATATACTCTGTACAGCTACACGCTATATAAAATACTAATAATAATAATAATACAATGAAAGTCATTGGTAATAGCAAATGTGAATGTAACGTTAATTACATACAAATTCATGTAAATAAACTTCTTGGAAAAATCTGAATCTGGAAAAAAAAAAAGAATCTGATGCAAAAAGTCCCAAAACGTAAAATCACAAATATGAAAAGAAGTGGAAAAATGCAGACGAAAATCGCAGAGATAAGTGTGGAGGCGCTTTATGCTATTATTGTGTTATACATTTCTATCAGTTATTATGATATTATAATATTAGGTGGTGTTGCGTTAGGCGGAGTGCATCTCAAAACCTTTTGAGCCAGAGCTTTCTGTCATGCTGCCCCTACCCTTTGGAAATCCCCACCACACCCAGTAAAGACAGCCCCATCCCAGAAGTTATCTAAATCCAGACTGAAAAGCCACCTGTTTAGCCTGGCATTTGCGGACTTGTAGAATTCTTCATCTGTACCAAAATTTACCAATCCACCACTTACTAATCTGAGCCATGCTTATGCGCATCTGAGTCCTGCGCGAGAAAAGCACTTTACAAATGTTGTTTGTCGTTGTTGTTGTTAATACTATATTCTGTGTCGTTTATTATAACGCCCGGCCTGTTATTGACTGCGGTTCTTTGATGTTTTGTCTGTTATCATTGTGTTATTATAACGTGTGAGCCTATTATTGTCCCGTTATAACGTGGTGTGTGTGTGTTATTGTGCCTTTCTACTCTTCTGTGCTACTATCATGTTATTACTGCTGTGCTACGTGTGTCTGTTATTACGTGGCGCTCCACCGGCTGCCCTCCCGATGCTGCTGCTTCTCCCGCCGGGTGCCGTGAAGTTTTTTTTGGGTGATGGTTTTGGTGTGGCGCTGGAAGGGTTACTGGCAAAGCACACGACAGCCACTTGCAGCATTTAATCGCTCTGATTAATTCTCAGCTGCTGATTGAGGAACTCAGAAATTCCAGAGGAACGATCCCCCCCCCCCACCACCACCCCCGCTCTCCATGACTGCTGTGCAGTGACTGGAATTAAATCCCATGTTGTTATTACATTCAGTAACAGCAGAGGATAAAGGAAGGGAAATTGCACCAATTCATAATGAAGACAGATGGATGTGAAAGGTTAACGTATGTTCTCCAGTTTCTTCATCGGGGCCTCCAGTAGCGAGATCTCAGCACTTCTGAGTTACCAGCTCTGCATACCTGTTGCAAGAGACTCCTGGCTCACTGCTGGATTTGTCTATCTATCAGGGACTCCAGTAGTGAGGTTTCTGCACTCCAAAGTTCCCAGCTCTGCACATTTATTTATTTAAGTATTTATATAGCGCTAACATATTACACAGCGTTGTACAGTGTATATTGTCTTGTCACTAACTCTCCCTCAGAGGAGCTCATGATCTGAGCCCTACCACAGTCATATGTGTATGTATGTATCGTGTAGTGTATGTATCGTAGTCTAGAGACAATTTAAAGGGAAGCCGATGAACTTATCTGTATGTTTTTGGGATGTGGGAGGAAACCGTAGTTTCCAGAGGAAACCCACGCAGACACAGGGAGAACATACAAACTCATTGCAGATGTTGACCTGGCTGGGATTCGAACCGGGGACCCAGCGCTGCAAGGCGAGAGCACTAACCACTACGCCCCAATGACCAGGAACCTTCACCCTGCTAGATGCAAAGTGTCTTGTGGACTCCAGTTGTGAGACCTCTGCCCTCCTGACGTTCCCAGCTCTGTACCCTTGCTGCATGTCACCAGAAACTCCTCCTCCCCATCTTGGATTCTTCTATTTCTCGGGGACTCCTGTAATGAGATATTTGCTCTCCTAGGTTCCCAGGTCTGCACAAGTGCTGGACATTACCAGGGGCTGCCTTTCTAACTGCTGGCTTTTGATTTGATTTATCATTGTAGCTATGATAGTGTGAAAAGGGGCTGGTTGGATTTTTTTTGGGAGTTAGAATACCTGACTAGTTTTTATTGCTGTCTCTTTTCTGTTCATTGGATGACCAGTTTTCATATTGAGACCACAAAGCTTTGCGGAGTTCCAAGGGGCACAGGGGCGTTTCTAGGCATAGGCAGTACAGGCCACTGCTTAGAGTGCCATTGGTGCCGGGGGGCGCCGTACACATGATTAAGCTCTGCCCCCTGGACTAAGCCTCACCCCAGAACAAAGCCACTCCCCTCGGGTGTTTGTTCCTCCTTTGTGCCCTGTCTTTCGGTCACCTTGTGACTCCTTCTGCCACCTTCAGTCCCCCTGTGCCACCTTGTGTCTCCTTGTGCCAACCTCAGAGGTTGTCTCCCTGTGCATCCTGAGATGGATTAAGGTGAAATGGTACCATAGGCAAGCAACTTTGGGCCCACCCTTGATAGCCACCTAGCTTTTTGGAAAGATTTGCTGGGGGCTAGCATAAACCAGGCCCCTAGACTCTCTCCAGGCCCTAGGCACCTGTCTAAGTTGCTTTGTGGATGATCCAGCTCTGTGTGCATCCATCTGTGCCTCCTTCTGTCCCACTGTGCCTCCTTCTGTTCCCTTTTGTGCCGCCCTCTCTCCCCCTTTGTGCCGCCCTCTGTCCCCCTTTGTGCCGCCCTCTGTCCCCCTTTGTGCCTCCTTCTGTCCCCCTTTGTGCTTCCTTCTGTTCCCCTTTGTGCCTCCTTCTGTACCCCGTTGTGCCTCCTTCTGTACCCCGTTGTGCCTCCTTCTGTACCCCGCTGTGCCTCCTTCTGTACCCCGTTGTGCTTCCTTCTGTTCCCCTTTGGGCCTTCTTCTGTTCTCCTTTGTGCCTCCTTCTGTACCCCTTTGTGCTTCCTTCTGTTCCCCTTTGTGCCTCCTTCTGTACCCCTTTGTTCCTCCTTCTGTTCCCCTTTGTGCCTTCCTCTGTCCCCTTGTCCCACTATCTGTTCCCGCCCCACTACTGCGCTCCCCCAATCCAGTGTGTAAAGGTAGAGTATAGCACAGCAGAAGTTGCGTTCTAACCTCCCCTCTGGAGTCCAGTGCTGTGCCTGTGCAACTATCCTGTCTGTTTTCTGCTCTCTCTAGTGCTGGCACCTCACTCTCCTCAAGTAGCGTGTAATCACGCACATGTGGTAGGAGATGCAGGGCACTAGGCAGTGGCATAGCTAGAGATAATGGGGCCCCATAGCAAAACTTTCATGGGGCCCTCAGATGGAGGCACTCTTTAGCTATGCCACCTGCCCCTACCATATAGATATGAATTAATTGTCGATTTACATTCTCGTGCACTATGCACTGCATATAGTCCAGGGGCACTGAGATAGTGGCGGAGCACAAGAAAGTTAATAGTAAACACATCCAGTATCATCTGGGCCCCCTCTGCTCCAGGGCCCCATAGCAGCTGCTATGGTTGCTATAGCTATTGCTATGCCCCTGATGTCCAGCGAATCAGAGCCTTACAAATCCATCAGCTGATCAAACTGATCACATGCCTCTCCATGAGTTCTCCCAAGCATTGCCATCCCTATTTATAAATACAGCGATGGCAGACAGTATCAGCAGGGGAATAAGCCCTGCAGCTACTGGGAGGGCCAGAGGGGGCCCATCTTCTACTATGGGTCCCCTGTTGAAGCAGCCCTGATCGCTGTCATTGCAAAGCTTGCACAGTAGAGCTGAACGGTTTTGCGATTTTAAACCGAAACCGCGGTACCTGTCAAGACGATCTAGTGATTGTCAGTAGCTGCGGTTTTACCCGGCGCCCACTGTGCTGCTGTATGGCTCCGCTCCGCCCACCACTGCGCCGTCATGCACGAGGAGGAAAGGCATTGGCTGAAGCTGCGCTGCTCCATGCGTATACAGCTCCACCTACTGCCGCCGTTGTCATGCAAAGTAGAGAAAGTCAGCGATTGGTGGAAGGAACAAGGAAGCTGTGCTGCTCTAAACGTATCTGCCCCCTGCCGCCCTCATACGCGAGACTCCACAGGCTCAGTCCGCACACAGGCGGGCACAGAGACACGCAGAGCTGGCACAGAGGAGACGCAAAGCTGACACAGAGGAGGTGCAGAGCTGGCACAGAGATGACACAGAGCTGGCACAGAGGAGACGCAGAGCTGGCACAGAGGAGATGCAGAGCTGGCATAGAGGAGACGCAGAGCTGGCACAGAGGAGGTGCAGAGCTGGCACAGAGGAGGTGCAGAGCTGGCACAGAGGAGACCCAGAGCTGGCACAGAGGAGACGCAGAGCTGGCACAAAGAGAGACGCAGAGCTGGCACAGAGGAGACGCAGAGCTGGCACAGAGGAGGTGCAGAGCTGGCATAGAGGAGACGCAGAGCTGGCACAGAGGAGGTGCAGAGCTGGCATAGAGGAGACGCAGAGCTGGCACAAAGGAGACGCAGAGCTGGCACAAAGAGAGACACGCAGAGCTGGCACAGAGGAGACGCAGAGCAGTGGAGGTGCAGAGCCTACACAGAGACACGCAGAGCTGGCACAGAGGAGACACAGAGCCTACACAGAGACACGTAGAGCTGGCACAGAGGAGACACAGAGCTGGCACAGAGGAGGTGCAGAGCTGGCATAGAGGAGACGCAGAGCTGGCACAGAGGAGGTGCAGAGCTGGCATAGAGGAGACGCAGAGCTGGCACAAAGGAGACGCAGAGCTGGCACAAAGAGAGACACGCAGAGCTGGCACAGAGGAGACGCAGAGCTGGCACAGAGGAGGTGCAGAGCTGGCATAGAGGAGACGCAGAGCTGGCACAGAGGAGGTGCAGAGCTGGCATAGAGGAGACGCAGAGCTGGCACAAAGGAGACGCAGAGCTGGCACAAAGAGAGACACGCAGAGCTGGCACAGAGGAGACGCAGAGCAGTGGAGGTGCAGAGCCTACACAGAGACACGCAGAGCTGGCACAGAGGAGACACAGAGCCTACACAGAGACACGTAGAGCTGGCACAGAGGAGACACAGAGCTGGCACAGAGGAGGTGCAGAGCTGGCACAAAGAGAGACAGGGGGACGGAGAGGCACAGAGGGGGAACAAAACTTGATTTGAAAAAAATTGTGAATCGAATCGAAATCGCGATTTCGTACAGAAATCGCTCGATTCAATATTTTCCTAAAATCGTTCAAGCCTATTGCACAGGGAAGCACTGGCACCCAGTGCTGCTCGGATACCCCTTTTCAAAATCCAGATTGGATTCGGATCCGGATACCCAGATATCCGATCCAGGTCGGATATCAGAGTTCAAAATTTTCTGATCCGAATCCAAATCGGATATCCGATCTCAGTATCCGGGCAGATTCTGATATCTGGATAGAAAAACCGGAAGTGGCCTTTAAATTGCTTTAAAAACTTTTTTTAGGGTAAATTAGGCATGTAGCATCATTATTTTTTAAAGAGAAACACTAATTGATGATGTGGGGACTTAAAATCCCCCCCCCCCTCCAAAAAAAATGGCTGTCAATTAACAACAGGACTAGGTTCCAGACAGCGGTCGTGCAGCCACATTGGGCTTGATTCACAAAGCGGTGCTAACTGTTAGCACGCCTGTGAAAACCCCCTTAGCACGTATAAAAGAGCTCTTCGCGCGCAAAACTTTATGTGCGCAAAACTTTGTGCACGCAAAACTTTACGCGTGCACTGTACAGAGCGCAAGGTGCTCCACGCGAAGTGCCCATTGAAGCCTATGGGACTTAGCATAGGACTTTGTGCGCGCAACAGTTTGCGCGCGCAAAGTTAGCGCGCGATCTGATTGAGAAATTCAGTGTTAACCTACTTAGCACCCTGGTTAGCACGTCTAAAGAATTTAGACGTGCTAAGTAGGTTAGCACCGCTTTGTGAATCAAGCCTTATGTGTCCAAAATCCAACCGCACAACTGGGACATGGCAGTTTTCAGCCCAGACGCCTCCAAAAAATTACGTAGCAATTGTGTTTTGGGTTAAATATAGGTGGTATCGGCACAGCAGCAGTGGCCTGTGGCACCCTGGTGGTGGGAGCTGTAAAGGCAGCAGGAGCAGGGCAGTGCAGCAGCAGCAGGTGTAACGTCTCCCAGGAGCAAAGTGCCATGTGCAAAGTGCCACGTGCAAAGTGCTACGTGCCAAGGGCCACGTGCCAAGTGCCGAGTGACAGTCAGACAGCAGAGGAGAAGACACTAACTGTCACACTGGCACTGCTCAGCAGTACAGCAGTTCTGTAGTAAGCTAACACAGTAGTACTACTACTCTAACAACTACTAGCACTGACTGCAGTACTACAGTACTAACTACTCAATAACACAGTAATCCTAATCCCTAACCTATACTGTAGCTAGCTAAGGCTAATAGCTGGCCAGCAGGCAGCAGCTGGCCTGGTCTGTGCACAGCACACACACAGACACATAGCAGCTGCAGCAGCCCTGCTCTGACTGTCACAAAATGAAATCAAGCTAATTAACAATACAACGATAGTGTAGTGATAGTGAAGGGGTTAATCACTGCAACAGCTTTAGGTTTATCACTGTGTACAGCACTTGCTAGGCCAGCAGCACTGGAACATGTCTCTCAGTGAGCATTCACAAGCAAGGACGAGATTTCTCATCATGGCAGTCCTCCTTATTATGCGAGGGGGCTGGCCAGGGTTCCTCTCTGTGATTGGGTGCCAGGGCTTCTGCTGGGAGCCCTCTGATTGGCTCAATGACGTCCTAGACGTCATCTACTTAGTTACAGTATCTCAATAGTCGGATTTCTGCGGATACCCGCGGATATCCGCATTGCCAGCCAACTATCCGCAGATAGCTATCCAGATTTCTACAGAAATCCGGAATCTGAATCCGAATCGGATAGCTGAAAAAAGGTCAGATATCCGCGCTACCAGGATATCCGGAATCTGGATGAGCAGCACCGCTGGCACCACTATTATATTTATTTTTCCAGGCATGCCATAGTCCTCTCTTCCTGTCTGACGCGCTCTTCCACATAGCCATGCCCTGCTCCTGCCAGCGGGCGCTGCTGTGACTTCACCCCAGCACCAGACAAGGCTGGGTCAACAGGAAAAGAGGACCACTTCTTCCAGTCAAAGGCAAATATTAAACGGGTGCCAGAGCCTGCCTGTGCTCAGTCTGCTTAGGGTGGGCACCGAACATGGGGTTGGCACTGCTAGGGAGACATTGGCCCATATGCAAGTTGTTTTCCCTCAGGTGATATTTTCACAACTTGTCATAAAAAGCCTTTTAAGCCAAAAACAAGCAAGGAAATACTCAAAATAAATTTAATAGTACTTTTTCAACAATTTGGGGGTACATTTCCAGTTTGTAAAATGCTGAAAAGTTAGTTGAAAGAGAAGGTGAAAATGATCTCCTTGTTTTCTTTCTTGGGGCTGGTGGCGCTGCAAGTTAAAAAAATAGAAACTCTGAAAGGGGATGGTGGGGGGTGGGCAGTTGTTGGGAACTGGCTATGCTGTCCCCACCCTGTGGAATGCCTTGCTGAATTTAATCAGGACAGCTCCAAACTCAAAGCTCCCAACTGTCACTTTTTCAGAGGGACATTCTCTCTTTGGGAACCAAATCATTCTGTCCCTCTTTCTCCCTCGTTTGTCCCTCTTTCAGGACTCATACTCAAATCTGTGTAACAGTGTATTTTTCTACTGAAAAATGTGTTTCATTGACTCTAAACTTTATTCCCATCCTTTTCAGGAGTCTCAAACTCAATTTACCTGGGGGGCCGCAGGAGGCAAAGTCAGGATGAGGCTGGGCCATGCATCGCCGCCTCTGCCCGCCCCTCTCACTCTTCCTTCACAGAGAGGGGCGGGCAGAGGCGGCGATGCACCGCGATTGACGTCAGGAGGGGCAGAGCTGAAGCTGAAAGCCCTGCCCCTTCCAGGAAATGCCGGCGGATTGCCCCCCGGGCGATTTGGGGGCTCTGCAGCCCTCGTTTAGCGGCGGGGATGCGGCAGATTACTTGGGAGCACTGAAGCGAACTATAAGGAAGCTTTTGCCGGCGAGGGCCACAAAATATTGTATCGAGGGCCGCAAATGGCCCGCGGGCCTCGAGTTTGAGACCCCTGCTTTAAATTGATATATAGTATATCTTATTTTCAAATGTTCATACAACAAAGGAAAATAAACCAGGATAGAGAGGACCAGTGCGGTTTTATTTCTAAAACCATTTATTTTTCATATTAATTTTTTTCTGGTATCTGTAACTAGGGGTGTGTTGGGGGCGTGATTAGGGGTGTGGTAGGGGCGGTGGCTTAATTGTCCCTCTTATCTCAAAAAGTTGGGAGGTATGTCCAACCCCAGACACGTTTAATTCAAAACTAAAAAGCCACCTGTTTAGTCTGACATTTATGATCACATAACTTTTCCCCCGTACACATCACTATGTACTGATCTGAGACAAGCTTATGCGCTTTGGGTCCTATGGGAGAAAAGCACTTTACAAATGTTTTGTTGTTGTTGGAGTGGGGGGAGATTGGACGTCAGTGGGGGGGTTCATCAAAAGTGTACTGGGAGGACCTGATTTGTCGTTACATCCATGAGCATCAGACGTTTAATTCACGTTCATATTCATCCGCCGTAATAAAACTTCAGCTATTAAACCTGTTATTTGACATGGACACATACTTGAAATACCTCGAATAGCTGCGAGCTTGTAGCACAGATTTTGACACTTGATGGTGAAAGGGGTTGTTTCCTGGTGTAAGCAGTTTATCTGAAGTTTTGCAGCGCCTGGAGAATTGTAATATTTGCGGCCGGGGAATCGCTGCCTGTTCCGTCAGTAGCACGCTGGTGCGATTCTGGAAGGCATGTTGCAGTTTACCGTCCCCGCATATCCCTATAGCCGTGCATGTGCCCTGCTGGCTATAGTGATTTGCAGCAGCAGGAGGGGGGGGGGGGGCGCGTCCGATTCAGAGGCGGGACTCTTGTAAGGCTGGCCATACACTGGTTGATGTGACCAACAGATAGAACCCGCTCAGATCATAATCTGGTGAGAGAGGGTGGGATCGAATCCCTCCACACACAGTACACAGATTTTCAGTAGATTTCATGTGAAAATCTGTGGAGCTGTGCACTGCCTGCCAGGCCCTCCCAGGTCTTCTCCATCTAATATGGTCCCAGGGCTGGTTCTACACTTTTTGCTGCCTGAAGCAAACTTATGAGGAAGTGTCCCTTCCCCCGAATTGGAATGATCGCACAGCACCTGAAGATTTGCACCGCGCATTATAGCTGTGGTGCACCCCCCCCCAACACACAAAAACACCCTCAGTATAGGTAGGTAGGTAGCTAGGTATAGGTGCCCCTTTATAGGTAGCATGATATGGGTGCCCCAGTATAGGTAGACAGGTTTAGGCGCCCCTAGTATAGATAGCCAGGTATTGGTGTCCCCAGTATAAGTAGCCAGGTATAGGTGCCCCCATTATAGCAAGCCAGGTATAGGTGCCTCCAGTATAGGTAGCATGGTATAGGTACCCCTAGTATAGGTAGCCAGGTATAGGTACCCCCAGTATAGGTAGCCAGATAAAGGTGCCCACGGTATAGCTGTCCCCAGTATAGGTAGCCAGGCATAGGTGCCTCCAGTATAGGTAACCAGGTATAGGTGCCCCCAGAATAGCTAGCGAGGTATAGGTAGCTATAGGTACAGTTATAGATGCCCCAGTATAAGTAGCCCGTTATAGATGGCCCCATTATAGGTAGCCAGTATAGGTGCCCCCAGTATAGATAGCCAGGTATAGGTGCCCCCAGTATAGCTAGCAGGTATAGGTGCCCCCAGTATAGATAGCATGGTATAGGTGCCCCCAGTATAGGTAGCCAGTTATAGATGCCCCAGTATAGGTAGCCTGTTATAGATGCCCCCAGAATAGGTAGCCATGTATAGGTGCCTCCAGTATAGGTGTCCACAGTATAAGTAGCCAGGTATAGGTGCCCACAGTATAGGTAGACAGGTATAGATACCCCCAGTATAGATAACGAGGTATAGGTTCCCCCAGTATACAGTGGTGTGAAAAACTATTTGCCCCCTGATTTCTTATTCTTTTAAGAAAATAAAGCAGAGGGACACCAAGAGCCCCAATAGTGTAATTCGTCTTGGGGACAACAAAATAAATGAGAAGTTAAAATTATACTCACAAACCAGGGTTACCAATAGGCAACCACTGTATAGGCAGGTGGGGAGAACAATCCTGACCCCACTCAGGAATAAAAAGTCGCTCTCTGTAGACAGGAAGATAGGGTAACAACCCTCCACCCAGGGTGGACTCAATGTAGTGTACAAGATACAGAGGCGCCAAAAGAATAAAAGGTAATTAAATGAACTTAAAAAACCAACTGGTTAAACAGAGGAGGCAGCGGTGGTCTTACCCCCTCCAAACAGACACAGGCAAGGACTGCGATTCAGACAGTCAACAATTTATTCGGAACTCCAAAAAACAATGCAACGCGTTTCACGGGCCATACATCCCGCTTCCTCAGGCAAAATACAGTAGGAGTCACAGCATCTGTATTATATCAGCGAGCTCGGCGCCTCTGTGACAGAGGCGCCGAGCTCGCTGATATAATACAGATGCTGTGACTCCTACTGTATTTTGCCTGAGGAAGCGGGATGTATGGCCCGTGAAACGCGTTGCATTGTTTTTTGGAGTTCCGAATAAATTGTTGACTGTCTGAATCGCAGTCCTTGCCTGTGTCTGTTTGGAGGGGGTAAGACCACCGCTGCCTCCTCTGTTTAACCAGTTGGTTTTTTAAGTTCATTTAATTACCTTTTATTCTTTTGGCGCCTCTGTATCTTGTACACTCTTATTCTTTTGCATGTTTGTCACACTTAAATGTTTCTGCTCATCAAAAACCGCTAACAATTAGTTAAATATAAAAATAATTGAACACAAAATGCAGTTTTAAATGATGGTTTTTATTATTTAGTGAGAAAAAGAACTCAAAACCTACATGGCCCTGTGTGAAAAAGAAATTGCCCCCTGAGCCTAATAACTGGTTGGGCCACCCTTAGCAGCAATAACTGCAATCAAGCGTTTGCGATAACTTGCAACGAGTCTTTTACAGAGCTCTGGAGGAATTTTGGCCCACTCATCTTTGCAGAATTGTTGTAATTCAGCTTTATTTGAGGGTTTTCTAGCATGAACTGCCTTTTTAAGGTCATGCCACAACATCTCAATAGGATTCAGGTCAGGACTTTGACTAGGCCACTCCAAAGTCTTCATTTTGTTTTTCTTCAGCCATTCAGAGGTGGATTTGCTGGTGTCTTTTGGGTCATTGTCCTGCTGCAGCACCCAAGATCGCTTCAGCTTGAGTTGACGAACAGATGGCCGGACATTCTCCTTCAGGATTTTTTGGTAGACAGTAGAATTCATGGTTCCATCTATCACAGCAAGCCTTCAGGTCCTGAAGCAGCAAAACAACCCCAGACCATCACACTACCACCACCATATTTTACTGTTGGTATGATGTTCTTTTGCTGAAATGCTGTGTTACTTCTACGACAGATTTAACAGGACACGCACCTTCCAAAAAGTTCAACTTTTGTCTCGGCGGCCCACAAGGTATTTTCCCACAAGTCTTGGCAATCATTGAGATGTTTTTTTTTTAGCAAAATTGAGACAAGCCTTAATGTTCTTTTTGCTTAAAAGTGGTTTGCGCCTTGGATATCTGCCATGCAAGCCGTTTTTGCCCAGTCTCTTTCTTATGGTGGAGTTGTGAACACTGACCTTAATTGAGGCAAGTGAGGCCTGCAGTTCTTTAGATGTTGTCCTGGGGTCTTTTGTGGCCTCTCGGATGAGTTTTCTCTGCGCTCTTGAGGTAATTTTGGTTGGCCAGCCATTTCTCGGAAGGTTCATCACTGTTCCATGTTTTTGCCATTGTGGATAATGGCTCTCACTATGGTTCGCTGGAGTCCCAAAGCTTTAGAAATGGCTTTATAACCTTTACCAGACTGATAGATCTCAATTACAGTACTTTTGTTCTCATTTGTTCCTGAATTTCTTTGGATCTTGGCATGATGTCTAGCTTTTGAGGTGCTTTTGGTCTACTTCTCTGTGTCAGATAGCTCCTATTTAAGTGATTTCTTGATTGAAACAGGTGTGGCAGTAATCAGACCTGGGGGTGACTACAGAAATTGAACTCAGGTGTGATAAACCACAGTTAAGTTATTTTTTAACAAGGGGGGCAATCACTTTTTCACACAGGGCCATGTAGGTTTTGAGGTTTTTTTCCTCACTAAATAATAAAAACCATCATTTAAAACTGCATTTTGTGTTCAGTGATGTTATCTTTGACTAATAGTTAACGGTTTTTGATGAGCAGAAACATTTAAGTGTGACAAACATGCAAAAGATTAAGAAATCAGGAAGGGGGCAAATAGTTTTTCACACCACTGTAGGTAGCCAGGTATAGGTGCCCCCAGTATAGGTGCCCCAATATAGCTAGCCAGGTATAGGTGCCCCATTATAGGAAGCCAGGTAAAGGGGCCTCCAGTATAGGTAGAATGGTATAGGTGCCCCTAGTATATGTAGCATGGTATAGGTGCCCCCAGTATAGGTAGCCAGGTATAGGTGCCCCCATTATAGGAAGCCAGGTAAAGGGGCCTCCAGTATAGGTTGAATGGTATAGGTGCCACTAGTATATGTAGCATGGTAAAGGTGCCCCCAGTATAGGTAGCCAGGTGTAGGTGCCACAGTATAGGTATCCAGGTGTAGGTGCCCCAGTATAGGTAGCCTGGTAAAGGTGCCCCAGTATAGGTAGCCTGGTAAAGGGGCCCCCAGAATAGGTAGCCAGGTATAGGTGCCTTCAGTATAGGTGTTCCCAGTATAGGTAGCCAGGTATAGGTACCCCCAGTATAGGTAGCCAGGTATAGGTGCCCCCAGGATAGGTAGCCAGGTATAGGTGCCTCCAGTATAGGTGCCCCCAGTATTAGTTGCCAGGTATAGGTGCCCCCAGAATAGGTAGCCAGGCATAGGTACCCCTAGTATAGGTAACCAGGTATAGGTTCCCCCAGTATTATAGGTTCCCCCAGTATAGGTGCCTCCAGTATTATAGGTACCCCCAGTATAAGTAGCCAGTTATAGGTGCCTTAGTAAAGGTAGCCAGGTATAGGTGCCACCAGTATAGGTAGCCGAGTATAGGTGTGCTCCTCTTCCTGGGCCTTGCAGAGTGTAGGCAGCAGGGTTTACACTCACGTGTTGTCTCTTCATCGCCATCACTCCTCCCTGTCTATCTCTCCCAGGGTGCCTGTGTCCCATGACAAATGCTAGAGGCCTGGAGGCACGTATCTTACATGGCCACATACACACCAGGCCTCTAGTGTTCAGCCTCCAGCATTTGTCATGGGACACCGGTGCTCCGGTAGAGAAGAGACAGAGAGAAGTGGCGGCGGTGCAGAGAAGATATAGGAAGCATGTCGGCGTTCAAGTGAGTGTAAGTTCTGCTGCTGACACTGCTCGTCCGTTGTCCTGGAATAAAATGCCGCTATCGCCGCTCTCCTGGTGATATCTTGCCATAACTATTTAAACCTTAACCAAGGACTAAACTTCATTACAATCTGTAGCCGATACCTCCTTTCCCACAAGAAATCTTTACCTTTTCTCAGACAGATTATAAAGGGGGGTTTGTATGGCTGATATTGTGGTGTAACCCCTCCCACAGTGTGATGTCATAACCACGGTCCTGACAGTTTGCTGTCTGTGAACCTTGTTGCATTGTGGGAAATAACGGATTTTTCCAACTGTCAAGCAAGTAAGATCTCCCTCTGTGCACAGAACTCTCAATAATGAACATTCTGTACAGATCACCCGGCAGAACTAAAGTTGCCGCCACTTGTGATACATTTCAGAATTTAAATCAGGGAGAGGAAAGATTGTACAATGGGCAAACACTCACTAAATAATCTATAAATGAATATTGCAAAAAAAATAAATAATAAGCAATGTTCACTACAGTTCATCTTAAAGTGAAGGAGTTCTAAAACCACTAATACTTTAGTAGGCTAAAGAAAAAAAAGCAGTGAGAGGCCCAGGGCTTCTGCCCCCCCCCAAAGCGCTGGAAGGGCTGCATGTTCTGGCTGTGGGCCTGTGGCTCACTAAACAGCCCACAGCATTCCAGCACTGAGAGAAGAGTGACATCAGCGCTTGAACATGGAGAGCAGATGAGTGAGCCCGCTACAGCGGACATTCTATACTGGGGCACCACCTATATCTGGCTACAGGCTACCTATACTGGCCTACCACTAATACCTGGCTTTCTATACTGGGGCTGGAACCACCTATACCTGGCTACCTATTCTGAGGCACCACCTATACCTGGCTACCTATTCTGAGGCACCACCTATACCTAGCTACCTATACTGGGCCACCACCTATACCTGGCTACCTATACTGGGGCACCACCTATACCTAGCTACCTATACTGGGCCACCACCTATACCTGGCTACCTATACTGGGGCTGGAACCATCTATACCTGGCTACCTATTCTGAGGCACCACCTATACCTAGCTACCTATACTGGGCCACCACCTATACCTGGCTACCTATACTGGGGCTGGAACCACCTATACCTGGCTACCTATTCTGAGGCACCACCTATACCTAGCTACCTATACTGGGCCACTACCTATACCTGGCTACCTATACTGGGGCTGGAACCACCTATACCTGGCTACCTATTCTGAGGCACCACCTATACCTAGCAACCTATACTGGGCCACCACCTATACCTAGCTACCTATACTGGGCCACCACCTATACCTGGCTACCTATACTGGGGCACCACCTATACCTAGCTACCTATACTGGGCCACCACCTATACCTGGCTACCTATACTGGGGCTGGAACCACCTATACCTGGCTACCTATTCTGAGGCACCACCTATACCTGGCTACCTATTCTGAGGCACCACCTATACCTAGCTACCTATACTGGGCCACCACCTATACCTGGCTACCTATACTGGGGCTGGAACCACCTATACCTGGCTACCTATTCTGAGGCACCACCTATACCTAGCTACCTATACTGGGCCACTACCTATACCTGGCTACCTATACTGGGGCTGGAACCACCTATACCTGGCTACCTATTCTGAGGCACCACCTATACCTAGCTACCTATACTGGGCCACCACCTATACCTAGCTACCTATACTGGGCCACCACCTATACCTGGCTACCTATACTGGGGCACCACCTATACCTAGCTACCTATACTGGGCCACCACCTATACCTGGCTACCTATACTGGGGCTGGAACCACCTATACCTGGCTACCTATTCCGAGGCACCACCTATACCTAGCTACCTATACTGGGCCACTACCTATACCTGGCTACCTATACTGGGGCTGGAACCACCTATACCTGGCTACCTATTCTGAGGCACCACCTATACCTAGCTACCTATACTGGGCCATCACCTATACTTGGCTACCTATACTGGGGCACCACCTATACCTAGCTACCTATACTGGGCCACCACCTATACCTAGCTACCTATACTGGGCCACCACCTATACCTAGCTACCTATACTGGGCCACCACCTATACCTGGCTACCTATACTGGGGCACCACCTATACCTAGCTACCTATACTGGGCCACCACCTATACCTGGCTACCTATACTGGGGCTGGAACCATCTATACCTGGCTACCTATTCTGAGGCACCAGCTATACCTAGCTACCTATACTGGGCCACTACCTATACCTGGCTACCTATACTGGGGCTGGAACCACCTATACCTGGCTACCTATTCTGAGGCACCACCTATACCTAGCTACCTATACTGGGCCATCACCTATACTTGGCTACCTATACTGGGGCACCACCTATACCTAGCTACCTATACTGGGCCACCACCTATACCTAGCTACCTATACTGGGCCACCACCTATACCTGGCTACCTATACTGGGGCACCACCTATACCTAGCTACCTATACTGGGCCACCACCTATACCTGGCTATCTACACTGGGCCACCACCTATACCTGGCTACCTATTCTGAGGCACCACCTATACCTAGCTACCTATACTGGGCCACCACCTATACCTGGCTCGGGACCACGTGGTTTGTAACCCGAACAGCTGCATTCAGCACCGCACAGCGAGACAGGTGAGTTTCATTTAGCTCTGGCAGTTCCCGATTTCACACTGTGAAGAAGACGTACCAGTGATAAATGGACGGCACCCTGTCCTGCTGTCCGGTGCTGAAGTGGTGCTGGATGTGACTGTTTGGGTTATGAGCCACATGGTCCTGAATTTAAATAACAACTCTAGTCACTGGTTCTGTTCTGGGTTGTTTTCCTTAACCACTTCAGGACGTTGGTAATTGAAATCCACACCCTGTTTGGGACGTGTTATCTCTGCCAGGGTGTAGATTTGAAAAGCCACGCCGCATCCTCCCGCCGATCTCGATCCTCTCCTGTGGCTGCAGCCCACTTGCTCTGCCGTCGCTATGACAGAAGAGCTCCGTGAGCCGGTCAGGAGTCGATTTCATTGGCTCCTGACCTGGTGATCACTGTGAGCCAAGTGTTTCTTTAAGTTTTCTGAAAGTACAGTAATAGTGTTCAGGTGAGTATTCATGAAACATGGAAATATCCTTGTCTGTATAAACAATCATCCAGAACAGGGATATAACAATCAGAAGTAGTATAGGCTTAATGCATTCAGCAATAATATTTAGGCAACGACACGCTCATTTCGGGCACACAATGCCCTTCGTCAGGTCACTGTATAATGCACTTTCTATTGACCCTGTTGGCAATGCATGGCAGGAGCATCAGAAACAGCAGAAACAAACATCTGACAAACCAGATGTATACTGCACAATCCTGGTGGCAGGCAAACAAATGGCCAGGCAGCTAATGCTGGGTACACACGTTGACATTTCCCGCTCGATTCGCGGGATCGAATGGATTGATTTGATTATTTCAAACATGCTCGATTGGATTTCGATCTTTTTTTCATGTTAAGTATGCAAAATCAACGTCAGGAACGATCGAAATCCAATCGAGCATGTTTGAAATAATCGAATCGATCCGCGAATCGAGCTGGAACTCTCAATGTGTGTACCCAGCATAAGACAAGAGTCCTGTAACTTTATTTAACCAAACTGCTATTTTTTTCATCCTGAAATATCATCTCCTTCCCTTTCAAACTGTTACACAATCTCCTCCTACGTTTTCTCCTAGGTGAAACTTTCACATTTCTTATCAATAAAATGCCTCATACTAAGATTCAGGGAAAGAAAGCCCATATAAATAGCACCACTTAAATATAATATAATATCATTTATTCAGAATATATGTATATATATATATATATATATATATATATATATATATATATAATAACTACAAAATACACTTGACATATTGGAGTATCAAAAACATTCATAAAAACAATTAAAACCGACCATGTGGTCGCATATGGTAACAGCTGCAAACAATCATGTCCATATAAGTGATTGAAATAAGGTTATAAAACCATCATATATATCATATAACCTTCCAAAGCGGGGTGACGCCTGCAGAGCTTGCGGGACTGTCTTGAAGGGACTCCCTCTCATCTTCAGCTGCACTGTCCTAGCCTCCCTGGTCTTCCCGGGCTAAGTATCTCTCCTTTATTTTAGCACTTCTCTTTTCTCTGTGCACTCTAGTTATAGGCTGCTCCTAGGTTACCTTATACATAGCAGCCTCCTGCTGATTGACACTACAACCTATGCTGTATTATTGTTATATTGCACTATACATATATATTTTTTGATGTGTGTGTGTTCACATGTATGCTTTGCACTTTACTGAACCCGGGTTCAACCTTGAGTGTGCTTTATTTAGATGCACACTGGGGTGTATATTTGGGCATATATTGCTATTCTTTGTGATTCATATGATGGTTTTATAACCTTATTTCAATCACTTATATGGACATGATTGTTTGCAGCTGTTACCATATGCGACCACATGGTCGGTTTTAATTGTTTTTATGAATGTTTTTGATACTCCAATATGTCAAGTGTATTTTGTAGTTATCAAATTTCTGAATAAATGATATTATATTATATTTGAGTGGTGCTATTTATATGGGCTTTCTTTCCCTGAATCTTAGTATCTGTGTTTCTTGAGCCCTGGCAGACTCTCAAGTGTTGCGGACACTATATCGTTTTTTTCAATAAAATGCCTCATACTCAGAATAATTTTGATAGTACTTTATCACCTACAGTACTTTTTGGTTCTTTTTCAATTGCAGAGTGCTGAAAAGTAAATTTAAAGAGAAGATGAAAAATTATCTCCTAAGAGAAAACTTAGGAGAAAAAGTGAATTGAATAAGTGCCATATTCTCTAATGTCATTCCTTCAATTAAGCTCTGGAGTAGATTTTTAGGTCTAGAACAGCATATCTCCTGCTCACTATTTGATCCCCATTATATTTTTTCCTCCCCAGCCGATGTTATATCGAGTGTATATACAGTGTATATAGAGGAACAGTGCAGTGAATACAGATAGACAAGACAAAGAAAATTTAAATTGTGCTTTTCTCCGTGCTTCACGCCAACCAGGGTCATTAGGGATCCTTGCCCAAAGACTCTTTATTGTTTTACATACTGGCTTGAGCCAGGATTCAATCCCAGGTCAAAGGCTCAAATCCCACATCAAAGGCAGCAGCTTTACCAGTACTCTATCCAGCTGATAGAGGCAGTGCAGTGTGTATAGAAGTGATTTTTAACCGGGGGTTCCGTGAGAGTTCCCCAGGGGTTCCGCAGCATTTTCCCTCTTCTACGGTACAGATCGGTCCCGCTATCCCCTTCCGTGGGCCAAAATAGTCCCACTCGACCTCTGATGCGACCAGCGGATTGATTTAATGCACAGCGCATCACACCGCTCTCTTACAGGGCAGTTTTTGCGCCCTTCAGTGTTACGTATGAGAGCGAGCGTGGTGGACGTAAAGAGGCAGCAGCAATGGAGATGGCAGGGAGCGGAGAGGAGACGGCAGCGAGCGGAGAGGAGACGGCAGCGAGCGGAGAGGAGACTGCAGCGAGCGGAGATGAATCAGGGAGCGAGGCAGTCACCGGGTGAGTATGAATTGCACTGTAGTCGTTGGGTGGCTGATAGGTTGAGGCTGCACAAGACTCCTGGGGCAGTTTGTGTCTCCCCCCCCCCCCCCCCCACACACACACACACTGACACCTCCTATTCCTGCCTACCTTTATTGGAAACACCTATGACTTCCTGCCTATGGGAACACATGTCTGGTTACCTTTACTTGGGGCCCCTATTCCTGCCTACCTATACTGGTAACACCTATGCCTAGTTACCTATACTGGTAACCCCTATGCCTAGTTACCTAAACTGGGGTCACCTATTCCTGCCTACCTATACTGGTAACACCTATGCCTAGTTACCTATACTGGTAACCCCTATGCCTAGTTACCTATACTGGTAACCCCTATGCCTAGTTACCTATACTGGGGACACTTATTCCTGCCTATCTATACTGGTAACACCTATGCCTAGTTACCTATACTGGTAACCCCTATGCCTAGTTACCTATACTGGGGGCACCTATTCCTGCCTACCTATACTGGTAACACCTATGCCTAGTTACCTATACTGGGGGCCCCTATTCCTGCCTACCTATACTGGTAACACCTATGCCTAGTTACCTATACTGGGAACCCCTATGCCTAATTACCTATACTGGGGGCCCCTATTCTTGCCTGCCTATACTGGAAACACCTATGCCTAGTTACCTATACTGGGGGCCCCTATTCTTGCCTGCCTATACTGGGAACACCTATGCCTAGTTACCTATACTGGTAACCCCTATGCCTAATTACCTATACTGGGGCCCCCTATTCCTGCCTGCCTATACTGGGAACACATATGTCTGTACCTATACTGGTAACCCCTCTGCCTAGTTACCTATACTGGGAACATATATGTTTGCTTACCTATACTGGGAACATCTATGTCTGCTTACCTATACTGGGGGCCCCCTTTTGATTGGTGCAATTTATATGTGGGTGATTGGTACATTGTATATGGGGGCGATGAATGCATTTATGTGAGCTGATTACTGCATTTGCTATGGTAGTAGATTGGTGCAATTTATATGTGGGTGATTGGTACATTGTATATGGGGGCGATGAATGCATTTATGTGAGCTGATTACTGCATTTGCTATGGTAGTAGATTGGTGCAATTTATATGTGGGTGATTGGTACATTGTATATGGGGGCGATGAATGCATTTATGTGAGCTGATTACTGCATTTGCTATGGTAGTAGATTGGTGCAATTTCTATGTGTGGTGATTGGCGATTGCGATGTTTCTTGGCATCATTTTCATGCAGGAGTTCCCTGAGATTTTAAATTTTTTTTGAGGGTTCCTCGGCCCAAAAAAGGTTGAGAAGGGCTGGTGTATAGAGAGGCAGTGTTGTCTGTGTATATAGTAGGCATTGCCATGTGGAGGGGCAGTGCAGTGTATACAGAGGGGCAGTGCAGTTTATAGGTGGGCAATGCAGTGTGTTTACAGAGGAGCAGTGCTGTATAGACAGGAGGCAGTGCTGTGCAGATAGATGGGCAGTGCTGTGCAGACAGATGGGCAGTGCTGAGTAGATCGATGTCCAGTGCAGGGTGTATATAGAGGGGCAGTGCAGTGTATACAGGAGTAGGCAGTGCCATGTGGAGGGGCAGAGCTGTCTAGAGGAGGTACAGAAGTCTCAGTGGAATCACAGTCAGTCAGTGAGTCAGTGAGTGAAGCCAGCTGATCGGGAATGACACACAGGAGGTGAGTGTTTGGGCTGCGCTGTGTATCTGGGTGACCCGCTAGTCGCTGTTCAGCCGCTGCATCCCTGTGTCTGCAGCCAGGAATGTCACCCTCTGTGTATGTGCTGCGAATAGCAATGTACACATCACTGGAATGTGACATTATGTCTCAGTGGCTTGTGACTGGCTGAGCATTGCTTTGAGGACAACTCCAATCCATCAGTGTGATGTCACATTGTGTGTCACTGGCTTATAATATGTTATATCACATTGTGTGTCACTGGCTTATAATATGTTATATCACATTGTGTGTCACTGGCTTATAATATGTTATATCACATTGTGTGTCACTGGCTTATAATATGTTATATCACATTGTGTGTCACTGGCTTATAATATGTTATATCACATTGTGTGTCACTGTTAGTGTGATATCACATTATCACTTGCTTATAATATGTTATATCATATTGTGTGTCACTGGCTTATAATATGTTAGTGTGAAATCACATTCTGTATCCCTGGCTTAGTATCTGAGATGTTCCCTTGTGTATCACTGGCTTATAATATACAAGAGGTTTTGAATCAGGAGGATACCATTTATTGGCTAACTTATAATATGTTAGTGTGATATCACATGGCATGTCACTGGCTTATAATATGTAAATGTGATGTCACATTGTGTATCCCTGACTTATATAAAGGTGATATCATATTGTGTGTCACTGACTTATAATATGGTAGTGTGATATCACATTCTTTATCACTTGCTTATAATATGTTAGTGTGATATCACAATCTTTATCACTTGCTTATAATATGTTAGTGTGATATCCCATTATTTATCACTGGCTTATAATATAATAGTGTGATATCCAATTATTTATCACTGGCTTATAATATGTTAGTGTAATATCCCATTATTTATCACTGGCTTATAATATGTTAGTGTAATATCCCATTATTTATCACTGGCTTATAATATGTTAGTGTGATATCCCATTATTTATCACTGGCTTATAATATGTTAGTGTGATATCACATTATTTATCACTGGCTTATAATATGTTAGTGTGATATCACATTATTTATCACTTGCTTATAATATGTTAGTGTGCTATCACATTGTTTATCACTGGTTTATTATCTGAGATGTTACCTTGTGTATCACTGGCTTATAATATGTTAGTGTGATATCACATACTTTATCACTAGTTTATAATATCCAGCAAGCTAATGGTGAACCAGAACTCATTGGAGTGTGTGAGGGGCTACAATGGTCCTAAAAAAACCCCTTACTAAAATACTAAGGAAAACAAAAGTTTGCTTTCTTAAAACAGAAGGAATTTGCGATAATTCAGGTTGGAGTGAGCTTGAGATGTCTCCCACAATGCATCACTGCTGAATATAATTTATATTCAGCAGAAAGCTCACTCCAACCTGAATTATCGCAAATTCCTTCTGTTTTAACCACTTCACCACTGAGGGGTTTTACCCCTTGAGCACTAGAGCAATTTTCACCTTTCAGCGCTCCTTCCATTCATTCGTCTATAACTTTATCATTACTTATCGCAATGAAATGAACTATATCTTGTTTTTTCCGCCACCAATTAGGCTTTCTTTAGGTGGGACATTATGCCAAGAATTATTTTATTCTAAATGTGTTTTAATGGGAAAATAGGAAAAATGTGGGAAAAAAATTATTTTTCAGTTTTCGGCCATTATAGTTTTTAAATAATGCATGCTACTGTAATTAAAACCCATGAAATTTATTTGCCCTTTTGTCCCGGTTATAAAACCGTTTAAATTATGTCCCTATCACAATGTTTGGCACCAATATTTTATTTGGAAATAAAGGTGCATTTTTTTCAGTTTTGCATCCATCCCTAATTACAAGCCCATAGTTTATAAAGTAACAGCGTTATACCCTCTTGACATAAATATTTAAAAAGTTCAGTCCCTAAGGTAACTATTTATGTATTTTTTTTAATTGTAAATTTTTGAATTTTTTTACAAAAAAAAAAAATGGGGAGTGTGGGAGGTAATGAGTTAATTTTTTGTGTAACACTAATTTATGTCTATGTAAAAAATGCTTAGGGGTGTAGTTTTACTATTTGGCCACAAGATGGCAACAGTAACTTTTTGTGTATTGCGACCTGCGAGCGTCCTTCCGGACGCTTGCAGGAAGTAGTAGGAGGCTGTGAGTGTTTGTTTTTTCTCACAATGATCGCGCTGCCCATCGGAGAGCAGCGGATCATTGTGGGGCTTAGATTAACGAACGGGAATGGATTTTCCCATTCATTAATCTCCGGGCGAGCGGGCGGCGGCGTGTTTACGAGCGGGAGCGCGGGCAGCGGCGGGTGCGCGGAAAGTACGGATTTCTCCGTCCCTGGGGGTTAAAGGATGGAAAAAGGGACGGAGAAATTCGTACAGGCGGGGGTAAAGTGGTTAAGAAAGCAAACTTTTGTTTTTCTTAGTTTATAATATGTTAGTGTGATATCACATTATTTATCACTGGCTTATAATATGTTAGTGTAATATCCCATTATTTATCACTGGCTTATAATATGTTAGTGTGATATCCCATTATTTATCACTGGCTTATAATATGTTCGTGTGATATCACATTGTTTATCACTGGCTTATTATCTGAGATGCTACCTTATGAATCACTGGCTTATAATATGTTAGTGTGATTATTATTATTTATTTATTGTATTTATATAGCACCAACATATTACGCAGTGCTGTACAATACATAAGATTACAGACAATGATAACAGGGGTGACCGAAAAACACAATACAGGTAATAAGCAATAAGATACCCAACACAATACAGGTAGTAATACAATGCTAGATACTGCACTGGAGTCGAGCACGTCGATTAGAACGCAGGAGATTTGGGCGCAGCCGGAGCCACCATAAACCATAATAGGCATTACAGCTACAGAGGTGCACAGTGAGTAACTTCGGCGCCGTCAGAAGATGGAGCTGAAGTTACTTTTAAAACATTGTAATTTGGCCGCCAGCAATAGCTGGAATCTGAATTACACCATTCCCCACCATCCACATGGACCTGAAGGGGGAATAGTAATTAACCCCGCCGGGACTTGTGCAGGAGCAGCATAAGCCGTATATCTGCTGTATCCTGCGCCCAAGTCTACCGGCAGCGGTTTCTCTCGTACTCACTAGAGTACTAGTCCCAATAATACAAGTTCACATTATTCTGGGTAGAGGGCATGTTCAGGTATGATATACAAGGGGAGAGGGAGCTGCCAAAGGCTTACAATCTAGAGGGAGGGGGTGGTGACACAAATGGAGGGGGGCTGCATCGAGAGTTAGGGCATCGGCGAGGTGGTGTAGACCTTCTTAAAGTTGAGTTTTGAGGGCTTGTTTGATGGTGTTGAAGGAGGGGGTAAGCATGGTAGGCAGTAGGAGAGAGTTTCAGAGGATAGGGGCAGCTCTAGTGAAGTCCTGTAGTTGTGCATGGGAGTGCGAGATGCATGGGGTGGTTAGGTTAGGAGGAGGTCGTTGGAGGAGTAGAGTGGGCGGCCAGGTGTGTATCTGCTGACCAGGACGGAATGTAGGTCGGGCAGGACTTGTGTATGATATCATATTGCTTATATCTGGCTTATTATCTGAGATGCCACCTTGTGTATTGCTGGCTTATTATCTATTACTGTTATTTCACATTTTTTATCGCTGGTTTGCTGCGCAATACACACTGTTTCTCTATATGATTATTATGATGATGTTTCATTCTGTATCGCTGGCGTATTATCTATCAGTATGATGTCACTTTGTGTATCACACACTTTATTATCTATTACTATTATGTCATATTTAAAAGCAACCCAAGGAGACACATGGAGGCTGCTATATTTATGTCCTTTTAAACAATACCAGTTGCCTGGCAGTCCTGCTGATCTTTCTGGTCAGTTGACTCTAAATCACAAACCTGAAACAAGCTAATCTTGTCAGATTTGTCATAGACATCTGATCTGCTGCATGCTAGTTCAGGGTCTGTGGCTTAAAGTATTAGAGGCAGAGGATCAGCAGGACAGCCAGGCAATGTGCGTTATTTAAAAGGAAATAAACATGTCAGCCTCCATATCCTTCTCACCTCGGGTTCCCTTTAATGAGAGGCCCCACTTGTGTCTGCGTAAAATGCAGGTGGCTTTATGCGGGTAAAATTTTCATCTTTTGCGCACGTTTTTGCGCCTACTTCGCCAACTGTAGACTGCCAGAACCTGATAGCAGTCTATGTCCAGGAATTGTCCAGGAATTGTCCATGGGTTGGGATTTTATGCGATGGGGAATCCGTTTATTAAACGCGCGCGTATTGCTGCTGAAAAATAGAGGACTTGCGAATGAACGTACGCATTAGCATTGAAAAACATTGCACGGAATTTTGCATTGCACACACTTTTTAACAAGAGTGGCTCCAGCCTCAGTAACATGGGCTAATTATCTGTAAACAGGGCCGGTTCTCTCATGAACAGGCGCAGAGATTACAGAGGCAGCATGTTTGTACGGTGTTTACACACACAGCATGCAGTCAGAGTAGGAGGAGAAGCGAGATGAAAAGGTCATCATCAGCTTGTTGTGCTGTGTGAGGAGTCTGACAGTGAGTGAGGAGGGGAGAGGCAGGAGAGCAGCATTGAGGAAAAGCAGCTTGTTGTGCTGTGTGAGGAGTATGACAGTGAGTGAGGAGGGGGGAGGCAGGAGAGCAGCATTGGGGAAAAGCAGCTTGTTGTGCTGTGTGCGGAGTCTGACAGTGAGTGAGGAGGGGGGAGGCAGGAGAGCAGCATTGGGGAAAAGCAGCTTGTTGTGCTGTGTGAGGAGTCTGACAGTGAGTGAGGAGGGGAGAGGCAGGAGAGCAGCATTGGGGGAAAGCAGCTTGTTGTGCTGTGTGAGGAGTCTGACAGTGAGTGAGGAGGGGGAGGCAGGAGAGCAGCATTGGGGAAAAGCAGCTTGTTGTGCTGTGTGAGGAGTCTGACAGTGAGTGAGGAGGGGAGAGGCAGGAGAGCATCATTGGGGAAAAGCAGCTTGTTGTGCTGTGTGAGGAGTCTGACAGTAAGTGAGGAGGGGAGAGGCAGGAGAGCAGCATTGGGGAAAAGCAGCTTGCTGTGTTGTGTGAGGAGTCTGACAGTGAGTGAGGAGGGGGGAGGCAGGAGAGCAGCATTGGGAAAAAGCAGCTTGTTGTGCTGTGTGAGGAGTCTGACAGTGAGTGAGGAGGGGGAGGCAGAAGAGCATCATTGGGGAAAAGCAGCTTGTTGTGTTGTGTGAGGAGTCTGACAGTGAGTGAGGAGGGGGGAGGCAGGAGAGCAGCATTGGGGAAAAGCAGCTTGTTGTGCTGTGTGAGGAGTCTGATAGTGAGTGTGGAAGGGGGGGGGGCAGGAGAGCAGCATTGGGGGAAAGCAGCTTGTTGTGCTGTGTGAGGAGTCTGACAGTGAGTGAGGAGGGGGGAGGCAGGAGAGCAGCATTGGGGAAAAGCAGCTTGTTGTGCTGTGTGAGGAGTCTGACAGTGAGTGAGGAGGGGGAGGCAGGAGAGCATCATTGGGGAAAAGCAGCTTGTTGTGTTGTGTGAGGAGTCTGACAGTGAGTGAGGAGGGGGGAGGCAGGAGAGCAGCAGCATTGGGGGAAAGTCGCTTGTTGTGCTGTGTGAGGAGTCTGACAGCGAGTGAGGAGGGGGGAGGCAGGAGAGCAGCATTGGGGAAAAGCAGCTTGTTGTGCTGTGTGAGGAGTCTGACAGCGAGTGAGGAGGGGGGAGGCAGGAGAGCAGAAGTGTATAATTTGACTTGCACAGCAGAAGGGAGGAGGTGGCACCGCTGTCCTGACTGAGGAGGAATGGAGTGGCTGAGGGTGAGCAGTTTGTTTGTCACAGACTCACAGCCAGTCAGTGTGTTAAAAATCAGGAGGGGGCATCCTCGCAAGTTTGCCTCAGGCAGCAAAAAAATATTGCCGGGTAAGGCGCTGTTGCTTTCACACCTGATGCTCCTACTAGCACATCGCACCGTGGCAGGTATGAAACGTCCCATAGACTTTCATTGTTTTAGCATCACCTCATTGTTTACAATATTCCTTTTATAGATTATAGATTATTTAGTCACTCTTTGCCCATTGTAAAATCTTTCCTCTCTCTGATTAACATTCTGAAAATGATCATTGGTGGTGACATCTTTAGTTCTGTCAGATTATCTGTGCGGAATGTTTGTTACGGAGAGATCTGTGCACAGACGGAGATACTGCTTGCTTGGCAGTTATTTCCCACAATGCAGTAAGGTTCACAGACAGCAAGCTGTCAAGATCATGGTCATGACATCACACTGTGGGAGGGGGTCCCCTCTCTAGCAGCCGCTGACCGAGGTCGGCAGGTACTGCGCATGGGCGAGCACACGGATGGGCTGCTTGCGGTCACGCCTTCCTGGGCAGGAGCACAGATGCAGGACTACTGGCAGATCCAGGTAAGTAAATCTGTTTTTTTTTTAGTTTGCCTGATATTTTCTTTATGCTAGGAGCCCACTTGTTTGAATCGTAAGCGCTTTGCTGCAATGTGGAAAATGTCCACGAAATCGCATTCAATTAAAGTGTATGGGCTGCATTGTGAATCGCATCTCCCTGGGATTTGCAACGCGCATTCTACTGTATGCATACTGTATGTGAACCATATGTAGTGCTTTCCAATGAAGCTGCAAAAAGACTTGGGTTTTGTGTTTTTGTTAAAAAAAATAGATCTGAGGCCCAGTGCACACCAAAAACCTCGAGCAGATCTGCAAAACACTAGAGGTTTTTGAAACGCTTTTTCTTAATTTTCTGTAGCGTTTCACCTAGCATTTTGCGGTTTTGGGAAACGTTTTTGGTGTCGTAGATTTCATATATTGTTACAGTAACAAAAACGCCTGCAAAACCGCTCTGATGTAGCGTTTTTCAGAGCGGTTTGCGTTTTTCCTATACTTTACATTGGAGGCAGAAGCGCCTCCGCAATCCAAAATCTGCAGCAGCCCGGGAGTATTGCGTTTCTGCAAAACGCCTCCCACTCTGGTGTGCACCAGCCCATTGAAATACATTACTTAAGCGCTTCCACATCCGCAAGTGGATCGAAAAACGCTGCCGAACCGCTCTGGTGTGCACTAGGCCTGATCTAGCATTTTTCAGAGCGGTTTTCCACTTTCCTATACTTTAACATTGAGGCAAAAACGCCTCAGAAATCTAAAAAATGCTGCAGCCCCCGAGTTTGCGTTTGTGGTGTGCACCATTCCATTCACTTTCATTAGCCAAGCGGTTTTCCCCATGCAAGTGTTTTAAAAAATGCTTCAGAACCACTCTGGTGTGCACCAGCCCTGATACTCTATTTCTCTTTTATTGAAAAGACAGATTATTAAAACATGCAAAACGCAAACGCAGGAAAAACACAAACGCATGCAATAACGCAGCTCCAAAAATTCAAATGCATAGAAAAACGGATAAATGCTCATGGCAAAAACTTATAGTTTTCTGCACAGGCAAGTATGCTCCCAGCCTTAAAGGGAGCCCAAGGTGGACTCGTATAAAAAAAAAAAACCTGGGCTACCTGATCCAGGGGGCTGGGTGGATCAGGTAGCCGCCGTCCACGCCGCTCTCCGCCGCTCCTGAGGCATGCTAGGGCCCACTTTCACTTTTGTGACTTCTGGGTCACGACGCTGGAAGGAGGGAGATCCCTCTCTCCCAGCATGCAGGGAGGTGGGGGATTGGCAAGGGGCGCGGCCAGGGAGAGAGAGCTGCCCGTTGGCAGCTCTGGAAAGCCTGCAGAAATGCCCCTAGTGGGCGTTTGAGTAGGGAATCCCTCTCCTCCCATTACCCCCTTGAGACAGAGAACATGCCTCTGTGTCCCATCTGCCCCCCCTCCGCTGCTCCACCTCCAGATTGTATTGTATGAAAACAGAGAAGCTGGTGAGCCCAATTGATCCTGAACAATCACATTATCGATTGTTTAAAGCGGATCCGAGATGAAAAACTAACTATAACAAGTAACTTGTCTATATATCTTATCTAAAGTTTAGATTACACAGCAAATCTAGCTGCAAACAGCTTCAACAGTTTATGATTATTTATTCCTGTGATACGAGTGCAGCCATGTTCTGTTTGTCACATTACACACAGGTAAGCAGCTCTGCATCTCCAGCCCTCAGCTCACTCTCCTCTTCTCCTCCCTCCTCCCCTCTGCCTCTGAAATCTATGGCTAGTAGTAACCTCCGCCTCCTCCTGCCCAGACTGAGCTCCCATAAGCCCTTGCTACTAAGGCTGAGAGTGTCAAGGCTCTCTGGAGAAGCTGTGGGCGAGGCTTGTTTAGTTTATAGGGAATTAGAGTATTAAAACAAAAGAAAAAAAGTATTTGGCTTGAGGAATGCCCTATAAACAATATGAAAGGAACACAATTATGCAATGAGTAAAAGTTTATCTCGGATCCACTTTAAATTGATTGATTAAAGCACACCTGAACTGAGAGGGATATGGAGGCTGCCATATTTATTACCTTCTAAACAATTAACATTGCCTGGCAGTCCTGCTGATCCTCTGCCTCTAATACTAATAGTGACAGCCCCTGAACAAGCATGCACATCAGATGTTTCTGACTGAAGTCTGACCGGATTAGCCGCATGAAGCTCTCTCCACGCTACCCCCTGCCTCCTGCCGCATCTAGTAATAACAGAGGGGAGGGCACCCACAGCACCCTGACCTGTGCCCCCCCCCCCCACCTCCTGCTGCATCTAGTAATAACACAGGGGAGGGCACCCACAGCACCCTGACCTGTGCCCCCCCCCCCCCCCCCCCCTCTACTGCTGCACATTGACCCCTGCTCACTGGTCTCCTTGACATACCCTGCAAATTTAGTGATTCTGACATGTATGGGGTGCTTTGCTATTAACCTCCTGAGCTGTATGCCTGACACTGTGTCTGACATACCGCCCGCTAGCCTCAGGAGTCCCCCAGTATAAATCTAATAGATTGAATGCCTGCAAAAGGTTTAGCTAGCACTAGGCTAGCTAGTATAGGTGTCCGGCACCCCCCGATCGCCCCAGCCGCTTATACATTACCCAGCCTGGCTCCAGCCTCCAGCGATCGGCACAGCCTCCCCGCACAGCTCCGGTCTTTAACTATGGGGAGGTTCGTGACTGCGCATGACGTCATATACGATCCTTCCCATAGTGAAGACCAGAGCTGTGCAGGGAGGCTGCGAACCAGGCTGAGTAATGTATAAGCAGCTGGATCGGGGGGGATCGGGAGCGATTGGGGGTGCTGGCCACCTATACTAGCTAGCCTAGTAACGCTAGCTGCGTAACGCTCAGGAGGTTAACCACTAATGTCGGCGACTCTTGACTTCAATGTTAATTGCGAACGCAAACTTTTGGATATAAGAACTCATGGCAAATGCAAACGGAACGACCATTGTTCACCACAAAATGTCCAAGGTGAGCATGTTCATCCGTCACTATTCATCACAAACATGGTTTTCCGATTACAGCCTTTTGTGCAAAACATCATCTCAAGTACCCCCTCCCCCGTCACACATATATCTGTAGGAAGTACTCAATATTTCAGTATATCTGATTTTTAAACATTTTTAAAATACTTATTCAGTCTTATTTCTACCGGGTGCAGCATTATTTTTAATCCATGAATTCACTGTAATAATTTGGCCATGGGAGTCTCAGGTACCGCTAGAGGAGCGCAAACCACACAATGAGAACCTAGGATCTAAAATTTGTATAAGGCTACGTTTCCACTAGTGCCGCGCGCAGCAGCGAGACAGGCGGCGGCACTTTCGGGTCTGCAGGTACGCAGACAGATCCCATAAGCCGTGCCATGCACAACTATGGGATTCGCTGCCTCCCGCACGGAAACAAATGGCAATGTTGGCCGAATCGCTAGGGCAAGCAATTCAGCCGGCGGCGCCATTATTTCTTATGGCAGAGTTTTCCCGCGCGATTTGCCTGCGGGGAAACTCTGCTAATTCATCCCGGTTTCCGTGCTAGTGGAAGCGGTCCTTAGGCTTACCAAGGTGACATGTGACATGAGTTGATGTATGTACAGTGTCTAGCATACAAATAACTATGCTGCCTGAAACAGTTAAAAGACAACTGTAGTGAGAAGAATATGGAGGCTGCCTTATTGATTTCCTTTTAAACAATACCAGTTGCCTTGCAGTCCTGCCGATCTATTTGGCTGCAGTAGTGTCTGAGCAACACCAGAAACAAGCATGCAGCTAATCTTGTCAGATCTGACAATAATGTCAGAAACACCTGATCTGCTGCATACTTGTTCAAAGTCTATGGATAAATGTGTTAGAGTCAGAGGATCTGCAGGACAGCCAGGCAACTGGCATTAATTAAAAGGAAATAAATATGGCAGCCTCCATATAACTCTTATTTCATTGTCCTTTAAAAAGTCAGGTATGCAGGTACCAGTTTCTTTTCAGTCAGGGGACCCATTCAAACTATAGCGTAATGATCTCTAATAAGTAATTACAGCCATAAAACTCTTTCCTGGCAGAGAACAGCTTCTGAGTGCAGGGGATAGATTAAAGAAGGTCAATAGTTCACATGTTTTAGCTGCTGGGACACTGAAAGTTTGTATCATACGAGACATTAAACAATGAAACATTTTTTTAAACTGATACACTGAAAAAAAAACTGGAATTCTAAAAAAAAATCCTTTTTCGGAGTAGGAGAATAGATACAATTGTTTATCTCATCAGTTAATTTTTACCTGGCGTCTCCTTTAAGTTGCGGGAAGATTAGATACATTAGTCCGGGGGGGGCAGCGGCTGCCAGATCACAGGAGTTAGTTAGTAGGTGATGATTGGTTTGGATAGAGGGAGAGATTAGCTGCGGTAATGTTAGGTGTCAGTGTGTCGGAGGAGCTTCCTGCCTTTTTGTGAAGTGTAACATTGTGTCTGTGTGTGGCGCAGCATGTATGGCTGCATTATGTTTATGCCACATGATACGGGGCCTGGGATGGATGCTATGAGCAGGTTAGGCACACCACTTATTAACAACAAAGGACCTTTTCACACTCAATGTGGATTTTGTCTCAGCATGTAGGCAATGGGTGGTATGTCCTCAATTAGAATTCAGACGGATGGCTTTTCTGCAAAGGCCACAAAGGCAGGGGCCTAGGGCAGCTGCTACCCAAAGGGATGGCTGAACATGGAAAAGGGGGGTTACTAGAAATGGAAAAGTGGGATGCTTGCGGAATAGCAAATCAGGAGCAACATCTGGAGATGTGGAGTGGCTGCTTAAAGGGAACCTAAATTGAAAATAATATGGATTTATCTTTTAAAAATAATACCAGTTGCCTGACTCTCCTGCTGATCCCGTGTCTCCAATACTTTTAGCCACAGCCCCTGAACAAGCATGCAGATCAGGTGCTCTGACTGAAGTCAGACTGGATTTGCTGCATGCTTGTTTCAGTTGTGTGATTCAGCCACTACTGCAAGCAAAGAGATCAGCAGGACTGCCAGGCAACTGATATTGTGTAAAAGGAAACATCCATATCCCTTTCACTTAAGCCTGGAAAAAAAAACAGTTTAACTTACCTGGGGCTTCTAGCCGCCGCCTGCAGTCATCCTGTGCCCACGCCGTACTTCTCGGACCCAGTAAGCAATATACCCCCTTTTACATGAGAAATCTTTTCCTTTTCACAAACGGATCATCAGGGGCTCTGTATGGCTGATATTGTGGTGAAACCCCTCCCACAGGAAACAGTGGGGACCATGGTCCTGGCAGTTTCCTGTCTGTGAACCTCGTTGCATTGAGGGAAATAGCAGTTTACAGCTGTTTCCAACTGCCAAAAAAGCAAGCAGCATCTCCTTTCACTGACATCACCTGCCAGCAGTAAAAATGTCGCCATGTGATAAAGGTCAGAATGTAAATCAGGGAGAGGAAAGATTTTACGATGGGCAAACACTGACCAAATCATTTATACATAATTAATGTAAAAATTAAGCATTTTTTTGTATTACATTATTTTCACTGGAGATCCTCTTTAAGTCTGCTTGCCCCCCTTCCCTAGCCTTTCATCCTCTGCCGCAATGCTGCCACTACTTATTCTGAGCATGTGCACTCAACCTCTATGGTTGACCATTGCAAGGCCTGTTCTGAGGGGAACCTGTCCTGTTAAACCACTCTATGATCTTGGCCACTGTACTGCAACTCAGTTTCAGGGTGTTGGAAATCTTCTTATAGGCTCGGACATCTTTCTGAAGAGCAACCATTCTTTTTTCTACGATCCTCAGAGATTTTCTGCCATGAGGTGCCATGTTGAGCTTCCAGTGACCAGTATGAGAGAGTGTTAGAGCGATAACGCCAAACTTACCACACCTGCTCCCCATTCACACCTGAGACCAGGTAGCACTAATGAGTTACATGACCCCAGGAAGGGAAAATATCTAATTGGGCTGAATTTTGACATTGAAACTGGGAGAGAGGAGGCACCCCCCAAAAAACAGTGGATCTCATAGCTATATATAAGGTAATTCGATTTTGGCTTACCTCTACAAAAAAGAGGCACTCCGAGCTGACTGATATCCCATTACAGACACTGTTTGTTATTTGATCTGAGGAAGCGGACTGCGCCCTGCGTAACTCATTATCGTTCAAGTGTTCAATATTTTTTGAAATTGGCATTGACACTTTCTGTACAGGTGGGCCAAAACTTAATTGCCATATATATATATCTATCAATGGGATCCACTGTTTTTTAAGGTGGTTCCTCTCCCAGTTTCATACCCATACAGCCCTCCTGGTCCGTTTCTTTTGGGGGGGTTCTTGGTCTCTTGTTCTTGTTCGTTGAACTTGAACATGTACCCTTTTTCCCTGGAATGGGACTCGTACGATTGGAGAACTGAGAACCCGAGTGGGGACGGGACTTCCTCACCTGCCTTTATACTGGGGTTGCTGGTCTTTCAACCTACCTTTGTGCGTACACTCAATTACCTTGTTTATTCAAGAAACTCCTTCTCGATTTACTACACTGTAATGCTGGGAATATGCATTGAAGTTTTTTGGCAGATAGATGGCTCAATAGATAATTTCCGTCAAGTCCGATCAAATTTCGATCATTTTTCTGACCGATGTTCTCATAGAAGTGAATGGTAATCGATCAGAAAATCGATCGATCGGTCAATAAATCTGCAGAAAAAAATCATTGTGTATTCCCAGCATTAGGGGCTCCTGAAGTCTCTGTGTTTTTCCCCGTCTATACTAGAAGGTCCTTAGATTCCACTGGTTGCCACCCCCCCCTCCCCCCCCAGAATTTTGACATTGTTCACTTAGTGATGTACTCACTTTTGTTGCCCTTGGTTAGACATTAACCTCCCTGGCGGTAGTCCTGAGCTAAGCTCAGGCTAGCCCCCGGGAGCTCTATGCAGAGTATAGCGGGCAGCGGGCTTGTTTACTCACCTCCTGGGGTATCCAGATGTCAATAGCCAGTCTCCTTCCGGTCCTCCGAGGATCTGAAACACTCTGGTGAGATCGCTGTCATCGATCTCACCACAGAGTTACAGCGCCACCCGGAGGATGGAGGTAAAATTGCAGCGCTGGAGCCCAGGGAGATGGGTGAGTGCTGGGGCTGCTGCAGAGATTCTGGCGGCATGATTTTCCCCTGTTTTTAGGGTCTGAAACATTTTAAAAGACCCTGAAATCTGGAAATAATCATACCGCCTGGGGGGTTAATGGCTGTGTGATGAGTTATTTTGATGGGACAGCAAATTTACATTCTTATACAAGCTGTACACTATTTTACATGGTATCAGTGTCATATCTTCAGTGTTGTCCCATAAAAAGATATAGGTAATAAAATATTCACAAAAATGTGAGAGTTGTACTCACTTTTGTGAGATATTGAATTTTAGTTCCAGCACTGTATTGCCCGGAAACTACAGTCTTTCAGATGAAAAGATTTGCAGCAATTCCAGCTAAAATTAACTCACATAAATAATTGAGACTCATCTGCTGAGTTTAAAGGGACTCCGAGCACCTCTCATGGGCATGCCTTTAAGACTCCGACCAGTACTGCAAAGTACTTAAAGATGCATACCTTTCCTCTTTCATTTGATGCATAAATCACCGTTCTGCATCAAATTTTTTCTACATCAAGGTTTTCGTTCGATTTCAATTTAAAAATCACAGCTGCCATCATGGCTATGTTATAACATCCGGGTCACCCCTGTCTTCTCTGTTAGAGAAGTGCATCACTGAATGAAGCAGGAAGAGGAAGTGACACGCATGGCCATTGCAAGAGGCTCCTCCAGAGGGGTCATAGCACGACTTTGTTGGAAGTCGTCTGGCTCAAAAGCATGCCCATGAGAGGTGCTCGGAGTCCCTTTAATGTTGTATCATTGCTCACATGGTAGCTTTAACCTCGTATTTTTACATATGTAAAAAAATTATTATTATTTATATAGCACCGACATCTTCTGCAGCGCTGTACAGAGTCCATAGTCATGTCACTGGCTGTCCCTCAGAGGGGCTCCCAATCTAATCCCTACCGTAGCCATATGTCGATGTATTGTACCGTATTGTGGATGTATGTATCGCAGTCTAGGGCCAATTTAGGGGTAAGCCAGATAACTTATCTGTATGTTTTTGGATGTGAGAGGAAACTGGAGTGCCCGGAGAAAACCCATGCAGACATGGGGCGAACATACAAACTCCTTGCAGATGTTGCCCTGGCTGGAATTCAAATCAGGGACCCAGAGCTGCAAAGCAAGAGCGCTAACCACTACGCCACCGTGCTGCCCACAACAATGATGCTATCGCAACATTATCATATAGTGATCCCACAGGAAAAAAGTAAATTGGTGTGGTTGAAGTATAATGCAAGGTATAGTAAATGAGGCTATGTAGAGTTGGAGTGATTCAGGTACTGTATGTGAACAGGTGGATAAGGATTATGGTACTGCTGAGGGGGGTGGGCTAGATAAGGGTCACTTTATCTATGTAGGGTGGACCGTGGAGGGAGTAAATGGGGAGGGGAGGTGGTATCTGGGATAGAAAGAAATAGGAAGGAGATGGAGGAGGTATGTGAGGAAAGGGGTGACTGGAAATATATATGATGAGGAGGAATATGGGGTGAGTGGGGAAGCTGGTTTCTAGGAAGGGATATATAGTAGGAGACATGTATGAGGTAGGGGATATGTGTATATAGAGAATGGGTTATAGAGGCAGGGAGAAGGGGATATACAGAGCATGGGAGGGAGGGGGGCATGCTGCCAGCATGATGCTGGTCAGTGACTGAGATTTGCTTGCAGTGGGTCCTGCTGGCAGCTAAAGAATTCTGGGTAATTATAGTCACACAAGGTGACAGACACAGATCTCCTTGAGGAGGGGGTTCTCATCTGGGGGCTCAGGAGACACTTTCCCACAATACATTGCTGGAGGAAAAGAGGAAGAGGGTGGGCAGGTCATGTGGCTTCTCTCTGTCAAAATCATGTGACTTGCTGTCAGCATCTGTCACATGACATGTCCAGTCTCCTCTACTGACCCAGAGCTGCCTGCACCGGCATACGAGAGGTGAGCCGACCCATTCACGTCTCCTCCACTGCTGGAGAGCGCGGCCGTCATTCATCATTAACTCCTCCTCTGCTGGAGAGAATCATTCATTATTAACCCCTCCTCCGCTGGCAAGCATTCATTCCTCATTAACCCCTTCTCCGCTGGAATCCATCATTCAGCATTAACCTTTTCTCTGCTGGAGAGAATAATTCATTATTAACCCTTTCTGTGCTGGAATTCATCATTAACCCCTCCTCTGCTGGAATCCATAATTTATTATTATTAACCCCTCCTCTGCTGGAGACCATCATTCATCATTAACCCCTCCTCTGCTGGAGAGCATTCATTCATCATTAACCCTTCCTCTGCTGGAACCCTTCATTCATCATTAACTCCTTCTCTGCTGGAGAACATAATTTCATCATTAACCCCTCCGCTGCTGGGGACCATCATTAACCCCTCCTGTGCTGGAGATCACCATTCAACATTAACCCCTTCTCTGCTGGAATTCATCATTAACCCCTCCTCTGCTGGGACACATTAATAATTTTAACCCCTCCTCTGCTGGAGAACTTTATTCACAATTAACCCCTTCTCTGCTGGAGACCATCATTATTAACCCCTCTTCTGCTATATAGACCATCATTCATCATTAACCTCTCCTCTGCTGGAATACATCATCCCTTATTTATTATTTTACTTTTAGTATTTATATAGCGCTGAGTCTGACATCTTCCGCTTCTCCTTCTCCGCTGGAATCCATCATTCAGCATTAACCTTTTCTCTGCTGGAGAGAATAATTCATTATTAACCCTTTCTGTGCTGGAATTCATCATTAACCCCTCCTCTGCTGGAATCCATAATTTATTATTATTAACCCCTCCTCTGCTGGAGACCATCATTCATCATTAACCCCTCCTCTGCTGGAGAGCATTCATTCATCATTAACCCTTCCTCTGCTGGAACCCTTCATTCATCATTAACTCCTTCTCTGCTGGAGAACATAATTTCATCATTAACCCCTCCGCTGCTGGGGACCATCATTAACCCCTCCTGTGCTGGAGATCACCATTCAACATTAACCCCTTCTCTGCTGGAATTCATCATTAACCCCTCCTCTGCTGGGACACATTAATAATTTTAACCCCTCCTCTGCTGGAGAACTTTATTCACAATTAACCCCTTCTCTGCTGGAGACCATCATTATTAACCCCTCTTCTGCTATATAGACCATCATTCATCATTAACCTCTCCTCTGCTGGAATACATCATCCCTTATTTATTATTTTACTTTTAGTATTTATATAGCGCTGAGTCTGACATCTTCCGCAGCGCTGTGCAGAGTACGTAGTCTTATCACTCACTTTGCCTCAGAGGGGCTCACAATCTAATCCTCCCATAGTTATAATATATCCATCCTAGTCTAGGGCCAATTTAGGGGGAAGCCAATTTACTTATCTGTATACTTTTGGGGTGTGGGAGGAAACCAGAGTTCCCGAACCGGGGACCCAGCACTGCAAGGCAAGAGTGCTATCCACTACACCACTGTGCCCCACCCCCTTATTAGCCCCTCCACTGTTGGAGTTCTTCGCTAGTAACCCCTCGTGTGCTGATTGTACCTCAAATGGTTCCTGATTATCCCATCTAATAGCCTTAAGGGGCCCATACACTGGTTGATTTCTTCCATCGATATACGGCTGCTTTGATCGAATCGCTAGAAATCAATGCAGCAGGAAGCATGACCAGGGCCAGATTACTGACCAGGCAACAAAAGCAGTTGCTTGGGGCCCCATTCAGAGTCAAAGGGGCCCCATCAGCACATAAACCAGCCCTCCCCATCCTGTCAGCGGTGGCTGGATGGTATAATGGTTAAAGGGACTCTGAGCAGCGTAGTAACTATGGAAAGATGAATATCATTTTAAAGCTCTCTTTCTCCTCTTTCCAATGATATATAAACGGCCGCCCTATGACTTTTAGTTTTCGCTATTTTCGCGATCGAAATTGCGGCCACAGGACGACTTCTCCAAAGTCGGCAGCTCGATTTAGCACAATGCAATGAAATATAAGGAACCCAGGGGGATATAATTACAAACATCATGCTGGTAGGTGTGAGGATGTAATTCATTAGTTGTGGGTATGCATAAAGGCATACCCACAGGCCCTGCTCGGAGTCCCTTTATAGGCTCTGCCTCTGACACAGGAGACTAGGGTTTGAATCTCGGCTCTGCCTGTTCAGTAAGCCAGCACCTATTCAGTAGGAGACCTTAGGCAAGTCTCTCTAACACTGCTACTGCCTATAGGGCGCGTCCTAGTGGCTGCAGCTCTGGCGCTTTGAGTCCGCCAGGAGAAAAGCGCGAAATAAATGTTATTTGTCTTGTCTTGTCAAATGATGTCGTGCGCTGCTGATTGTCTTCAGAGCCAGGCTCTCCTCCTAGGTCCCCCTCCTGCTACTGTGCGCTCTGCCGCTGCCCACTCCTCCCTACCTCCCTCCCTTCCCACAGAGAACCACAGCTGCAGCAAGAATGATAGCAGCAGATGGCAAACGCTCACTCACCTATCCATGATCCAAGCGATAGAGATCCCGTCATCTGAAACCCATCTGTCTCTTCTACAGTGCAGCCACTCGCTCTGAACTTCCTAATTCTCAGATCAGACAGGAAGTAGGAAGTAGTAATAGTAGTAGTAACAGAGCGGCAGCACTCTAGAGGAGACAGATGGGCTCCGGATGACGGGGCCTCTATTGCTTGGATCGCAATAGGTGAATGTGAGTCATCTGGTGCTGTCATTCTCCCCCGCTGCGGCTGCCTTCTCTGCTGGACTATCGTATTCACTGGGATGGAGGCTGCATGGTGGCTGTCTAGTTTGGGAGGAAATCGGTTGTTCGGTGGTGGAAGTGGTTATGTAATTCTATCTGGGAGGGCGGCTTCCGGGTTGGCGGTGTCCAGAGCTTTCTGCTATTGCCAGGCTGGAGATGCAGGGAGAAAGTGCTGCTGCTGTGATATCTGGCGCCCTCTTCACAGGGGTGCCCCAGCCCCTGAGTGCAAATGTCCCAGCCATTCATCTCTTACTCTGGATTTTGCCGCTGCTATTCCCTGCATTGTGCACCCACAGAGGAAAGCGGGCTGTTGCCCATAGCAACCAGTAGCTCGGCTGCCCGGTGTGTGCGGCATGTTGCTGTGCAGCTGCATCTTCTGATTCTATTACGACATGATGGGGGGGCCCAAATTAGTTACTTTGCTTAGGGCCCCATTTAGCCTTAATCCGGCTCTGAGCATGACCGATCGATTTCCGACCGGTTTTGAACTATTTCCTCAATCGGTCTGTACAGATCGCTGGGCCATAGCGTTGCATTGGATCGAATGGTGCAGCACTGCATTTCGATCGATTTTCAATAGATTTAATTCTGAAATCTATTGGAAATCTGTTCCTAGTGTGTGGCACACTCCAGATAGATTCCTGTCAGATACGACGTGAGAGGCATCTGACAGAAATTTATCTGATGGTTGAAACTGCTGCAAATCTATAAGTGTGTGGGTACCTTTAGGAACATACAGCAGAACTTGCGGAGAAACTTGATCAGTTTGATTACTTGATGTATTGCTTTGCTGTGATGTGTCCCTTAACATGCACATGAAAAACAAAAGTTTGTGACCGACACATCAAAGCCTAACAAATCTCTCAGCAGTTTACTCTGATCACATAATTCTCTCTAAATTGTGCTACACAAAACTTTACACAGGTTTTACGCTTCTCTACAGTGCCACCTAGAGGGGGACACAGGAGTGCACTATTTGGTGCCTGCTTGCAGGTGCCGCTGGTCTAACCTACAGTAGAAGCTACTGTGTTTAGTGGCGTAGCTAAGAAGCTGTGGGCCCCGATGCAAGTTTTACGTGGGGCCCCCAAAGCAATCTATACATAACAACTGATATGGCGCACCAAAACCTGCCTAGCACAACCACAGTGTCAGAGGTGCAAGAAGGGGATGGGGAGCAGTGTGTTAATGGTTACTACTATTCAAAGTATCTATAGAAGTGATCATTACCAGCACAGAGCCAATAGAGAGCTAATACTGCAGTTGAGGGAGAGCCCTATGGGGCCCCTCTGGCCCAAGGGCCCCGATGCGGTCGCTACCTCTGCACCCCCTATTGCTACGCCCCTGACTGTGTTGTACAGTGTTAGCCATCAGTAAAAGCAAGAAGTTTTGAATCATACAGGAATCAGTCTGATGAAGGCTTCATAGCCAAAAAGTACTGCTTTTCTTCTAAGTTAGCCAATAAATGGTATCATCCTCATTCAAAACTTCTTGCTGTTTGGGCCAATAACAAATTTAAGTCTGCTTTCACAGTAGGACGTTACAGGCGCACGTTAGAGCAGCCTGTAACGCAGCCCACCGCACAGCAATGAAAAATCAATGGGCTGTTCACAGTGCCCACATTGCGATACCTAGTAACGCTGCGCCATAAGTCAACGTACTGCATGCAGTACTTTGTAAGCGGCAGAGCCGTGTTAGACTGTGCGCACATGCTCAGTCATATTGGGGAGGAGGGGAGAGCGGCCGGGCACATGGCTAATTAATATTCACTGCACTCAGTGACGTGCAGTGTTTACTTCTTGGAACGGCCGCTCTGTGCGGGCGATTGGCCGGCGGGACCACGTGATGCCGCATGCGTCCAAGAGTACGCATCATGGCATCACGGACGCCAGAGTGAGCTGCACAACGCGGCTCACTCTGACGTCCAAAGCAGGGAGCACCAGGCGTTGTGTTAGGGGCACGTTATGCGACCATAACGTCCCCTATAACGCAACGTCCTGGTGTGAAACCAGCCTAAAGGTACACACTATTATTATAATTATTTATTGTATTTATAATGCCCCAACATATTACGCAGCGCTGGACAATAGATACAATGATACAAGGATGACAGACGTAACAAATTTATACAATATAAGACAAAGCTATACAAGGCAAATAGTACAAGACATGATCATGTGATTTGGGCTGGTTAGGTAGGCCCAGTAATACAAGTATGAGGCGGTCATAGGGAAGGAGCACACGATCATGTAGAATACACTAGAGAAGGGAGGAACCGGCCAAAGGCTTAAGGGTGCGTTTCCACTAACGCGAATTCGCATGTGTTCCCCGCATGCAAATTCGCATAACCAATAAAAGTGAATGAGCCTGTGTCCACTTGTCAGGAAAACGGAGCGTTTTCTTGTGCAGGAAAAATCTGCTCAGCAGAGCCATCCGAATTCGGACACCGCACACACGCATGCGATTCGCATACAATGTATTTAATAGGGAATTCGCATGGTGTTTTTTCATGCGAATTTTCATGCGAATTCGCATACGATTTCGCATGGAATCAATGAAAAAGCACACAGGCACTGACATGGTTAAATTCGCACACAGCGTCATCCATGCGAAATCGTATGCGAATTCGCGGTAAAATTCGCATACAACCGCATGCGATTTCGGTCCTGCATGCGAATTCGTCCGCAGAGAATCTGCGGCGATTTCCCACCGCACTAGTGGAAACGCACCCTAAATCTAAGGGGAGGTGAGGTGAACACACTTGGTAGGGCTGTAGAATCAGGGCCGGTTCTCTCATGAAGCAAGGTGAAACATTTGCATCAGGTGGCAGAGATTACAGGGGCAGCATTTTTGTACTGTGTGTTTACACGAACAGCATGCAGTCAGACTAGGAAAAGAACGAGACTAACAGCCAACCAGTGTGCTATTGTGTTGCGCTGCAGCATGTCATGTGAGAACATTAATTGATGCAGAGTAAATTGCCGGTTGCTGTGCGATCATTCCAAATTGGGTGGGGGTGAGGAGAATGGATCCTCACAAGTTTGCCTCAGGGCTGGAACCCACTAGAGCAGTGATGGCTAACCTTGGCACTCCAGCTGTGACAAAACTACACATCCCATCATGCCTCTGCCTCCCCGAATTATGCTTAGATTTGTCAGAGTATTGCAATGCCTCATGGGACTCGTAGTTCCATCACAGCTGGAGTGCCAAGGTTAGCCATCACTGCACTAGAGTGATTTTTTGAGCGTTTAGGGAGCATGAGAAATCGCTAGCGATTTCCCTAAACGTTCTGCCAATGTAAATGGATGGTGCAAATTCCACAGAAGCGATTGAGATTAGCAAAATCACAAACGCAGGACATGCAGCATTTTGTTAGCGTTAGCGCTTTAATATAAAGTATATAAACGCTGGCGTAATCGCTCATCAAAACTTGCACGGAGCGATTTTGCTAGCGTTTTGAAGTTAATGTACACTGTAACAAAATTAAAATTAATAGAACGGACCAATCAGACGCTAATAAAACACTAATCGCTACACAACCGCTGGCAAATTGATACACTTTTTAAAATCGCTCCCTAAAACGCTCAAGGAATCGCTTACAAACTGCTCATACGAAACGCTAGCGATTGCGATTAGCGATAGCATTTTGTAGTGGGTTCCAGGCCTCAGGGCTCGTTTCCACTAGTGCAGTGCGGAATCGCCTGCATTCCACCGCGGACGAAATCGCATGCGCGTGCGATTCCGCATGCGTTTTTGCCACGATTTCGCATGCGATTCCGCATAGGTAAGGTATATGCGAATTTAACCATGTCACTGCCTGTGTAAATTAACATTAATACCTATGCGAAATCGCATGCGATTTCGCGGCAAAAAACGCATGGTCACCCCGCATGCGATTTCCCTATTAGATACATTAGCGGCGATTCGCGCACATTCCTTCTGCACGCGAAATCTGACGGCTCTGCCGTGCAGATTTCTGCCGCACCAAAAAACGCTCCCGCAGCCGCACAAGTGGAAACGGCCCCATCCACTTACATTGCCTATGCGAATCCGCGTGCAGTGCCCGCATGCGGATTCGCTATAGTGGAAACGGGCCCTGAGACAGTAAAAACGCTAGAACTGGCCCTGTGTCAAATAAGTATTCAATAGAGAGTTAATGTGTGGTAGGGGGTGGGTAGGCCATCTTGAAGGGGTGGACTTTGAGGGCTCGCATGAATGTGTTAAAAGAGGGGGCACTGCGATCCGATTGTAAAATAATCTCAATAAAATGTAAAATAATATAAAATATAACAAATATATACAAATATCTCATAAAATAAAATGTAAAATAATAAAAATGAATGCAGCAACTGTGGAAGGGGCCTTTAAATAATTATTTTGATTCAATGCAATCAAAAATATCTGGCTCTTTCATTCAATAAAAAGATAACATTTGAAAAATAATCATAATTAATGTGTTACACAAATATATGCATTAATATTAGGTATCATTTATTATTAATAGTCTATGCGGCTGTAGGTGGATAACAGAATTAAAATCAGAATTTAGTATTCATCTTGGTGAGAAGAAAAGGCACTTAGAGGACTCTGAGAAGCTGAGCTGTAGGCAGAGGCATGCTGCGCGCTCCACAGACAGAAACGTGACACTTTTACCTGGTTGTTGAGGAAACACATTGTTTAGTGCTCAACACATTTCTTACACTAGCTCCAGGTTGTTTACTAGGAGGCAGGTTTTTATGCTTACTTTTATTTATTTTTGGAAGGGCGATGCCTCATTTCTGTAGTATTTATATCTGCTATCTGATTTTCTGGACTACATGTCATTTTTTGGGGGGGGGGAGTTCGAGTCTGACCACTTCTCCTGCTCTAGATGGACTAGTTGCCTACATGGATAAAAGGAATTATCTGCTCCTGTCTACCCAGCGGTTGCCTTTGGTGTAGCCAACTCTTGTGAGTATTCATCATCACCACTCACATGTTATTGGCCCATATGCAATTAGCTTTATCTCCTGAGTCTTCGCCTAGGTGATATTTTTAAACTTGTCTGTAAAATGCATTTTGAGCCACCAAAAAGCAAGAAAATACTACAAATAATTTTGATAGTACTTTTTCACCTACTTTTTGGTACTTTTTCAAATGCTGGAAAATTATTTTACCTCCATAGAGGTAATCACAAGTTCAGCTCGGGGTGGAAAAAACACACCAGGAGCGGTATCCCCGAGCTGGGAGGTCTGTGCAGAGCATTGCGAGCGATTTAACTCACCTCCCGGGGGATCCCGATGTTGGCCGCGAGGCTCTGCTTCCCCCTGGTGAGATCGCTGTCTGTCGTCATGACGACAGCCAGCAATCTCACTATAGGGTTACAGCGCCACCCGGAGGACGAAGGGAAAACTGCAGCGCTGGATCCCAAGGAGGTGAGTCTGTGCTGAGCTGCTGCAGATCTCCCTAGTAGCATTATTTCCAGGTTTTAGGATCTGAAAGGGTGCAAAAAAAATTGTACTGCTTTTAGAGCCTAAAATCTGGAAATAATCATACCGCCAAGGGGGTTAAATAGAAGCTGAGAAATGGTCTCCTTGGAGAAAACCCAGGAGAAAAAGTTAATTGTATACGGGCCATTAACCTTTATTCAACTCACATTGGGCCATATGCAATTCATGTTATTCTTCTTGGTGATATCTTTACTCACCAGCAAGCAAGCAAATATTAAGAATAATTTTGACAGTACTTTTTTACCTACATTTTCATATTTATTTATTTTTCATTTCAGAGTGCTAACAGAAGAGGAAAAATGATCTCCTAGGAGAAAACTTTGGAGAAAAAGGTGAATTCCATATGGCCCATTGTCTTCTAAGTTTTCTCCTAGGAGATAATTTTTTCATCTTCTATTAAAAATCATTTTTCAGCTCTCTGCAAATGAAAATCTGACTTGCTGGTGGTTGAACCTCCCTGGCGGTAAGCCTGAGCTATGCCGGGGTGCTTTATGCAGTGTATAGTATTTTTACTCACCTCCGGGAGGATCCAGAGGAATCACTCTGGTGAGATCGTCGTCACGTCAGTGATCTCACTACAGAGATACAGCGCCACCCAGAGGACGGAGGTAAAACTGCATCCCTGGAGCACAGGGAGGTGAGTGAGTGCTGGGGCTGCTGCAGGCATTCTGGCGATAAGATTTTTTCCTGATTTTACGGTCTGAAACGTGATGAAAAGACCCTAAAATCTGCAAATAATCATACCGCCAGGGAGCTTAAATGGCATTTTATTGATTAGATGTGAAAATATCAGCTAGGAGAAAACTTAGGAGAAAAAGGGAAATTAATAAGGAAACAGGGGCGTAACTAAAACCCACCGGGCCCCCCTGCAGAAATTTTAAGCGGGCCCCCCACCCCCGGACCTGCTCAGGGCCGTTTTGGAAGGCTGGAGGGGTCACAGCATGAAGGGGAAGCCATGGCCACACTCGGCGGGGAGGGGGGATGGTCCCACCCTCCCTCACCTCGGGCTCTCCTCTCTGGCTCCCCTTCTGCTTCAATAACCACATGTGTGCAGCGGCGGGCAGCAGCAGCTACATACCTTCCGTGCGCTCCAGCGCGGACGCTTCCCTCTCTAGTGTCTGACGCGACTTCCTGTTTATACAGCCCGCCGCTGCACACATGTGGGTATTGAAGCAGAAGGGGAGCGCAGAGGGGAGAGCCCGAGGTGAGGGAGGGTGGGACCGCCCCCCCCCCCCCCCTCCCCGCCGAGTGTGGCCATGGCTTCCCCTTCATGCTGTGAGGCCCCCCCCCCCCCCCGCGGGCGCATGGGCTGTAGGCCAATAGTTACGCCCATGCTTGGAAATATTTTTTCATCTTCTATTTAGAATAACTTTTAATTTGAAAAAATACCAAAAGTAAGTGGAAAAGTTCTATCAAAACTATTTGAAGTATTTTCTTGCCTGCTGCACATGACGTCTGTGAGCCCCGTTTTTTGTACCAGCAGTCTCTGGTCATTAAGGGGCCAGACACTGGTGGTGCTCAAGTGATTAAGAAATCAAATTTACAGATTTGGCCCCGCTCCCTTTTTGTTCTCGGCATCCAAAAAGATGCTGTTAAAGGGGACCTGAACTCACAACTTCCTCTCTGCTCTAAAAGATACGCAACAGCATAATAACCTTTAAACAAAAAAACATTTCTTTAATGCAGCTGATACAAATCCTACAATAAATCTGCACAGTTTCTACTTCCTGATTCATGGAAGCAGATATATTGTTAACATCCTGTGCTTTCAAATGGGCTTATCTGCCATCTCTGCCATGGCAGTCATGTGACACAGGGGAGAGATCAAATTACAACTTGTGATTAGACACAGATGAGGGGGAATTAGACAGGCTAAACTCTCTAAATACATACAGGGTGCATTTCTCTCTGTTTTCCTTCTGTCCTGTGCAGGAGTTCAGGTGCACTTTAACCTCCTGGGGGATACAATTATATCGCCCAGGAGGTGGCGCAGCACTATTTTTTAAAATGTTTTATTTTTTAAATCATGTAGCGAGCTCAGGGCTCGCTACATGATAGCCGCTGTGCAGCGGCATCCCCCCACCCCCTCCGATTGCCTCTGGCAATCAAAGCAAACAGGAAATCCCGTTGGGAATGGGATTTCCTGTTTGGCTTCCCCCGTCGCCATGGCGACGATCGGGATGACGTCATCGACGTCAATGACGTCGTGACGTCAGAGGGAGTCCCGATCCACCCCTCAGCGCTGCCTGGCACTGATTGGCCAGGCTGCGCACTGGGTCTTGGGGGGGGGGAGCGGCGCGGCACAGCGGGTAGCGGCGAATCAGCGCGGAGCGGCGGCGATCGGTATATACACGCAGCTAGCAAAGTGCTAGCTGCGTGCAACGAAAAAAATTATGCAAATCGGCCCACCAGGGCCTGAGAAATCCTCTGTGGCGGCTTACCCCGAGCTCAGCTCGGGATTATCCCCCAGAGGGCTAAAGAGATACTCCGACCAAGAATTTAACTTTATGCCAATCAGTAGCTGATACCCCCTTTTACATGAGAAATCTATTCCTTTTCACAAACAGACCATCAGGGGGCGCTGTATGGCTGATATTGTGGTGAAACCCCTCCTACAAGAAACAAGAAAAGTACGTACTCTTGGCACTTTTCTGTCTGTGAACCTTGCTGCATTGTGGGAAATAGCTGTTTACAGCTGCTTTCAACTGCCAAAAAACCATGCAGCAGCTACATCACCTGCCAACAGTAAAAATGTCACCATGTAATAAATGTCAGAATGTAAATCAGGGATTTAAAAGATTTTACAATGGGCAAACACTGACTAAATCATTTATACATAATAATTGTAAAAATGAAGCACTTTTTTATTACATTATTTTCACTGGAGTTCCTCTTTAAGCCTTGATCTTTTCTATGTCATAGCCAGATTTGGCTGAGGGGAAAATCTTATTTCTATTCTATTTCTATTTCAAAAGATGTATTTTAACCAATGGGCCTTTGTTAAAATCAAGTGACTTAATTCTGATAAAATTACAATTGTATGTAGTGTGTTAGACAAGGATGCCCCCTCTCAATGCTTCTCTTTAATTTAGGCATTGAAACTGTACTACTGGCTATCCAGCAGCACAAATTGATTACAGAATTTAAGTCAGGAGATACGGAAATGAAAGCACTGGTCTTAGGTCTATGCCAACACCATCATTTTACCCTTAGCAAACCGAGCCTCTGCCTCCCGAGAGCCTTAGGGCCCCTTTCCACTTGCGCAGTTTCTGCGCCGAATCCGCAGAGTTTCCCCGCAGGGAAATCACGTGGGGAAACTCTGCCATAGAGCACAATAGCGCCGCTGGCCAAATCGCTTTCGCAAGCGATTCGGCCGGCATTTCCATCCGAAATGGTGCGGGAGGCTGCGAATCCCATAGCCATGCATGGCACGGCTGATGGGATCCGTCTGCGTGCCCACAGACGCGTGCGACTCAAGTGGAAACTGACCCTAAAAGTGGCCATACATCGAGCGACTTGGCGGCCGATCGACCGTCCGATTCGATTATTCTAATCAGATGGGATGAAAATTAGTAGTGCCAAGAGCATGCATGTTGGGTGACATCATGCACGTGCCCCTCCGTTGTCCCTCCGCCCCCTTCTCTGCATAGCAACACAGCTATATAGCTGACTCGCGTTTGTGCAGCCTGGCCCAGCGATGTCGCCCATGGGGATCGGGTCCTGATCCCCATGGGCGACATCCATAAAAGGTGTGTACGCACCATTAGAAAGAGCCGACATGAGGAAAATAAACAAACACTAAAAATTGTGAGCATCCAGCGCCATCTTGTGGTAAGCTGGAAAACTAACATATGCTAGCACAGTTGTAGCTGAATAATTATTTTATTACAGTAAGGTAGGGAACACACTTGACATGGTGCCTTCCCCCACGATTCCTGGTTTTCTGTTGTTATGTGTTTGCGCTTTACCAACCAAGATCTTTTGCGTTCGTTTGCGATTTTTCACATGGGGCAGAATACGTTGAAATTACAAACACTCATGTCATGCGGAAAACAAGCAGAAAGCTGTGATTTAAAAGCGCAGGGAAAAAGGGGGAGGTGAAGGGCCAAAGAATACCAACGGATGTGCGCAGAATTATGCACACAAATCTATAATAGTGTTCCCTGCCCAATAAATGTACTTAGCAAAGATACTTACCAAAGGAGAGGGAAGGCTCTGGGTCCTATAGAGACTTCCCACTGCTCTCACAGATCCCCCGTTCCAGCGCTGTCACCCCCCATAGCAGCATTCGACTGATCGCTCTAATACTGCTCTCTGCCTCTGCAGGAGGATTCCGAAGACAAGAGGCTACTGTGCCTGCGCGAGCGCCTTCTCTCACCCGCTCACGCAAGTGCAGTACAGAGCTGCCAGTCTTTGGAAGCACTCAGCTCCTGAAAACATCTAAAGCCTTCTCCAGCAGGGAATTCAAACAGGGGGTCCAGCGCTAGAACGAGGGGACAGTATCAGGAAGGCTCTATAGGACCCAGAGCCCTCCCACTCCTTAGGTAAGTGTCTGTTCGATTTTTTTTTTCAGGTTCCCATTAGCTTTAGGAAGGGATCACACTTGTCTTTCAGTTTTCTTTGCGCGTTTTTCTGCGTATGTTTTCTGCACACCAAGTGTGTTTCTATGCAGGAAAACGCGCTCGTTTTTTCACAGCAGCTGATGTAATTGATAGAGAAAACTGACAAAATGTGCAGAATCATGATGCAGAATGTCAGTTTTTTTTCTGCACACGAAAAACACATTAAGGCCTAGTGCACACCGAGCGGTTTTTGGAGTGATCCGCCGGCCGCATCCACCTGTAAAAACGCTTGGCTAATGTATTGCAATGGGATGGTGCACACCGGCGGTTTGTGGTTTTTGCCCAGCCAAACGTGCCTCCTGCTGCACGTTTGCGGTTTGCAGAAGCGTTTCGTCCTCAATGTAAAGTATAGGAAAAACGCAAACCGCTCTGAAAAATGCTACTTCAGAGCGGTTTTCCAGGCGTTTTTGTTACAGAAGCTGATCAGTAACAGCTTTTACTGTAACAATATGTGTAATCTGCTACACAAAAACGCACCCAAAACCGCTAGGTATGTTTAGAAAACCTCTCTAAACATACCTAGAATCGCTCTGAAATCAGCTCCCAAAACCGCTAGCATATTGCGGATCTGCTAGCGGCTTTGGTGTGCACTGGGCCTCTGTGTGAATTAGCTCACTGATTAACATGAGTTCTAAGTTTTTCCGTGCAGAAAACGCGTTCGAAAACAGTCAAGTGTGTTCCCTGCCTTAAAGAGGAACTGTAACGACAAAACGGCCCCTGGGGGGTACTCACCTCGGGTGGGGGAAGCCTCAGGATCCTAATGAGGCTTCCCACGCCGTCCTGCGTCCCTCGGGGGTCTCGCTGTAGCCCTCCGTACAGCCGTGACGCAATATTTACCTTCCTGGCTCCTGCGCAGGCGCTCTGATGCCTCTCGGCGCCGAAGTAGGCGGAAATACCCGATCACTGTCGGGTCTGCTCTACTGCGCAGGCGCAAGTTTCCGGCGCCTGCGCAGTAGAGCGGACCCGACGGAGATCGGGTATTTCCGTCTATTTCCGTGCAGAAAGTCGCCACAGCGCCCCCGCTGGAGCCAGCAAAGGTAAATATTGAACTGACAGTCGGCACAGTCGCCGGCTGTTCGGAGGGCTGCGGCGAGACCCCCGTGGGACAGAGGACGGCGTGGGAAGCCTCATTAGGATCCGGAGGCTTCCCCCACCCGAGGTGAGTACCCCCCAGGGGATCTTTTTAATGTTACAGAGTCTCTTTAAAGAGAAACTCCGACCAAGAATTGAACTTTATCCCAATCAGTAGCTGATACCCCCTTTTACATGAGAAATCTATTCCTTTTCACAAACAGACCATTAGGGGGCGCTGTATGACTGATATTGTGGTGAAACCCCTCCCACAAGAAGCTCTGAGGACCATGGTACTTCTGGCAGTTCCCTGTCTGTGAACCTTGTTGCATTGTGGGAAATAGCAGTTTACAGCTGTTTCCAACTGCCAAAAAAGCATGCAGCAGCTACATCACCTGCCAACAGTAAAAATGTCACCATGTAATAAATGTCGGAATGTAAATCAGGGATTTAAAAGATTTTACAATGGGCAAACACTGACTAAATCATTTATACATAATTATTGTAAAAAAAAATGAAGCATTTTTTTTATTACATTATTTTCGGTACTTGTGTATTATCCCGTCTAGCAGGACAGCTCGTCCGTTAGACAGGCTTAAAAAGTCTGCACTGTGTTTCTTTAGCAGCTGATTCATCACAGATCAGCTGCTCTGTTTGTTCTGCACGCCTAATGACTTAACGAGCTGAAAGACGTTTGTGCTGGGTGAAAGGAGAGGGTGTCCCGTGAATTTCTATCACATCTTAATTAGCCACTTAGCTAGAAAGTAGTTCCTTTGACACGAAGGCTCTGAAGTCCGTCCTCCTCCCTCCTCTCAATGGGCTTCAGATGGCTTTTTGATCCTTTTTTTTCCACACAAAACAAACGCCAAACCCCCCTCAAAGGACGGAGACATGAAAGCGCCCGGGCCGCCCCGCTGTCATGAGGAAAGCTGTGTTATTAGCCCCTCTAGCAGAACGGCTCGGGAGCAGCAGCTGATCTGTGGTGAATCAGCTGATCAGGTAACAGAGTGCAGACTTTTTCAGCCTGTCTAGCTGGTGCTCACACAATCCTTACTGGGCATATGTGTGTAATATTGTGAGTGTACAAAGAAGCATTTCATACTCTACTATAAGAAAACACATTTTGTCTCGAGCAGAGTATTACAGCAATCATTAACATTGAAAGATCTACATTTTTACCTTTACATTGACTCATGATTTATTGCTCTCCTTTCACCCAGCACAAACGTCTTTCAGCTCGTTAAGTCATTAGGCGTGCAGAACAAACAGAGCAGCTGATCTGTGATGAATCAGTTGCTAAAGAAACACAGTGCAGACTTTTTAAGCCTGTCTAACGGACGAGCTGTCCTGCTAGACGGGATAATACACAAGTACCTTATTTTCATTGGAGTTCTTCTTTAACTATGGCAAAAAAAGTAGGCAGTTAAAATCTGACAGAACTGATAGGTTTTGTTTGGGCCAGTCCATCTCTTCATGGGGGATTCTCAGGGTTTTCTTTATTTTCAACAGTATTTCCTGAACAGCAGTTGCAAAGCCTAACTGACATAATAGTGTGCAAGTGATGATGGAGGCTGGCTAACATCTTACTATTTTGGCAGTTAAACTGCTGTTCAGGAAATGCTTTTGAAAACAAGGAAAACCCCAAGAATCCCCCAGGAGGTGGACTGGCCCAAAACCTGTCATTTTTTTCAGATTTTAAGTGCTTACTTTTTTCGCAATAGTGGTCCTTTAAAGAGAAACTCCAACCTAGAATTGAACTTTATCCCAATCAGTAGCTGATACCCCCTTTTACATGAGAAATGTAATGCTTTTCACAAACAGACCATCAGGGGGCGCTGTATGACTAATTTTGTGCTGAAACCCCTCCCACAAGAAGCTCTGAGTACCGCGGTACTCTGGGCAAACTGCCACAATGTAACAATGTTCACAGACAGGAATTAGCTGTTTACAGCTGTCTCTAACAGCCAAAACAGCTAGGATCAGCTACATCACCTGCCCACAGTAAAAATGTCACCATGTAATAAATGTCAGAATGTAAATCGGGGAGAGGAAAGATCTTACAATGAGCAAACACTGACTAAATCATTTATACATAATTATGGTAAAAATGAAGCACTTTTTTTACTACATTATTTTCACTGGAGTTCCTCTTTAAGGACTTCCAGTGAATTAGTATTGTGAAACTGTTGGCTCTGTAACTGTACTTTAAGTTTAGGTCTGTTAGTTGCAATAAAACTATGATGAACACAAACATGCCACCCCTATTGCTTACAGTTGAAAAATGACTCATGGTTAGTTCATTCTCCTGTGTTTGTTGAAATGCTGATAACATCTGCACTGTCATGGTAAGGAGTGGAGAGACTCAACTTACAACCAGGGGGAGAAGCCAAGGCTATAAAGGCCGAGCAGGAAATAGGGAGATTATGCAAATAATTCTTAGCTGATGACCATTTACACAAATTGGACCAATCAGTTGCAGCACCTGCTTTACTTGATTCATCCATTTCCAACTGTCAACTTGCAGTTGGATTTTTGCTCAATGGACTCAAACAGAAGTGTGAACAGGCCCATAAAAAAATCATGGCAGCAGGGGGTAACTAGAGGGGAGGAGCCCCGGCGATTATAGGGGAACCCAGAGCTTTGGAGGGCCCCAACTACTAAATTTCCTCAGGGCACTATACTTCAGACCAGGTGTGTTTTTGTGGCTACACTTGTTATGGGTGTGAAGGAAAGAAGACAGGGTGGTCCGCACTTGTCCAGATAAAAAGCCACTTTATTTTCGGATGTATCCACAAAGAATCCACATAAGTCACATAGGTGACATGTTTCGTTTAGTTCTGAATCATGAGCTGATTAAGAACGAAACGTTCGAAAAACATGTCAGCTATGCGACTTGTGTGGATTATTTGTGGAAATAAAGTGGCTTTTTATCTGGACCACCCTGTCTTCTTTCCTGGTTACTGCTGACCTGGTCGAGCACTGTCTGGAGACTGTGTGGGGTGCAGCGGTTTTCACCACATTTATCTTATGGGTGTGAAGATCATGAAGACCACACTTGTTTTATGACCTTCTGAGATGGACCCCAAGGCCATTAAAGACACCAAGGGGAGGTAAGGGAAGGGTGCGATCATTGGGGGCGCCATCAAAGTTTCGCCCTATGAATTGCAGTTACGCCACTGCATGGCAGACTTTGACCTGTCCGAATAAGTTTCAGTTCATCTTATGTCCACTGCCATGCATTTCTATATACCGTGTTTCCTCGAAAATAAGACACTGTCTTATATTAATTTTTGCTCCATAAGATGTGCTAGGGCTTATTTTCAGAGGATGTCTTATTTTTAGGGGAAACACTGGTAGTCTTCCTATACAAAATGTATATACTGCACGCCATGCTGAAACACAACCAGCATGCACAGAGCTTGTGGTTTGCAGATATTGGCTCTCATTACTAGAAATTGATTCTGCTGCTCATGTGGGTAAGAGTAAATTTCTTGGAGGCAGAGAACTCTGTCAGGCTCCCCAGAGCTATGATAGGATAAGCTGTGTGTCCTGGGAAAAGGTGAAAAGGTGAAGTGCTGCTGATGCTTATCACGACAGATCAGGAGGGCTGGCTCCAACAAAAACACAAATTGCCTGACACATACACAGGACTGTAGAACTCACATTATACTGCTGCTCTCCTGTGTCCAGGGTTTGTATTGGAGAGTGATTTGCTGGTGTCATGTGGGCTGCTGCAAGGGCTTACATTCGGGCGATGTCTTATATTTCAAGCATGCTAGGAATTCCTGCTAGGGCTTATTCTCAGGGGATGTCTTACTTTAGGGGAAACACGGTAGACCAGGAGCAGACATAGGGGTATAATTACAAACATACGGTAGACTTAACGCGTGCAGCTAGCACACCTTAGAGGACATCGGAAGTGAGAGGTATATGGAGGCTGTCATATTTATTTCCTTACAAACAATACCAATTGCCTGGATTCCCTGCTGATCTGTTTAGGATGAGGGTGTAAAAATTGCACCCCCCACCCCCGTGGACTAGTGAACCCTTACTCTTTAGGGACAGACACACAGCCACAGGTCACAAGTAGATCTCCCTACTTACTAGTGACCAGCCACTCATCCAGGAGGAAGTAGGGACCAGGAAAATACACGGGCGAAGAGAGCCTGGAAAGCCGACTCCTCCATGGGCGCCGTGCACTGACAGCCTGCAGTAACACTACAGGACATCAGGTGTCGTCACGCGGTGGTGACGTGATGATGACTTGACGTCTGACGAAGGCAGCCCAGGAGGAGTTAAGGAAGGTGATCGCACTGGTAATCTTCCTTCTTCTTCCATTTGGCTGCACCGCGTGTCACCAGCTCCCCAGCGGTTATGTCCTTGTGCCTGCTCTCCCCTTCTTCTAATTGCCAGTCTGCGCCCAGGACGGTCGCCCTTCCTGCACTGCCCTGCATCAAGCAGCATAAATGCAAGTATAAAGAGAGTTATGTAACTTGCTACATAAGTTGTGTAAAGCATGATAAACTTGACATTTCCTATCTGCACACATTAGGCTTGATTCACTAAACCGTGATAACTTATATCACGGCCGTGCTAGCGTTTTTGCACACGTTTTCACGTTTTTGTGCATGCTTTCGCACAATCATGAAATCGCGAAAACGATAACATGCCTGTGAAATGAATTATCACGGTTTAGTGAATCAAGCCCATTGAGTTTATCTTACTTCTGTGGATATACCCCATAGTCTAAACCGAACTTTCTTATGCTCTGTGTTAAACCTGTAACATCAAAAAGTTCCCCTGGGGGGTACTCACCTCGGGAGGGGGAAGCCTCAGGGTCCCAATTAGGCTTCCCACGCCGTCCTCTGTCCCACGGGGGTCTCGCTGCTGCCCTCCGAACAGCGGCGATGTAAATATTTACCTTTCCGACTCCTGCGCAGGCGCTTGGGCGGCTCTCTGCTCCGAAATAGGCGGATATAGCCGATTGCCGTCGGGTCTGCTCTACTGCGCAGGCGCAAGTCTCCGGTGCCTGCGCAGTAGAGCGGACCCGACTGAGTTCAGGTATTTCCGCCTACTTCGGAGCCGAAAGCCGAAACAGCGCCCCCGCTGGAGCCTGGAAAGGTAAATATTGAACAAGCTGACGGATTTGTCGGGCCGCTGTTCGGAGGGCTGCAGCGAGACCCCTGAGGGACAGAGGACGGCGTGGGAAGCCTCATTGGGACCCTGAGGCTTCCCCCTCCCTAGGTGAGTACCCCCCAGGGGAACTTTTTGAGGTTATAGTGTCTCTTTAAAGTTTTTCTCTGCTAGGCTGATGGAGAGAAGCGAAGAAGCAATGTTCAAAACAAACAGTAGGGGGCTGCAGAATCTCGCTCTTTCTGTCGATGCTCCAGGGATTTTCTTATTACTTCTTACTTGTTTTTTGTTTTTTTTTAATATTTACTGAAAAATGTATTTGGTCAATATTACTTCATCAGAATGTTGTTGTAAACTTTTAAAGGAGGATTTTTATTAATAGATTCCAGAGAACTTAAAAAAACCACTGTCACGATTCACAGAAAATTAATAAAATGTAATATACAAGTTATTTTTCCAGATAAATGCACTAGAAATTACTTTTGTCCTGTTGCTTACATTAGGCAGAAAAACAATCTAAACTAGTCCATCACCTCATGGGGGATTCTCAGTATCTCCTTTATTCTTTACAAAAGCACTCCATGGAAACTGTTTGTACAAAAATACCAGCCATCCTCCCTACTAATTTGCACACTGTTCTAGTGGTTGGCCTGAGCAACTGCCGTTCAGTTAGGCCTAGTGCACACCAGAGCGGTTCTGCTGCGGTTTGCGATCCGCTTGCGGGTGCGGATCCGCTAGGGTAATGTATTTCAATGGGCTGGTGCACACCAGAGCGGGAGGCGTTTTGCAGAAACGCATACTCCCGGGCTGCTGCAGATTTTGGATTGCGGATGCGTTTCTGCCTCAATGTTAGGAAAAACGCAAACCGCTCTGAAAAACGGCACTTCAGAGCGGTTTGCCGGCGTTTTTGTTACAGTAGCTGTTCAGTAACAGCTTTACTGTAACAATACATGAAATCTACTACACCAAAAACTCTTCACAAAACCGCAAAATGCTAGCTGAAACGCTACAGAAAAAGAAGAAAAAGCGTTTCAAAATCTGCTAGCATTTTGCGGATCTGCTAGCGGTTTTTGGTGTGCACCAGGCCTACGTGCTTTTGAAAAGAAAGAAAATTTTAAAATCCCCCGTGAGGAGATGGAATTACCTAAAACCTCTCAGATCTCTCAGGTTCTTACAACTTACAGCAACATTTTATACGGATACCTACACTCAAATTTTAAATTTGACAACTTTTCATGATAGCGGTTCTTTAAAGAGTAACTGTTAGCCCCCAAATTGAAATTTAAATCTCTATTGCAATGTTTTATTTAGTATTTAAGTGAGCCAAAAAGCCAATGCAAAACTTAAAAATCAATCTAATTTTTTTACTATGTAATCTTTTCCCCCAGCTCCGGACGCAAAGCCGCATATCAGATACTGCTTAGCATGCAGAGCATGCCTATGTCTGGCCGACCCCCCTCTCCCCCCCAGGACCAGGTGCCAATATATTCTCCCCACCAAACAGCTGACCGCTCTGACACGGAGAGAGAGCGGGAGCACTTCCAGCACCGCCACCGCAGAGCAGCCGCCGCCGTGCATCTCTCTCACATGTGAGAGAATCAAATGTGACTCGGCGGCGGCTGCTCTGCGGTGGCGGCGCTGGAAGTGCTCCCGCTCTCTCTCCGTGTCAGAGCGGTCAGCCGTTTGGGGTGAGAATATATCGGCACCTGGTCCTGGGGGGAGAGGGGGGTCGGCCAGACATAGGCATGCTCTGCATGCTAAGCAGTATCTGATATGCGGCTTTGCGTCCGGAGCTGGGGGAAAAGATTACATAGTAAAAAAATTAGATTGATTTTTAAGTTCTGCATTGGCTTTTTGGCTCACTTAAATACTAAATAAAACATTGCAATAGAGATTTAAATTTCAATTTGGGGGCTAAGGGCCTGTACACACTGCTGCGCTTGCGCATGCGTTTTTAAAAACGCAAGGTCTTTTGAAAAAGAATGAAAATCGTGATGACTTGTACACATTGGTGCGATGCGTTTTTAAAAAAACGCAAACGCAGTGCCTGCTGCGCTTTTTTAAGCGCAGCGCATGAAAAACGCATTAAAAACGCATGCGCTTGCGTTTTTGCCTGCGTTTTTCAGAAGTCAGTATCCCAGAAGACTCTGCAATGTCCTGATTCCTGTTGAAATGTAAACTAGAAAAAAAACAAAGGATTCTTTAGCCAATCAGCAATTACAAGAAAAACGCAAACGCACAAAAAACGCAGGCAAAAGCGCATGCGTTTTTAAAACTACAGGCACTTTAAAAACGCATGCGCTTGCGTTTTTGCCTGCGTTTTTCAGTGTGTACAGGCCCTAACAGTTACTCTTTAAGGATAACTGAAGATGTGTATGTCTATACAGTTATCCAATTCTCCTAAAAATGCATACAAAAGTTAGGGTCGGTTGCTTACGTATGTTCCTGTCGATGGTTATTTGAGCGCAGGGAGAGCGCTAGGTAATCTAGAATAATATAACAAATATATTCCCCCACTGATAACTTTATTTGTCCTTTTGTGGCATAATTCGCGGTCCAGCTATTGCCAACACCTGAATGACAGTGTTTTTAGTAAAATTCCCCCTGCTCCTATCCCCATTACGGTCTGTGGCGGCACCCAAATCAGGCGCGGTGCAGGGCAGACACTGAAGCTATGCTAGAAGCTACACACAATGGCGTAGCTAAGGAGCCGTGGGCCCCGATGCAAGTTTTACATTGGGGCCCCCCAAGCAGTTGAGGGAGAGCGGTGCGCGCGAAACGACGCATCGGGGTGCGGCAAAAAACGGCGCACCCGATGCGCCTATAAGGTCGCATGGAGTGCGACCTTAACCACTTTACCCCCCGCGGTACGAATTTCTCAGTCCCTTTTTTCCCCCCTAAAAAAACAGAAACGGAGAAATCCGTACCTTCCGCGCTCCCGCCGCTCGTGCGCGTGCTCCTGCCGCTCGTGCACGCTGCCGCCCGCTCGCCCGGAGATCAATGAACGGGAAAATCCATTCCCGTTCGTTGATCTAAGTCCCCGCAATGATCTGCTGCTTCTTTGACAAACAGCGCGATCATTGTTATTCTCCCAACCTCGTACTGCTTCCTGTAAGCGTCCTTCCAGACGCTTACAGGTCGCATGTAAACAAACTCACTGTGGCCATCTTATGGCCAAATAGTAAAACTACACCCTAAAGCATTTTACATATACAAATACATTAGTTTTACACAATAAATTAACTCATTACCTCCCACACTCCCCAATTTATTTATTTTTTGTAATAAAAAAAAAAATACAATAAAAAAAACAAAAACATAAATAGTTACCTTAGGGACTGAACTTTTTAAATATTTATGTCAAGAGGGTATAACACTGTTACTTTATAAACTACGGGCTTGTAATTAGGGATGGATGCAAAACTGAAAAAAATGCACCTTTATTTCCAAATACAATATTGCCGCCAAACATTGTGATAGGGACATCATTAAAACGGTTTTATAACCGGGACAAATGGGCAAATACATTTCATGAGTTTTAATTACAGTAGCATGCATTATTTAAAAAATATAATGGCCGAAAAATGAAAAATAATATTTTTTTCCCACATTTTTTCCTAGTTTCCCATTAAAACACATTTAGAATAAAATAATTCTTGGCATAATGTCCCACCTAAAGAAAGCCTAATTGGTGGCGAAAAAAACAAGATATAGTTCATTTCATTGTGATAAGTAATAATAAAGTTATAGACGAATGAATGGAAGGAGCGCTGAAAGGTGAAAATTGCTCTGGTGCTCCAGGGGTAAAACCCCTCAGTGATGAAGTGGTTAATGTCGCATCATGCGACGTTAAGGTCGCACTCCATGCAACCTTATAGGTGCATCAAGTGTGCCGTTTTCGTCGCACCCCGATGCGACATTTCACGCGCACCGCGCTGTGTGCGCGCAAAGTTTTGCGTGCGGGACTTTGCGCGCAAGTTCTATTTATCACCCCTAAACTAACTTTAGGCGTGATACAGGGCTTTTCACAAGCGTGCTAACACTTAGCACTTTGTGAATCAAGCCCAATGTCTCCGAAAGTTTGATTGACTGCTGCATTTAATGGATTACTTTCAGGGGTCAACACGTGTCAGTGGTGGGAAACAGGAGGATGCGGGAAGCCTCTGCAGGATCCAGAGACTTCCCTCTCCTTAGACAAGTATCAAACGCTTTTTTATTATTTTCGCTTCGGGCACAGTTTAAATCAATCAATACTTCACAATCAATGTTATGACTGAGGAGTATGTATTATAAACTCAACGGAGACACTTCTAATGTATGTTTGACTGGAATTACATAGATCTAGTGCTCATTATGCTAACATTCGCCTCCAACAAAGCCATCTCTTTATTAAAGTGGACCTGAACTCAGAACTTCCTCTCTGCTCTAAAAGATAGTAAACATTTCTTTGTTATAACTGATACAAATCTGCAGTGTGTTTTCATGGGAGCAGATATAGGGTTAACATCCTGTGTTTACAAATTAGCTGCTCTGCCTTGCCAGAGGAGATTCCTGAACGGACACAGCTGAGAGCTCAAATTACACCTTGTGATTAGTCACAGATGAGGAAGAATTACAGAGGCTAAACTCTAAATACTGTACATACAGGGTGTATTTCTCCATGTTTTCCTTCTGTCAGTGCATGAGTCCAGGTTAACTTTCAAGACTTCTATATGTAGTCCGCATCCTCTGCCGCTCAGTTACGTCTGGCATAAGGGCGCCTCTGTAATGGTGTTTACCATAAAGTGTGAATGGAGCGCTGTACCTGTATATATTCATTCTTGGAACCGTCACGGCTGAAGAAAGCACTTTAGATAAAAATCTCGAACAATTACTGAGTGTAAACAGCCTCCGTTTGTCGACATACCGGCTGCTGCAGAGTAAACTGCCTGAGAAGGCTGTGATATCAGCTCAGCAGTAACTCAAACACAATTCATCTCTTTCTTTTCTGGTTTTCTTGAATGGACAGGAAATTTAAAAACAACCAGTTCCTGTGTCAGCGTTCGCACCAGCTGTGCCAGTCTGACTGCAAGTCAGAAGGTAAGAAAGAAGGGCCATAGCTACAAATCACCGGGCCCCCCAGCAAACCTTTTGCTGGGGTCCCCCACTGTTCTCACCCCTTCCCTTGCCTACCCCTGGTGACCCCTTTACAGCTTGAGGGTCCATCTCACAAGGGTCATAAAACCAGTGTGGGATTCATAATCTTCACACCCATAACAAGTGTAGAGACAAAAAACCTGATCTGAAGGATGAACTCCTTTATTGGAGGGATTATACTAGAAACACTGGTGGAGGTGCTCTTGACGAATGGAAACAACTATTAACTGTTGTATGGATGAGAAGTGTATTGTCTTACCTTCTCAGAAGGACAAACCAAGTTTAATGGAAAAAGTGTTTATTCATACACATGGAACTCTGCTCGATTCCTCAGGTCAATACAAAGTGCCTTGAGTGCAGTAGGTCTTAAAGTGGATCTGAGATAAACTTACTCATTGCATAATTGTGTTCCTTTCATATAGTTTATAGGGCGTTCCTCAAGCCCAATACTTTTTTTTTTGTTTTAATACTCTAATTCCCTATAAACTAAACAAGCCTCGCCCACAGCTCCTCCAGAGTGCCTTGGCACTCTGAGCCGTAGTAGCAAGGGCTTATGGGAGCTCAGGCTGGGCAGGAGGAGGAGGAGGTTACTAGCCAGAGATTTCAGAGGGAGGAGGAGAGGGGAGTGAAGTTTTCACAGGCTGAGGGCTTTTCACAGCTTGCCTGTGTGTAATGTGACAAACAGAACATGGCTGCCCTCATAGTATCACAGGAATAAATAATCATAAACTGTTGAAGCTGTTGGCAGCTAGATTTGCTGTGTAAACGATCTAAACTTTAGATAAGATATATAGACAAGTTACTTGTTGTAGTTAGTTTTTCATCTCGGATCCACTTTAATTATGAGCACCTCTACCCTTGTGAGTATATATACTGTACATGCATTTTATTTTGTATATGTACTTATCCAACGATATCGAACCATTGGACTCCTGGGCCCATATGCAATTCACTTTTTTCTCCTAAGTTTTCTACTAGGTGATAATTTTCTCTTTAAATTTTTTTCAGCATTTCACAATTAAAAAATACCAAAAGTAGTAGAAAAAATACTATCAAATTGTTTTTGTGTATTTTCATGCTTTTTAGAGGCTTAAAAGACATTTTATTGACAAGGGGCTTGATTCAGTAAGCAGTGCTAACTGTTAGCACGCTTCTGAAAAGGCCATTATCATGCCTAAACTCAGTTTGGGCGTGTAAAACTCAGATCACGCGCCAAAACACGCGCGCAAAACTTTGCGCGCGCACAGCGTGGTGCACGCGAACTGCCCATTCACATCTATGCAACGTTTCGCGTGCACCGTACTTGGGACTTTGCGTGCGATCTGGTTTTAGGAACGGTGCTAACCTACTTAGCACCCTGGTTAACACGCCTAAAGCCTTTAGGCATGCTAAGTAGGTTAGCACCGTTTACTGAATCAAGCCCATGGTGTTAAATATAAACGGAGAAAACTAAAGAAGAAAACGTGAATTGCATATGGGCCCATGTGCAATTAACTTTTTCTCCCGAGCTTTCTCTTAGGTGATATTTTTAAACTTGCTAATAAAATGCCTTTCAAGCCAACAGAATGCAAGAAAATACTTTAAATAAGTTTGATAGTAGCTTTTCACCAACATTTTAGTACTTTTTTAGTTGAAAAGTCCTGGAAGGTTATTTTAAATCAAAGATGAAAAATTATCTCCTAGGAGAAAACTCAATTAAATTAACTGTCCGGAACTCAGCAATTGAAAAAGTACCAAAAATTAGGTAAAAGAGTACTATCCAAACTATTTTCAATATTTTCTTGCCTGCTGGGGGTTTAAAAGGCATTTTACTTACAAATATCTCCTAGGAGAAAACTCAGGAGAAAAAATGAATTGCGTACGGCCCCTGGTCTCTTTCATCTTACAGACACTTGAAGGTTATGGGTAACCACCAAGAGTCAAGTAACCCTTTTTATAGGAGGGAGTGAAGTAATAAGGGGGGGCCCCTTATAGCTCAGGGCCCCCCTGCGGTCACAGGGGTGGCTCCCCTGTAGTCACACCCCTATAAGATTGGCTACAAAAGCCTGTAGTAGCTCAGAAATGCAGAAAACAAGTTTTGCACTGGACAGAAATGTAAAACTGCAGTTATTTTATGGCAAAGAAACCCTTTTTATAGGAGGGAGTGAAGTAATGATGGGGGGCCCCTTATAGCTCAGGGCCCCCCTGCAGTCACAGGGGTGGCTCCCCTGTAGTCACACCCCTATAAGATTGGCTACAAAAGCCTGTAGTAGCTCAGAAATGCAGAAAACAAGTTTTGCACTGGACAGAAATGTAAAACTGCAGTTATTTTATGGCAATGTAAGACATTTTGGAAGTGGGAGTGGCCTGATGCCGATGTTGCGTCTGGGCAGATCCTCGCGTCTCTATGTCTTCTAGTCTCTACAATAGATACACACTGCTGGCACAACAATTTGGGGTTGTGTGGTGGAGAGCAACTCAAAACACATGAGCAAATTAATGTGAATGGGCAGATTTTATTTTTTACATGATGAACAGATTTTCTTTGATTCCAGTGCCACTACCCCAGTCTGAGATGCCCCATTGCACCTGCTCTGGTATTCCCCGCTAGACCTCCCTGAAATAGTTTTCTACACCTCCTTGGGATGCCTCCATACCCCTCTGAGATACTCTATTACTCCTCCCTGGTACACCCTACTGTATTTTCCTGAAGTAACCCACTACATTTTGCTAATACACCCCAATATGCCTGCTTAGTAGATCCTGCTACAACTCATTGTTCCCACTGCCCCTGCCTGGGGTAACACTCTACAGCTTCTTATGATGCCCCTAGTGGTGTAGGGATCACCATAGTGGTTGCTATGGGGCTCATAGACAAGGGGAGTCACAGTGGCAATGGCTGATAGTTATAATGGGGCCCTGAGGTGCACAGTAATGCTAGCAGAGCAAAGGAGAGTAGTTGTCTATACTGGGGGGGGCTCTGGCTACCTATACTGGGTTGCTACTTATTACTCGAGGTCAGGGGTTCTCGGATACCCCTTTTTAAAATCCAAATTGATTCGGATCCGGATAGACCAGATATCCAGATCCGAATCGGATATCCGAATCTGAAGTTTTTGCTATCCGAGTAAACTCAAATATCCGAACCCAATATCCGGCCGGATTCAGATATCCGGATAGAAAACCGGAAGCGACCTAAAAATGGGTTAAAATGCTTCCAAAAGTCTCTTCAAATGGCAAAAACCCCTTTCGGAGGTCTCTCTCTCTCTCTCTCTCTCTCTCTCTCTCTCTCTCTCTCTTCGAAAGGGATTTTTGCCATTGAAGATGATTTTGGCTTCTGAATATATCTGAACTAACTATCCGCCCGTATTTCGAATGGGAAATCTGAGTTTGCTTGGATAGTCTATTCGGATTTAAAAAAATATCCGAATTGCTATTTAAAGTTCAGATAGTGTAAAAAGTTCGGATTATCTGGGTAGTTCGGATATCCAAAATCTTGCTGAGCACCACTGCTGGAGGTCCCTTTGCTCTGACTACCCATATTAGGGGCTACCTGATACTGGGAGTACCTCTGGTTACCTTTAGTGGGGAGAGCTTCTGGTTACCATTACTGGGAGTTGCCTCATTCTGGGGGGTACCCCTGGTTACCTAAAACTGGTGTGTGTGTTTTGGGGGAGGGGTGCACAAAGGTGCCTTGTAATTTATTTATTTTTATGGGGGGCTCCCAACCAAAATTTTTCTATGGGTCTCTAGCTACACGCCTAGATGCCCCATATAAGATTCACCCCTTGAAGTATAGATAATAGAGGTGTGGATGTTGTTTTTTGTCCAACCCTCCTGTTTATTTCGGGATAACATTGACCATTTATGTTCCCTCCATGGCGGTAGGAGGGCCCTCGTATGACAGATGTACATTCGTGTCCAGCAGAAGAGGAGACTATTACTGAGGCTTTATACTCTTTGCACAGTAAAGTGCTTCTTACTGGATTGATCTTGTCATGGTCCTCTGTAGATAGAAATCTTTATGGCGGACAGAATGGGAATCATGTGATGCCTTCCGCAGTGTTTACAGTTCAGTATCTCCTGTACATCAGCCCTGAAATCTCCTCAGCATATTCTCACGTTTCCTACTCATGTCATCTTTGTATTCATAAAACCGGTAAATGCTGTTTGCTGGACGACAGGAAATTTGGGGTCGCTCATTAATAGCGGGTATAAACAGCTGTAAGTCTTGTGCCCGCTATTTGTAGCCACGGTCTGTGTAGCAGGTGGCCCTGGCACCTACTAAATTCCCATTTATAGATGCTATTAACACTATAAACTTCCAGGGAAGTTCGGGTGCTACATAGATGCCCATGGGTGCCCATGCAGACATGGGCATCTATGTGGCACCCAAACTTCCCTGGATCCAGGAACGGCCACAAAGGCCTGTTCTTGGGCGGCTGCAGTCGGAGGGGGTGGGGCAACTATATATGAAAGAGGGGTTGCTAACATATAAAAATGGAAGGAAAAAATGGGAAGCAACACATGAAAAAGGGAAACTAGCTGTTCAAGAAAGAAAGGGGCTGCTTTAAATGGATAATACACATGGAATGGGAGGGCCTGCTGCACATGGAGCAGGAGGGGCAGCTGCACAAGAAAGAGGAGCCAAAACATAATTGGCATAGGGGCACAAAAATTATAAATCCGGCCTTGCTCGGGGCTGAACTCTCAATTAAAACCCTCGAAATCCCAGCGCAAAAATTAACTTTCCAAGTCGTGGATTTTGCTGCCCGGGGGAGGCAGAGCTTTGGGCTGTAGCTCTGCCTCCAGTCCAATCAATCTGCACTGATCGCCGCCGCTCCCCGGCACTCTCAGTGAAAGAAGACTGAGAGGGGCGGGGAGAGGCAGCGGTCAGCGCAGATTGACGTGAGTAGAGGCCAAGCTACTGCCCAAAGCTCTGCCTCTACCTGGAAGGAGCCTCAAATTTTCCCCCGGGGATTTGGGGGGTTTTAATTGAGAGTTCAGCTGCAGGGATGCGGCGTTTCAGGTATGGCATTAATTATTAAGACTGTTAAGTAAAAAATGGTTTTTTTGAGGCTTCAGACTGTCTTTGAAGAGAGATTGTAAAGACTTATATTATTATATTATGTTCTATATTATTCAGGATGCCCAATTTTGCATTAATTATCCTGGTTTCAGAATCAGAAAATACAGTACTTAACCTATATGTTGCTGTATATTAGTATGTAGCACTGCCCTACCAGTGATGTTTAGCCTAGGCTTTTTAGTTATGCAGAATTCTCCTCCCAGAGCATGCTGGGAGACCAGGTGTTATTCTACTGACTTCAGAACTGGCAGTAAGCAAAAATTCCGCAGTGATACACTTTTCCAGCAGTAAATTTTAGAATGTAAATCAGGAAAAGAAACATTGACTAAATAATTAATAAATAAATATTGTAAAATATAGGCAATTTTAATTATTTAGTTATAGTCAATACATTTCCTGTTTAAAGGGGCACTATGACGAAAAATTGTAAAATTTTTAATATGTGCAAACATAGAAAAATAAGAAGTACATTTTTTCCAGAGTAAAATGAGCCATACATTACTTTTCTCCTATGTTGCTGGTACTTACAATAATAGGTTCTGTTATCCCGGGCATACATGGTCGAATCCCGGCGTGTCCCCGCTCGTCCCCGCGGCTGCCCAGATCGATTCCCGCTCGTCCTTGCGGGCGCTTCCTTATCTTCCGCTCGATTCCCCGCTATTGTCCGCCCGCGGGGATCGAGCGGGGAATCGATTCCTTGCGGTGATCGAACATGTCGGAAATTATCAATCGAGCCATCGGCGACTCGATTGATAAGAAAAAATCTAACCGTGTATCTAACCGTGTATACCCAGCATAAACACGGTTCGTTTATGCGCCGATATCAAGCCAGCGGCTCGATGCCGGCGCGTCACCGCTCGTCCGCGCGTGTGCGTGGATCGATTCCCGCTCGTCCCGGGGATCGAGCGCGGTATCGATCTGCCACGGTGATCGGACAGGTTGGATCTTATCAATCGAGCCATCAGTGGCTCGATTGATAAGAACTATCTGACCGTGTATGCCCAGCATAAGACACCCTCTCAACAGATGCAGCTATTGTCTCCACCCCCACCCTTAGATTGTAAGCCTCTGGCAGGGCCCTCTTCCCTAGTGTTTCCAGCTTGATTATGCAGTCTTACTGTCAATCACCCCTCTTGTGGACTAGAACAGTCTCTGTTTTGACATATGACACTGTACTGTTATCAAATCACTTGCATGATCTTGTGTTGCTGTGAGTTTCCTGTATGTCCTACCTTGTATGTTAACCCATTTATCTATTGTGCAGCGCTGCGTAATATGTTGGCGCTTTATAAATGCAATAAATAATAGTAATAGTCCATCTCTTCATAGGAGATTCTCAGCAAGGCTTTCATTCTTTATAATGATATTCCCTAAAAATGATTTAAACAACGATGCTGGCCAGCTTCCCTGCTCGCTACACAATTTTTTGGGCAGTTGGACAGAGTAACTGCCATTCACTAAGCGCTTTTGAAAATAAATAAATCCCTGAGAATCCCCTATGAAGAGATGGACTAGTCCAAAACCTGTCGCTTCTGTCAGATTTCTACAGTACTACCTACTGTAAGTGACAGCAACATAGGAGAAAAGTAATTAATGGCTCATTTTACTCTGGAAAAAAACTTACTTCTTAGTTGCCTATGTTTGCACATATTTTACATTTTAAAATTTTTCGCCACAGTGCCCCTTTAAGGATGGTTAATGAGATTCTAATCATTCAGACATCATTCAGACTTGAGGCAAATTGCATGCTAATTTATGCAGTTTAGATATAGATTAATCAGGTAGGTCCTCTTTTAAGCTACATACATTTGCATAAGACTTGAACTGACTCAGAAATATTAGCATGTCCAATGACCATTGCTAATCATGACCGGTAAGAAGCAGTAAACCAGTTACATCAAAACTGCTGATGTTCATGCCCTTTTTTGGGTACATTTTTCAGAAATATTGCATGGTAGGGGACTGGCTTTAAAGTCAAGTATGTAATGGCAGCCCTTGTTTTCTTCTCAGTTCAGGTCTTGGGTCTCCAAAGCTGCCTTCTTCTCCCAAACTCCTTTAATACCGCCTGTGACAACTTTGATTGCTTCCCATATTAATATACATATTTCCTTTCAGTACCAGAGGAGTGACGTCATCTCATCCCTTTGTTCCAGGTTATGATGTTGCGGCGGCGTGACAAGGAGAAGGGCTGAAAAGAAGCCTCTAAGTGCGCATCTGGCTGATTTGCTGGGACCACATCTTCCTCCACCACTGCCATGAACAGCTCCCAGGTCTCCTCTGAGATTCATGAGATTGTCTCATCAGTCATCCGCAGTGTAAGTGTCCACCAGTGCCCTGAGTACATTGTTTCTCTCTGGGTCACTCTGGTCTTCAAACTGTAAGTACAGCTCATTTCAGAACCACTCCGATGCCTTCAGTTTCAACCCCTCCTGGTTTAGTTCTCCAGACTGTAAGTGCTGCCACTTCCCAGAGCAGACTATTTTTCCAAGTGTAACTACGGCCTCACCTTGGGAATTGGTGGGTTGTCCTGGAGCTCCCAGGAAAAGGCCAGGAGTCAATGGTGCAAATTGTAAAACGACACATTCAGAGGTCGTAGTAGTAGTTGGGTGTTATACTCGTGTTTTCAAGGTTGCTATAGTATGGCTGGCAACCACTATCAATGCATAAGGAAGGTTCCAGCTTCCATTCGGGTTGGGGTTTCCATACTCACGTTCCATGTTTCCACCACTGGTGGTCGTGCTCCAGCTGATTTGGCTCCTCGATGTAGGGAGTAAGTACAGGAGGATCTCAAACAGGGGAAGAAACTAAAATTACAACCTTCTAACTAAGTTGTACTGTGAAACAATTGGTGGGAGGAGGTACCCAGGACAATAAAATGCATTACAAATTCTAAAATAGACAAAAAGGTTGGCTTACTTCTCTAGGCGAATGAGCCAAACAAACACCGACTAATGGAAAATATTTTTTTATTGCCCAGTGGAAGACTACGCATTTTGCAGGTTGACCCTGCTTCTTCAGGTCAATAACAAGTTGTGCTAAACAGAGTCAGGAACAAGTGCCTCTGTCATCTCTGGGTTTTTTGAAGTCCAGACTTTAAGTATTTTACCTTTCTAGTTCGCATTAGATTTTCAAAGCTTTGTAACATACCTTGCTGAGTTAATATGATGTCCTAAGTGTAAGTATCAGCTCTTATTGGGTTACTCATACATTTTGAATATGTCAACCGTTCTGGGTCACTGTGATGTCCAGACTCTAACCATTACCTCCTCCTTGATCACACCTTACTGAATCATCTGGCAGAACTGTTGGTGGTATGGAAATAACTGTTAGACTTCTAATATAAGGACTGGGAATCACTTGAGCTTCAGAATGTGCTGGGAGGCCATGATGGCTCAAGGTTTGGTGGGATGTCTCTGTGTAGCAGGAACTGTAGAGGGTGCTACTCTAATGCTTATAGCTAGACAATACCTTGAATAGTTGGTCAAATCCATTCTGTGGAACTGGGTGTGAGGGAAAGACTTTGTAGAACCCAAGTTTGTTGAGGGTGTTGGAAGATGATTCTGTGGAACCCAGAAGATCGTGGAACCCGGAGGTGATGTGGGTCTTGGAAGATGATCTTTTAGAGCCTGTATGTGATAATTCCTTGGAAGACTCTGCGGAATCGGGTCTGACAAGAACTAGGAATACTTTTCAGAACCTTTGTGTTTTGATGAGCTTGGAAGATGATTGCTTGGAACCTGAATATGATGCCTGGAGACTCTATGGAATATGGTGTCTTGGGGACTAGGAAAGACTCTATGGCATCTGGTGTCTTGAGGAATAGGAAAACCCTGTACAACCTAGGTAGCGTGAGGACTTGAAAATCCTTTAATACCTTGGTGTGGTGTGGAGGACACACGGGACATTCCTCTTTCTTTCAATTTCTGTTGAGAGAAAGCCAAGAATGACGCTGGAACATGTCCTGCAGTGGTACATTCTTGTTGCTGTTGGCAGAACAAACAAGCTTTATACAACAATTACCCAGGGAGATGATTTTGTGATAAGGTTGGTAAGCCTGGAGGGACAGAGCGTTACGGGCTTCAGACACCTCTCATATGTACAATCGTACGGGTGAATGGACAGCCACAGGCAGACACGGGTTGGTGGTGTGGCTGTGCAGGTGAGACAGCAAAGAAATGTCTATTTCAGCGCATTTCCTCATATCTGGAGGCACAAATCTAACTCTGGGTTTTAGTTACGGAGGTTGTAGAACGATGAAGAACAAAAGTGGTTAGGGGAGCATGCCTGGGTTTTTAAAATTTGTCTGCTTTCAGGTGAGTCCTTTTAGACCATAGTGAAGACTGCCGAACTTTTGCCTGAGCAGTTGTGCAAGTCATATGCAGCACCAGCATTCTGATATGGCCAGGAGGAGGGCTGCAAACCTTTCACCCCTAATAGCAGGGGATTCCGGAATATGTTAAATATTAATATTTATAAAGCGCCTACATATTCCATGGCCCTGTACAGAGTAAGAAACAAACATCTGGTACATAATAATACAGACAATAGTATAGGCAAAATACAGACATTGATACATACTGTAATAGAGAATTGGTAGACATAGTAATTCCAGTGACAAATGCAACTTGATGAACAAAATGTATAGAAAATCCCAAGACAATAAGTCTATTACCAGCATAGCACCAATGAAAATCTAATCTAAGGCTGGTTTCACACTGTAATTTGGCATCCAGGGGTCCCCAGTGCAGTCGCAACCTCTGCATCCCTTATTGCTACGCCACTGAGCATATGCTTGTCTGAAAAACTGTGTTTTGAGGGAGTGCTTAAATATTTCAAAGGTTGGAGAGTGAAGTATCTGTTTTGGAAGAAGATTCCAGAGTAGGGGTCAGGCCCTTAACCTCCTTGGCGGTTCGGGGTAAGCCGCGCAGGAGGTTTTCTCCGGCCCTGCTGGGCCGATTTGTTTAATTTCTTTTTTTGCTGCACGCAGCTAGCACTTTGCTAGCTGCGTCAGCACACCGATCGCCGCCGCCCCTCGCACGATCGCCGATATCCGTCGCGCCGCGAGCCCCCCCCAGACCCCGTGCGCTGCCTGGCCAATCAGTGCCAGGCAGCGCTGAGGGGTTGTTCGGGACTCCCAATGACGTCCCGACGTCGGTGACGTCATCCCGCCCCGTCGCCATGGCGAGGGGGGAAGCCCTCCAGGAAATCCCGTTCTTTGAACGGGATTTCCTGATCAGAGATCGCCGAAGGCGATCGAAACGGGCGGGGGGATGTCGCTGAGCAGTGGCTATCATGTAGCAAGCCCTGGGCTCGCTACATAATTTAAAAAAAATAAAAATTAAAAAAAAACTGCTGCGCTCCCTCCTGGCGGAATTTTTTATACCGCCAGGAGGGTTAAGAAACCTTGTATATATCAATGCGAGGAAGTGATTCTAGAAGAGGACAAAAGAAGCTCATCATAGATTGTGGTTGGGTTGGTATCTGGAAACTAGTGAGGAGATGTACAGGGGGAGAGATTGTGGAGAGCTTTGTAGGTTAGGGTTCAGAGTTTGAAATGGTTCCTCTTGTTAATTGGCAGCCAGTGAAGAGCTTGACGGAGAGGAGCAGCAGAGGAAGAGAGAGAAGAGAGATGAATGAGTCGAGCAGCCGAGTTCAGTGCACAAATTTTCCCTACTATAGGTCTCAATTCACTAAGCAGTTTAGACTAGTCTACAGATGGTTTTTAGTCTACTGGTGGTTTGGTGTAATGTTTTAGATCTGTTTTTAGACCTGGTCTAACATTCAGTAATTGCACAATTCACAAAGGCAAACAACGAGTAACCACGCCCACTTTTTCTGACAGATTAGACCAGCTGATTTCTGTAGGTAAAGTAATTCTGTGAGGTATTTTAGATGTGAGGATGGAACCTTTTGAATTAATTATGCAGGAGTTTAATTGTATGCAGATGAGAGTTCATCAAAGGAGAAGGATGTCAGTCATAGCTACTTGTTTGTGAATTTAATCTTTTGATCATTAGTACCCACCTACTTACCAAATGGTTTAGACCAGGTCTAAAACATTCAGTAATAGCGAATTCCCCTTTGATGCAACTGACCAAACCATCAGTAGACTAAAAACCATCAGTAGACTAGTCTAAACTGCTTAGTGAATTGAGGCCATATTTCAGTGTTCACAGTTAATCTTTATCAGTGTTCACAGTTAATATTGAATACTGTTTTCCCACTGCATGTAATATGTTTCAAAATATTACCAAAAATAGTGTTTCTGGTACTGAAAGAAACTGTGTAATACTGGAGTGAGATAAACTGATTTTTAACATCTTCAGTTATCTTAAGACTGATTCACTGCTTCGGCATGAGGAAGCCCTTTGCCTACTTCCATAAAAATATAGAGCTGATATGTTGTTCAAGACTAAAATGTAAAAATAAAATGGGATGAAACCGTCAGCTGCACCTTGTTACATCTCTGCTATCCATAGTGACAGCACTGCTTTCCTCTGGGTCATTCTCACGGTCAAAGTGCAAATAACAACCCTTCCTGGGTCATTGCTTGTGTAGTCATATGTGGCCAATCAGCAGCAATGAGGAATGTTTGTCACTTTGCAGGAAAAGGGGCTGCAGTGTGAGCCTAGTAAATATATCACCTCTCCACTGTACCTCCCCTCCCCCTGCAAGGCTTGCTGGGGTCACAGAATCCTCTGGTGCTGCACATATTAGTGTAATGTCCTACTATATTATTATTATTATTATTATATATTTATATAGCACTGACGTCTTCAGCAGCACTTTACAGAGTATATAGTCATGTCACTAAATGTCCTCAGGGGAGTTCACAGTCAAATCCTACCATAGACCATAGTCATAGTCTAGTGTTCTACCATATTATTATTATGTATTTATATAGCCCTGACATCTTCTGCAGCACATTACAGAGCACATAGTCATGTCACTGACTGTCCTCAGAGGAGCTCAAAATCTAATCCTACCATAGTCATAGTCTAATGTCCTATATTTATATAGCGCTGACATCTTCTGCAGCACTTTACAGAGTACATAGTCATGTCACTGACTGTCCTCAGAGGAGCTCACACTCTAATCCTACCATAGTCATAGTCTAATGTCCTAGCATATTATTATTATGTATTTATATAGCAATGACATCCTCTGCAGCACTTTACATAGCACATAGTCATGTCACTGACTGTCCTCAGAGGAGCTCACACTCTAATCCTACCATAGTCATAGTCTAATGTCCTAGCATATTATTATGTATTTATATAGCAATGACATCTTCTGCAGCACTTTACAGAGCACATAGTCATGTCACTGACTGTCCTCAGAGGTACAGTACCTTTCCTCCTACTTTTTGGTAATTTTTGTAATTGTAAAGTACTGCAAAGTTAGGCCAGGGTCACACTTATTTGAATTGCATGCGTTTAAGAAACATGAAAAAATGCATATAATGATAATGATAGAAGTCTTCAACCACTTGAGGACCCACCCTTTACCCCGCCCCTTAAGGACCAGCGCTGTCTTAGCTGATCTGTGCTGGGTGGGCTCTGCAGCCCCCAGCACAGATCAGCGTGCAGGCAGAGCGACCAGATCGCCCCCCTTTTTTCCCCACTAGGGGGATGATGTGCTGGGGGGGTCTGATCGCTCCTGCCTGCCGGGTGTTGCGGGGGGGGGGGCACCTCAAAGCCCCCTTCCGCGGCGAAATCCTCCCCCTCCCTCTCCTACCTGGCCCCCCCTGGAGATCCGGGCTGCACAGGACGCTATCCGTCCTGTGCAGCCAGTGACAGGACGTCCCCTGTCACATGGCGGCGATCCCCGGCCGCTGATTGGCCGGGGATCGCCGATCTGCCTTACGGCGCTGCTGCGCAGCAGCGCCGTACAATGTAAACAAAGCGGATTATTTCCGCTTGTGTTTACATTTAGCCTGCGAGCCGCCATCGGCGGCCCGCAGGCTATTCACGGAGCCCCCCGCCTTGAATTGACAGGAAGCAGCCGCTCGCACGAGCGGCTGCTTCCTGATTAATCAGCCTGCAGCTGGCGACGCAGAACTGCGTCGCTGGTCCTGCAGCTGCCACTTTGCCGACGCACGGTATAAGCGTGCGGTCGGCAAGTGGTTATTGCGTTTTATGCATTTTTAAACTGCTCAACAAGTTCATTCTTTCTGTATACTGTATGCAGAACGCGTATGTTCTGCATGCAATACTTTCTTATGGTGAAAAAACACTTGCGTTTTGCATGCGTTTTTGATGCTTTTTTTGCCCAAAAAAGGTAAAAACTAATTTGAAAATTATTTATTTTTACTTGTTAAATATGAATATTAATGGAGTAAGTTTTCTGCATCCAGACCAGAATCCGCGTGTAGTGGAAACAGGCCTTAAAGGGATACTGTAGGGGGGTCGGGGGAAAATGAGTTGAAGTTACCCGAGGCTTCTAATGGTCCCCCGCAGACATCCTGTGCCCGCGCAGCCACTCACCGATGCTCCGGCCCCGCCTCCAGTTCACTTCTGGAATTTCTGACTTTAAAGTCAGAAAACCACTGCGCCTGCATTGCCGTGTCCTCGCTCCCGCTGATGTCACCAGGAGTGTATTGCACAAGTCCAGCATGGTCTTTGGTCTGCGCAGTATGCTCCTGGTGCCATCAGCGGGAGCGAGAACACGGCAATGCAGACGGAGTGGTTTTCTGACTTTAAAGTCAGAAATTCCAGAAGTGAACTGGAGGCGGGGCCGGAGCATCGGTGAGTGGCTGCGCGGGCACAGGATGTCTGCGGGGGACCATTAGAAGCCCCGGGTAACTTCAACTCATTTTCCCCCGACCCCCCCTACAGTATCCCTTTAAAGATTTATTCTAAATATATGATGAAAAATTATCTCCTAGGAGAAAACTAGGAAGAAAAAGTGAATTGCATATGGGCCAATAGGTTTTCTGCATACCAGTTGCGTTTTTACCACCAAAAACAAAAATGCACATGGGCTCATATGCAATTCACATTTTCTCCTGAGTTTTCTCACGGGTGATAAAAACGCATTTAACAAATTTGGGGTGGTAAAAATTTTTAAATATTTTTGGGATCAAGAAAAAAACTATTGATTCTTCGGAATTCTTTTTGAGTGTATGTGTTAAATTTACAAAAATGTTGTTCTTAGAATCACTTTTTTTATGTATTTTTGAAAAAAATTCATCATCACAATCATTCATCATTAGGTTAAGAAGAAAGAGGATTGGATTTCTCTAGTAACAAAAATAAATAAATAATATTGAATTGGGTATGCCACCTTTAGTACACTCCCAAATTTACACAGACGCTGATATAATGTGTGGATGTTTGGAGTAAAAACATGAAAGATGTGCAGAAAATGTATTTGGGGGGAAAAACTTTCCCATTTTTGCACAGTGAGCTCCCAGTCTAAGGAAAAGGGTCACACTTATTAGAATCGCTTGCATTTTTCAACAGTGAGGAAAATCGCATGCAGAATCGCACATAATGTTACTCAATGGGCCGCACAAAAAACCCAGTGATGTGAGTTTTTGGGTGAATTTTTTGGTGCAGGAAAAAAATGCTCAGCAAGTTCATTCTTTCTGCATGTATTGGTAGGTGAACAGAGGCGCCAGAAGGATAAAAGTACATCAAATTTTTAAAAAATTGCTGGGAGGAAGTGGTGGACTCGCCTCCGTTAAAGCAGACACCAAGGACTGTAAATATATAGATATACACATTTATTGAAAATACCCCAAAGATGCAACGCGTTTCGCGGGCACAGCCCACTTCTTCAGGCAATAAGCAGGGGATAAACAACAGCAATTCAGTTATAGCAAGCAGAGCACCTCTGTTCACCAACCAATATATTTGAGTCCACCCCAGGTGGAGGGGTGATCTACCCCCTTTCTTCCTATATACAGAGAGCGACTTCTTAATCCTGAGTGAGGACAGGTCTAATCTCCTCACCTGCCTAATGAGTGGTTACCTAGGTGGTAACCCGTGTTTGTGAGTATTACCATCTCACTGTTTCATTTATCCAACCAATTTTGACATACTACACCATATTGGGCTCTCGATTTCTCTTCAACTTTATTCTTTCTGCATGGGTTGTGAGAAATGCATGGGTTTCCAACACAATGCCTTCTATGGGAAATGAAAAACTCATGTGATTGACATGAGGTTTTGATGAGTTTAAAAAAAAAAAATGGGGGGGGGGGATTATTTGAAAATGTTTTTTTTGTTTTTTTTTTTCACTTCACTTATATGAATATTCATTAAAAACACATAACAGAAACACAGGAAAAAACTCACATAAAACGCACCCGAAAAAAACACAAAGGCCTCTATTCATAAAGCATTCCAGCATGCGGTAATGCTCAAAACAGCTGACTTTCCCGACCATTTAGCAAAGTGTCCATTCATAAAAGCTGTTTCCTCATAAAAAGCTACAATTCCTCAGCAGTGCGGGAAATTACCGGAGATTATCACAACACATGCCACTGAAAGTTAATTCATAAAGATTAGAGCAGGCGGAATGTGAGCGGAGAAACCTGGCTGTTTAGAAAAGGAGATAAGCCAGCAGATAACAGGCAAGCTAATGTGCACAGACCTCCCAGGCAGCTGCAGTGAGAGCAGAACAAATACTGCATCCCAGAATACCAAGGCTGTGTTTTTTAACCCCTTGGGTACCTGTTTTCAGATAAATTTCACATCAGAAAGCCTGCATGTGTAACATTTCTTGAAGTTCTTCTAAGCTGCAGCAATTAAATAGATTGTTTAGAAAGACTAATAGACAGATTCAGCGCAGATTCAGGGCAAGGTGAGGCAATTTAAAAAAAAAGCGCATGTAAAGGGATGCTGGGGCTGCCTCCTTTATAGTAACTCTGTGGCCTAGTGCACACCAGAGCGTTTCGGCTGCAGTTTGCGATCGGCTTGCGGGAGCGGATCCGCTTGGGTAATGTATTTCAATGGGCTGGTGCACACCAGAGCGGGAGGCGTTTTGCAGAAACGCATACTCCCGGGCTGCTGCAGATTTTGGATTGCGGATGCGTTTCTGCCTCAATGTTAAGTATAGGAAAACCGCAAACCGCTCTGAAAAACGGCACTTCAGAGCGGTTTGCCAGGCGTTTTTTGTTACAGTAGCTGTTCAGTAACAGCTTTACTGTAACAATACATGAAATCTACTATACCAAAACCGCTACACAAAACCGCAAAACGCTAGCTGAAACGGTGCAGAAAAATAAGAAAAAGCGTTTCAAAATCTGCTAGCATTTTGCGGATCTGCTAGCGGTTTTTGGTGTGCACTAGGCCTACCTCTGTACAGAGAAAATGTATCAACTCAGCTAGCACCGCTAGTTTAGTGCGGGAATTCCCCGACCTATTATCTCAAGTGTAAACTTTTTTATGAATTAGCACACAAAAGTCTAAAATACCGATGCAGTGTTTTCCCTCCAAGATTTTTTTTCCCTGCAAATGTTTTATGAATAGAGCCCATTGCAGGAAAACTCATGGCAGAAAACGGATGGTTTTCTGCATGGACAAGTGTGACCCTCAGACAAGTGTAAAATCTGAGAGCAGAGCCTCTCGCCCAATCAAATGGAGTTGAATGAGTTACAGTGAATAGAGTATTCACCTGGCTGGAATCACAATAAAGGGTGTATTATTGACAATGTATAAATAACTAGGCATACGCGTGTGAGAGCTATTTACAGTTAGTCTATGATATATTTGCTTACCTGTCTGCTGGAGGGTCATTGCAGGTCCCGATATTTAGTCACCAGGGAGTGTGACATTTGTGTCCTTATCTTCAATGTTGCGGCTGGATATTGCTTTATCTATATTCACTATAGCCATTTGATGATGTTTCTTAATGAATAAACTAATAAAGATTTGCTAATTTTCAATTTTAAATACACTCTTATTGTACTGATTCCTGCCAAGTGGATAGTGTATACAGCACACCTTATTTAAACTGCATTTAATAAGGTAACAGACCTTCCCCTGGGTTCAAAGTCATTGGTGGGCTTTCCATACCCAGGCGAGTGCAGTTAGCCCTCCTTAACCACCCTGGCATTCTATTGATTCCGCCAGGGTGGCAGCGCAGCAGTATGTTTTGCATTTTTTTTAAACCATGTAGCTAGCCTAGCGCTAGCTACATGATTCCCCCCTCCGTGCGGCATCCCTCCCACCCCCCTGATCGCTGCCCGCGATCAAGCCCATCCGGAAATCCCGTTATGAACGGGATTTCCTTTAGGGCTTCCCCCGTCGCGACGAACGGAATGACGTCATCAACGTTGTGACGTCACAAGGAGTCCCGATTCACCCCTCAGCGCTGCCTGGCACTGATTGGCCAGGCTGCGCACGAGGTCTCGGGGGGGGGGGGCTGTTATGCGGTAGGTAGCTGCGCATCGGCGGCGAGCAGCGGCGATCGCGTACAACACGCAGCTAGAAAAGTGCCAGCTGCGTGTTTTAAAAAAAAATTTGTGCAAAACGGCCCAGTAGGGCCAGAGCGGTGCAAAGCGGTGGTCATGGACGAGCTGAGCTCGTCCATATCGCCAAGAAGGTTAAAGGACAATTGAAATCTAATCCTTTACAAAACTACTGTTGCTGCAAATAACAAGAGCATAACATATAAAACTCAACCTCTTCTTGATACTTCAAGCAAAAAAGAAACAAAATGGGCACCGAAACAAAATGAGGCCGATATAAGTCTAAACATTAAACACTGTTGGGAATTGAGGGCCAGATGGAAATGAAATAATATTTACAGTGGAATGTTACCAATATTTTACTACAACTAAACGCCTAACCTTAAAAACCCACTTCCTGGCAGCTAACCCTAAAACTCCCCTCCTTGATTCCTAGCCCGAAAACCCCAGATCAGTTCATTTCGGCACGTGGCTCTGAGAGCCGAGCGCCGAAACTGGGCGCTGCCATAGCAGCAATGCTATGATGCGTGCCCCGCGTAGCGGTAATTTGGGGGTCTGGCGGCTGCCAGACCCCGAATTACATCTCCCTCCGAGTTGCAACAACTCAGAGGGGGAATAGTATTTAACGCCACCTCGGAGTTTAGCAGCAGCGGGAAGAGCCGTAATTCGTCTCTCCTCGAACTGAGCGGCGCCAAAATAATATGCACCCCTAAAACTCCCCTTCTTGATGCCTAACCCTTAAACCCCCCTTCCTGACGCCTAACCCTAAAACCCCCTTTCCTGACGCCTTACACTAAACCCTCATTCTTGATGCCTAACCCTAAAATCACCCTTCCTGAGCCTAACTCTAAAACCCTCCCTTCCTGACACTTTACCCCAAATCCCCCCTTCTTGACGCCTAACCTTAAATCCATTCTTCTTGATGCCTAACCCTAAAACTCCCCTTCTTGATGCCTAAACCTAAAAGCCCCTACCTGACTCCTAACCCTAAAACCCCCCTTCCTGACGCCTAACCCCCCCCCCCCCCCCCCCGTCCTGATGCCTAACCCTAAACTCCCCCTTCCTGACGTCTAACTCTAAAACCCTCCCTTCCTGACCCCTAAACCCAAATCCCCCCGTCCTGATGCCTAACCCTAAACCCCCATTCTTGATGCCTAACCCTAAAATCCTGCTTCCTGACGCTTAACCCTAAAATCGCGTGCATCAAAAATTAAAAAATTGTTAAGTAAAAAAGACCAAAAAATCTATATAACATTATAATTAAGTTTGAAAGCAATAATTTTCCCCCAAAAAATTGTTAAATACTAAAGGCCAAAAATTGAAATAACTATAATGTTCTAATTTTCAAAATGATAAAAGCTTCAAAATCTATAATGTTCTTATTTTATCAAAACAAAGATACTTTTAAAAAAAAACTATATCGTTCTAATTTTCAAAAACATATTTATCAGGCACCCAAATTTCTGCTTTCAGCGCCCAATAGCCGATATTTGCATTAGTGTCGTGGCTGCGCCCAAATCGTCCAATAGTCACCCAATAATGCCCAAATTTCCTGCTTCCATAAAAACAGTAAACTAAAGGGTACAGCAGGGAAACAACAAAGAAAACGAACAAGAAAACAATGAATGTACTCTCTAGTATGTGTTTCCCGTATAAAAAATAAGCTGCACCAGATATTCAGGTAGATTAAAAGAATGGACAAGACAAGCAGAAAGTGGCGCCTCAAACAAACTGTGCTAATTTGTAAAGTTTAATCGCTTATGGACAGCTGTGAAAAAACAACTAAAAAAACAGCATAAAATCCATTAAAAACATCACATTAGTCACAGCCTGCCAAATACGTAACATACTGACGTAACAAGAAAACTCGCTATGTAGGGTTATACAGGGCCGGTTCTAGACTTTTTGCTGCCTAAAGCAAACATTGTGAGGATGCCCCCCCCCATCTTGCCCACGCACATTTGAAATGCAATAATTACCCCACATATGACAGACAGCAATTACCCCACATATAAACTGCAACAATTGCCCCAACGTGTCATCACTGATGTCATTGGGCATTATAGATACAAAAAAATAAACATGCTGTGTATTATCCTCCCTACCAAAGTGCAGTCACCGCACCTGGCCATCATTGGTGTTCAGTGGGCAAGTGTGCCTGTTCCTCATTATGCAGTGCAGTCACCGCACCTGGCCATCATTGGTGTTCAGTGGGCAAGTGTGCCTGTTCCTCATTATGCAGTGCAGTCACCGCACCTGGCCATCATTGGTGTTCAGTGGGCAAGTGTGCCTGTTCCTCATCATGCAGTGCAGTCACCACACCTGGCCATCATTGGTGTTCAGTGGGCAAGTGTGCCTGTTCCTCATCATGCAGTGCAGTCACCGCACCTGGCCATCATTGGTGTTCAGTGGGCAAGTGTGCCTGTTCCTCATCATGCAGTGCAGTCACCACACCTGGCCATCATTGGTGTTCAGTGGGCAAGTGTGCCTGTTCCTCATCATTACTGCTCAGTGTGTTTGGGAGATGGAGGAGAGTGACTCAAAGTTACAGAAAGTCAGAAACAGTGACTGTTTCAACACTTATGCAAACTTCATGCAGATCCCTGTTTTAAATATCCCAGGATGTTTACACATACACAGCAGTTTAGTAACCAAAGCTTCTAATAGAATCAATTAACACAAGAAAGCAAATAGTTCAATTAGGTTGAGAACAATTTTTCTTTGAACTGATTGAGCCATGAAGCCCTGCAATATCTACATGTATCTGACTACTAATCAGTGCTGATCTATATCCCCCTGCCCTGTACTTGTTTTTAAGATTTTGTTTAAATAAATCATATGAACAACTTCTGATAGTTCCTGGTGTTTATATTTATGAAGGTGCCCATACATTTGTCGATATTTCCTGCCGATTCCAGGCAGATCCGATCACTGTGATCTCAGATATGAGTAGAAAGAAAAATTAAATAAAAATTACAGAACACAGTGGCCTCAATTCACTAAGATCATGCTGGAGATAATAAGGCAAGAGAAAACTTACCTCCACACAGTGAGAGAGTTATCTTATCTCTTCATTCCTTATGTTACCGCCTCTGTAGTTAACTTACCTCCTCTGTAGTTAATTTACCTCCTCTGTAGTTAATTTACCTCCTCTATAGTTATTTTCACATGCAGCTAATTAACAGCCAGTCTTTAACTCTGGAGTTATTTTAAGGATTGGAGAGTTAATTTTAAGACAGAAGAGTTAACTTTAGGTTTGCCTGAGGTAAAATGTTTCCTGAATACTACATGCCTTATCACCATGGTAACCGCTCTAGAAGAGTTATTAAAGACAGGAGATAAGTTTAGTGAATTGAGGCCAATGAGTTTTACAATAGCAATATGTCATTAGTGTATTAATCTCATAAAATAATGTGTTACACCACAATTCAAGCAATTAACAAATCAGGAGACCGCAGAAAGACAAGTATGAAGAAATTAGTCACACAAATAATTGCTTTTCATTCGCTCATGTCCATCAGCACAAAAAACAACAACCAGAGAAAAGAGCATAAAATCAATTCAAAACATGGTGTTAGTCTCAGCCCTGCCAAATTTTCAGAGTATTGACATAGTGAGTAAACTCAGCGCTGATGGAACTGTGGATGATTAAGCCAAGACCGAGTTCAGGGATGACTGCTCATCCCGCATAAGCAAGTGAGTAACAGGGATATTGCAAGACAACAGAGGGGGGTGGATACCTTCCTCAGTTCTGTCAGCTGTTTCATCGCTGCTACAGAGTGGCTTCTGCAGATCAGAGGAGTGAAGATTTCTAGACATTGTATAAGGACAAGTAATCTACATACAACAGCCAGCCGTCTAGATAATGGACATTACAGCAATGTCCCCGGTATTCAGCACCAGCAGGGATTGCCTAATGCTGGATACATTTGCTTGAGCAACCGGCTGAAAAAGCTGAAACCTTCCCACTGAAATATTTACCTCCTGTAACGTCTTGCAGCCTTCCCGTAGCTCCTAGCGGCTTTCCGGCATCCTCCATGCGTGTCACCTGACCTGCCTCTGGTCACGTGACACTCCAGGAACCGCGCATGGACGCCGGAAGCCACTAGGAGCTACAGGGAGTCTGCAAGATGTTGCTGGAGGCTCAGTGAGTATTTTAATACCTGCAAATACCCCCGAGTTCTGGTATCCCAGTTGTCTCCTGAAAACCTCCTTGTGTCCCAGAGACAGACAAAGGGGGCACCACTAGACACCAGGAACCCATACAGGGGAGGTAGAGACGTGCCACATGTAAAATTGGGGTGTGGCATACCTCCCAACTTTTTGAAATAAGAAAGAGGGACAGTTAAGCCACGCCCCTGCCACACCCTAATCATGCCTTGGGCACTCGCCTAGTCACACATACCATAAAGATTTCATAAGAAAAATATGTTGTTTTTTTAATTACCACCAAGCCACACTGGTCCTTTTTATCCTTGTTTATTTTCCTTCATATTAAAACTTGAAAATAAGAAATATATCAATTTAAAGGATGGAGATAAAGTTTAAAGTCAATTCAACACATATTTAATAGAAAATTGCATATATTTACACAGATCTGTACATCAGTAAGGAAGAAAAAGGTACAGTGGGACAGGGTTCCCAAAGAGGGACTGTCCTTCCACAAGAGGCTCAGTTGGGAGCTATGGTGTGGCTAAAGCTGGGACAGGTCTTGGTGTCCCCTTTTCCTGGTTCAGAAGTTGGGCGGTGTGGTATAGAGTCACTTAAGCACTTTTGCAGTAGAAAAATAAATACATTTAGAGCTAGGACACACCAAAAATCGCTAGCGTTTAGCATTTTTTTAAGCGTTTTTTTATAAGCAATTCCAGACACGTGCCTAGCGATTTTCTATTAATGCCTAGCGATTTTTGGAGCTCTTTGGTTTAGCGATTTTATACTTTTTTTTACAGTTTGACCTGGAAGTGAACCGCTTTTGCAAAAACAAAAACAAATGCTAGGTAAATGCTCTGTTAAGAGCTTTTTAGAGTGATTTTCCACTTTTCCTATAATCTACATTTAGGTGTTATCACTTTCAAAATGCTGCAAGACCCGCGTTTGCATTTGGTAAAAAAAATCACATCGCCCTGGTGTGAGCCATCCCATTCAAAAACATTAGCCAAGCACTATTTGAAGCGTTAGTGTTTTTAAAAGCGCTCAGAAGCGCTCTTGGTGTGCACAAGCCCTTACATATATGGGCACATCAGTCCTGAAAGAGGGACCAATAACAGAAATGGCTGGATGACTGGATAGTGTACTTGTTAAAGGGGCACTATGGCGAAAAATTGTAAAATTTAAAATATGTGCAAACACAGACAAATAAGAAGTACGTTTTTTTTTTCCAGAGTAAAATGAGCCATAAATTACTTTTCTCCTATGTTGCTGCCACTTACAGTAGGTAGTAGAAATCTGACAGAAGCGACAGGTTTTGGACTAGCCCATCTCCTCATGGGATGATTCTCAGCAAGGCTTTTATTCTTTATAAAGATATTCCCTAAAAAGGATTTAAACCATGATGATGCTGGCCAGCTTCCCTGCTCGCTACACAGTTGTTTAGCAGTTGGACAGAGCAACTGCCATTCACTAAGTGTTTTTGAAAATAAATAAATTCCAGAGAATCCCCCCAGGAAGAGATGGACTAGTCCAAAACCTGTCGCTTCTGTCAGATTTCTACTACCTACTGTAAGTGACAGCAACATAGGAGAAAAGTAATTTATGGCTCATTTTACTCTGGAAAAAAACATACTTCTTATTTGTCTCTGTTTCCACATATTTTACAATTTTTTGCCATAGTGCCCCTTTAAGGGCACTGTCTCTGACATGAAAGAGTAGGGTTTGAATCCTGGCTAGGGTCGGTACCTATCCAGTAAGAAGTCCTCGGGCAAGACTCCCTAGCACAGCAGGGTGGCCTCTTGAGCGCGCCCTGGTGGCTGCAGCTCTTGAGCGCTTTGAGTCTGACAGGAGAAAAGCGCTATACAAGTGTTCGGATTATTATTATAAAACAAAACAAAAAAAAGAGATTGAGGGATTTTTCCCAGAGAGGGCCAGTCCCTCAGAAAAAGGGCCAGTTTTGTGCTGAGGTGATGGGTTGTCCTTCCCCTGACATGCTGGCAGGCATGCTTGTGGTGAGGCATTCTCTGTGAGACCAGCAGATGCAGAGACACTAGACCTGCAGGTTACAATTTTCCTCTCTGGGTTGCTGCGTTTCTAACTTCCTCCCTGACACAGGAGCCGTCTCTGTGTGGATGTGTTTGCTCTGCAGTTAATCAGTAACTGCTGCCTCACCTGAACACACACATCAGCCTCTCTGGGGGGGAGCTGGTTAATTCTGACACTGAGGGTCCACAAGGAAATCCCCGATAAAGCAGCCACTCTCTGCTCCCCGGGAGGGAAGGGGTTAAGGTGAAATTGACCTCTCCTGTGACCCTGAAGGGTTAAAAAGTCCTGTGTCCTCTCCATGGCTTGTATGTGACATGTGACCAAGGCACAGACCTGTGCTCCATGTGTGAGGGTCAGGACCCCTCCACCTCTCACACTGGCCTTCTATGGACTTCCTTCTGAATCAGGTGAGATAGGCTGTAGCACCACTAGAGTTAATGAGAGGAAACTGCCTGTAGGCTGTCCCCGAGTGACCATTGTACAGAGTTTACATTTCATTGTTCCCAGGCAATGTATTCTTACTACAGCCCATGTGGGCAGTTCTCTCACAATGTGTTCTGACTCTGACTGTTTCCTGATGGTGTATTGTGTGTCTGACAATGAATCTGAGTGTTTCCTGACACTGAGCATACAGTATTCCATTCCACCTGTTGTCTGAGAGACTGGATTCTGTATCTGGCTGTTCTTGTACAATGTGATCTGAATCTGACTGTTTCATGACATTGAATTGTACCTGTTCTCTGCCAATGTGTTCTGTGTGACTGTTCCCTTACAATGTGCCTGTCTGTCCCCTTACAGGGTTGCCAAATCATCCCTTTAAATACTGACACATCTTAGTTATACAGGTTCTGTGGCTAATTACAAATACTCAGTGCCTAAACTGCATCTAACTAGCCACAAGACCTGTATAATTCATATGTGCCCATATTTATAAGGATGAGTTGGCAACACTGTACCCTTACCCTAGGTTAAGTGTCTGAGTGTTCTCTGTCTCTATCTTCTCTGTGATTGTCCGTACTCCTAGCACTGGATCCTGTATCTGACCGTTCTCTTCCAATGCGTTCTGAATCTGACTGTTTCCTGACACTGTATTGTATGTCTGACTGTTCTCTGACAATGTGTTCTGTGTGTGACTGTTCCCTGACAATGTGTCTGTCCCCTTACCATGGGTTATATGTCAGACTGTTCTCTGTCACTATCTTCTCTGTGACTGTCCCCTAGCACTGGATTCTGCATCCAGGTGTCCTGTTCTTATACAACGTGTTTTGAATCTGACTGTTTTCTAACACTGTATTGTGTGTCTGACTGTTCTCTGACAATGGGCCTGATTCACAAAGTGGTGATAACTCAGTTATCAGACCTAAAAGACTTTAGGCGTGATAAGCTTTGCACCACTGAGTTAGCACCGTTTTGTGCTCTTTATCGCGCGCAAAGTCCCGCGCGCAAAGTTTTGCGCGCTCAATCGCGCAACTTCGCACGCAGCGCCCATAGGGTTTAATGGGCGCATCGCGCGCACTGCACCGTGCGCCGCGCAATTGCGCGCGCAAAACTTTGCGCGCGGGATTTCGCGCGAGTTTCATTTTATCACGCCTAAACTGAGTTTAGGCGTGATAAAGGGCTTTTCACAGGCGTGCAAACACTTTGCACCGCTTTGTGAATCAGGCCCAATGTGTTCTGTGTGTGACTGTTCCCAGAAAATATGTCTGTGTGTTCCCTTACCCTGGGCTATGTGTCTGACAGTTTTGTGACATTATCTTCTCGGTGACTTCTAGCACTGGATTCTGTATCTGGCTGTTCTTGTACAATGTGTTCTGAATCTGACTTTTCCACTGTATTGTATGTCTGACTGTTCTCTGACTATGTGTTCTGAGTGTGGCTGTTCCCTGACAATGTGGCTGTTCGCTTACCCTGGGTCAGGAGTCTGACTGTTCTCTGTCACTATCTTTTCTATGATTGTCTCCTAGCAGCACTGGATCCTGCATCCGACTGTTCTCTTACTATGAGTTCTGAGTCTGTCTGTTTCCTGACACTGAATTGTATATCTGACTGTTCTCTGACTATGAGATCTGTGTGTGACTGTATCTTGACAATTGGTCTGTCTGTCCCCTTACTCTGGGTTATGTTTCTGACTGTTTTCTGACATTATCTTCTCTGTGAGTGTCCCCTACCACTGGATTCTGTATCTGGCTGTTCTTGTACAATGTGTTCTGAATCTGACTGTTTCCTCTGTATTGTATGTCTGACTGTTCTCTGACTGTGCTCTGACTCCTGAGTGTGGCTGTTCCCTGACAATGTGTCTGTCACCTTACCCTGTATCTGAGTGTTCTCTTACAATGTGTTCTTAATCTATTCCCTAACACTGAATTGGATCTTCGACTGTTCTCGGAAAATGTATTCTTTGGGTGACTGTTTTATGATTCTGAATTGTATGTTTGACTGTTCTCTGAAAGTGTGATTTCTGTGTGTTTTCTGATGTATATATTTTCTGACTGTCTGGTGACACTGTTCTCTGTCACTGTACTGTATGTTCCACTGTTCTTTGACTGTTTTCTGTGTGTAACTGTTCCTTGACGTTGTGTTATGTGTCCGACTGTTCTCTGACATTGTGTTCTGTATTGAATGTTCGACTGTTCTCAAAGGTTGTTACTATTCGCTGACATTTACATTGTCAGGCTTACGACACTTTTTTCTGTGTCTGACTGTTCCCTGCCACTGTTCCATGTCTGTTTTCTGCATCCAAGACAAGTGCTAACATTTATTAAACTAGGAGGAACTTTAGCTTCCAATATGGTTTGCATGCAAAGTATATTATACTAGACACTTGCGCCACGGTGAGGCAAACCTCCGGGCAAGTGACCTAACCTAAATTTAAAACCTTGGGGGCAGCTAAGCAAAAAATGTGTAACTTACATTTGGTTGAACAGCGAGGAGAACGCCAGCGCATACCACTAAGGCTGCATCCGAAATGACCACCAGCTCAGTGTGCAGCACCTAAATAGATTTTCTGCAAGCAAACCATATTGGAAGCTAAAGTTCCTCCTAGTTTAATAAATGTTAGCACTTGTCTTGGATGCAGGGCATGCATTTTTCAGTCTAGCAGAGGCGGTGTATGCCTGTGCGATTAACCATTCAATTGCAGCATGTGTTTAGGGACGCGCAGCCTTTCCCCCCCCACCTTTTCTTAACTTTGTAACTATGTAACTGTCAGGTTAGCTGCTCCCAGCCCCTCCTCCTGAGTTTCCTGTTTGCATAATAAGTAGTAGCAGATTTGCATATGATTTGCATCTGAATTGAATGCAAAGTGTGCAGAAAATCTATTTAGGTGCTGCACACTGAGCTGGTGGTCATTTCGGATGCAGCCTTAGTGGTATGCGCTGGCGTTCTCCTCGCATGTCTGTTTTTTGTCTAAGCATCCTGTGTGTATCGGTTCCCTGACAACGTGCAATGTTTCTAACTGTTCTCTGACAATGCATTATATGTCCGAATGTTCTCTGAAATTGCGTTCTGTGGGCTTGAATCACTAAACCGTGATAACTCATAGCACGGACGTGCTAGCATTTTTTGCACGTGTTTTTGCGCACAATCGCAAATTTTCATGCACAGTTGCGTGCGAAAATTCACGATTGCGCGCAAAGCCTATAGCCCGGCCGTGCTATGAGTTATCACGGTTTAGTGAATCAAGCCCTGTGTGTGACTGTACCATTACTATTTTGTATGACTGTTCTCTGACAGTGTGTTCTGTGTCTGATTGTTCTCTGACAGTGTGTTCTGTGTCTGATTGTTCTCTGACAGTGTGTTCTGTGTCTGATTGTTCTCTGACAGTGTGTTCTGTGTCTGATTGTTTTCTGACGTTGCGTTTTGTATCTGTTTTTTCCTCTACAGCATAGTTTTTGTCCATCTATTGTCTGAGACCGAATGCTGTTATTGTCCTATGGTCATGTGTTGTTGTGTGAACACTGTTCCCTACCATTGTATTTTGTTTGTACTGTATCTGTTCTCGGTGAATTCTGTTGAATTCTGTGTCTGACTGTTTCCCAACACTGTATTGTATGCCTGACTGCTCTCTAACCATGTTCCGTGTATAAATAACATTGGCCACAATTCACTAAGCTCATCTCCTGTCTTTAATAATGATTTTGTGCAGTGTTTTGCTGTTATCATCATAGTGATAAAGCATTTAGTATTCACTAAGCAATGTACTTAAGCAAACCTTAAAATAAGGATTCTGTCCTTAAGTTAAGGAGTGATTTTTTATTAAGGTTTCAATCCTTAAAGAGACTCTGAAGCGAGTCTAAATTCTCTTTTCTAACCTGTATTAATGTTAAGCCCCATAAGCACAGCTAATCCGCCACTATCCCGCGGCAAAACGAGGGGTTAATACCCCCAAACAAAATCCCCCCAGCAAAATCCACGCCTTTCTTGGTCGTAAATTTTGCTCTTCCTGGAGGCAAAGCTATGAGCTGTAGCTCTGCCTCCATGCGCGTCAATCGCCGCACGGATCTCCGCCAGATGATAGGGGCTGGGGAGAGGCGGCGATCAGCGGGGATTGACGCACTTGAGGCAGAGCTTATGGCTGTAGCTCCATCTCAATCAGGAAGCGCTCACCCAACACAGGTGAGGGGATTTGGTTGGTATTAAGCCCTCGTTTGGCCGCGGGATAGCGTCCTTCAGCATCCGAGCAATTTTCTCCTTTCAGCGCTCCTTACATTCATTCGCCTATAACTTTATCATTACTTATCACAATAAAATGAACTATATCTTGTTTTTTTCACCACCAATTAGGCTTTCTTTAGGTGGGACACTATGCCAAGAATTATTTTATTCTAAATGTGTTTTAATGGGAAAATAGGAAAACATTTGGAAAAAAAAAACATTATTTTTCAGTTTTCCGCCATTATAGTTTTTAAATAACGCATGCTACTATAATTAAAATCCATGTAACTTATATGCCCATTTGTCCCAGTTATTACACCGTTTAAATTTTGTCCCTACCACAATGTTTGGCGCCAATATTTTATTTGCAAATAAAGGTGCATTTTTTTCAGTTTTGCGTCTTATCCCTAATTACAAGCCCACAATTTATAAAGTAACAGTGTTATACCCTCTTGATATAAATATTTAAAGATTTCAGTCCCTAAGGTAACTATTTAAGTTTTTTTTTTTAATTGTCATTTTTTTTAATTTATTTTAATATTACAAAAAAAAATATTGGTAACAGTTGGGGAGTGTGGGAGTTAATGAGTTAAAATTAATAGTGAAAATAATGTATGTGCATGTGAAAAATGTTTTTGGGTGTAGTATTACTTTTTGGCCACAAGATGGCCACATTTTTTTGCAGGCGTCCTACAAGCGTCGGAAGGACGCTTGCAGGAAGGGAGGCTGGGAAACTGAGTTTTTTCACAATGGTCGTGCTGCTTCTCATAGAAGCATGCCGATCATTGCGGGGGCAGAGATCAACGAACGGGAATGGATTTTCCCGTTCATTGATCTCCGGGCGAGCGGGAGTCGGCATGCACGATCGCGGGAGTGCGAGCGGGAGCGCGGACAGAGGTGGTAGCGGCGGGGGTTGCGTATATCTACGCTCCGGGCGGGGAACTGAAGTCCAAAGGAGCGTAGATATACTGTACCCGGGCGGCAAAGTGGTTAATATAGGTTAAAAAAGAGAATTGAGATTAGCTTCAGAGTCTCTTTAAAGTTACAAGAGAATTCCAAAGTTAAAGACAGGGGCCCATATGCAATTCACTTTTTTTTTCCTGAGTTTTATAGTAGGAGATAATTTTTCAACTTCTTTTTAAGATAACTTTTCTGCACTCTGGAATTGAAAAAGTACCAAAAAGTAGGTGAAAAAGTACTATCAACATTATTTTGAGTATTTTCCCACTTGCTGGTGGTTTAAAAAGCTTTTTATTTACAAGGGCCCATATGCAATTCACTTTTTCTCCTGAGTTTTCTCCTAGTTGATATTTTTACATTTGTCAATAAAATGCATTTTAAGCCATCAGAAAGCAAGAAAATGCTCAAAATAATTTTATTAGTCCTTTTTCACTTAGTGCTGGAAAGGTATTTTACATTTTCTCCTAAAATTTCTACTAGGAGATCATTTTTCATCTTCCGTTTAAAAGAACTATTCAACACTCTGCAATTGAAAAAGTACTATAAAGTAAGTGCAAAAGTAATGCCACAATTATTTTGAATACTTTCTTGCTTGCAGGTGGCTTAAAAGGGATTTTATTGCTAAGGTGTAAACACATCACTTAGGAGAAAACTTAGGAGAAAAGGTAAATTGCATATGGCCCAACAACTGTAAAGTGTGTGAGGAGTTATCACCTGGCCTGAGCTGTTGTTAAGTGGAGTGTTACTACAGACTACAATATAAAGTGAAGCATTCTGAGCTGTTTGCTTTATTTTTTATTCGTTTATGCAGAAGTGGGTTCTGTATAGAGAGAAATATACACAGCAGGCACACAGAGAATGAAGGCGAGAGAGACGCCAAGTATATATATATATATATATATATATATATATATATATATATATATATATATATACAGTGGGATGCAAAAGTTTGGGCAACTTTGTTAATTGTCATGATTTTCCTGTATGAATCATTGGTTGTTATGATGAAAAATGTCAGTTAAATATATCATATAGGAGACACACACAGTGATATTTGAGAAGTGAAATGAAGTTTATTGGATTTACAGAAAGTGCGCAATAATTGTTCAAATAAAATTAGGCAGGTGCATAAATTTGGGCACTAATTTTATTGATTCCAAAACCTTTAGAACTAATTATTGGAACTCAAATTGGCTTGGTAAGCTCAGTGACCCCTGACCTACATACACAGGTGAATACAATTATGAGAAAGAGTATTTAAGGGGATCAATTATAAGTTTCTCTCCTCTTTAAATTTTCTCTGAAGAGTAGCAACATAGGGGTCTCAAAACCACTCTTAAATGACCTGAAGACAAAGATAGTTCACCATTATGGTTTTGGAGAAGGATACAGAAAGCTGCCTCAGAGATTTCAGTTGTCTGTTTCCCCAGTTAGGAACATATTGAGGAAATGGAAGACCACAGGCTCAGTTCAAGTTAAGGCTCGAAGCTGCAGACCAAGAAAAATCTCGGATAAACAGAAGCGACGAATGGTGAGAACAGTCAGAGTCGCCCCACGGACCAGCACCAAAGACCTACAACATCATCTTGCTGCAGATGGAGTCACTGTGCCATGTTCAACCATTCGGCACACTTTACACAAGGAGATGCTGTATGTGAGAGTGATGCAGAGGAAGCCTTTTCTCCGCCCACAGCACAAACAGAGCCACTTGAGGTATGCTAAGCACATTTGGACAAGCCAGCTTCATTTTGGAATAAGGTGCTGTGGACTGATACAACTAAAATTGAGTTATGTGAGCATAATAAGGGGCATTATGCATGGAGGAAAAAGAACACAGAATTACAAGAAAAACACCTGCTACCTACATTAAAATGTGGTGGTGGTTCCATCATGCTATGGTGCTGTGTGGCCAGTGCAGGGACTGGGAATCTTATCAAAGTTGAGGGACGCATGGATTCCACTCAGTATCAGCAGATTCTGGAGTCCAATGTCCAGGAATCAGTGACAAAGCTGAAGCTGTGCCAGGGCTGGATCTTTCAACAAGACAACAACCCTAAACACTGCTCAAAATCCACTAAGGCATTCATGCAGAGGAACAAGTACAACGTTCTGGAATGGCCATCTCAGTCCCCAAGCCTGAATATAATTGAAAATCTGTGGTGTGAGTTAAAGAGAGCTGTCCATGCTCGGAAGCTATCAAACCTGAATGAACTAGAGATGTTTCGTAAAGAGGAATGGTCCAAAATACCTTCAACCAGAACCCAGACTCTCATTGGAACCTACAGGAAGCATTTAGAGGCTGTAATTTCTGAAAAAGGAGGATCTACTAAATATTGATTTCATTTCTTTTTTGTGGTGCCCAAATTTATGTACCTGCCTAATTTTGTTTAAATAATTATTTCACACTTTCTGTAAATCCAATAAACTTAATTTCACTTCTCAGATATCACTGTGTGTCTCCTATATGATATATTTAACTGACATTTTTTATCGTAACAACCAACAATTTATACAGGAAAATCATGACAATTAACAAGGTTGCCCAAACTTTCGCATCCCAACACACAGAAATTCACACACATAGACACAGAAACACACACAGACCTGAGCACACACACACAGCCACGGTCTCTCTCTCTTCTTCCCTGGCTGTCCTACACAGGCTAGCTGTAATCGTCCTGGCAGCAGGAGAGGTGGAGCTACATCCTGCCTGTGTGTGCCCCTCCCCTCTCTATCTACTGCATGTGAGAATAATAACTGATGGACTGGAGTAATAAGACTGTAAACACGTTTCACTACATGTTAATTAGGGGCAAGCATCTTTAGTGAATTTATGTTTGTCTGGCTGTTCCCGGCACTGCGTTGTGTGTCCAGCTGCTCTCTGTCACTGTGTTCTGTTAGTGCCTGCTCCATTATTATTTTTCACGTCTGTTTTCTGAAAAGGCTTCAATTTACCAATCATTGCCGCATTCAGTAATGCAGAAAACAGCTGATGTTACCAAACATCTTGCTAAGCACCAATTCACTAAGGCTGTTATTGCATTGAAATGGGAAATTACTGACTAGTGTGGTAAATTGCCCGCTTGTGTGGTAAATACCTCAACAAATGTAAATTCACAAAGATTAGAGCATTAGGTAAAATATGTACAAATGTTTGTTTTTTAAGACCAGCTCCGACCTGTCGGTAACTAGGAATCTGCGTGGGATAAAATTGATAGACTAAAGTATACTAAAGCAGACAGCCAATAGGAGCAGCCTCCACCTCCAGCTTCTCACCCAATTTGACCAGATGCATTGGAGGGCGGGACATGAGAACCACAGTGCAGGAGGAGACATTCAAAGAGGCTTTTTTGTGTCTCTTTCGATGTGCAGAAAAGCTCCCTGTAGTGGCATGCATGCACATCTAAAGGGATGCAGGAAGCCTTATGCTCTCTAACAAGTAGTCACAGGACAGAAAAGAATAGACCAGTTGTAGGAGAAGAATCCCATCTTGCTGCAGAGACCTACTCCGCAGCAGGTGAGACTTCAACATTACCGGGCAGGTCTTAGTGAATTGAAGGAACATTTTTCGGTATATTACTGATCTATTACCACATTTGTGGAAGTCATAGTGAATTTGAATAGAAAAAAGTCTAAAATACTGAATGCTGTAGTTTACCAACCTAATTTTTTACTTAACAGCCCTTAGTGTCGCCGCCTGAGTTTTGAGAGTCTGTGCACATCCTCACAATGTGCATCATGTGACTGGTGACCATCACTGTGTTCCGCAATTACTTCTCTGAAACCATACTCTTTGTCTGCAAGTTCTGTGGCAATGCCTACTGTGTCTGACTGTTCCTTGTCCATGTGTTCTTTATGTATGACTGTTGCCTTACTCAGTATTTTTTTGTCCGGTTGTACTCTGACAGTTACTGTACTGTCCAATCGGCATTATTTCAGATTGTCCCCTGACAGTGTTCTCCATGCCTATCATCATCTGACATCTGCTATGTCCATATATGGAGTTATGTCCTGTACTCCAGGGGTTGTGCACTACAGCTGGGGCTATGTCCATATATGGGGTTATGTCCTACACCCCGAGGGTTGTGCACTGTAACTGGAGGGCTACCTCCATATATGGGGTCATGTCCTGCAAGCAGGGGCTGTCACTGTCACTAAGGACTCTTTCACACTAGAGGCCGTTTTCTGCGTTTTACCGCTACGGCTATAGTTAGCGTTTTCCATGGTAAAATGAAAGTCCATAGACTTTCATTTTACCTTTCACACTTTATGCCGCGTTTTTGAGCGTTGCGTTTTGAAGCTCCCCAGCATTTTTTTCAGGGCCGACCGCGGCGTTTCTCATTTCAATTGATAGCCATGTATTGGTGTTAAAACGCCTTCAAAAAGCACCAAAACGCTGACAGCAGAAGGCAGCGTTTTAGCCTTTGCTACCGCTGCCTCTCGTGTGAAAGAGCCCTAAGGAGTTATGTTAAAATAGGGGGCACTGTCCTGCACCCCAGATATGGCGTATTGCAGACACACACCTGGGATTGAGAGGATTTCTGAAGCTAACCCGTTGCAGACTCCTGTCATTCTCACTGGCTGCAGGCTGCACATGATTTCCACGTGTGTTACGCTGTGTGACACAAGTGACATTGCCAAACTTGTCAATATTTGATCTCTATGAAATTAAGATAGATCTAAATGTCCTTATGCCCTTGTGTCGCTCTACAATCTCGTACTGTATAGTGATAAGCTACGAGGGGAGGAATTGTCCGCACAATGTCAGCCCAACCTCCTTGTGCTGTCCCCTCTCCTTCCAGTTCACTGCAAGCCCCTGTCCACAGCTTCTTCTCCTCTGCTGCAGAGCCACTGGCAGGCATGGATAAGGTAAATGTACCCACTGCTAGACTTGGATAAGGTGAATGTACCCACTACTAGACTTGGATAAGGTAAATTTACCCACAGTTAGACTTGGATAAGGTTAATGTACCCACTGCTAGACATGGCTATGGTAGGGGCACCCCTGTGGTAGATATAGACAAGGTTAGTGCTCCCAGTGGTAGACATGGCCTTCATAAATGCACCCTTATCAATGCACTCACATTGATAAGGTAAGGGCATCTGATGGTAGGCATGGGTAATCTAAGGGCACCTGGTGGTAGGCATGGATAGGAAAAGGGCACCTGGTGGAAGACATGGATAGGAAAAGGGCACCTGGTGGAAGACATGGATATGGTCAGGGCACCTGGTGGAAGACATGGATATAGTCAGGGCACCTGGTGGAAGACATGGATATGGTCAGGGCACCTGGTGGAAGACATGGATATGGTCAGGGCACCTGGTGGAAGACATGGATATGGTCAGGGCACCTGGTGGAAGACATGGATATGGTCAGGGCACCTGGTGGAAGACATGGATATGGTCAGGGCACCTGGTGGTAGGCATGGATACGATAAGGGCATCTGGTTGTAGGCATGGATATGGTATGGGCACCCTCATTTATGCTGAAGGCAAAGCAGCCAATCACATACCTTGTTCTTTTGAATAGGAACAGGGGTTGCAGAGGATGCAATGGTCACTAGGCCCCTGCTCCAGAGGGCAAATGGGGACCCTGCATCAGCCACTTCATCACATCTTTGTTGGCTCATGCCAGTCATGATTACCACTATGTAAGCTTTAGATAGTGGTAATAATTAATACACCATTATCTACTCAGTGCTCAGGCATCTTTCAATGCTGCTTGGGAAGGGGAAGGGGGGAGTATTGGTACCCAGTATGAAAATTGCATTAGGCACATGACTTTAGCTGCCCACTGACTTTTCCACTCTTGATTTCTATTTGTTTTCTGATCCTTTGGTTTCTCCCCAACCACACACACTTTTTTATTTAAACATTTTTTATTATGAGAGCTAAAGATGCACATTATATCAACTCAATCATGATTTCAGTGTTGGTTATTTCCAGTATTTGCTATAGACGGATTACACTGAGTCATTGACATGTGTCATATATCCCTTGAGCATCAAATATCTCACATTCATTTAATGACAGAAAACCATTCTGCACCCGTACATATAATAATATATATTGTTAACTGTTCTCTTAATCAAGAAGAGAAAAAAATAATAAGAGAATAACAAAAACAATACAAAAAAAATACTTTCCATGATGAATATGCATTATCCAAGAAGTTATCCTACTTTGAAACAATTGCCATTATTCAGTTATTTTTTTCTCCAGAGTTTTCTCCTAGATTATATTTTCACATCTTACCCATTAAATGCCCTTTAAACCCCCAGCAAGCAAAAAAATACAAAAAAAAAAAATTGGACAGTATTATTTCACATACTTTTTGTTACTTTTTCAGTGCTGTTCTATATGTAAGTTATATATATGTATACTATATATTATAATATATGTGCTTGAAGGTGCCTTTTTGCTTCCCGCCCTTTTTGAATTCTCTCCATCGCCCTCAGCGTTTTAATTTGTGTTTGTTAATTCCCAACTATAAAATGCCAAACTTACCAGTCTAACTTGCCTACAAATCATCTTTCTGTGTGGTGGCAGCCCTGGATTCATGCCATACCACCCACCATCTCACTTTCGTAGAAATTGTCTTCCAGTTTGGTGGCAGGAAGCCAATGGATTCCCGGTACCACCCACCAGTTGGACTTTTCTAGAAATCATCTTTCTGTTGGGTGGCAGGAAGCCAATGGATTCCCGGTACCACCCACCTGTCGGACTTTCCTAGAAATCATCTTTCTGTTGGGTGGCAGGAAGCCATGGATTCCCAGTGTATCACCCACCAGTCTGACTTTCCTAGAAATCATCTCTTTGTTTGGTGGTAGGCAGCCCTGGATTCCTGGTGTATCACCCACCAGTCGGACTTTCCTAGAAATCATCTTTCTGTTGGGTGGCAGGAAGCCAATGGATTCCCAGTGTATCACCCACCAGTCGGACTTTCCTAGAAATCATCTTTCTGTTGGGTAGCAGGAATCCGTGGATTCCCGGTGTATCACCCACCAGTCGGACTTTCCTAGAAATCATCTCTTTGTTTGGTGGTAGGCAGCCCTGGATTCCTGGTGTATCACCCACTAGTCCGACTTTCCTAGAAATCATCTTTCTGTTGGGTGGCAGGGAGCCATGGATTCCCAGTGTATCACCCACCAGTCTGACTTTCCTAGAAATCATCTCTTTGTTTGGTGGTAGGCAGCCCTGGATTCCCGGTGTATCACCCACCAGTCGGACTTTCCTAGAAATTATCTCTTTGTTTGGTGGTAGGCAGCCCTGGATTAACGGTGTACCACCCACCAGTCTGACTTTCCTAGAAATCATCTCTTTATTTGGTGGTTGGCAGCCCTGGATTCCTGGTGTACCACCCATCAGTCTGACTTTCCTAGAAATCATCTCTTTGTTTGGTGGTAGGCAGCCCTGGATTCCCGGTGTGTCACCCACCAGTCGGACTTTCCTAGAAATCATCTTTCTGTTGGGTAGCAGGAATCCATGGATTCCCAGTGTACCACCCACCAGTCGGACTTTCCTAGAAATCATCTCTTTATTTGGTGGTAGGCAGCCCTGGATTCCCGGTGTGTCACCCACCAGTCGGACTTTCCTAGAAATCATCTTTCTGTTGGGTAGCAGGAATCCATGGATTCCCAGTGTACCACCCACCAGTCGGACTTTCCTAGAAATCATCTCTTTATTTGGTGGTAGGCAGCCCTGGATTCCGGGTGTGTCACCCACCAGTCGGACTTTCCTAGAAATCATCTTTCTGTTGGGTAGCAGGAATCCATGGATTCCCAGTGTACCACCCACCAGTCGGACTTTCCTAGAAATCATCTCTTTATTTGGTGGTAGGCAGCCCTGGATTCCCGGTGTGTCACCCACCAGTCGGACTTTCCTAGAAATCATCTTTCTTTTGGGTAGCAGGAATCCATGGATTCCCAGTGTACCACCCACCAGTCGGACTTTCCTAGAAATCATCTCTTTATTTGGTGCTAGGCACTAGGCAGCCCTGGATTCCTGGCGTACCACCCACAACTTTCCTAGAAATCATCTTTCTATTTGGTGGTAACCCTGGATTCTACGGTACCACCACCAAGCTTACTTTCCTATAAATCATCTCTCTGTTTGGCAGCAGCCCTGGATTCCTGGCGTACCACCCACCATCTGACTTTTGTAGAAATCATGTTCCAGTTTGGTGGCAGGAAGCCAATGGATTCCCAGGGTACTACCCACCAGTCTGACTTTCCTAGCAAGCATCTCTTTATTTGGTGGTAGGCAGAACAGGGACAGAACAGGCATGGACAGAACACGTATGTGTTTTCTTTTGCTCTAGTTGTTGGATTAACTTATACTTTTGGGCATCTCCACCTTTACTATTACTGTTCCACCTCTGTTAAGAGGTTGTTTTTCAGTCTAGTCCCCTTAGGGGGACTTCCTAGGAACCACGAGCGCAACCTGTGAGGATCCTCAAAAACATTAAACTATGGCGGGAATTCCTCCATATGCCTTCTTGGTGGTTGCATTTTTATATCAACCAGGAAAGTGTGAGTAATTCTCTTACTCTAACCATCTCTTGATACTGTGCATCATTGTCTCCTGTGTTTTCCCTTTCTTGGCCCTTGGATTCTACGGGCCCATCCTTATCCTTGGTTTTAATTTGGCCACTAAGGTTTCTACCAACACATATTTTTTAGGGAACCTGGACTTTTCCCTGGCCATTGCCAACACATTAACTTTCAAGTGGTTGATTGATCAGGGATTGATTACAAACAAACAAACACAGAACATTTATATTGCGCTTTTCTCCTGGCGGACTCAAAGCGCCAGAGCTGCAGCCACTAGGATGCACTCTATAGGCAGTAGCAGTGTTCGGGAGACTTGCCCAAGGTCTCCTACTGAATAGGTGCTGGCTTACTGAACAGGCAGAGCCGAGTTTCAAACCCTGGTCTCCCGTGTCAGAGGCAGAGCCCTTAACCATGATGCTATCTACTATCCACCCACTATTACAGCTGATAAATTCTGACAGGCTAATACTGTTTGTATCCTCAATGGGGAGACAGATGTCCTCTGAATTCCTGCCATAAAGGCACAACAGGAAATGAGATGCAACTTTCTGAGGATGAACAGCGGAACCACAAAATAACTCCAACTGTCAGGATTTCATGGTGTCAGCTAGGTATTATCAGCTAATAAATAACCACACACACACAAAAGCAGTTATACTTGATAGGAGACCACCACTGGGGAGATCTGAATTCCTAAATAGTATATGTACTTTCCATAGCCTCTTAGCTTCAGCGCTATTCCAGTTAGAGATGATAAGTCAAAATAAAAGACTCAAATAAAAATATTCCTTGAATAAAATCTCCTTTCCCCAAAAAAAGAAGAGGAGGGAGATTATGTACAAGAATTATTTTTATTGGAGTGTTTGTTTCATTCTGTCTTCTCATCTCTAATTGGAAGAGCAACACAGCATAAAAGATTTAGAAATAAGTAGCCAACAGCTAATGCTAAGGATCATGGGAAGTGTAGCCTTGTGTTCAACGGGCAGTTTGTGCAGGAGGCGGAGTCAACCCATCCCAGCAGCTCTGCTTCTAGGAAAGTGCAGGAGGTGATAGAATGAGGCCAGAAACCCACTAAAATCACATCTTTGTTGGTTCATGCCAGTCATGATTACCACTATGTGTGCTTTAGATAGTGGTAATAATTAATACACCATTATCTACTCAGTGCTCAGGCATCTTTCATTGCTGCTTGGGAAGGGGGGAGTATTGGTACCCAGTATAAAAATTGCATTAGGCACATCATTTTAGTTGCCCACTGACGCTTCCCCTCTTTTCCTGATTACTATTTGTTTTCTGATCCTATGATTTTTTCTCCAACCACACACACTTTTTTTATTTACATTTTTTTATCATGAGAGCTAAAGATGCACATTATATCAACTCAATCATGATTTCAGTGCTGGTTATTTCCAGTATTCACATTGAGTCATTGACATGTTTAATTATGTCATATATCACTTGAGCATCAATTATCTCACATTAATTTAATGACAGAAAACCATTCTGCATCCGTAAATATAATAGTATATACGTATATACTCGTGTATAAGCCTAATTTTTCAGCATAAAAAATGTGCTGAAAAGTTAGCCCCCCGGCTTATATACGAGTCAGTGGAGCAATACAAATGATGGAGCAGGTTCTGTTACTGGCAGAGGAGCGTAAGGATCATGCACTAGTGATCCTGCTCTTACTAGCTTGCGCCCTACTGTGTCCATGCAACATGGTGTGCAGAGTGTGCTGCTCATGACTGTTTGTGTCCCCTGGCTTGTGGAGCTGAGCATGCAAGCAACGTGTCAGCGGTGCAATGATCGGGGATTATTCCTGTGTGGCAATCGCTGTGTCTCATATCTATGACGCCATCTAGTGGCTTCTTGAAACACAGCTGTATGATCCTGGGGCACATCTGGCTATGGGGAGGGGGGCTGACTTGTACTGGGGGAACATCTGGCTACTGTGGAGGGGGCTATACTGGGAAGGGGGCTTATATGTGAGTCAATCACTTTTTACTGGTTTCTGAGGGAAAAGTGGGTACCTCGGCTTATACACGAGTCAGCTTATATGTGAGTATATATGGTATTGTTAACTGTTCTCTCAATCAAGAAGAGAAAAAAAATAAGAGAATAACAAAAACAATTTAAAAAAATACTTTCCATTATGAATATGCATTATCCAATAGGTAAAATCTTTTCTTACCCTTACTTAGATTCTTAGATTTGTGACAGGTGGCGTCATCTTTACTGCTGGCAAAGTGCATCACTGTGTAGTGTTTGTTTGCTGTGTGTTCCGAAGTGAGCAGAAACAACACCCCTGCATGCACTAGGAGGCGAAGGCTGCATAACTAAATAGCCTAAGCTAAACATCACTAGGTGGGTAGGGTTGCATACCAATATACAGCAATATATTTATATAGGATATGTTTCTGATGCTGAAATTATTGTAAAATTGAGTATTCAATCTACTATATGTTAAGTAGTGCATCTTCAAGTGTATCCTGGAATGCCAGTCAATATTCCCTAAACTGCCTCTCTAAGCTGGATGCACCTGACCTCAGATGACATCACAGAACATTTACCTGCAACAAGCGTATTGATGGAGCACACAGGAAGTCACGTGACCCCCACCTTCTAGATATGCTAAATGAATGCAGATTTTTGTAAAAAGTGAATCACCAAAGAAGATTATGAAACAATATGATAAGAGATGGTAAATTAAATTTTGTTTTGCATGCAGATTTCATAGAAATCGTATGAAACGAAATCCTGGTACACACACCCAATTTTCACTGGCCAATGGATGGCCAATTATACCACCGCCATGTAGTATGAGAGCGTACCTTCACAACCTGTTTATTGTATTCAAAATCTGTTGGCCCCCATGCTACACAACGGTGGTAAAATTGGCCAACCGAAATAGGATGTATGTACCAGGCTTTAGACACTTCTCTACCACAGGTTTTTTCCCCTTCAAAAGCTCTTCCATTCATTCGATAATAACTTTATCACTAATTATCACACTGAAATCATCTATACATTATTTTGTTGTGGGAAAAACTAGGCTTTCTTTGGGCAGTTCTTTATGCTAAGAATTATATTATTTTATATGCATTTGACAGGGAAGAAGAAGAAAAAAATGAAAAAAAAATCACCATTTCTCAGCTTTCAGCCATTGTAGTTTAAAAATAAAATGTGCTATTGTAGATAAAACAGACACATTTTATTTGCCCATTTGTCCCTGTTACAATGTTTAAATTGTGTCCCTAGTACAAAGTATGGCGATAATATTTTATTTTGGGTTAGGGCTGAAGGAGTTTCAAAAATAATGAAAATGTATTTAATTTTTCTATGGTAAGTGAATAATGGTGTATTTGGAAGTAGTTTTAGTTTTTGGCCACAAGATGGTGCTATACGTACTCAGTTTTCTAAAAATAGAAAACAGAACCAAATATTTACGTTTATAGGTGTTTGTAAACAAGGACGTAGAAAAGCATGGCAGAAGTTGCTAAGTGGTTAAGGTGCGTACACACATCCAATTATGATTGGCCAATGAGTGGCCCATTTTACAGCTTCCATGTAGTATGAAGGTAAACAGATATTATATATTATGAACAGATTTTGTAGGTAAGCTCTCATACTACATGGAGGTAGAAAGATTGGCCAATCAAAATTGCATGTGTGGATGCCCCCTTTATAATATCACCAATCAAATGTGCTTTCTAAGAATTCTAACTTGGTCAATTCCAAACTGCTACAGTTTGTATTAAATTTGAAGGCAGGCTTATTGGCATCTGTAATGATAAGTAAGGAATTATCCTCGAAAGTGTCTCTAAAAGCTTTAAGATTTTCCGTGCATGATTGACCCGAATATAGCTGTTTATGGATGATCTCATAGTGCGACAATAGCCTCCGATACAATACAAACGCTAAATGCTATCCCTGGGTGATAGAGACCACCGTGCAGTATAAGTGCTGGTTAGCCACAAGTACAAAATGCCTGGGATCATAGTACTGTGTGCACAGGATTACCCAGAATCCTCCTGCCCCCTCCGCTCCTATAATTAGCTCATGTCCTTACCCAGAAACTATCTTTGAGCCTGAGGGTCAATTACGCGCTGTGTTGCATAGACTATGGCTCTTCCTTAGGTTTGCTGTACTGGGTTATTTCATTATTACTGACATAGCTTTCTAGATATCCACGTGCATGAGAAGCAGTCATGTGTCTAAGGCTACTGCCTTACGCTGAGTATATCAGCATAGTATAGACCCTCAGACTAGCACACATCCTGAAGTATTTCAGCAGATGGGCTTATCAGTGTCTTCGAACCAGGTAACAATCTCCTATTGTGCTCGGTAAACACGCTGTAATGTATCTACCTGGCCTAGATTCACTTTAATTATTATAACCACCCACTGCTGGTATCTCCAGGGTTGGTTCAGAAAACGGATGAATTATATCACCTATTTTTTTCAACTCAAGGATAAGGAGAAATCATTTTTGAAATAAACGGATAAGGGTCCATGGGCCATATGCAAATAACTCTTTCTCCTGAGTTTTCTCCTAGGAGATGAGTTTTCATTTTCAATGTATAATAACTTTTTAGCATTTTCCAATAAAAAAAATCCCAAAAAGTAAGTGAAAAAGTACTATTAAAATTATTTTGAGTATTTTTTTGCTTGCTGGTCATTGAAAAGGCCTTTTATTGACAAGTTTGAGAACATCACCTAGGAGAAAACTCAGGAGAAAAAAAGTTAATTGCATATGGTCCAAGGAGAGATAATTTGGCCTATATGCAATTAGCTTTTTCTCCTGAGATTTCTCCTAGGAGATCATTTTTCATCTTCTATGTAAAATAATATTTCAGCACTCTGTGGCCCATATGCAATTATTTTTTTTTCACCTAAGTTATCTCCTAGGAGATAAATTTAATCTTCTCTGTAAATTAAAGTTTTGGCATATTACAACTGAAAAAGTACCAAAAAGTTGGTGAAGAGGTAGTAAAAAAATATTTTGAGCATTTTCTTGCTTGCTGGTGGTTTAAATAGCATTTTATGACAGTGTATGAAAATATCACCTAGGAGAAAACTCTGGAGAAAAAGTTAATTGCATATGGGCCTATAACTGAAAAGTACCAAAAAGTAGGTGAAAAAGTACCATCAAATGATACTATTTTATTGCTTGCTGTGGTTTAAAAGGCATTTTATTGACAAATTGTTAAAATATCTCCTAGGCGAAAAAGTTATTTGCATATGGGCCCTTTATGAGATACATTATATAAGTGTCCCTATTAATTTAGGTTTATCTCCTGAGTTTTCTCCCAGGTGATATTTTTACACCTTGGGCCATATGCAATTCATTTTGTCTCCTGAGTTTTCTCCTAGGAGATAATTTTCAATTTCTCTTTAAAATAACTTTTCAGCATTTTATGTTTAAAAAATATACCCAAAAGTAGGTGAAAGATTACTTTCAAAATTATTTAGAGTATTTTCTTGCTAGCTGGTGGTTTAAAAAGGCATTTTTTTAAAGGTGTGAACATGTTACCAAGGACAAAACTTAGGGAAAAAAGTGAATTGCATATGGGCCCTTGTCAATAAAATGCCCTTTAAGCCACCAGTAGGCATAAAACTACTTAAAATAAATTTGAAAGTACTTTTTCACCTACTTTTTACTATTGTTTCAATTTCAAATTGCTGGGAAATAACTCAGGAGAAAAGTAAATTGCATAGGGGCCAAAGAGAGATAACGCATGAGAAGAAACAGATAAAATAGATAAACTGTGAGCTAAAAAGGTTAAAGGTTTATTCACAAGATGTATCTGACAAATGATCTCTCCTCACCTGTCTTAATTCATGATTTATCTTGTTTATCTCTTAAATTATCTCCCTTTGTAGTAGAGGTGAAAAATAAGTAAGGTGAGATGACTAATGAGATATGTTTGTGAACCAACCTCTATGCATGAAAATTGTAGATCAAGGGATTAGTCTCTCTGTCCAGAAGCCTATGGTGACCTTGATTCTTTAAGAAGAATTAAGTCTTGAAAACTCGAAAAAATAAGTCTTGAAGTTTTTTTTTATTGTCCGAACTTACTTTCCCTTCTCTTTTGTATCTAGCCACCTCCGGAACTTACTCCTCAGACGTCTCTCCAATATGAAGAGGAAGGAGATGTCATCCAGGCCCTTGTTGTGGAGAGATTTGAAGATATTCTTCAGGATTCTCATCCTCGAAGCCCAACCGAGCTTGGCAAGAGCTACAGCGAAGAAGACTTCCAGTGTAAGTTGGGTTTGCCATTGTATAGAGAATGTTTAGGATGACAGATGGCAGCAGTGGTGAATCAGAAACATAGTCAGAGAGGCTGGGGAAGCGTGAGTGATAGGGGGCTAAAATGGATGGGGGTGATGGGGGAGGAAATTGAATGAGTGATATTGATGCCAGTGGTGTTCAAATATTACCAAAGACAAGAAGACAGCAATAGTGTCAGGCTATTCAGGTTTTTCAGGTATAGTGTCACGTTATTCCAACCTCATGTGTTCTGCTCTTGGTCAGGCAGTCTTCCACCATCCCCTTCAGTGACAGGGTAACCCCTCCCCCCACCCGTCCAGGTTTCGCCAAGATAGAAACTGCTCCTTCCTCCCTTTAGTGTTCCCTCATTGTATTTCTCCTCGCTACATTTCTCTTCTCATAGTGCATCCCTTTAGAGTCCCCTCATATTGATTCCCATCACCTCAGCGCCCCCTTGTAATGTCTACCTTTAGTTGCCCCTCATATTTTCTGTCTTTGGTGCTCCCTTATAGTTTCCCCCTCATAGTGTCCCCTTTCATAACAGTGTCCCCTACTATAACCCCTTCATAGTGTCTGTCTTTACTTCTAACTAATAGTTCACCCTCCTTACATGGGGTCCCCCTTTAGTGCCCCTTATAGTTAGCTCCCTTATAGTGTATCCCTTTACTTGTCTGATAATTGGGCCTTTTAACCTCTTTAAGACTCTGTGTCTATGTCCCCAGTAGGGCCCCATCAATATGTCCCCCATCAAGTGCAGAGTGGGTAATGGGAATTAGTATTAGAATGAGTGTTGGACATGGGGAGTAAAGAAAGTGATGGCAAATGGGGTGTAGAGTGAGTGATGAGAGAGGGTACTCATAGGGATGGAGGCATCCAAGTGTAAAACACTATTCTATAGACTTCTAATATGTAAAAATAGAGGTAATCTCTTACCTCTCCAGTCGATAGGATACCAGTAGGCCCCCATATCCTGTCTACTCTGCTTTAATGCACTGTGTATTGACCCAAGGAAGTGGGCTGATACTCTCGAAACGTGTTGTCCTTTTTCTGGATAAATATTTTTCCAGTACTACTGGTGTCCTATCTTCTCGAGGTTTCCTCTTTATTTAAATATTAGAAGTCTATAGAATATTCTTATACACTTGGGCGCTTCTATCCTTACGAGTATCTAGCTAAACCTTCTTTGGTAATAGTTTATTTCACAAAACTAAAAAACCCAGGAGAGTGACCATCCAGCAGGACCTGGAAAACCGAAAGGGGACGATTAATTTCCCATGGGCTTATGCGGTTGTGAGTATAGCTGTATATACTTACAATTCTCTAAAATCTCTATGATACTGCACCATTGGGGTCCTGGTATCTCTTCTTGTCTAGCTGTTCCTAAGTACGAGGTAACTACAAGGATCACCGAAATCTCCCTATGATGAGAAAGGGGGGTGTAGAGTGAATGAGTCCTCTTTCATTTGAACCATGACAAAACAAACACAGTCAAATTTATTGCACATCTAAGTCGCATCATTGATAATGTCTGGCTGAAGTGGTAACAGAATCCTCCATTTCTCATCTAGTGGTGGTAATTTTATTTCAGATCATCGCCAGTCATCTCTACACATCCACCAGCCTCTTTCGTCCCACCTCCCCCCTGATGCCAGCCGGGACCTTCGCAAACACAAGAAGAAGAAGAAGAAAAAGAGACGGACTTCAATGCCTGGAGACACCCCAGGGACCATCCAAGAGAGGGAGGAAGACGAGGAGGAAGAAACCGATGGTGACAAGACACCTGATGAGGGAACCGAATCATCAGAGCTACAGGTTTGTCACATGTGTTCAGCCTCTGATATGGCGTGTTCTCAGCATAGACAGTTCAGTTCTTACAGCCAATTTCAGAATTAAAAAGCATAAACTATCTAGGGGTATGATATCTCTCTTCTGACACGTTCCCTTTGCAGTTCTTTCCAGTGCAGGATGATGTCTCTCAGAGAAATTCTGGGGTGGCGCCGAGTTTCTCTATAGATCCGGGAGCCAAGGACCCCAAGTCGGAGACAGCTGGGTAAGTGGACAATGACTTCATAGCTGTATGGTGGACTTCATAGTATTGCTTTCCACTTAAACATGATACACAAAACTTGATTCTCAATGTTTCTCCAGTCATTAAAAAGGTCATGGTATCTTGGTGTCATTCGTTCCCCACCATGATCGATACCCAATAACCAATAATCTCTACTCACTTCATATACTGAACTCCTTTTTTTGTTTGCAGGGAAGACCAGGGAACCACAAGTAGTCCGACTGGTGATGGAGGCAGCATCTCACGCAATGCTCATCGACAACCGCCTCATCGCAGCTATAGCCTCACAGAACGTCGAAGAATTGGTAGCATGACCCATCCTGAGGACCCACGCTACCTTTATGTGCCAACAGATGAGAGTGAGGCCCAGACCTTGGCTTCAGCCGATCTGGACTACATGAAAAGTGAGTGTAAGGATATGAGGGGCCCCGGTAACTAGGAATCAGCGTCATAAACCATCATAATCCTCTGTAGTTATTCTCACATGTAGTAGATAGGGAGGGGAGGAGCACACGTAGGCAGGATGTAGCTCCACCCTTCCTGCCTCCAGGACAATTACAGTTAGCTTGTATAGGACAGCCAGGGAAGGAGATCAAAGTTTATTTAACAATAAATTATAATTTTGGGAAAGAATGAAAAGAGTGAAAGAGAGAGATACCAAATGGCAATCAGTGGCACCTTTCTCCCATGATAGGTCTCCAGGGTACACAGCGCTCGGTTCCTTGGTACCACCATCACAGACAACCTGAAGTGGGAATTGAACACCTCCGTAACTCAAAAGAAAGCCCAGCAGAGGCTGTTCTTTCTCAGGCAGCTGAGGAAGTTTGGAATGTCGCAGGAGCTAATGATCAGCTTCTACTCTGCCACCATTGAGTCTGTCCTTTGCTCCTCCATCATTGTCTGGTACTTTGGGGCTAACTCAAAGGACAAGCACAAACTACAGAGGGTAATCAGCGCTGCCGAAAAGATTATAGGGTCACCCCTGCCACCCCTGGACATCCTTCATTCATCTAGAATGAGGTCCAGGGCAAACAGGATCACTCAAGACCCCTCTCACCCGGGCAGTTGCTTCTTCGACCCCCTCCCATTAGGCCGCCGGTATAGGACCATTTTCTTACCAAAACCACCAGACATAAAAACTCCTTCTTTCCCCAAGCGGTTGTCCTACTTAATTCATGCACTCTCCCAACTGTCATCCCCTAATCACTCCATGGACCGGGTTGAAGTTGAGGTTGCTATTTTGCATCACCGATCCACACTAACTGCTGTACTGTCTGTCAAAATTGCTGTTGTGTCTATGTAGCTTTATCTGTGCCATGCTGATGTTATATGCCAATTGCCGTGTGTCCACAAAAAATTCCGGGTGCGGTTCCCGCCGCACTTGGCGAATAAAGGTGATTCTGATTCTGATTCTGAACAGTGGTCCTCTTCTGCGCTCTTCTTTTCCTCCATCTGAGTGAAGATGCGTGTTCTGCTCAACTTTGCGACATGTTCATTTAACAATATTTCCTGAGATCCTTCAGCAGATGGGTTGTATCTTCGTGTCCCTCTTTAATCTTAGACCTGTACATATATCTCTAACAACTCACACTTCTTGTATAACAAGGCTACATATAGCCATCCTCTGCCTCCATGGACCACCCATATCTCTTCATTTGTGCCTCCTGGGGGTCTAATACACCATTCAGTTTACCCGAACTTCTACTGCCTCATTCTTTCCAGATTTGTAATACTACATCTGATGTCTCTTCAGATTTCCTAATCCTAATTCCTAATCCAGTGACTCTTCATGTATTGCAACCAGTGTCTCTCTAGACATTTTACTATTCCACACAATGTCTGTCCAGATTTATAGGCCCATATGCCCATATGCAGTTGAAAGAGTACCAAAAGGTAAGTGATAAAGTGCTGTCAACATTATTCTATTATTTTCTTGCTTGCTGGTGGCTTAAAGAGAACCCGAGGTGGCATTGTATTACGTTAGTGGGGCACAGAGGCTGTTTGGGCACACTAACACCAGCCTCTGTTGCCCCATCGTGTGTCTCAAAGACCCCCCTGCTCGCCGCTATACTCCCCGCAGTGCTGGCGAAACACAGCGCGTCGCCAGCACAATGTTTACTCTAGCGCTGTCTGTCAGCGCCGCTGACCAACCAGCCTCTGTGCCCCACTAACGTAATACAATGCCACCTCGGGTTCTCTTTAAAGGGAATTTTATCAACAAGGGTCCATATGCAATTCACTTTTCTCTTGGGTTTTCTCCTAAGTTATATTTACAGCGTGTCATAAAATGCACTCTAAACCACTGGCAAGCAAGAAAATACTTAAAATAATTTTAATAGTACTTCTTTCACCAACTTTTTGGTACTTTTTCAATTGTAAAATGCTGAAAAGTTATTTTAAAGAGAAAATGAAAATGATCTCCTAGGAGATAACTCAAGAGAAAAAGTTAATTGCATATGGGCCAAGGTGTGAAAATATCACCTAGGAGAAAACATAGGTGAAAAAGTGAATTGAATACGGGCCCAGTTTTTCCTGGGAGATAATTTTTCATCTTCAATTTAAAATAACTTTTCAGCACTTTTCAACTAAAAAAAGTACCAAAAAGTAGGTGAAAAAAGTTAAATCAAAATTATTTTGAGTATTTTCTTGCGTTCTGGTGGCTTAAAGGGCATTTTATTGACAAGTTTAAAAATATCACCTAGGAGAAAACTCAGGAGAAAAAGTGAATTGCATATGGGCCAGTGTGATAAAATGCATTTTAAACCCCCAGCAAGTAAGGAAATACTCAAAATAATTTTGGTAGTACTTTTTAAAAAGCTTTTGGGTACTTTTTCAATTGTAATATGCTTAAAAGTTATTTTAAAGGGAAGATGAACGTGATCTCCTAGGAGATAACTCAAGAGAAAAAATGAATTGCAATACAGGCCATAGTGTCTCATCCAGAACGCTATGCAATTCATTAACTTTTTCTCTTGAGTTTTCTCCTAGGAGATACTTTTTTATCTTGTCTTTAAAATGATGTTTAAACCACCAGCAAGCAAAAAATACTCAAAATTATTTTGATAGTACTTTTCAATCTACGGTACTTTTTGTCACTTTTTCGATTGCAAAGATCTGAAAAGTTATGAAACAAGAGGAGAAAATATCTCCTGGTAGAAAAGTCAGGAGAAAAACTGAATTGAAAAAGGACTTCAGGCCCATATGCAAATTACCTTTTTACCTGAGTTTCCTCCTAAGTGATAATTTTTCATCTTCTCTTAAAATAACATTCCAGCATTTCCCAATTGAAAAAGTACCAAAAGTAGTAGAAAAAAATACTATCAAGATGATTGTGTGTATTTTCTTGCTTGTCTAAAAGTCATTTTATTGACAAGGTGTGAAAATATAAACTTGGAAAAGGAGAAAAAGTTAATTGCATATGGGCCCCAGTGTTTTTTTCAGAATTCTCGAACCAATCTCCTAGATGATATTTTCACACCTTATCAATAAAATGTCTTTTAAGCCACCAGCAAGCAAGAAAATACTCATACTTGATTCTCTCGACGCCAGATGACCAAGGCCTCAATTCATCAAGACTTCTTAAATCAATTACCGACAGCTCGGTAAAATACCAAACTCGATAAGTTGATTTCAGGATTCATCAAAGTTATCTACAGCAGTTAGCGAGCATTCGGTAATCATTCGGTAATGATGCGGTAAAACAGAAGAAAGTGCAATTCATGAAAATGAAAGTGGGCGTGGTTTAGCGTTACATTTAGGATTAGTTATCTCCTTCACTGCTCTGTCGTTATTCATGTCAGATCATTGCTGACAGAGAAGATGGAGACATTTGAAGTGGTTATGTATCAGCTGAGAGTGATTCAAAGGCGCAGAAGGGCAAGAATAAGGTCTAGAACCATATCAATTTGCAAGAGAATAGATTTATTTGCTATACCAGGACATCTGCATTTCTCTTGAATCATCTTGTAAGAGAACACAGTCAGTGCCAGGGTTAACTAATTTGCTAGCTGCACTACATTTCTTCAGAAAAGGCTCCTATCAAGCCGTAGCTGGTGAAATTGTGGGATTGTCCCAAGCCACTCCCAGAATCCTGGTCCAGGTGTTAAGCCCTATTCAGAATGTTGCTACGTGGTGTTCAAAGGACTGCCTTTTACCCACAATTCCAGGGGAATCTTATGGCCTTGTGTTAAATTACCGCTGTAAAATGGAAATAGACACATTACCGAATGGTTACCGCATTGTTATCGAAATCACACCGAATGTGGAAAAACCTTGATGAATACAACTAGATATCGATAAACTTCGAATTCGGCAATTTAACGAACTGGAAAAAGTTATCTCAAAGACGGTGATGAATCGAGGCCTTAGTCTCCATTCCTTTTATCTTCAGGCTTCTTTGCATTTGTTTATCAGCCTCAAACGTGGAATGACCCCATAGCAATAAAAAAAATACAAGGACTTTTTTTTAGAACTCTACTGCTCATCTACCACTTCCTGTGCTCTGCTGATCTGTAGAATAAAGAGGTCCTTTTGGGTTATCCCAACTGCTTCTAACTCTGTCATTCTTCATTTGTCAGGTCATCGGTTTGAGGACCTCCCAGCTGTGCGGAGACATCTGGTGCGTAAGACCAAAGGCCCAGTGATCCACATCAACAAGGACCACAAAGAGAGGCAGCCGCACAGGAAAAGTGTCACACTACAACCACACGAGGTAAGTTCCATGTGTTTTTGTGTGACAATGTAAGAAGAAGGCTGTACGTCTGACAGATGTTCCGTACATTGAGTTTGTGTCAGCGATAAACTTTTGTCTAAATATGTATAACACCCACCAGGTGTTTGTAGAGCTGAATGAGCTGGTTCTGGACAAGCACCAAGAGCTACAATGGAAGGAGACGGCCCGGTGGATCAAGTTTGAGGAAGACGTTGAATCAGAGACGGACCAATGGGGGAAACCACACGTGGCTTCTCTCAGCTTTCGCAGTCTGCTGGAGCTACGACGCACATTGGCTCAAGGTAAGCACAATTGCAGGGAGTGCAGGAGGTGGATAGCCATATAATACAGAGAGCAAAGTAATGGGTGGTTACAAGGTGCAGGGAATGCATTGGCACGTTTTAAATAGAGCTGAAAGAAGTACAGCAGGTGGGTAGTCATATGGGAAAGAGCAAAGTAGAAGGTAATACAGGGCAGGGACTGCAAATAGTGGGTGGCCACGTAGTGCAGAAGGAGAAGAGTGGCCAGTGAAGATGGTGCATGGTCATATGGTTCATAGGATGCAAGGAGTGTAGACATGGGTAGAAATATGGTGCATGATGAGGATCAAGGGTGTGGTTGACCTTATAGGACAGGGACTGTAAGAGGTGGGCTGTAGTCACATGGTAAAGGAATGCAGAGGATGGGTAGTTATATTAGTGCACAAAGTGTGAGAGGTGGAAGAAAGGCATATGGTGCCAGGAGTGCTTGTCATATGATGCAGAGAGTGTTGAAGGTGGGTGGAAAGCATATGGTGCAAGAAGTGCAAATATGGGGGTTAAATGGTGCAAGGGGTGCAAAAAGCAGGTGGTGGCCATATGATTCAAGCAGTGTGGGAAGTGGATGTTGGCCACATGGTGCAGGAGTACAGAAAATGGTTACTCATGTGGTACAGAGAGTTGGCTGAATGCTGGGTACAGATGAGCGATGATAGCACGATGGTAAAGGAAGGCATGGGGCTCGATTCACAAAGCGGTGATAACTCAGTTATCACGCCTAAAAGACTTTAGGCGTGATAACCTTTGCACCAGCAAAGTTATCACCGCTTTGTGCTCTAACTCGCGCGAAGTTTCCGCGCGTACGTGCGCGCGCAAAGTCCCATAGGGCTTAATGGGCACTTCGCGCGAAGCACGGTGCGCTGCGCGCGCTCAAAACTTTGCGCGCGGGAGTTCGCGCGAATTCCTTCAGATCACGCCTAAACTAAGTTTAGGCGTGATAAAGGGCTTTTCACAGGCGTGCAAAGTGTTTTCACTGCTTTGTGAATCAGGCCCATGGTGACACTGAAGTAAATATCACATTTTCTCTCTTGGCAGGAGCCGTTCTGTTAGATTTGGACCAAAGAACGCTCCCAGGAATTGCCCATCAGGTTGTGGAACAGATGATCATTAGTGACCAGATAAAAGCAGAGGACCGAGCCAATGTGCTGAGAGCTCTGCTCCTAAAACACAGGTACACGGACTGACATACATGATACACAGTGGCAGCTGTTTTCAAACAATTCAGTAAATAGTTTTTATTAATCAAGAAACTTCCTAGAAATTTCAGTATTTTGCCTTTAAAGTGACTCTGTAACTAAAATTACAACGTTTTTTCTACCATCCTACAAGTTCCTAAACCTATTCTAATGTGATCTGGCTTGCTGCAGCTCTTTCTACTATAACCATCTCTGTAATAAATCAATGTATCTTTCCCCTGTCAGACTTGTCGGCCTGTGTCTGGAAGGCTGCCAAGTCCTTCAGTGTTGAACTGTTCCTCTATGCACACTCCAGTGTGTGTTTTATTTACATAAGCCAGCAGCTTCTCTGCTATCTTATCAGTGATAGAAGAGAGCTGGATAAAAATCCTCCTCTGGAGGCTGTGAAAGGAGCTGGTCTGTCACATACTGAGGAATTAACGACATAGGCAGAGCTGTCTGCAGGAAGCCTGTAATGTTCAGTGCATGAGAGAAGCTGGGGACAGAAGGTAAACACACACAAGTGATCTCTTGAGATTCAGAAGTAAGGCTGTATACAGCCTGCTTGTGTATGAATGTATTTTCTATGTGTGGACATACTGTACATCAACCTACTTCCTGTTTTGGTGGCCATTTTGTTTGTTTATAAACAAACTTTTTAAAACAGCTTTTGACTACTTTTAATGCGGCGGGGAGCGGTGAAATTGTGACAGAGGGTAATAGGAGATGTCCCCTAAGGCACTGGTATGTTTACTTTTGTGCGATTTTAACAATACAGATTCTCTTTAACATAGCAGCAAACTTCTTGGTAAGCATTATTCCATCAAATTTGTGAAGGTCTCCCTGTAAAGGATTGCTCCAGGAGTCCTGGAGAGCCTGCCGCAGTTCCCCTGCAGACTTTGGGTGTCTTACTGGCTTCTGTTTCAACAAATAATCCTAGATTAAATTAGACGATGCTTAGATCAGGGCTCTATAGGGGCCATACCACTTGATGTTAGATAAGGGCTCATTGGGGACGATACCATCTATTGGATATTAGGGCTGTGTGGGGGCCATACCATCTGTTGCAAGATCAGGGCTCATTGAGAATGATTCCATCCATTGTCATTGAGAATGATACCATTCATTGGACATTAGGGCTATGTGGAGGCTATACCATCCCTTGTAAGAGCTTGGTTGTGTGGGGGCCATACCACCTGTTGTAAGATTAGTGCTCATAGGGGCAATGCTGTCTTTTCAATCTTAGGGCTCTTTGGGGGATTGGGGGCTCTTGGGGGATGCAGATTCTTCTTTAATTAGGCACTTAGGCAGTGTGTTTGACGTCACAATGAAGTTCATAAAAATAGATGTCTTCCTAAAAAGTACTGTATGATGGATATTACTCATTGTGGGTGCCACCGATTTTCTTCAGTGTAGCAAATTAACAATTAGCTTTGGAATGGAAAGATGTCTAGAACTGCCAGATGTCACTGGGATTCTGGTAAACCCATGTAAAATCTGGAGAAGTGTTATCAGAAGCAGCTTCATGGAACAGATGTGGACAAAAAGCCATTTAGCTGAGGTAGAAATGAAAGATTATCCTACCAAAGAAAGCTGAAGCTCTGGTGCAGAAAAAGGGCAGCTGGTGCTCTGAGTTAAGGACTAAAAATATGAAATCTGGCTTAAACAGAAGAGCTGGAGAATGTAGATGAATGTCTGCAGACAGACAGTGAAGCATGGTGGAGGGTGAAGGACTGCTGCAAGATTGCAGCTGCATTTCCTTAAGTAGAATTGGTGTAACAAAGAGTAAAATGGCTTCTATATAACTTTATAGGAGGCTTCTTGATTATCATATAAAAAAACAAAAAACTATTCATAGTGTTATCATTGAAAAGATTCCCAGTTTTTTTTTCATTAGTTGCACAGTTCTTTACTTGCCGTGAAAACAGTGCATGCATGAATGTCTGGTGACCAGGTGTGGGTGTTTTGTACTGAAGGACGTGTATTGGTTTTCAGTCACCCAAGTGATGAGAAGGATTCATCATCATTCTCAAGGAATATTTCTGCGGCCAGTCTGGGATCTCTACTCGGACACCACAGCACCAATCATATTAATCAGCACAGTGAACCCAACTTGACAGATCCCCTGATGGGTGGAGATCCCTCAGAACAAGAGACAAGGATCGATGTAGACCGGGAGGTAAGATGTATAGGGTGGGATGTTGGAGTTATGGAGGATTAACATTTATCTGTATAACCTGTAGGGGGTAAGTAAAAGAAGTAGGATGGGGCATGGGGATGGTAAGGAAACACGTGGCTGTATCATCTGTAGAATGCAAAGTGATGTGTATAGGATGGGTGGCCAGGGAAGAAGGCGACATGTACTGTAAGTGTCTGAATAACTTTCAGAGATTGTAATTTGGGATTGGTGGTAAAGAAGGGGAGTGGGACTGTTGTTAAAGAAGTGCAGTGGGACTGAGGGTAGAGAGGTGGAGTGGGGTTCTGGGTAGGGAGAGGGAGTGTAACCAAGAGTAGAGAGGGGCAGTGGAAGTGTGGTTAGAGGGGGCAGTGGGGCTGGGGTTGGAGAGGAGGTGTGGGACTGGGAGTAGAGAAGGGGAGTGGAACTGGGAGCAGAGGGGGCAGTGTGTCTGGGAGTTGACATCGGGAGTGGGACTAGGGGTAAAGAGGGGGAGTGGGGGGTGGGACTAGGAGTTGAGAGTGGGACTGGGACTGGCGGTAGAGAGGGGGAGTGGGACTGGGAGTAGAGGGTTTGGGAGCTGGGGTTGTCAGAGGGTAACGTGACTGTACATATATGTGTCTCTGCAGAGAGAATCCCTCCCATCTCTACCCACAATGCATCGCTCCAAATCCAAACATGAACTGAAGCTGATGGAAAAAATCCCTGATGATGCGGAGGCCAGCGTGGTGCTTGTCGGTGAGTGCCAGTGTTTATTATAACCGTTGGGGCAGACATGTTTGTCTTTAGTTTTGCCAGAACCCAAAAAACGAACCGTGGTGTGCCAAAATATGCAGAAGGCCTCCTGTTATTATGTTAGTCATAGTCCGCTCTATAGTTAAGGCTCTAGGTACATCCCTACACTACATGAACCCTATAGCTGAAACTCTGAGTATACAGTGGCTTGCAAAAGTATTCGGCCCCCTTGAAATTTTCCACATTTTGTCATATTACTGCCACAAACATGAATTAATGTTATTGGAATTCCATGTGAAAGACCAATACAAAGTGATGTACGCGTGAGAAGTGGAACGCAAATCATACATGATTCCAAACATTTAAAAAAAATAATTAACTGCAAAGTGGGGTGTGCGTAATTATTCAGCCCCCTGAGTCAATACTTTGTAGAACCACCTTTTGCTGCAATTACAGCTGCCAGTCTTTTAGGGTATGTCTCTACCAGCTTTGCACATCTAGAGACTCAAATCCTTGCCCGTTCTTCTTTGCAAAACAGCTCCAGCTCAGTCAGATTAGATCAGTGATGGCGAACCTTTCAGAGGCCGAGTGCCCAAACTGCGACCTAACATCGACTTATTTATCTCCGAGTGCCAATGGGGGGGGGGTTTGCCGAAAAATGGGCGTGACCATGATATTGTATGGGCGGAGCTAACGTAATGATGTAACAGCGAGGCATAAGAAAGCATTGTTTCCGCCATGATGTGGTGAAACGAGGATTCGCATCAAGGGTGTGCAGAGACTGTATGATGCTATTTATACCCGCCGTAACCCCAAAGCAGCAAATATAGCCAACTATGACAATTAAGGGCTCATTCACACTATGTGCTGCGCTGTCAGTTTTGACGCAACGCACATAATGTAAGATTCATATGGTAACATGAAAGTCAATAGACTTCCATGTTACCATTCACACTACAGGTGTGCGTTCCCATGCGTTACGTTGTAACGCATCTGGGAACATTTTAACGCACAACGCATACGTTTTCCCGATGGGTACAGCTGCCGACGTCCACGCTTTTGCGCACCACAACGATCACTGTGCGTTGGCAGCGCATGCATGAAATCGCATTCGTGCATACGTTCTGAAGTGTGAATGAGCCCTTAATAATAAATGCAGCAACAGTTACCCCAGACACAAGAAAATAAACGCAATGTGTGCAACATTTCAGCAGAAAACAAATGCAGTGGGCCACATTTCACCAGAAAATAGACGCAGTGGGCCACATTTCACCAGAAAATAGACGCAGTGGGCCACATTTCACCAGAAAATCATGCAATGTGGGCCACATTTCACCAGAAAACAAATGCAGTGGGCCACATTTCACCAGAAAATAGACGCAGTGGGCCACATTTCACCAGAAAACAAATGCAGTGGGCCACATTTCACCAGAAAATAAACGCAGTGGGCAGCATTTCACCAGAAAACAAATGCAGTGGGCCACAATTCACCAGAAAATAAACGCAGTGGGCCACAATTCACCAGAAAACATACACAGTGGGCCACATTTCACCAGAAAACATACGCAGTGGGCCACAATTCACCAGAAAACATACGCAGTGGGCCACAATTCACCAGAAAACATACGCAGTGGGCCACAATTCACCAGAAAACATACGCAGTGGGCCACAATTCACCAGAAAACATACGCAGTGGGCCACATTTCACCAGAAAACATACGCAGTGGGCAGCATTTCATAGTAAATAAACACAATGTGGGAAACATTTTAGCAGAAAATAACACAGTGGGCCGCATTTTACCTGCAAAAAAAAGTAATGTACTCACCTGACAGAAGTCTTCCCTCTCGGCTGGGCTCTGGCGCGCATCTCCCCCGGATCTTCTGCAGCTGAGTCTCCCGCACTGCCGCTGACAGGCAGAGTGCAGGGCTACGGGAAGATGGCGCCCAAAGCCCTGTACTGGAGACACAAATAGTCTCCAGTACAGGGCTTCGGCAGCCATCTTGCCGTAGCCCTGGTCTGCCTCCCGGGAGACTGCGGGGCTGCGGGCTATGAACTGGCACGGCGGCGTCTAGTAGACGCTGCGGCCAGTTCATAAGCAGCGGTGGCGTGCCAGCAAATTAGGCTACGCGTGCCGGGCCCGGCACGTGTGCCATAGGTTCGCCACCGCTGGATTAGATGGACAGCGTTTGTGAACAGCAGTTTTCAGATCTTGCCACAGATTCTCGATTAGATTTAGATCTGGACTTTGACAGGGCCATTCTAACAGATGGATATGTTTTGTTTTAAACCATTCCATTGTTGCCCTGGCTTTATGTTTAGGGTCGTTGTCCTGCTGGAAGGTGAATCTCCGCCCCAGTCTCGAGTCTTTTGCAGACTCCAAGAGGTTTTGACTCCAAGTATTTGGCTCCATCCATCTTCCCATCAACTCTGACCAGCTTCCTTGTCCCTGCTGAAGAGAAGCACCCCCAGAGCATGATGCTGCCACCACCATATTTGACAGTGGGGATGGTGTGTTCTGAGTGATGTGCAGTGTTAGTTTTCCGCCACACATAGCGTTTTGCATTTTGGCCAAAAAGTTCCATTTTGGCCTCATCTGACCAGAGCACCTTCTTCCACATGGTTGCTGTGTCCCCCACATGGCTTGTGGCAAACTGCAAACGGGACTTCTTATGCTTTTCTGTTAACAATGGCTTTCTTCTTGTCACTCTTCCATAAAGGCCAACTTTGTGCAGTGCACGACTAATAGTTGTCCTATGGGCAGATTCCCCCACCTGAGCTGTAGATCTCTGCAGCTCATCAAGAGTCACCATGGGCCTCTTGACTGCATTTCTGATCAGCGCTCTCCTTGCTTGGCCTGTGAGTTTACGTGGACGGCCTTGTCTTAGTAGGTTTACAGTTGTGCCATACTCCTTCCATTTGGTCTTTCATGTGGAATTCCAATAAAATTGATGCATGTTAGTGGCAGTAATGTGACAAAATGTGGAAAACTTCAAGGGGGGCCGAATACTTTTGCAACCCACTGTATGCTTTTAGTATATGAGCCCTATAGCTGAGGCTTTGGGTATCTTTGTAGTATTTGTGTATCTGGAACTTCGGTTACATCCATGCTGTATATGAGCTCCATAAGGTGGCTTTGAGTAAAGTATATCTCAGCAGTACGTGAGCTCTATGGCTAAGGCTCTGGGAATGTCCCCATAGTACATGAGCTCTATGAAGTGCATCACATTGCTAGGTTATTCACGTTGCTGCTTTGTTCACTGTTTATTGTGGTAGCATTATTCCACACTGAGCCATATATCATATGTGATACTTGGATACATATTGTATTTCCTGCACATAGTAAGGAAATCTATTATATCTACAAAGACTGAGGGTGCCTACACACACCCAATTTTGATTGGCCAATGATTTGCCAATCTTACCAACTCTGTATTATAAGAGCCAACAGTTTTTGAAAACTATGAACTGTGTAGGTAATCTCTCATACTACATGAAGATGGTAAATTGGTCATTGGCCAATCAAATTTGGATGTGTGTATGCACCCTAAAGCTTGGTACACACTTTCAATTATGATTGGACACATCACTGACCTATTTTACCACTTTCAGGTAGTATGAGAATCAACAGATCTTGAATACTATGAGCATTTTGTGTAGGTAAACCTCATACTACATGGAGGTGGTAAAAGTGGTATCTGATTGGCCAATTATAATTGAAAGTGTTTGGTACTTGGTACACACTTTCAATTATGATTGGACAATCGCTGACCAATTTTACCAGCTCCATGTATGAGAGTTTACCTACACAATCTGTTCATAGTAACAACGGATAACCAGGATCTCAATTCTTTCCACTCACAAAAGATGGCACCTTGATTAGTGAGATCTATGGATTCCCATATGGATATTTCATCTCAAGAGATCATATAGGAGAAACTGGCCTCTTGTTTCCCTGCCATCTAGCTGGATCTAGAGTTCAGTAACAGTTCCTTGAACACAGCGTCATGCATTCACAAATAGCATCATAATGTCCACCACTTTTTGTTTGTTACATCTTCTGCTTTGTTCTTCCAGGTTGTGTGGAGTTTCTTGAGCAGCCCACCATGGCTTTTATCCGTCTGCTGGAGGCGGTGGAGCTGGACTCTGTACTGGAAGTTCCCATTCCAGTGCGGTTCCTCTTCGTTCTTCTTGGTCCCAGGTCATCCAATATGGACTATCATGAGATTGGAAGGTCCATCTCTACCCTTATGTCAGACAAGGTAACGTTCGGTCCCCTTCATCTTTGCCATATTGTTTTATCTACTTGCCATCCTCTTCCACCCTTGTCTGGTTTGACTGAACACCTGCTACAGTTACATCTTCATCATTAATGTCAACTCATTTCTTGCTGTTCATCCAGACCTGCTCTTTCCAATTCCATCTGTTTTCCCAAACTGTATTTCATGTCTGTGGCTTGACATGTTCTGCCTCTGGACCTATCTCCATTGTGTCTTCATTTAATGTTTCCATCTTATATCCAAAACACGTCATTGTGTGTCTACCAGCCGTTCAGCCTCTCTATTCATTTACTGGGTGGAGGTACCAAGAAATCTACAAAATAATTAAAAACAATTTAAAAAGGACAGGTAATCTTGCCTTACCTCCTTTTAAAGATACAAACCAGGAGTAGACAGGGGAATTCTTTAATTTTATTGCACACAAAAAAAAAATCACAACATGTTTCGCAGGACCGTCCCGCTTCTTCAGATTTATGACGGTAAAGTGCCAACGGCTAGGATTTTCTAGTCTCGAGCGCCTCTGTTTTTCTGTCTGGCAGCCACCCTTCCTTCTTCCTTTTCTAACCGGCTTTTGGTTTGGTTGGTTTTTTTACTAATTTTGTATTGTCCTGAATGAAAGCTACAAATTAGCTCCTTTGACATAACTTCTTTTCCATCTTCAGATTGTGTATCATGTAGTCCTGCATAGAAGAGGTTTGTAGGAAGATTGAGACTAAGAACTGGATAGATAGAAGAATGAAGGGAGAGACAGTACAATTAAAGCAGACAAAGAAGGAATCTATGGAGGAAGGTAGCAAGGAGGATAAATTATTCTAGGATGAGGGAGAATTAGGAAGAGGCGGTGAGTAGCAGATATCCTGAACACTGTGGATGGACAATGAAGTGGACTGATGGTAGAAGGGTCAACAGGAAAGACTTTGATTATTTCTGCAGTGTTGGAAGTACAAAGCAGATGAAAAACAATCTTAGAACTATGGCATATTGTATGTTTGAGCAGTTTGTTGAATTATAAAGGTCTCTCATATTTTAAGGGCAGGCCACTCAGAGTGGGGGAACTCTGGGGGTACATCAGTTTAGCTCATCAAGGGAAGCCAATGTGGGCACATAAAGAATTAGGGTTATAGCGTAGCCTCCAGTTTTGCCTTTTATGAAGGCACAGTCCCTTTTTTGGAACCACATCCTTCTGTCTTTCTCTCTTCTTCATCTGTACCCATTTCAGGACTGATGTCCAGTTTTGCATAAATATTTGTATTTCTTTCTCTCTTTTTTGTTGTTGTATATTTGAAAATCAGCTTTATTCTTAACCACTATACATTTATATACTGTTAGTAGAAAGAAGAAAATAGATAAAATCAATCAGTGTGGTGTGACTCGGGATGGGGTAGGGAGTGATGGGCGTATGGTAATGGTTGTGGTGGGGGAGTGACTGGAGATGTGACTCGGGATGGAGTAGGGAGTGATGGGCGTATGGTAATGGTTGTGGTGGGGGAGTGACTGGAGATGTGACTCGGGATGGGGTAGGGAGTGATGGGCGTATGGTAACGGTTGTGGTGGGGAAGTGACTGGAGATGTGACTCGGGATGGGGTAGGGAGTGATGGGCGTATGGTAACGGTTGAGGTGGGGGAGTGACTGGAGATGTGACTCGGGATGGGGTAGGGAGTGATAGGCGTATGGTAACAGTTGTGGTGGGGGAGTGACTGGAGATGTGACTCGGGATGGGGTAGGGAGTGATGGGCATATGGTAACGGTTGTGGTGGGGAAGTGACTGGAGATGTGACTCGGGATGGGGTAGGGAGTGATGGGCGTATGGTAACGGTTGAGGTGGGGGAGTGACTGGAGATGTGACTCGGGATGGGGTAGGGAGTGATGGGGCGTATGGTAACGGTTGTGGTGGGGGAGTGACTGGAGATGTGACTCGGGATGGAGTAGGGAGTGATGGGGTGTATAGTAACGGTTGTGGTGGGGGAGTGACTGGAGATTTGACACTAGGTGGGGTAGGGAGTGATGGGGCGTATGGTAACGGTTGTGGTGGGGGAGTGACTGGAGATGTGACTCGGGATGGAGTAGGGAGTGATGGGGCGTATGGTAACGGTTGTGGTGGGGGAGTGACTGGAGATGTGACTCGGGATGGGGTAGGGAGTGATGGGCGTATGGTAACGGTTGAGGTGGGGGAGTGACTGGAGATGTGACTCGGGATGGGGTAGGGAGTGATGGGGCGTATGGTAACGGTTGTGGTGGGGGAGTGACTGGAAATGTGACTCGGGATAGAGTAGGGAGTGATGGGGCGTATAGTAACGGTTGTGGTGGGGGAGTGACTGGAGATTTGACTCTAGGTGGGGTAGGGAGTGATGGGGCGTATGGTAACGGTTGTAGTGGGGGAGTGACTGGAGATGTGACTCGGGATGGAGTAGGGAGTGATGGGGCGTATGGTAACGGTTGTGGTGGGGGAGTGACTGGAGATGTGACTCGGGATGGGGTAGGGAGTGATGGGGCGTATGGTAACGGTTATGGTGGGGGAGTGACTGAAGATGTGACTCGGGATGGAGTAGGGAGTGATGGGGCGTATAGTAACGGTTGTGGTGGGGGAGTGACTGGAGATTTGACTCTAGGTGGGGTAGGGAGTGATGGGGCGTATCGTAACGGTTGTGGTGGGGAAGTGACTGGAGATGTGACTCAGGATGGGGTAGGGAGTGATGTGGTGTATGGTAACGGTTCTGGTGGGGGAATGACTGGAGATGTGACTCAGGATGTGGCGATGGACTGACTGGAGGTGTGCTGGTGCCAACTGGGGAAGTGACGGGAGGTGTGGCTGCAGCATGTGGTATGGTTATGGTTAAAGTGACACTGAAGCCAAAAAATGTATGATAAATGAATTGTATGTGTAGCACGGATAATTAATAGAACATTAGCAAAAAAAAAGGAGTCTCATATTTTTATTTTTAGGTGTATGCTTTTTTTTTTATAATATTGCATAATTCTCTAATATTTGCAGTTTACATACTACACTCTATTTTAAAGGATGAAACAAAGCAGAGCCTTTGAACATCCCTGCAGTAAAATCTTATCTGAAGTTGTCTTTCATTGTTTCTTTGATGTATAAGTGCTTCAGAAAACAGCACTCTGACTAGATTAATCAGAGAGCTCAGAGAATTTATTTTGCATAGATAACAAGTGCCTTTTCTGAACTCTTCCAGTACTGGAAATAATATGAGACTCCTATCTGCCCTACTAATGTTGTATTTCTTAGCTGTACTACACATACAATCCATTATCTCATAAGTTTGACTTCAGATTCCCTTTAAGGCACAACTTGAAGGCTTAATTTAGTCTTAGGGGAGAGACCTATAAGTCCAAACCAGAGTTGGTGGCCATGGCACAATAAGCAAAGGCTTTATTAAAGGTCACAAGTTGTGTTCCTTATCGCTCTTCTGAACTTATAGGTGAGTTGGCAGGTAGGTAGACAAGTATTACATGCATTACATGCAATTTCAATGATGACTCTCTCTTTTGTTTATTTGTCCAGCCACCTTTGTGTTGTGGCCTCAGCTTCCCAAGATCTTTACCAGTCCCGTCTTTTCCTTGATCTCCTCACCATGTTTCTGCTTTCTTCTGATTTTCCTTGTGGGATTCAGACCACCCTGTTTGGCCTCTCCTTGTTGTGCACCTGGTTGATCCTACCCATGTCTTTCCTCCCAGTCTTTTCATGAGGCAGCTTACTTCGCTGATGATCGCCAAGATCTCCTCAATGCCATTAATGCGTTCCTGGACTGCAGCGTGGTTCTTCCCCCCTCTGAGGTGATGGATGAGGAGCTCTTGCACTCAGTCGTCCTTTTCCAGAGAGAGATGCTGAGAAGACGCCACGGCCTGGAGAAGAAGTTGCCGGAAGTAACCCTTGTCCCAGAAGACAAAGGTGACACAGCCAATTCTCGTTCAATAATTCTCAGTATCTGATCAATGGAAATGTATGGTTCATGGTCCTTGTATCCTGCAGGGAAGTTAACTGGTTCAAAGAAACCAACAGTGGGCCTTGGGGGACAGTGTAGATAGACCTTTGACTTCAGTTCAGCTGTTATTTTAACTTAAGTTTCAGCGTACATCAACTGCAGGTCAGATGCAGTTTGGAGAAAGTTGTTTAACGTTTCCAAGTTCTTCAGTCTGAGATCAGGTTGGCATCAGAAAGCATGCTGAACTCAAAGCTTGGTACATACCTTCAATTTTGATTGGCCAATTTTACCTCCTCCCTGTAGTATGAAGGCCAACCAATTTTGAATACTATGAACAGATTATGTAGGTAAATTCTCATGCTATATGGAGATGGTAAAATTGGTCAGCGAATAGCCAAATGGTTGTGCGCCGGTGATTGGCTTTTCCATAGCAGGAGCTCGGCTACTATGAGGCCGAGTGTCAGCCACAGGGGATTGTATAGCTGGTGCTCAGCTATTATGCATTCAAGTGCCGGCTATCATTACTACACAGTGCCCGGTGAAGAAGTTAGGGTTAGGCGTAGATTGGGGGGGGGGGGGGGTAGCGTTAGGGATAGGGTAGTGAAGGTCAGATTTAATAATTAGGGTTAGGCATAGGTGTAGGAGGGTAAGTGTGAGGGGATATGGTGGGAAGGTTACATACAAGCGGCTGATAGTACAGTATCAGTAACTGGATATTACTATTCTTGTTACTGTTGACATCACCCAGCACCCAAAGTAAGAGGTGGCCTCATAATAAATACTGTGAAATAAGGTTTACTATTTATCTGTGCAATAAATGAAGCTGGATGGAAGGGATTTCTGAAGGTAAACAAAACACAGGAAATTTGATACTCACTTTACAAAATGTTCCTTTTCTAATGAAACTCCATGGCAACATATGACGGACTGATCCCTCCCCATAGTATGTTGCCATGGAAACACCAGAAAAAGAAACAAGTTAAAAGAGTTTTTCCTTACTGGTGGAACTCCGTGGCAGCATACTATGGGGAAAGGGGGGGTGGTAACCCATAGTATTACTCCATGGATGTACCTGGAAACTGTAGTTTAATTTTCAGGAATGCTTTACGGCCTGGGATCTATTTTATCTTTTTATGTCTCTGATTTTCTCACCCTCCTGTCTCTTCAGCTTTACTCATGAAAGCGGCTGAGTCAGACCAAGAAGAGGACGATCCCTTGCGTAGAACTGGAAAACCATTTGGGGGCCTCATAAGAGATATCAAAAGACGTTATCCAAAATATGTGAGCGATTTTCGTGATGCTCTGAATGCACAGTGCATGGCTGCCATCATCTTCATCTATTTTGCAGCTCTCTCCCCTGCAATAACTTTTGGGGGGCTTCTGGGTGAGTCCCCAATTCTTGCATGAAGACCGTCCTCATTCACTTTGTTAGTTATCACCCTCATGTCTTGTGTATGGTTTCTCCTTCAGCTTTTACACCCCCTGGATTTAACATGTCTGTTAGTACACTCCATCGTCTCCACACAACATACTGTATTAACTCATCACTTTCCGGGTTCCATCTCATCTTTCTCTGTCTGTTTCTTCCTCAGGTGAGAAGACAGGAGGACTCATTGGAGTTTCGGAACTAATCATTGGAACGTGCCTTCAAGGGGTGATATTTTGCCTGTTGGGGGCACAGCCACTACTAGTGGTTGGATTTTCTGGACCCTTACTGGTGTTTGAGGAGGCTTTCTTTATGGTGTGTATATAGTGTTACAAAGTGAATATTAGTGGGTCGGGAAGTGAAGAAGGGGGTAGGAGATTAAAACCAGTTTGAATGAGTCATAAAATAAAGAGCTGAAAGCCATTGGAGGAATCATAGTACAACTAATATCAAAATGGTGCACAAATTCTATGGCAGAACCGGTCTGAATAATTGGTTCCATAAACATATGGTGATCCAAAATCCAAAAACATTCCAAGACTGAAGAGGGTCCTCTTTATCAAGTTGTGGGATCATTGTTGGTCCTTCATAAGTAGTAGTAGTTCAAATCCTGGCTTGGGTCAGTTCCTATTCTGTACAAAGTCCTTGGGCAAGACTTCCTAACACTGCAGGGTGGCCCCTTGACCTTAGTGGCTGCAGCTCTTGAGGGCTTTATGTCCAACAGGAGAAAAGCACTCCTGTTGGACGTAAATGTTAGGATAATTATAAAGAGGACCCTGCTTCAACAGAAAGCTTTGTTGGATTATGGATCACTATGTGTTTATGGCTTTGACATAACAATAGTCCCATGACCCCTGCAGTTGCAGAGTGGCATGGGCGCTGAGGACCCACTCCTGTGGTGAAGTGCAGAGTATTGGTAGCAGAACATGATACTTTACCTGTTTCCAGCTTTCACTGCAAGCATGCTAGATACAGCCTACTTCCTTGCTGCTCCTGATGTCTGTCACATGATGTGCACAGACAGGCGTACCTGGGTAATATAGAACCTATTGAAAACACTGAAAATGCCCCCCCCCCCCTCTCCCGGTCAGAGCCCCCTTCCCCTCTAAAAACTGCATCCTTTCTCGAGTACTGTACATGGGTTTTGGTTGCCTATATTTCTTGGCTCGGAATATTGCCGAAGTTTTGGAAATATCTCTTCTTATTTCCTCTCTGTCCTCTTTTCTAACACTAAGCCAAGTGCACCCTACATACATAGATTAAGTAGCAATGTTCCCCAGATAACAGAAGTAAACTGAGGTCTGAGTGACAGGGAGGCATGGGGCGCAGCACAGGAGCAGGCATGGCGCCCATGTTGCTGTGGCGCCCATGGCACGAGCCATATCTGCACCCCTCTAGATACGCCTCTGGCAAGGAGATAGGATGCACAGCATGTGGCTACACTAAAGTCAGGAGTGAGGACCTGGAATCAGAAAAAGTATCACACTCTACTGCCAATGCTCTGCTATATCGTGGAAGGAGGGGAGGGGTGTGGGTACGTGCACATAGGTGTACTGTGATCTTGTTGGGGGGAGAAAGATTTTGTTGGAGGGGGAACACTGCATTTTTTTTTTAAATCCGTTTTATTAATGATCACAAAAGGATTTAACAACAGAAATGGACAGAGGCAACATACCTTCTGTCCAATTAACAACATTCACAGATGCAGAATACAATAGCCATTATATTTCTTAAGCATTCTGATTTATAACTACAATCCCAAAATATTCTGTAAATACATAATATAGGTATATCTTTGGCTATATTCTCGTGTAGATATTACTCACATATATATAAAAAGAAGGAAAACCTGAGCAACGACTCAGGGAACATATTGTAACATATAACCCAGTAATAATAAAAAGTCCAAGGGTGCCTCTGTGGGGACCACAATGACATATGCTAATTATAGTTATTGTTTGAGATGCTTTTCAGTTCATTCAGTTGAATACAGGTTTAGATTGTGTTCAAGGAGTCTATCCACTTATCCCATATTTTATGGAATTTCATAGGACACTTTCGATTAGAGAATAATATTTTTTCAAACTGAATGATTTCCAAGATCAAAGCGTTCCACATGGAGATCTGGGGGCAGTCAGAGGAGAACCATTTCAATATTATTGCTTTTCTGGCTAAGAACAGGAAACACTGCATTTTAATTAAACCCCTAGTTTATAGAGTACATTGTACAGTACATATACATTGTATTGCAGAATGTGCAAACTATTTTGATGTTATATGGACAGTTTTGTGGTGCTAGCCGGCGTTATTGATCAAATACCAAAACAGAATTATATTCTTTTTCTGATGGTGTGCAATATTGCAGATAAACTTTACAAGGTTAGCACAGGTGAAGAAGGATGATGGCTGGCATCTGGAAAAGGAAAAAGAAGATAATTAAGAATTATGTTATAAAATAAGTCTGTGACCTTTATCTACAAATGATATTTAAGATTTGGACTTTGGATTGTGTGTAAAGCTACCTACACAATTTACATTTTGGTTGCCTAAAACAATTGTTCATGATCATTACAGGTAAAAGTTTTGGAACAATCCTTGTACAGACTTCTGAGCCTTGTACAGACATGACTGAACAACCTAATGATGCCCATACATGGTACAATTTTTTTCATCCAATTTTAAAGAGACTCTGTAACGTCAAAAAGATCTCCTGGGGGGTACTCACCTCGGGTGGGGGAAGCCTCCGGATCCTAATGAGGCTTCCCACGCCGTCCTCTGTCCCACGGGGGTTTCGCTGCAGTCCTCCGAACAGCCAGCGACAGAGCCGACTGTCAGTTCAATATTTACCTTTGCAGGCTCCAGCGGGGGCGCTGTGGCTGCTTTCCGCTCCGAACTACACGGAAATACCCGATCTCAGTCGGGTCCACTCTACTGCGCAGGCGCCGGAAACTTGCGCCTGCTCAGTAGAGCATACCTGACGGCGATCGGGTATTTCCGTGTAGTTCGGAGCCGACAGCCATCAGAGCGCCTGCGCAGGAGCCGGGAAGGTAAATATTGACGTCATTATTCTCGGAGGGCTGCAGCGAGACCCCTGAGGGACGGAGGACGGCGTGGGAAGCCTCATTAGGATCCGGAGGCTTTCCCCACCCGAGGTGAGTACCCCCCAGGGGATCTTTTGATGTTACAGATCCTCTTTAACATTTCCATGTAGTACAAGGGTAAATTAAGTGATTATACTGAAAGCACAATGTAGGCAGTTCCCTTATATTACATAGAAATGGTAAGATTGTATGGGCACCATGGTGACCAGTAATGAGACCATCTTGATTGTACAATCTTACCAAATGTATGAGGAACTACATAAAGTACATGCAAAATATACTCAGTTTACCCTTCTACTACATAGATCTGGTAAGATTGTACAATAAAGATACTATGATAAGTGAGCACTTTATGGTGTTTTTTTGAAGTGGGTAGAGAATGAGCAGGGACTACTATATAGGAACTTCAATATAAGGTACTCCAAGAACAATAGAGGTTGTTGACTATGAATCCTGCACAATAGACAACTTACAACCCTGTCAGTGACATAGGAGGACATCTCTACACACTTTGGACTTTTAACCAAGATGATCACAAACAATTGTTTCGGACGAGGAAAATTCAAACTATACGGTATCCTATACATAAAGCTGAATATACAAATGAAAAGCAGATGTGGAGGTGTGTCATAGAATGTTTTCTCCCACAGTTCTGCACAGCAAATGGAATGGAATACTTGGTTGGCCGTGCGTGGATTGGAATTTGGCTAATTGTGATTGTGGTGGCCATGGTGGCCTGTGAAGGAAGCTTTCTGGTTCGCTTTGTTTCACGTTTTACCCAGGAAATTTTCTCCATTCTAATTTCTCTCATCTTCATCTATGAGACCTTCTACAAACTGTTTAAGGTGAGATTTTTTTGTCTCTCTGATGTGTATTTTTTTTCTTTTTGTTTTGTTTTTTTCAATCAATAAATCCTGTTATCAATTTCCTCCTGGTGAGCTGTGTATTCCTGCTCTTCCAGCTTAAGAGTTCACCCACCAAATTGTACATGCCCCAAGTTCCGAGTTAAGGGTAATATTTGACTCCTCTCTCTCATTTATTCCTCACATTCACTCCCTAACCAACTCCTGTCATCTCCAACTCAAAAACTTGCATCCAAACTTTTCTCACTCTGGACACTACTCAAATGTTAGTATATGCTCTTATAATATCTTGTCTAGACTATTGTAATATATTGTAATATAATACTTTGTGGACTACCAACTAACAGACTGGCACCCTCCCATCTGTGCTGAACTCGTCTGCTCGTCTCATTTATCTATCATCCTGCTCTTCTTCTGCTGCTCCTCTCAGTCAAGCTCTTAATTGGCTGCCAGTTAACCCGAGGATCCATGTAAAACTCTTAAAGGGGAACTGAAGTAAGAGGTATATGGAGGCTGCCATATTTATTTCCTTTTAATTAATACCAGTTGCCTGGCAGCCCTGCTGGTCTATTTCTCTGCAGTAGTATCTGAATAACACCAGAAACAAGCATGCAGCTAGTCTTGTCAGATCTGACTTTAAACTCTGAAACACCTGATCTGCTGCATGCTTGTTCAGGGGCTATGGCTAATAGTATTAGAGGCAGAGGATCAGCAGGGCTGCCAGGCAACTGGTATTGCTTAAAAGGAAATAAACATGGCAGCCTCCATATACCTCTCTCTTCAGTTCCCCTTTAACCCTAATCTACAAAACTCTCCACAATCTTTCTCCCCTGTACATCTCCTCACTAGTTTCCAGATACCAACCCAACCGCAATCTCAGATTTGCACATGACCTTCTTCTATCCTCCTCTAGAATCACCTCCTGACATTCTGGTATACAAGATTTCTAATGTGCTTCTCATCTCCTCTGTAATCCCCCTCTACAACTCATCCGTCACTCTCCAACCTTTCAAAGCTTCCTCCTAACTCACTTTTTTTTCTGACAAGCATAGCTCTACTTTAGGCCATTCCCCCTTCAACCTCTGGCTACATTTTGCTCCTTACTAGATAATGTAAAAACACACTGCCTGTATGAATATTGTACACTACCCCATTCCTTGAAATTGTAAACTCACAAGGGCAGGGCTCTCTCACCCTTTTGTGTGTTGGAATTTGTTAATCATTTTGTGTCTCGCTATTTGTTATATATTGTATTCATTATGTTACATTTGTCACTGTAATTACCAATTCTGTATTATGTACCAGTGTCTACATTTGGTGTACACCATTGTCAGGATTATTGTATACCCCATGTTTGTTTCTTATTTTACACTGCGCCACGGCAAACAGGTAAAACGCAAAAAAATAGAATATTGTGCAAAAGTCCATTTATTTCAGAAATTCAACTTAAAAGGTGAAACCAATATATGAAATAGGAACCCTTTGCAGGAGTTTTGGATGAATGAGCTGATTAGAGTCTGACACTTTCAGCTTAGAATATGGAACCTTTTCACAATATTCTAATGGTCTGAGATTATGATTTTTGAGTTTTCATAAGCGGTAAGCCATAATCATCAAAACTGTAACAAGTAAAGGCTTGAAATATCTTGCTTTGCATCAGGGGAGTAGCTAGTAATGACTGGGCCCCATAGCAAAAACATTTTATGCCCCCCCCCTCCACGACCTTCCAACCCCACGGACCTCGGACCTCCCACCCAAACATTTTGTGGGGAAATCTGCTGACAGATTGTTGGCAGATTCCCCCACAAAATGCAACCCGATTGTCGGCATATTTCCCCACAAAATGCAACCAGATTGTCGGCAGATTTCCCCACAAAATGCAACCTGATTGTCGGCAGATTTCCCCACAAAATGCAACCAGATTGTCGGCAGATTTCCCAACAAAATTCAACCAGATTGTCGGCAGATTTCCCAACAAAATTTAACCAGATTGTCGGCAGATTTCCCCACAAATTGCAATCATATTAGCCATATGGGTGCCACTGCAGCCCCCCATATAGGTTAGCCATATGGGTGACACTGCAGCCCCCCCCCCCCCACTAACATATAGGTTAGCCACATGGGTGCCACTGTAGCCCTCCCTCCATGTAGGTTAGCAAATAGCAATATGGTGCCCTGGACCTGGCCACTGCTCCTGTATAGGTTAGCATGGCCGGCCAGGCATGGGTGGTGGTTGGTCTGTCAGCAACTCTCTCCCCCTGTGACCTAGGGCTGCCGCGGGCCCCATATCAACTGCTATGGTTGCTATAGTGATTACTACGCCGCTGCTTTGCATATAATGAGTCTATTTCATTTATTAGTTTCACCTTGTAAGTTGAATTACTAAAATAAAAGGACTTTTGCACAATATTATAATTATTTGAGTGTCACCTGCATGTTGGTGCTTTATAAATTAATAATAATAATAATATAGGTCCAGTTCTCCACTTGTCTTCCTTTCAAAAAAACCTTAATTTTCACTTCCATGACTTCCTCCTCCAATGACTCTTAATATTCTCTCCTTCTGCATTTCAGATTTTTCAGGAACACCCTTTGACAAACTGCAACCAGAAGAACCTGACAGATTCTGAGTCTGAAAATATAACTAGCGTCACTTTAACTAATGGGACGTCAGCACCCAAACCCATCACAGGGCAACCCAACACAGCTCTCCTCTCTCTGGTACTGATGTTGGGCACCTTCTTCATAGCTTTCTTTCTGCGTAAACTGAAGAACAGCAACTTTTTCCCTGGGAGGGTGAGTGGAGACCAAACCACACGGTGTTCACCTGTGGACCAAACCATTTTACAAACAGTTCACCACTAGATTTTATAAGATTTGATCCTAAAATGTTTGAAGCTCTACATCTTTTTGTAATTGTGTACGTATCTCAGGTGCCCTTATTGTTAGAAAATCAGCATTAGTATTTAATTATGTCTGATCATCATTTTATACTCTTCTTTTGTAGATGGCGAAATCTTGATTGATTCTTTAATATTTCACACCATGGCCCTTATGCAATTAACTTTTTCTCTTGAATTTTATCCTGGGTGATATATACATACCTTATCAATAAAACGCCCTTTAAACCATCAGCAGGCAAGAAAATACTACAAATAGTTTTTACAGTGCTTTTCCGCCTACTTTTTGGTACTTTTTCGATAACAAAAACTCGATTACAAAAATTCTAAAAGGTGCGGCAGCCCCAGGACCAATTAACGCCGATTGGCGTCAAGTCCTGGGGCTCTGTTTTGCAGGAGATCACGAGCAGGGTGCGTGCGCATCTCCTGCTCGGGGGGCGGAGCTCCGCCCTGCCTTCAGTCTCCGAGCGGAGATTGCCACTCGGGAGACTGTTAGACGGCGAAACCGCCATCTATTTACATGTACAGCGCTGCGATCAGCAGCAGCGCTGTACTGGGGACAGCCGTGTGACACAGCTGTCCCCCTGGGGGACAAGAGAGCTATCGGCTCTCATAGGCAGAAGCCTATGACAGCCGATTGCTGTGATTGGCTGGCTGGGGAGAGGGAGGGATTTGAAAAAAAAATAGGAAAAAATAATGACAAAAAAAGATATAAATATTTATTAAAAAAAAAAATAAACAACTTGGGGGTGATCAGACCCCACAAACAGAGAGGTCTGTTGGTGAGGGGAAAAAAGGGGGGGGGGAAATAACTCATGTGCTGTGTTGTGCGGCCCTGCAGCGAGGCCTTAAAGCTGCAGTGGCCATTTTAGTAAAAATGTGCCTGGTCTTTAGGTGGGTTTACCACTGTGGTCCTCAAGTGGTTAAAGAGGTTATGAAAAAATGATTTCTTAGGAGAAAACTCAGGAGAATAAGTGAATTGAATAAGCACCTGCGTCTTCTGCAGGCAAACATCACCCTCACCGTTTCTCCAACCAGCTCCTCCTCCACCCTATCCTCCCCTCACATCCTTCACTCCTACTACCACTGAGGAAGTCAACCACCTACTGCAGACTTCCCATACCACTACTTCCCCCCTTGACCCCATCCCTCCTGATTTACTCCAGCCTCACTTCACGGAATTGGCCCCAGTCCTCACTACCCTGTTCAACCTCTCCCTATCCACAGGCACCTTCCCCACAGACTTCAAGCAGGCCACTGTACTACCCCTGCTCAAGAAACCCTCACTCGACCACTCGCTACCCTCCAACTACCGTCCTATCTCCCCCCTCCCCTTTGCCTCAAAACTCCTTGAGCGTCTAGTTCACAAACGCCTGACCCAGTACCTCAATGCCAACTCACTGCTAGACCCACTGCAATCTGGATTTCGGCCTGCCCACTCAACCGAAACTGCTCTCACCAAAGTGGTCAACGACCTTGCCTTAGCTAAAGCTGAAGGTAAATACTCCATTCTCCTCCTCCTTGACCTGTCAGCAGCTTTTGACACAGTAGATCATTCCCTACTCCTCCAGTCCCTCCAGTCCTTGGGCATTCACGATCTCGCCCTGTCCTGGCTTTCATCCTACCTCTTCAACCGCTCCTTCACGACCGGCTTCAATGAGTCCTCCTCCGCCCCCAACCACCTCTCGGTGGAAGTCGCCCAAGGTTCGGTCCTTGGCCCCCTACTGTTCACCCTATACACATCCTCCATTGGCAAGGTTATCTCCTCCATGGGTTTTAACTATCATCTGTATGCAGATGACGCCCAGATCTACCTCCACACCCCTGACATATCCACCACTACCATGGACAAGGTCTCCTCCTGCCTATCAGCCATCTCCTCCTGGATGTCCGCTAGGTTCCTGAAACTAAATCTAGACAAAACAGAATTTATGATCTTCCCACCCCGGCCATCCACGAACCTCCCAGATGTGCATGTCACTGTTAACCACACTACCATTCGCCCTACCTCTCAAGCCCGCTGTCTGGGTGTCACCCTGGACTCCGCACTCTCCTTCACTTCCCACATCCAAAACCTCACAAAGTCCTGCAACTTCCACCTTCGTAACATCTGTAAGATTCGCCCTTTCCTGACCTCTGCCACCACCAAACTCCTCATCCATGCCCTCATAATTTCCCGCCTTGACTACTGCAATGCCCTGCTGTCTGGTCTCTCTATGACCCGAACAGCCCCACTGCAGTCCATCATGAATGCGGCAGCCAGAATTATCCACTGCTCCCATCGACCACCACGGCAGATCCCCTCCTAGAATCCCTCCACTGGCTTCCTATCCAGTCCAGAATCAGATTCAAGATACTGTGTCTGATCTACAAATCTGTCCACAAAACCTGTCCAACCTACATTTCCGATCTTACTCAGAGGTACACACCTAGCCGCTCACTCCGCTCTTCCAATGAACTTCGCCTAACCGCCCCCCGCATCACCCAGTCCCATGCACGCCTCCAGGACTTCTCAAGAGCTGCTCCAACACTATGGAACTCCCTACCTCCACCCATTAGGGCAGCCCCCTCCTTCAACATCTTCAAGAAAGCCCTCAAAACTCACCTTTTGACTCTGGCCTACTACCCCTCACAAGTGCTCTAAACCTACAGCTGAACTCTGGTCCCCTACCATTCGTGTCCTTACCTCTCCCTCTAGATTGTAAGCCTTTGGGCAGGGTCCTCCTCTTGTGTCCTACCTGATCATGCACCTCCATTACTGTGAACCCATGCTATGCATCTGAGTGAACCTAACTTGCCTAATCTCCATGCTCCATCCAGTGACTGACTAAGCATTACCTGGTACTCATACTATGGTGTGTGATCTGGTTTTCTTGTATTCATGTATTGTCATATTGCTGTATCTCACCCCTAAATATTGTCTGTAACCTAAATTAATGTTCAGCGCTGCGTAATATGTTGGCGCTTTATAAATACAATAAATAAATAAATAAATCATTGATTTACAGAACCTCTGTTCTGGGGACTTCACCCCCTCTATCAGTTACTTATTTCTTCCTTAAAGGGAACCAGAGACGAAGCACCCTTGTGTATTTTACCATATATATCAGTAAGAACATTAGAGAAAACACTTACCATGCTCTCTGTTTCATCCTCACTGCTAAAAGTGTCTGTTATCAGCTGTGATAAGAATCCCGGACTGAGCATTCAGTCTGGCTTTGCAGGGAATAATTATAGCTGAGTCATTATAGCAGAGCCACACGGGGGCAGGCTTGGGCTTGAAAAGACACCAGAGAAGACAGACTCAGCTATAATCTTTCCGTAGCAAAGCTAGACTGAGTGCTCATTAGGGGATTCTTATCAGAGGTGATAACAGTCAGATTAAACAGAGAACAATGAAACAAAGAGCAGATTAGGTGTTTACTGTCATGTTCCCACTGATTTACAAGGTAAAATACATGAGGGTGCTTCATCTCTGCTTCTCTTTAAGCAAATTGAAAACCACCAATTAGAAGCCATTAATTGTGAGGACCTGATGGGAAACTACAAGCCTTGAACAAAAAAAAAACAGCTTCCTTCAAAAAGTACTGTCAAAATTATTCTGAGTATTTTCTTTCTTGCTGGTGGCTTAAAGAGAAGCTGTCAGCCACACTATCTCAGAACAAAAAAACACATATAAAGTGGGATGCGAAACTTTGGGCAACCATGTTGATCGTCATGATTTTCCTGCATAAATCATTGGTTGTTACGATAAAAAATGTCACTTAAATCTATATATATAAAATCGGATGTGTGTGTGTGTGTGTGTGTATGTATGTGCCGCGATCACTCGAAAACGGCTTGACCGATTTGAACGAAACTTGGTACACAGATCCCTTACTACCTGGGATGATAGGTTCTGGGGGTCTCGCGGCCCCCCTGCACACCTGGGCGGAGCTACAAACAGCAAATCAGATTTCACCCATTCAAGTCAATGGAAAAAATGTAAAAGGCTGCCATTCTCACAGTAATCAAGCCAGAGTCCCCACACATGGCACAGGTGGTCACTTGGTGACCGAGGTTACAAATCCAGGAAAAGTGGGCGGAGCATAAAACAGCCAATCAAATTTCAGCCGTTCATTTTAAATGGGAAAATGTAAACTGCAGCCATTCTTAGAATGTTAATCGCAGGGTTCTCAAACTTGCCACAGTTGGTCACTAGGTGAATGCGATTAAGATTCAAGAAAATGGGTGGAGCTTACAACAGCCAATCAAAATTCACTTATTGATTTTCAAGGGGAATATTTAAACTGCTGCCATTCTTACACTGTTAATGGCAGAGGCTTCAAACTTGCTACAGTCGTCATTGGGTGACTGGGGTCCAAATTCACTAAAGGGGTGGGGCCACATACAGCCAATCAGACTTCCTTGGTGGATAAACTGCTTCCAATCACAAATTTTTGATGCCAGGAACCTGAAAGCTCACAAATGTGGTCATTGAGTGACTGTGTGTCAAGGTCATAAAAAGTAGGCGGAGCCAAAAACAGCTTTTACTGGGAAAATATAAACTGCAGCCATTATTACATCGTTAATGGCACTGTTCTCAAACTTTGCACAGTTGGTCATTGGGTAACTGAGATTAAGATTTTGGAAGGTGGGTGGAGCCTACAACAGCCAATAAAAATTCTCCTTTCAATTTTCAAAGGGAATGTTTAAGCTGCTACCATTCTCTTAGGGCCTGTACACACTGCTGCTCTTGCGCTGCGCTTTTCAAATCGCATTCGCTTTTTAATCGCAAGGTCTTTTGAAAAATAATGAAAATCGTGGAGACCTGTACACACTGGTGCGATGCGCTTTTCCTATTCTCATGAAGGCTTGTGATTTAAAAATCGCATGCGATTTTAAAAGTGCAGCAGTGTGTACAGGCCCTTATACTGTTAAAGGCAGATGCATCAAACCTGGTACAGTCAGTCACTGGGTGACTAGGGCCCAAACTCAGAAAGGTGTCGGAGCCACAAACAGCCAATAAGATTAGTTTATTTTTCAATGGGAATATACAAAGTATTGATACCAAGGACCCCAAAGCTGATAAACTTGATAATTGAGTGACTGTATGTCAAGGTTAGAAAAAGTGGTTGGTGCCAACAACTACATTTTTAACATGGCAGGGTTCCCAAACTTTACACAATTGGCCACTGGGAGACTGAGATGAATATTCAGAAATGTGGGTGGAGCCTAAAACAGCCAATCAAAATGTACCTATTGATTTTCAAGGGGACTATTCACATTGCTACCATTCTTACACTGTTGATGGCAGAGGCCTCAAACCTGATACAGTCAGTCATTGGGTGACTGGGGTCCAAATTCACTAAAGGGGTAGAGCCACAAACAGCCAATCAGATTTGTTAGATTGATTTCAGCCATTCTGTTATCGGCAGGGTTCTCAAACGTGACACATTCAGGAAAGTGGGTGGAGCCTACTGCAGCCAATCAAAATTCACCTTTTGATTTTCAAGGGGAATATTGCAACTGCAGCCATTCTTACACTGTTAATGGCAGAGGCCTCAAACCTGCTACAGTCGGTCGTTAAGTGTCTGGGGTTCAAATTCAGTAAAAGGGCGGAGCCAAAAACTGCCAGATTTATTTGCTGGATAAACTGCTTCCATTACCACAATTTTGATGCCAGGAACCCAAAAGCTCACAAACTTGGTCATTGTGTAGTGACTGTGTGTCCAGGTTACAAAAAGTGGGTGGAGTTAAAACTGATTTTTCTGGGAAATTGTAAACTGCAGCCCTTCTTCACTGTTAATGGCAGGGTTCTCAAACTTAGCATAGCTGCTTACTGGGTGACTGGAATTAATGTTCAGAAAAGTGGGTGGAACCTAAAAATGCCAATCAAAAATCACATGTCGCTTTTCAAGGAGAATATTACAATTGCTCCCATTCTTGCACTGTTAATGGCACAAGCCTCAGACCTGGTACAGTTGGTCATTGGGTCACTGGGGATCAAATTCAGAAAAGGGGACAGAGCCACAAACAGTGAATCAGATTTGTTTCATTTCATGGGAAAATACAAATTATTAATGCCAAGGACCCCAAAGCTCACAAACTTGGTCATGGAGTGACTGTGTGTCCAGGTTACAAAAAGTGGGCGGAGCCAAAAACAAATTTCACTGGGAAAGTGTAAACTGCAGCCCTTCTTACACTGTTTATGGCAGGGTTCCCAAATTTTGCCCAGATGGTCACTGAGTGACTGAGATTAATATTCAGGGAAGTGGGTGGAGCCTATAATAGCCAATCAAAATTCACCTGTTGATTTTCAAGTGGATAATTTCAATTGCTGCCATTTTTCCACTGTTAATAGCAGATGCCTCAAACCTGCTACAGTTGGTCATTGGGTGACTGGGGTTCAAATGCTGGAGAGGGGGTGAAGCCACAAACAGCCAATCTGATTTGTTTAATTTCTATTGGAATATACAAATTATTGATGCCAAGGACCCCAAAGCTCACAAACTTGGTCATTGAGTGTTTGTTCGTTAGGGTTAGAAAGTGGGCGGAGCTAACACCAGCCAAATACATACACGAGCAATGCCGGGTCATCAATGGGTGGAGACAAATAGAAATTTCACTGGGAAAATGTAAACTGCAGCCATTCTTACACTGTTAATGGCAGGGTTTTTAAACTTTGCACAGTTGGTCACTGGGTGACTGGAATTAATATTCAGAAAAGTGGGTGGAGCCTACAAAAGTGTATCAAACTTCACCTATTGCTTTTCAATGGGAATTATTTAATTGCTACCATTCTTGCACTGTTAATGGCACAAGCCTCAAACCTGGTACAGTTGGTTATTGGGTGACTGGGGTTCAAATTCAGAAAAGGGTGTGTAGCCACAAACAGCAAATCAGATTTTTTCATTTCAATGCAAATTATTGATACCAAAGACCGCAAAGCTCACAAACTTGGTCAGTGAGTAATTGTGTGTTAGGGCTAGAAAAATTATGCAGAGTCAACACCAGCCAAATACATACCCGGGCAACGCCGGGCAATCAGCTAGTATATCATATAGGAGACACACACAGTGATATTTGAGGGGTGAAATTAAGTTTATTGAATTTACAGAAAGTACGCAATAATTGTTTAAGTAAATTAGGCAGGTGCATACATTTGGGCACTGCTGTCATTTTTATTGATTCCAAAACCTTTATAACTAATTATTGGAACTCAAATTGGCCTGGTAAGCTCAGTGACCTCTGACCTACATACACAGGTGAATCCAATTATGAGAAATAGCATTTAAGGGGGTCAATTGTAAGTTTCCCTCCTCTTTTAATCTTCTCTGAAGAATAGCAACATGGAGGTCTCAAAACAACTCTCAAATGACCTGAGGTCAAAGATTGTTCACCATCGTGGTTTAGGGGAAGGACACAAAAAGCTGTCTCAGAGATTTCAGCAGTCTGTTTCCAGTTAGGAACATATTGAGGAAATGGAAGACCACAGGCTCAGTTCAAGTTAAGGCTCAAAATGGCAGACCAAAAAAAATCTCGGATAAACAGAAGCGACGAATGGTGAGAACAGTCAGAGTCAACCCACAGACCAGCACCAAAGACCTACAACATCATCTTGCTGCAGATGGACTCACTGTGCATCGTTCAAACATTCGGTGCACTTTACACAAGGAGATGCTGTATGTGAGAGTGATACAGAGGAAGCCTTTTCACCGCCCACAGCACAAACAGAGCCGCTTGAGGTATGCTAAAGCACATTTGAACAAGCCAGCTTCATTTTGGAATAAGGTGCTGTGAACTGATGAAATTAAAACGGAATTATTTGGGCATAACAAGGGTCGTTATGTATGGAAGAAAAACAACACAGCATTCCAAGAAAAACACCTGCTACCTACAGTAAAATATGGTGGTGGTTACATTATGCTGTGGGGCTGTGTGGCCAGTGCAGGGACTGTGAATCTTGTGAAAGTTGAGGGAGGCATGGATTCCACTCAGTATCAGCAGATTCTGAAGACCAGTGTCCAGGAATCAGTGACAAAGCTGAAGCTGTGCCGGGGCTGGATCTTTCAACAAGACAATGACCCTAAACACTGCTCAAAATCCACTAAGGCATTCATGCAGAGGAACAAGTACAACATTCTGGAATGGCCATCTCAGTCCCCAGACCTGAATATAATTGAAAATCTGAGGTGTGAGTTAAAGAGAGCTGTCCACGCTCAGAAGCCATCAAACATGAATGAACTAGAGATGTTTTGTAAAGAGGAACGGTCCAAAATACCTTCAACCAGAACCCAGACTCTCTTTGGAACCTGCAGGAAGCGTTTAGAGTCTGTAATTTCTGCAAAAGGAGGATCTAATAAATATTGAGTTCATTTCTTTGTTGTGGTGCCCAAATGTATGCACCTGCCTAATTTTGTTTAAACAATTATTGCACACTTTCTGTAAATCCAATAAACTTCATTTCACTTCTCAAATATCACTGCGTGTGTCTCCTATATGATATATTTAACTGACATTTTTTATCGTAACAACCAACGATTTATACAGGAAAATCATGATGATTAACAAGGTTGCCCAAACTTTCACATCCCACTGTAAATAGACATAACATATGTATTGCACTGTCCACGTTTTAATTTTAGTGATTTTTCTACAGTAAAAAAAGAGAAAATCCTTTTTTAGCATTCCCCATATTAACTGTGGCTATTTTGAAGCCAATCCTGATGTCATTTCCTCCCTTACTCTCCTCTGCCTGATTTGCATTGTCTCAGCATGAGAAAAGAGATGTGGGAGGGGAAAACATGAGGGAAAGAGGCTTCAGCCAATCAGGCTGCATTAGTTAAGTCTGAGGGGAAGTAGAGCAGCAAAAATGGACAACCCAGCATGCCCTGCAACTTCCTTTTTGTGTACCAAATTTAGTATGTACCAAATAAGAGTCAAGTAAACTGGGGAATGCTCATTTATCAACAAGAAAAGTGATAGTGATTTTAACTTTTGGATTGCCTGGTTAGCATCCTTATTACTTGTTTACCAGATAAAAATAAAGAATTGGTTTTTGATTTTATGCCCGACAGTTACACTTTAAAAGGCATTTATTGATGAGAAATGAAAACATCACCTACCATGTTTCCCTGAAAATAAGACAGTGTCTTATATTAATTTTTGCTCCAAAAGATGTGCTAGGGCTTATTTTCAGGGGATATCTTATATTTCTATGAACACACAAGTTCCTGTGCTGTGTGTCCTCCTGCCTTCCCCACTGTGCTGCCTCTTCCGCTGCTGAATCTTGTGTGCCCCTGTGATCCCCATGTACCTTTAGTGTCCTCCTGGTGTCCACTGCTGTCCCCGTGTCCTCCTGTACCACCTGTCTTCCCTGTGTCCATCGCTGTGTCTTCCACTGTCAACCATGTCCTCCTGGTGTCACCTATATCCTCCGATGTCCTGTTGCATCCTCCTCTTACCCTCCAGCTCCATGCCGTGTTGTCCCCTGTGTTCTCTGATGTCCTCCTGCATCCATTTCTTTCCCCCAGCTCCATGTTGCTGTGTCTTCGAGCTTCAGCCCATGGGGAAGAAGTATAGTAACTTTATAATGGAGCCAATAGTCTCGCAGGCGGGACCATGGCTGAGTAGCAGTGAGTGCAGTGACTGGCCCAATGATGAAGCCATTGTCTCCAGTAATAAGGGCTTATGGGCTTAAATTTAGAGCATGCTCAAAATTCTTAATAGGGCTTAATTTTGGTCGATTTCTTAATTTCAAAGAAACACGGTAGGAGAAAACTTAGGAGAAAAAGTGAATAGTATCAGGTCCATTGTATTGATTAGGTGTGAAAATATCAAGTGGGAGAAAAATGAGAAGAAATAGTTAGGCCTCTAGGCCAATAAGGGCCACTGACTGATATTCTCTGCTTTTCTCTTGCCTCAGGGACGTCGAGCGATTGGAGATTTCGGGGTTCCAATTGCCATTCTGATCATGGTGCTTGTGGACTTCAGCATCAGTGACACTTACACTCAGGTGAGTGATGGCCACCGAAAGATCCCTGACCCCCTTTTTTCCAGGAAAGGTGTCCAGAGCCAAGAGCTTTCCCAACTTGATTGCCCTCTGATCCTCTTAACCTGATTGTCCCCATTTTTTTTGTGCCTGCAGAAACTTAGTGTCCCCAGTGGGTTCAAAGTGACCTCCCCGGAGAAGCGAGGCTGGTTTATGAATCCTCTGGGATCCGTAGATCCATTCCCAGTCTGGATGATGTTCGCTTGTGTTCTTCCCGCTATTCTAGTCTTTATTCTGATCTTCATGGAGACGCAGATCACCACGTAAGTCCATCTTGTTGACATGGTGTTCTGCATACATCAGTTAAGGGCGCCAAGAAAAGGGCGCGGGGTATAGCCGAAATTCTAAAATATTGTCTAACAATTTTTTTAAAATCTTTTCTTCATCTTTATCTGAGATAGAATAATAAATATGTTAAAATAACAGTAATAAAAAGTGAAGATGAAATCACAAAATATTGTCTATAACAATGAAAATTAATATATATTTACAGTCGTAATAAACATAGTAAAACATTGGCAAATATTATTAATATTTTACCTCAGCTAAACCTTACCCTAGTCTCACACAGAACCCTCCCTCTACCGATGCCTAACTCTAAGACCCCCCTTCCCCCCAAGGTGCCTAACCTTACGACCCGTCTGATGGTGCCTAACCCTAATACACCCCTGGTGGTGCCTAACCCTAAGATCCCCCTGGTGGTCCCTAACCCTAAAACCCCCCTTACTGAAGCCTAACCTTAAAACCCCCCTTTCTCAGCTGCAAATAACATTAATGCAAAAAGCGATACATTTCTAGGATAATACATTTCAAAACGATAATTTACGAAATTATAATTCTCAAAACGAATTTCAAGATAATGAAAAAAAAGTTATAATGATAATTTCCAAACTGATAATTGCCGAAACGAATTTCGAAATGATATTTTTCAAAACACTAATTTTGCAAACTAAAAATTTCAGTAGGATGGACCCAGCGCCCACTATTTGTCGGGCGCCCAAATTTCTTCTTTTGGTGCCCATTAGCCGATATTTTCCATTATCGCTTTTGGGGCGCCCAAACAATCCATTAGCCCCAGGCACCCATGTTTCCTGATGCCCGCTTCTCAGCAGTTGCCCAGCATGCTACCTTTGACCCTGTTATATATGTTGGTTCCATAGTTAGAATGGTACCTTAACCACTTGGCGACCGCGTCACACCGATGGGCGTGGACGCAGCCCCAGGGCCGCCTAACGCCGATTGGCGTAAGGTCCTTGAGGCGTGGTTTGTGGGGGATCATCCCCAGTCTGATGACGGAGCTCCACTCCGCCTTCAGTCTCCCATCGGCGATTGCCGCTCAAGACTGTTAGACAGTGAAACTGATGTCTTTTATTGCTGTACAGCGCTGCGATCTACAGCAGCGTTGTACTGGAGACAGCCATGTGACACGGCTGTCCCCCTGGGAGGCACCACAGCAATCCGCTGTCATAGGCTGAAGCCTATGACAGCCGATCGCACTGATTGGCTGGCGGAAGGAGGGAGGGAGGGCAGGACGGGGGGAATACAAAATAAATTTAAAAAATAGACAATTTTATTTAAAAATAAATAACATAAATATTTATTTAAAAAAAACACTGGGGGAGCGTTAAGACCCCACCAACAGAAAGCTCTGTTGGTGGGGAGAAAGGGGGGGGGGGAATCACTTGTGTGCTGAGTTGTGCGGCCCTGCAGCTAGGCCTTAAAGCTGCAGTGGCCCATTTAGAGAAAAATGGCCTGGTCTTTAGGGGGGTTTAACACTGCGATCCTCAAGTGGTTAAAGAGAATTTTATGTCTGTTCTGTCTTCTTCCAGGCTAATTATCAGTAAGAAGGAGCGGATGTTGGTGAAGGGGTCTGGATTTCACCTGGATTTGCTGCTTATTGTAACAATGGGCGGTATATGTGCCCTCTTTGGGTTACCATGGTTGGCTGGTACAACTGTCCGCTCGGTCACTCACGCTAATGCATTGACAGTTATGAGTAAGGCTGTTGCCCCGGGAGACAAACCAAAAATCCAGGAAGTGAAGGAGCAGAGAGTCTCTGGGCTGATGGTCGCCATACTTGTGGGTAAGGATTCAGAGACTGCACAGTCCTGTTAATCTTCTCTTCTCCCCTTGCCATGCATCCTGGGTATAATTCTGCTATCTGCTTCTCATCCCAGTGCCTCTACAACTCCCCTCTGTAAACCCCTTTACTGGCTCCCCATCCACTTCAGAATCAATTTCAAAATTCTGTGCTTGACCTACAAATTAGTGCACAGGACCTGCCCAACCTACATGTCCGATCTTATCCACAGGCATATACTGGCTTACCCCCTCCGATCCTCCAATGACCTGTGCCTGTCCGCAGCAAACATATCTCACTCCCATGCATGATTGGACTTCCCTAGGGCTGCCCCCATTGTCGGGAACTCGCTCCCACCAGCCATAAGACTCGCCCCCACCTTTAATAACTTAAAACGAGCCCTTAAGACTCACCTTTTTATGCACGTGTACCCCCCACATCGGTACCATAATAAGTTCTGCTGGGCACCCTCTGAACAGACACACCTATTGCCTCTACCCGCCCTTTAGATTGTAAGCCTCTGCCAGCCCCCCACCCCTTGTGTTGCCAGCTTGATTATGCAATCTCACTGTCTTGTTTTGTTGTGAGCTCCTTGTATGTTGACCCATTTATCTATTGTGCAGCGCTGCGTAATATGTTGGTGCTTTATAAATACTTTAAATAATAGTAATCATTCTATATAGATGGAGGCACAGTAGTACTTCTCTTATCTTGTAGGTCAGGTGTACTTCTTAATGTCTGCCCCTATTCTGTATGCATGGTGGCTTCTCAGCTTCTTGTCTGTTCTGGTAAAATGTACCTTGAAATGTACAAAACATATGTGACGCTTTTGATACATGTGCTACATTTGTCGCGATGTCCCACACACCCATTGTCATCAATCTGTCCGCTCTTGGCAGGTCTGTCTATCGTAATTGGTGATGTCCTTCGTCAGATCCCTCTTGCTGTACTCTTTGGAATATTCCTGTATATGGGGGTCACCTCGTTGAATGGTATCCAGTTCTATGACAGAATGCTACTGCTGCTGAAACCACCCAAACACCACCCGGATGTCACCTATGTGAAGAAGGTGTGTTGTCACCTCTGTCGTACTGATAATGCCTCATTATCATTTTCTTTCTATGTACAAATCATAGTTTACATCTTACAGCTTTGGTCCTATGGTGGGATAGATTACCTTTTGCTAAGGCTTATCACGCTGCTTGTTGTTTTCGGGGTCCCTCCGGTTTACCATCTTTTTATTAGTTAGGTAGCCCCCTGAGTTGAATAGCCTGGAAGCTGTACACGAGTGATTCCGAGCTTGCTAGCACGTAAAAGGAAACGCTTATGCACGAAAGAAAGAAGACGTGCATAAGTGCTTTATTTCACTGGGCATGTGTGGTTCGGATCTCGAGCATGCCTGTGAGAATCCGCGGAGACGCCGCCAGGCGGGGCAGCGTGGCGGCGGTCTCCGCTTCCCAGCCAGCAAGTTCCGCCTCACATGCGGAACTGCTGGCACGGGCTGGTGGGGACACCGCCGCCGCGGCTGGCGACTTGGCGGCGGGTCCGGTGGTGCAGCCGGCAGCCTTCAGCACGCGTTCGCGCGTGGACCCCGGGCCTGGCCTCTCTGCTACACAGAGGCAAAGGGTCACGCGCGCGCGCAAGGAGGCAGGATGTATACCTCCTACGTAGGAGGGTCAGCTGACTTTCCAGTTAGCTGACCGCTGGAGCACTGAGGATTGGCTGGGTGGCGCTGCAGATGCGCTCCCAGCATATAAGGAGCCTTTCTTCAGTTGCTCCTTGTCTGCTGTCGTGAATACATTGCTGTGTTAGCGCTCAGACCTTAGCTCAGTGTCCTGGTGTTGATACTAAGGATTTCACACCTTAGTTAGGATTGTATTTGATATTGTATCTGTGTTTTGACTCCGGCTATCCTTGACTACTCTCTCTCTCTCTCTATGCTATTGTACCTTTGCCTATCTGATTCTTGTTACCAACCTCTGCCTGATTACCGATTACTCTTCTGCCTTCCGCTCCTGTACTGCTGCCGTCATCTCTGTTGCTGAACCCTTGCCTGTCTGACCTTTCTCCCTTCAGTGGAACGTCTCTCACTGGAGGGTTATCTCTGGGGCTTGCCTCTCCGAGACGCCTGCCCCAAGCAGACGATTACTGCTAGGGGTCAAGATTCCTCACTCTGCCTGGTTAGAGGATCTCACTCACGGGGTTCCCATTCAGAGGTAACCACACCTCTGAGGAATTGCCGTGTGATGGATATTTCCACACTTCTGTGACATATCACCGTATTTATTGTGTTTCTTTGCTGGGTGTCCAGAGGTTAGCAATATATCTGTATTATCGGTGATTCTGCAGATCGCTAATAATCAGGTATATATCTACATTCTTGGCGATACTGCAGATCGCCAATAATCAGATTATCTCTGTGTGCTGACACCGATCGTTACAATGCCCAGTTCAGAATTGTTTGTTCACCAGCCAGTGAAGATCTGGGAGGTGGGGGGAGACCTGAAATGGGGAATGGAAGGGACTTCAAAGGCACCGAGCAGCATAAGGATGGTGAGTAGTGGGTACCAACCATCCATTGAAAGTTTTTAGTTTTTAGCACTTTTCAGAGGACGGCTTGGGGAGCCTCTACAGGATCCAAAGGCTTCCCTCTCCTTAGGTAAGTATTTGCTTTTTGACCTGAGGTTTGCCTCGGGTACATGTTAAAGGATACCCGAAGTGGCATGTGACATGATGAGATAGACATGTGTATGTACAGTGCCTAGCACACAAATAACTAGGCTGTGCTCCTTTTTTTCTTTTTCTGTCAGAAAGAGTTAAATATCAGTTATGTAAGTGGCTGACACAGTCCTGACTCAGACAGGAAGTGACTACAATGTGACCCTCACTGATAAGAAATTCCCCTTTTTATCTCTTTCTTGCTCTCAGAAGCCATTTTCTGCTAGGAAAGTGTTTTATAGTTGGAATTTCTTATCAGTGAGGGTCACACTGTAGTCACTTCCTGTCTGAGTCAGGACTGAGTCAGCCACTTACATGCCTGATATTTAACTCTTTCAGGCAGAGAAAGAAAAAAGGAACACAGCATAGTTATTTGTGTGCTAGGCACTGTACATACACATGTCTATCTCATCATGTCCTATGTCACTTTGGGTATCCTTTAACATGTACCCGAGGCAAACCTCAGGTCAAAAAGCAAATACTTACCTAAGGAGAGGGAAGCCTTTGGATCCTGTAGAGGCTCCCCAAGCCGTCCTCCGGACCTCTGTTATCATTTGCGGACCCCGTCTCCAAAGAAATCCAACAAGACAATGTTGGATTGAAGATCTGGGCCATGGTCCTCTTCATGCACAGCCAGGCTGCGCCTGCACAATAAGCCAGAGCCACTCATGCAGGAGCGGCTGCTCTTATGCATAAAAAGTTGCTTGGAGGGTCCCAATGAGTGGCGGCACGGGCGTGGAGGATGCAGGAAACCTCTACAGGATCCAGAGGCTTCCTTCTTCTTAGGTAAGTATGTGTTTTTTGACCTGGGGTTTGCCTCTGGTTCACTTTAACCCCTTTAGCAGCCAATTTATTTAGAGGCTTGCAAGTGCTCCAAGTCAATATATTTCAGCACATTTTTTTATTTCTTTATTTGTTACATTTTCTTACTTCTGATTAGTGCTGCTGTACTGGGTATTTATGGCCACTTGTTACTAGGGGGCAGCGTGAGACAATGACTTTTGCTTTCAGTTTCTATATTTTCTGCTAGCAGAGAGAGGGATCAAAGCATTCCAATAATTTAGATTTACAGCACGACGAGTTCTGCCTACTGAGGTCAGAAGCAGTGCACCTATCTCAAACGAGATAACTCTGTTGAAGCTACTGTTGGGTTAAGCGAGTAGCAACAGTCGTAGCAGCTGCTGTGGGTCTCAGAAGCAGTACTGGAGTCTGCAAGGAAGCTGTGTTGAATGGTTGCTTAGTCATTATAAGAGAATGCAGGAAAACTGTGTCATACTAACCATAGTTTTCCTTCTGTGGCTGCACACTAATGTGGCTGTGCCCCCTCAACCTCATTGGTCCTGTGCTTTGATAAATAAATCAAGAGTTAGCATTGGCCTGAATTCTAATAACATTGCAATGCCTGCAGGAGGGTTGCATACTGCCATGGAGACAATCCAGGGAAGGAACGTTACAATTGAGCATGACATGATTTTCCTGCTCCCGGAGGTCTGCATGGCAGCACGCCAATAGGATGTAACTGGCTAGAAAATGTGACACCAGGGTGGGATGCAACAAAAAGGAAAAAGATAACACATTTCAACCAAAGTCAACAGCAGTGAGGCAGGACCTGATGAAGGTGTGGTAAGATGACCAGCTAGATCCAGCATGGGCAAACTTGGCCCTCCAGCTGTTAAGGAACTACAAGTCCCACAATGCATTAGCCTTTATGAGTCATGCCTGTGGCTGTAAGACTCCTGCAATGCATTGTGGGACTTGTAGTTCCTTAACAGCTGGAGGGCCAAGTTTGCCCATGCCTGAGCTAGATGCTCTGCAGATGACCGCCATCAACCCTCTACTGAAGGCTGCCCATGGAGAGGAAAGGAATTGGGTGGAATGAGCTGTGTCTTGTGCAGAGCCGGCGTTTCCATTAAGGCAAAGGGGCAATTGCCCCACGGCCCGACCACTCCAAGGAGCTGGACCCCCTCTCGCTGACTGCTCCCATGACCCTGCATGTCTCGTGCCTGAGCTGCCATGTAACAACTCACCTGTCCCGGCGGCTGCTCCTTTCTGATCTCCCGTCTTCAGCGACGCCACCTGTGTCTTTTGTATGCCTGGCGCATTTACACATAACATGCGCCAGATGGAAAAGTCACAGGCAGCGTGGCTGAAGATGGAGATCGGAAAGACGCAGCCGCCAGGACAGGTGACTTGTTACAAGGCAGCTCAGGCACGGGACATGCAGGGCCACGGGAGCAGTCAGCGAGACGGGGTCCATTGACACAGGGGCTCCTAGAGTGGTCAGGGCTGTGGGGCAATTGCCCCTTTGCCTCAATGGAAAAGCCAGCCCTGCACAATACACAGCTCATACCAGTACCCGCCAGGACAGGCAAGTTATCACAAGGCAGCTCAGGCTCAGCTACGGGGACCACGGGAGCAGTCAACGGGAATTCCGGTGTAGTGAGGGCTCTGGGGGCTGCTTGGGGGGAGAGGTAGGGGGCTGCCAAGTTACTTTTGTTCTGGGGTCCCCTCATGGCCCTGGTCTCCCTGACCACTTAGGCTCCCTATCCAGGTAGGCCTAGATGTTCTTTGTACCTTCCAGGCCTTCTTCAGAGGGTATAAAAATGGCATCAGTTAATTTGGGTACTGGTTACAGCAGTCGTTTAATAGATGTCATTGCAAATTTTCAGTGAATTGGGTACAGAGGCGGTGGGTTGGAGTGTCCAATACTAGCTAGCAGGGGTGCTCGGATACCCCTTTTCAAAATCCGAATTGATCCGGATCCGAACTTTGCGGTATCCGAATAGAATCGGATATCTGACCCCAGTATCCGGGATATCCGGGCAGATTCGGCTATCTGGATAGAAAAACCGGAAGTGGGCCTTAAATTGCTTTTAAAATGTTTTTAGGGTAAATGAGGCATGTAGCATCATGTTTTTTTAAAGGGAAACAGTAATTGATGATGTGGGGACATTAAATCCCCCCCCCCCCCACCCACCCAAAAGAAAAAAAATGGCTGTCAATTAACATCAGGACTAGGCTAGGTTCCAGACAGCGGTCATGTAGTCCACATTGTGTCCAAAGTTCAACCACACATCTGGGACATGACAGTTTTCAGCCCAGACACCTCCAAAAAATTACACAGCAATTGTGTTTTGGGTTAAATATAGGTGGTATCAGCACAGCAGCAGTGGCCTGTGGCACCCTGGTGGTGGGAGCAGCAAAGGCAGCAGGAGCAGGGCAATGCAGCAGCAGCAGGTGTAACGTCTGCCAGGAGCATGCCGGAGGTTGCACTTGGCAGTGGCACTTTGCATTTGGCACTTTGCACTTGGCACGTGCCAAGTGCCACATGCCAAGTGTAAAGTGCCAAATATCCGCATAGTGCTATCCGGATTTGGGCCCAGGTATCCGGAATCCGAATCCGGTCGGATAGCTGAAAAAAGTTTTGATATCGGGGTTACCCGGATATCCGGAATCCGAATGAGCACCACTGCTAGCTAGACTATCAGCTGTTAATAGCCAATTGGCTAGTATATTGGCAAACTTAGGGTATAGTTAGACTAGCTTGGTACTTACAATAGTCAATCGACTATTACCTCTGGTTGGGTTTCGGTCCTTGAGATAACCTGACATATTAAAACATGCATGTGTGAATAACCTATAGGAATACATGGGCGCTTTAGCATGTCCAGGGGTCCACTGCCATCAACTTGGGGTAACAGGCTGGCAGCAAACCCAGTGTCAATTTTTGCCTGAGCTGGAGTAATATGGAAGATGCCATTGCTGTTACTTTATTAACAGTGTGGCTTCAGAATTTCCCTAACCTGGAACTAGCATGTTGCATTATAATACGATGCTTCCTGTGTGCCTTGTGTCTGAATTGTGTAAAACAACTGCACTGTGTATTACATGTGGAAGTGACATCATCGCACTGTCTCCTCCCACAGGTGCGCACTCTACGCATGCACCTCTTCACTGGACTGCAGCTCATCTGTCTGGCGGTGCTCTGGGTCGTCATGTCAACGGCTGCCTCTCTGGCCTTCCCATTTGTCCTCATTCTGACCGTCCCACTGCGCATGTTCGTGCTGCAAAAGATCTTCACCAAGCGAGAAATGAAATGTGTAAGTGACTCCGCCCATCTTTTACCTACAGTATTCACTTATTCACTCCACCTGTCTTCCTGTCTCCACCTACAAAGGACCAATTTACATCTTAGTTGTTTTATGTAAGGTTTTTTAGGTTTTTAGGGGGGGTTATGGCTGATATTGTGGTGTAACCCCTCCCACTGCGTGATGTCATGACCATGGTCATGACAATTTGCTGTCTGGGAACCTCATGTCATTATGGGAAATAATGGCTTTTTCCAACTGCCAAGCAAGCAGCAGCTCCCTCTGTGCATGGAACTCACAGTAACAAACATTCCGTACAGATCACCTGGCAGGACTAAAGATGACACCACCAGGGATACATTTCAGAATGTACATCAGGGAGAGGAAAGATTTTACAATGGGCAAACACTGACCAAATAATTTATAAATGAATATTGTATAAAAACAAGCAATTTTATTCATTATGCCATTTCCACTACAATTCCTCTTTAACCATTACTGCCGCACGGAAGTGGGTCTGACATCCACAGCTGCTGCGGCTACAGCCGCAGGGGCGCGAGACTCATGTCCGTGCAGTTTGGGGGGCTGTGTGCGCGATCGTGCAGGTAAAAGTCCGTCATTGTCCCGGTGACGGGGGATTGGTGACAGGGGACAAAAGTCCCCTGAGCCAATCCGTGCTTCTCCAGCAAGAATAATCACTGTTTTTGTTCAAAAACAGTGATCATCCTTAAATGGTGTTGCTTAAAGGATACCCGAAGTGACATGTGACATGATGAGATAGATATGTGTATGTACAGTGCCTAGCACACAAATAACTATGCTGTGTTCCTTTTTTTCTTTCTCTGCCTGAAAGAGTTAAATATCAGGTATGTAAGTGGCTGACTCAGTCCTGACTCAGACAGGAAGTGACTACAGTGTGACCCTCACTGATAAGATTTTCCCCTTTTTATCTCTTTCTTGCTCTCAGAAGCCATTTTTCTGCTAGGAAAGTGTTGTATAGTTGGAATTTCTTATCAGTGAGGGTCACACTGTAGTCACTTCCTGTCTGAGTCAGGACTGAGTCAGCCACTTACATACCTGATATTTAACTCTTTCAGGCAGAGAAAGAAAAAAAAGGAACACAGCATAGTTATTTGTGTGCTTGGCACTGTACATACACATGTCTATCTCATCATGTCACATGTCAGTTCGGGTATCCTTTAACTTTGTTCCCATTCATTCATCTACCCTCAGGGCTCCATGATCGCCGGCATCAATGAGATGCCTGCGTCACTTCCTAAGTAACACATTGCTTCCTATTTGCGTATTAATAGTACGCCTATAGAAAATAATGATCGAGGACATCTTGTGGCCAAATAGTAAATTTACACCTACATATATTAGGGAGTGAATTTTTTTAATATGTATGTCAAGAGGGTATATTACTATTAAATTATGGGCTTGTAAATAGTGATGGATGGTATACTGAAAAAATGCACCTTTATTTCTAAATAAAATATTGTCACCATACATTGTACTAGGGATATAATTTAAATGTTGCAATAACCGGGACAAATGGGCAAATAAAATGTGTGGCTTTTATCCACAGTAGAAGATTTTACTTTAAAACTATAATGGATGAAAACTGAGAAATAATGAATTTACTCAATTTTTTCTTATAATTCCTAGTAAAATGCATTTAGAAAAAACAAAAAAAATTATATATTATATATATATATTATACATAACTCCCGAAAAAATCTACTGTAAATCAAATCAATTTTATTTGCTTGGGAATGTGCCTATAAAGTCACCAATCAAATAGAATTGATGTACCGTATATCATTTTTTTTAAAGAGACACTGTAACATCAAAAAGTTCCCCTGGGGCTACTCACCTTGGGAGGGGAAAGCCTCAGGGTCCCAATGAGGCTTCCCACGCCGTCCTCTGTCCCACGGGGGTCTCGCTACAGCCCTCCGAACAGCGGCCTGACAAATCCGTCACCTTGTTCAATATTTACCTTTCCAGGCTCCAGCGGGGGCGCTGTTGTGGCTTTCGGCTCCGAAGTAGACGGAAATACCCGATCTCAGTCGGGTCCGCTCTACTGCGCAGGTGCCGGAGACTTGTGAGCAGACCCGACGGCGATCGGGTATTTCCGCCTATTTCGGAGCCGAGAGCCGCCACAGCGCCTGCGCAGGAGCCGGGAGGGTAAATATTTACATCGCCGCTGTTCGGAGGGCAGCAGCGAGACCCCCGAGGGACGCAGGAGGACGGCATGGGCTTCCCCCTTCCGAGGTGAGTACCCTCCAGGGGAACTTTTTGATGTTACAGGTTTTCTTTAAGGTAAGTGCTTATTGCAATTATTCTTATCTGGGCACTTCCTGTATAATTGCTGAGAAGTTGTCCATGGGTGGCAAAGGATATATAAACTGGAATTGGGTTTTCTTTTCTTTTCTTTGGGGGGGGGGGGGGGGGGGGTTGGTGACCTGAGTTGCAAGTGTGTATGAGCCCTAAACTCAGTTTGAAGTGAACCCGAGGGAATAAATAAACTGATGGGATAAACAATTATATTTATCCTTCTCCTAATAATGACTTTTTGAGATATCCCATGATTTTTTTTGTATATTTAAACATTTACAAAGTGGATTGAATGTTTTGTTGTCTCTGCTTAGTGGCAGCCTATTAAGGGTTCCTCAGTGAAAATACATAAACTATTGAGCTTTTCCTATCTCTCCATGCACTCAGAAGTTGAATTCTGCCAGGAAAACTTTTATGGCTGTAATTTGCTTATTAGTGATGCCTACTATATTCCCGACGAGGTACTGACAAGACAGAAGCTGTCGCTTCCATGCCAAGAAATTAACTCTTTCAAGCAGCAAAATAAAACAAGTAAAATAGCCTGGTTATTAATATGTTTTCCCCTTATCAAGTCACATATTGCCTCGGGTACACTTTAAAGGGGCTATTTGGAAATTAACGGGAGCATAAATATGAGAACATACAACTTCAGACAGATAGTGTCCTGGATGGCATTTAAACTTGGGACTGTAAAGAGAGATTCAGGCATGGTTGTGATATTTCCATACTATACAGAGTGATTCAGTTATAGGTGGAATATTTCTTCATGCGATAATATGGTGGAGTGACTCAGCTGTTGGGGGAGCATGACATTTCTCCTTCTCTGTTTGTGTTTCTGCAGTTGGATGGTGATGAAGTGCAGCCAATCTTTGATGAACAAGAGGGGGTTGACGAATACAATGAGATGCCAATGCCGGTGTAATACCAAATGCATTCTTGTGCCTTGTCCAATTATGGAAGCCTGTGAGATTTCCTGCCATCCTCCCTGCCGCACATCAGGACACAGAATCCCCTTCCCCTTGCAATCATGTGTATAAGCTGCTGTAGAAGAGTTGGTGTCTGCTCCTCAGGGGTGGGGCTTAGCATTGTCAATCATGCTCTTCAGGGGCGGTCTGTCACATGGCAATAAATGATCCTTGAGATACAGGTTGATTAGAAATGATTGTAAAGGAAGACTCATGGCATTTGCAGTTGTTACTCTACAGACATTGAAAACAGAGACTTCCCAGCACTTTTTCTCCGGAGTCACACTGTTCTGACAGCTGTACCAAATCCTTGTGGTGCAAGATTGGGCCCGGTCTCCATACTGAGGGGAGGGGGTCAAGGACCACATGATACTGTTGGGGATATTCCTCATCTATGTTTATGCGACAAGAGATCAGCAAACTGCAACATGAAGCCAAAAGGGGGCGCCACAAAGCACTGTCTCAGTAGTATATTTATAGAGGGTATTTAAAATGATGCAAAGTATTACTACTGGTTAAATGACGATAAACTGACTTATTATTTGTAATAGTGTTAATATATAAATGAATAGAAGTAATGGTGAAATCAGTATCAATGTGTGGTAGTCATTATTATTCTAAAAAAGATATCCACAGTGCCAGTCAGCAATCATTACTATTTCTCGTTAGCACACTAATATACATAGTACCAGCCACCGGCGGTATTTATTCCTCTCAATTCCACATCAGTATCCACAGTAGTGGCCACCAGAATCATTTGGCACTCCAAAAAGAAGATACACAGCTCAGACACTGTCTCTTATTGATCTGAGGAAGCGGACAGGTCCTGCAAAACGCGTTGTCTTTTTATTGGTGTCTAACAATGAAAAATTTTAACCTCTGATCACGAGGTAAGACTGCTCCTATTACTTACCTCCGCTCATTACATATTGTACCACAATTGGGAAGCCTCCTCCCATCTTGCATTGTCTCCTCCCTGTCCTAGGTGTAACCTCTGCGACTACATCCAGTGGTCCTTTGGTTTTTTTTTGGAGCGTGACCCACGTTGACCCAACCAAGTCATCATCCCCGCGTGGAGATGATCTTTCTCCACATGCCAGAAATTGTGGTTGCCTATAGCAACCCATGTTTGTGAGTAGTTATTATTTATTTACATTTACCATTTACTCCTGGTGGTCTTTTTGGCTTCTTTTCTTACTGGTACCTGGGTTTCAAACCCTGAAATTCATCTACCGGACCACCCAGAACCACAATAGAAAAATCAATGTAAATCTATGAGGGGTACATCTCACAGTCTGAGCTTGAACCCCATGCCTTGAGACTCCTCTAAGCACTCTAGCTACATATAGCACATACATGTCAAACTCCGGCCCGTGGGCCAAATCTGGCCCTCAGAGCCATTAAATTTGGCCCTCAAGTGGTTTCCCCACTTTGCATTATGTTTGGCCCACTCTAGACCACAAGGGAAGCTATACTGGAGGTGAAGCCCTAGAACTCCAGGGAAGCCATATGGGGGAGGTAGGGGTAAAGCACTAAACACTGGGGAACTGTATAGGGGAGGGGCCTCTAGACACCAGGGAACTGTATAGGGAAGGGTGGACCACTAGACACCAGGGAACTGTATAAGGGTTGGAGGGGGCCATTAAACACTTGGGAAGTTTATAAAGGAGGTAGGTGGCCAGTAGACATTGAGGTTGGCCCGCGACTAGGTCCCAGTGTACAATTTCGGCCCCCCTTGTATTTGAGTTTGACACTCCTGATCTATCAGATACAGAGCTTTCTGTAGGAGGCGTACCATCAGCCTAAGCCCAGGAGTTGCCTCATGCCGTCCCTAAAGACGTTATTATGAACTTCCAGTTTTATCTTACAAAAGAGGACCTGCTATCATATGCCAGGAAAAATGGGGCTTTACCAGTGCCTAATAAAAACATTACTATTTGGAGACCCTCTCACCGGCCACTTCCAGACTCGCAGAGCACTCAGCCCCATAATACAAGTTGTACGTGAAAGTCAGATTATGGGAGTTTCCAGCCAAACTATTGGTCTTGCACCAAGGCAGGTGAACTATCATGACATCCCTGGCTGAGGGCATCCAATTATCAAAGTCATTACAGATTATGGGCAGATTCAACAAAGGGACACATTTATCTCTAATCAAATCTGAATAGAGAGAGATTTGCATCTTTGCCGAAGCTGCCCATATACTGCAGGCTGATTCCAATCCGATTTAAAGAGGAACTCCAGTGAAATTAATGTAATAAAAAAGTGCTTCATTTTTACAATAATTATGTATAAATGATTTAGTCAGTGTTTGCCCATTGTAAAAATCTTTTAAATCTCTGATTCACATTCTGACATTTATCACATGGTGACATTTTTACTGTTGGCAGGTGATGTAGCTGCTGCATGCTTTTATGGCAGTTGGAAACAGCTGTAAACAGCTATTTCCCACAATGCAACAAGGTTCACAGACAGGAAACTGCCAGGAGTACCACGGTCCTCAGAGTTTCTTGTGGGAGGGGTTTCACCACAATATCAGTCATACAGTGCCCCCTGATGGTCTGTTTGTGAAAAGGAATAGATTTCTCATGTAAAAGGGGGTATCAGCTACTGATAGGGATAAAGTTAAATTCTTGATCTGAGTTTCTCTTTAAGCATCAAATCTTCAGGGAACCGGCTGAGCCCGCCGCGTCAGCACCCCTGCTGCCCCTCCATGTATAAATGTGCCCCCCTGTGGATGCATTTATACATTACCTGTCCTGTGTCAGCATCCCCGTGGTGACCGTCCGTCTCTAAAACCTCCGGGTGGCTCTTCTATCAGCCGCATACACGTTGGCGGCGGCATGTAGCGTGTGACGTCTGATGCTATGCGCTGTCACCAGCGTGCATGTAGCTAAGCCATCTGGAGGATGGACGGACACCATGCGGAGACTGATACAGGACAGGTAATGTATAAATGCACCCACAGGGGGGCAAATTTATACTTTAGGTGGGTGGCAGCGGGTGTTTTGTTGCTTGTTCCGAAATCAGCCGCCGTACCACCGCGCACCCTATCAACCAACTTCGGCTCGACATCTTGCACCAGGCACGATCGATTAACACGACCAATTCCGGGCTGAAATTGGCCGCATCGTCGGTCGGGCCTGCACTTGGCCGATTGTCAACCAATTCAATAATAATAATCTAATTGGTTGGTCGATCGGCCACCAAAGTCACCTGATGTATGGGCACCTTAGCTTGCCCCGATCTTAAACTGCAATAAATATCTCCCACCACTGCCAAGATCCCATTGGAATGGCATAAATCTGGCTGAAATAATCATTCTCCACCTTCTTTAGTCCTCAGATTCAATAAGCGTTGTATCTACTCAAACAAGCAGCTAGAAGATACTTGCCCCACTAGAAAAGTTTATCTTCACTACTCTATTTCGTTTTTTTTTATAAGTGTAGTTGCCTTGTTGATTTATTATATTCTTTTGTGGAAGTTTAAGATGAGTCTGTTTGTCAAAACGTTTCTACATTGCTCCTCTTGTGGTTAATGGGATTTTTCATTTATCTCCTACACTTATGGATTGCCAGCTCCATCTACGCCAGGCATGTCCAAAGTCCGGTTCGAGGGCCAAATGTGGGCCATCCAACCATTTCTGGTGGCCCCCAAAGCTCTGTGCAGTTGTTAATTCATGCGGCCTGTAGGCCAAAGCTGCAGTGCCACATGCAGGAGCCAGCAGCAGTAACAGCCACTGATTAGCAGCAGCCACTATGCCAACAGCAGTAACAGCCACTCAGTGGCGTAGCTAAGGAGCCATGGGCCCTGGTGCAAGGTTTACATTGGGGCACCCCAAGAACTATATACATAGCAATTGATACGGCACACTAAACCTGCCAAGGACAACCACAGTGTCAGAAGTGCAAGGAGGGGATGGGGAACAGTTTGTTAATGATTACTACTAATAAAAGTACCTATAGAAGTGATTATTACCAGCATAGGACCAATAGAGAGCTAATTCTGTGGTTGAGGGTGGGCCCCGCGGGGCCCCTCTGGCCCAAGGGCACTTGGGCTACCTCTGCACCACCTATTGCTACGCCACTGCAGCCACTGATTAACACCTGCCACTGTGCCAGCAACAGGAACGTCCTCTGATTAACAGCTGTAGCAGCCACCGATTCGCTGTTGCCACTTTGCCAGCAGTGGTAACAGCCACTGATTAGCAGCTGCCACTGTGCCAGCAGCAGTAACAGCCACTGATAAGCATTCCACTATGCCAGCAGCAGCAACAGCCACTGATTAGCAGCTGCCACTATGTCAGCAGCAGTAACAGCCACTGATAAGCATGCCACTGTGTCAGCAGCAGTAACAGCCACTGATTAGCTGTTGCCACTGGGCCAGCAGCAGTAACAGCCACTGATTAGCAGCTGCCACTGGGCCAGCAGCAGTAACAGCCACTGATTAGCAGCTGCCACTGTGCCAGCAGCAGTAACAGCCACTGATTAGCAGCTGCCACTGTGCCAGCAGCAGTAACAGCCACTGATTAGCAGCTGCCACTGGGCCAGCAGCAGTAACAGCCACTGATTAGCAGCTGCCACTCTGCCAGAATCACTAACAGCCACTGATTAGCTGCTGCCACTGTGCCAATCGCAGTAACAGCCACTGATTAGCAGTCGCCACTGTGCCAGCAGCAGTAACCGCCACTGATTAACACCTGCCACTGTGCCAGCAGAAGTAACTGCCTCCGATTAGCAGCTGCCAATGTGCCAGCAGAAGTAACAGCCACTGATTAGCAGCTGCCACTGTGCCAGCAGCAGTAACAGCCACTGATTAGCAGCTGTCGGAATGTACACTAGTCGGAATTTATTCACCTAACAAGGGTCGGTGTGCTTTCCTGAAATCACTAATTAGGAAGGTCCGGGGACTGCATACAGGCTCACCAATTTTGAAGGGCAACCTTGATGCCTGTAGTAACCCCAATTTCTTCAAACTAAACACAATGGCTATCATTCATAAAAGTGTTGTCGGTAATGAGAATCAGTGCGGGAAAACACCGCTGTCGGTAGTTTAGACTTCTGGGTGGTCATTCATAAAAATGTTGCATGTTGCGATACAATTGCGGAGATTTCCCGAAAAAGGCTGTCGGTAGGCTGGCGGTAAGCTTGCAGAAACAGAGAAGCTGCCCGAGTCCCTCCGTGCGCTGCTCTCTCTGCTGCTGCTTGGGAGGTCTGTCTCCATTCACTTGCATGTATTCCGCATGCTTATCGCTACTTCCTAGGGAGCGGTAATACCCCGTCCGCATACCGCTTGCGCTAATCTTTATGAATTAACATTTTGTTACTTTTTCTAGATGATCACCGCACAAGGCGTTAATTTATCGCTCTGCCAGCTTTTCATGCAGAAACAGCCTTTATGAATACACATTTTGCAAAGTGGTCGGCAATGTGAGCTGTTTTCAGCATTTCCGCATGAGGTAATGCTTTATGAATGATAGCCATTATGTGCCTGCAAATGAATATTACATACTAACCTCACCATCAGTTCCTCTCAGAAGCTCACCCTTTTCTTCTAACAATAATTTCTTTCAGTTCTGACTAGATCTAGTCAGACTTGTCTCTCCAGAAGCTGAAAGCCTAAGGGCTGCAAAAGTGGCCTGTCGCCAGCACACGTGAGCGTGTGGGCGACAGGCCGGCGACAGCTCCTCGCCAGGTCCCTCCGCGTACACACGCGGAAGAGGGACCAGCGGCGCGACGGAAGCTGTCGTTCCTCCTCCCCCCACCGGAAGCTCCGTATTCCTCAATGGAGGTTGCTGTCGCTAGTCCGCGTACTCACGCGGACTAGCGACAGTTGCGGCGGAGTTGCGGCAGCGACTGTCGCCAGGCAATTGACCGCGCCAATCACCTGGAGACATCAGCGACGGGCGACAGTTCGGGGTGCGCGCTCGTGCGACGGCACATACTCACGGGCGACCTGTCGCCGCTACACGCGCGCGCCGTGTGTTGTGGCGACAATTGTAGCCCGTGAGTATGGGCCATTACACACTGAAAATCGCCAAGTGCATACAGTGCAATTTTAAAATGGCATGCTTGCGTTTTTGCGATGCGTTTGCATTTTTACTTGCATTTTTCAGTGCGCTTGAGTTTTTCTTGTGATTGGGGATTGGCTAAAAGTCCTTCAACAGGAAGTTGAAAGGTCTCCTGGAAGTTGACTTAGAAAAAATGCAATCACATCAAACACAGCGCTCAAAAAGTGCTGCGGTCACTGTGTTTGTGTTTTTCTAAAATCCCATTGCACCACTGTGTACGGTTCATCACGAATTTCATTATTTTTAAAGAGGCTTTTCAATGGAAAAAAATGCATTTGATTATAAAATCACAGCACAGCACAGCCAATGTGTACAGGCCCTAAAAGCTGTTTTCACGATATCAGTTGCTGTCAGTTATAACTGAAAGGACAACTGATATGCAGTGTAATGTCCATGTTTCCCTATAGCTCAAGCAATAGTACTGGTTAGCAGAGTGCTGACCAGGTAGCTGTTACGGGGTCAACACCATTTTTTAAAATGCAGGATGGAGAATTCCATCGATCACAGTGGACAAGCAGGACATGAGAAAGAGAGTGATGAGCAGACTATGCAGGAGGTAAGAATGACATGTGCATGTTTATTTTGACTTTTATTTTTCACTTCAGGTTTGCTTTAATAAGCAACAGTTTTCCCCCAAATTAGATAAAGAGCTGTTCATTATTCGTCAAGAACTTAAATCGGCATTAACCTCAGTATATGAAGCAGATTAAACTGATTTACTATTCCCAGAGTAACAAGGCTGGGCGTGTATTTGCTAAACTTTATAGGCAAAACCAAGCAAAGGCTGGGAAGTGGAGTGAGTTAAGGAGTTTGACAGCAGAGGGAAAGAATGTATTTTTGTGCCTTGCGGTCCTCGGAGGGATTGCCTAGAATATCTGACCTGATGGGATCAGGCTGTAAAAATGATTGCCTGGGTGGGAGGGATCATTAGCTATCCTCATTGCTTTGGAGTTGTAAAGGAGGTCAAGTGGGGTAAGTAGTTTCTCAATGATGCTCTCCACTGATCTGATGACCCCCTATAGTAGTTTATATCTATTGATAGCAGAGGAGCATGTGTACCAGACCAGGATGAATGAACATAGGACAGATTTAATAGTGACAGAGTAGAAGCACAACGGAAGCTCCTGAGTCATATCAAACTTCTTTAGTTGGTCGAAGGAAGAACAGCCATTGCTGTGCTTTCTTTTGGGTGGAGGTGGTGTTAGCCTTCCAACTCAGATCGTCTGAGATGATTGTGCCCAGGAGTCTGATGCTAAATACTCTGTCGACTTCAGTACCATTGATATAGGTCAGAAGGGGTTCAGGGGAATGTTTCCTGAAGTTGATGATCATCTCTACGGTTGTGGCTGTACTGGGGATCTGCTTGCTTTCCTTGCACCAGTGGCATGCTCTATCAAACTCCTGACAGTAGGCCTGTTCATCGTTCTTGGTCACCAGGCCAACAATTGATTGATGATTTTAATTGAGTTTGCTGTGGAGGTGCAGTTGTTTGTGTACACCGAGAACAGGATCCATGACAAGACGCACACTTGTAGGGCTCCAGTATTGGTGATCCTTGGTCGAGAGGAGAGGTTGCCCAACTTGACAACTTGGGACCTGTTAGGGAGGAAGTCCATAATCCATGGGCGGAGGGTGGGATGGACGATGAGTTACACAAGATTGTCGTGCAGCATGCGGGCACAGATGTTATTGAAAGACGAGCTGAAGTCTGAAGAAGAAGCCTAATGTACAAGTCCAGCTTGTCTAGGTGATCAGTGATGAGCTCCAGGCAGATGTTTATGGCGCCGTTAATAGACCTGTTTTATATGCAAACTGGGACAGAGTCCACTGGGGTTTCCAGTAATATTGTATATGGGAGGTCAAAAAACAGCAGAAATCCCTGTAGGTGAACCACAATCACCACTATGACCACTATTATATAGTCAGGGATCAATCAGGAAGAAATCAGGAAACCAAAAAATAGCAAAATATACTTTTTCTTTTAATTTTCCAAAAAACTGCAGAAAATTGTATACAAAATCTTCAATTCAAACAGATGTCCATCAAAAAAAAACACAAAGTTGTAAAGTGCATATCATTGACTAATAGTAGAGAAGGCTACGACATCGATTTGTTTCGGGCCGAGGACCCTTCTTCAGGCCTTTATTTATACAATGCGTATCTACACAAACTAAGTACACCAATAATTATCATCTGGACAAAAAATTAAGCCAGGACAGACCACCAATAAGTCAGATGAAGGACAACATGGAAGCAGGATGCAAAGAACGGGTGGTCACTGGTGTTTCCTCCAAGAATTACTCTCCAAAGTGGGTATTATAGGGTAATTTCAAAAAGCAGTTATGGCACCCCTACCTGTATTAAACGTTGCAGGTTTCTTATCACTAATGGTACCCGACAGGGTTGTCCCTTAAGGCCTTTAATTTATTACCTTATTTATAGAATCGTTAGCTGAAAGCATTAGAGCCAATCCACTAGTAACAGGAATCCAGGCTGCACGCAAACCACACACCATTGGGCTTTTTGACGATGATATTATTTTTTTTGTTCCTGTCCAACCCTATTTCTTCACTAAAACAGGTTTGTAAATCCCTCCAGGATTTTTCTGTGATATCTTATTATAATATTAATGATCAGAAGTTTTTGATGTTAGGTATTAATGTTCCTCAAACTTTAAAAAAGGAGATTGCAGAAATATTTCCAGTGTGGTCTAAGTCTACTATCCCGTATTTGGGTATCCAGATACCTCAATCCTCTGACAAGCTGTACAAGGTTAACTATGTACTCCTATTGTTCTCCATCCAGCAGGAATGAAAGAATATATCAGAAGCTGAGGTCTCCTGGTGAGGGAGGAATGAAAACCCTTCCTAAGATCCTACATCTACTGTATTTAGGACACTCCAAGTCCATAACCCTAACCACTTTTTCACACACCTCCAGAGCATAATTGAGGATTTTGTCTGGAAACAGAAAAAACAGAGTGGCGTATAGTAGCCTATCTTTATCTTCCTACAGAGGAGGCTTAGGTTTACCTTGCATCAAGGCATAATATCGAGCATCCATATTGGACAAACTGTAGGTCCAAATGGAAACAAGCCTCCTCCATAGACCCTCCTCAAAAGAACATTTATCAGGTACTACATCAGGCCTTCCCTCTCCTAAGTCTTCCAACCATCTAGGACGCTCTTTCAGTCTGGCAACATTTTATTAAAAAAAATAGGGGAGATTCAGGCCACTAAGACCTCAGTTCCTAAACTTCCCTTTTGTATGATTATCTTAAGAAACCATCCACATGCCCATTGGAAAAATACTTAAAGTGAACCAGAGACGAAGCACCCTCATGTATTTTACCATATATATCAGTGGGAACGTTAGAGAAAACACTTACCATACTTTCTGTTTCATTCTGCACAGCTTGTTTTTTATCAGACCTGATAAAATCCCAGACTGAGCATTCACTCTGGCTTTGATATAATCTATGTAATTCCTGCTAGGTATGGTACAGCAGGCAAAGGGTGTATGACAGTGCACCTGATTGGCTGACAAGCGTCTGCTGGCCAGATAGAGGCAGGATATTGCTCTGACTGGAAGTTAGCAATTGTGTTTGTTGCAGTTGGCATTCAGTTTAGAGGTGGTGGGGTGAGTTCCCTGGAGGTGAGAGGTCCAGGGCTTGCCTGCACTTCCCTCTAGGTGTCGCATGGTGGTTTGGGGGCCCCAGTGAGTGAGAGAGACCTGGGGCCCCTGGGCTGTCATGTGGACCAGTGTTTGTGACTTTGATATAATGACTCAGCTATAATGATTCCGGAGCAGAGCCAGCAGGGGGCAGGCTTGGACTTGAAAAGACATGAGAGAACACAGACTTAGCTATAAATATTCTTGAGCAAAGCCAGACTGAATGCTCAGTCGGGGATTTTATCACGGCTGATTAGAAGCAGGCTGTGCACTGCAGAATAAAACAGAAAGCAAGGTAGGTGTTTTCTCTAATGTTCCCACTGATATATATGGTAAAATACATGAGGGTGCTTCGTCTCTGGTTCCCTTTAAAGGAGTGGTCAACTGACCTGAATTTAGATATATCATTGACACCATAATTGCAAGCCTCACTGTCGTTGCATAATCTTCCTAGTTGTGTCCAGCATAAAGAGACATTATGCAAGATTTTATTCAAATGGCATTATACACTGAGGAAACCAGCCTCCGTCTCTAATAAACACCCCACTTTATGCTGGAGAAACAGTCAGGATATTGGGACTTTATTGCATTTATAATGAATCTGTGTGAAGGTCAAACCCTATTGGTCTTAAGCCTGGTAAACACGCCTGAGATAAAGTTGGCTGAGGCGACCGATAAGAACCACCTCAGCTGACAATCAGGTGTGTGTACGGCACCGGACAACCCCCGTCTGATACCAATCAATAACAGATTGCGAGTGACACACATAGATTGTGCAGCTAGGTCCTTGCTCTTTTTCCCATTGGGGCTCAGAGGATCTCCCTACCAAACTTTAGGCGCAACTATTATGAAGCCAACAATTCGACTTAGAATATAAACCTAGGCCTATAACCACCATTTTTCATCCCTGTCTATACTATGATATTGACTGGAGTATAATAGGACACTAGGCTGCTTTTAACCTTTGAGCATACATGTCAAACTCTGGCCCATGGGCTAAATCTGGCCCATAGAGCCATCAAATTTGGCCCTCAAGTGGTTTCCTCACTTTGCATTATGTTTGACCCACTATAGACCAACAGGGAAACTATATTAGAGGTGAAGCCCTAAATCACCAGTGAAACCATATGGTGGAGGTAGGGGGAAAGCACTAGATACCAGGAAACTGTATGGGCAGGGAGGTTGCCACTAGCCACCAAGGAATTGTATAGGGGAGGGGGAGTCACTAGACACTAGGGAACTGTATAGGTGAGGGAGAGGGCAACCGGACAACAGGAAACTGTATAGAGTAAAGAGGGCCCCCCTAGACACCGGGGAACTGTATAGGGATGGGAGGGGGCCACTAGACCACAGGGAACTGTATAGGGATGGGAGGGGGCCACTAAACACTAGGGAACTATATAGGGGAGGGTGGGGTCACTAGACCCCAGGGAACTGTATAGGGATTGGAGGGGCCACTAAACCCCAGGGAACTGTATAAGGATGGGAGGGGGCCACTAAACACCAGGGAACTTTATAGGGGAGGGAGGGGTCACTAGACCCCAGGGCACTGTATAGGGGAGGGAAGAGGGCCACTAGACAACAGGGAACTGTTTAGAAAGGGAGGGGCCACTAGACACCAGGGAACTGTATAGGGCTGGGAGGAGGCCACTTGACAAGAGGGAACTGAATAGGGGTGGGAGGGCCACTAGACACCAGGGAACTGTATAGGGAAGGGAGGGAGGCACTAGACAACAGGGAACTGTATAGAGGTGGGAGGGGGGGCACTAGACACCAGGGAACTGTATAGGGAAGGGAGGGAGGCACTAGACAACAGGGAACTGTATAGAGGTGGGAGGTAGGCACTAGACATCGGGTAACTGTATAGGGGAGAGAAGAGGCTAGAGTATGCAGTATATTCCCATCAAACTCCCATGTAATGTTGCTAAGTGCTGGGGATTTGTAACCCACTAGCAGTTAACAAACTACTGATGTAATACCCTTCACTGCATAGAGCTCATTGTGTTTACCTTAGTCTTCTTTATCGTCTCATCAGAACCAAAGTAGTAGAGCGTTTAAATTGCATTACTGCTACAGTAGAATCCCTTTATAGTAAACTCCAAAAGACCAGGAAAACTAGTTTACTATATCAGAAGTTTACTATATCAGAATTGTTCATACATTTATACAGACGCATTTGCTGGGACCTGAGCACTGAGTTTACTATATCCAGATGTTTACCATAATGAGATTCTACTGCTATTACAAACCAGGCTGACATGTGACTGGGATAGGTTTTGTTTAATGTCTTTAGTTCCAATTTAGATCTTAACTGATGTTCTTCTTAGATCTTAGTTGTTAATTTATTTAGAATAATCAGAATCATTCGATCCACACAGTTTAAACCTCGTAATTAATGTTCTTTTTCTGATGTTCATTTGAATATCTGTAATGTGTAATAAGCACTATTCTACTCTGACAGATTACTATATTTGTATTGTAATGAGAAATATGGTGTTTAATAAAAAGTTATTTAAAAAAAAACCTAAAAACTGCCAACATTATTATTTATAACGCCGACATCTTCCGCAGTACTGTACAGCGTTTATTGTCCTGTCTAGAGTTGGGCCGAACCTCTGATTTTAGGTTCGCGAACCGGGTTTGCGAACTTCCGCGGAAGGTTCGGTTCGCGTAAAAGTTTGCGAACCGCCATAGACTTCAATGGGGATGCGAACTTTGAAAAAAAAAAAATTATGCAGGCCACAAAAGTGATGGAAAAGATGTTTCAAGGGGTCTAACACCTGGACCCCCAGGTGGAGGAGTGGGATACATGCCAAAAGTCCCCGCGAAAAATCTGGATTTGACGCAAAGCAGCGTTTTAAGGGCAGAAATCACATTGAATGCTAAATGACAGGCCTAAAGTGCTTTAAAACATCTTGCATGTGTATACATCAATCAAGTAGTGTAATTAAGGTACTGCTTCACACTGACACACCAAACTCACCGTGTAACGCACCGCAAACAGCTGTTTGTGTAGTGACGGCCGTGCTGGACTGGTGCGCACCATGGCGAGAACAGGTATGCAGTGGCGGGTTCACTGAACAGAACAGGTATGCAGTGGCGGGTTCACTGAACAGAACAGGTATACAGTGGCGGGTTCACAGAACAGGTATGCAGTGGCAGGTTCACTGAACAGGTATGCAGTGGTGGGTTCACAGAGCAGGTATGCAGTGGTGGGTTCACAGAACAGGTATGCAGTGGCAGGTTCACTGAACAGGTATGCAGTGGCAGGTTCACTGAACAGGTATGCAGTGGTGGGTTCACAGTACAGGTATGCAGTGGTGGGTTCACAGAACAGGTATGCAGTGTTGGGTTCACAGAACAGGTATGCAGTGGTGGGTTCACAGAACAGGTATGCAGTGGCAGGTTCACTGAACAGGTATGCAGTAGTGGGTTCACAGAACAGGTATGCAGTGGTGGGTTCACAGAACAGGTATGCAGTGGCAGGTTCACTGAACAGGTATGCAGTGGTGGGTTCACAGTACAGGTATGCAGTGGTGGGTTCACAGAACAGGTATGCAGCCAGGAACAAGCTAAGCCTTACTAATCTTTCCCTATGAGAGACAGTCTGCAGCAGCTCGCCCTACTCTCACTAATGCAGGCACATGAGTGACCGTAATGGCCGCCGCTGCCTGCCTTATATAAGGGGGGTGGGGCTCCAGGGGCTAGTGTAGCCTAATTGGCTACACTGGGCCTGCTGACTGTGATGTAGAGGGTCAAAGTTGACCCTCCATGGTGCATTATGGGGCGAACCGAACTTCCGCAAACGTTCGCCTTCGGGACGCGAACGCGAACCACGGAAGTTTGCATGGAACCGTTCGGCCCAACTCTAGTCCTGTCACTGACTGTCCTACCCTACCATAGTCATGTGTCTAGGTATGTATCGCGTAGTGTATGTATCATAGTTTAGACCAATTTTAGGGGGAAGCCAATTCACTTATCTGTATGTTTTTGGGATGTTAGAGGAAACCGGAGTGCCTCCTTTACTAGATACAAATGATCAGTATATTATTCAAACTTCCCAAAAAGGACCCCACCAGGGTGACACACAGCGAGGTGGAGGAGGATTAGCCAGAGGATTCCCTCTACTTAGGTATCCATTTAGGGACCTTTGTAACTACAGGAACACTGTATTGCTCTTCCAAAAGCAGAAAAAGCTGATTTGATTGCCATTTGTGTCTCCATTAAAGAGACCTCAACTTATATCTTCATCTTGGTGAACTTGTGGATGGGACAGGAATTAAAGCACAGCTCCCAACTGCCCCTCTTTGGAAACCAAATCCTTCTGTCCCTCTTCCTCATTTGTCCCTCTTTCAGGACTGATGTCCAGTCTTAGAGCTCCCATGAGGCAAGTGAATTGGATGTCTCAGCTAATCAGTACACTGTGACACAGCAAGTTATATGCAGTGACACTCATATATGTATACTCCCATGTACAATGATATTGTGTCTCTGTGGCTGGATAGCGTACTGGTTAAAGGATACCCGAAGTGACATGTGACATGATGAGATAGACGTGTATGTACAGTGCCTAGCACACAAATAACTATGCCGTGTAACTTTTTTTTATTTCTCTGCCTGAAGGAGTTAAATATCAGCTATGTAAGTGGCTGACTCAGTCCTGACTCAGTCAGGAAGTGACTACAGTGTGACCCTCACTGATAAGAAATTCCAACTATAAAACACTTTCCTAGCAGAAAATGGCTTCTGAGAATAAGAAAGAGGTAAAAAAAAAAAGGGGAATTTCTTATCAGTGAGGGTCACACTGTAGTCACTTCCTGCCTGAGTCAGGACTGAGTCAGCCACTTGCATACCTGATATTTAACTCTTTAAGGCAGAGAAAGAAAAAAATTTGCACAGCATAGTTATTTGTGTGCTAGGCACTGTACATACACGTCTATCTCATCATGTCACATGTCACTTCGGGTATCCTTTAAAGTGAACCTAAATCCACTAAAAAAAAAAATGAGATTAACTCATCTGGGGCTTCCCTCAGCCCCCTGCAGACGATCGGTGCCCTCACAGCTCCGGTCCGATGCTTCTGGACCCGCCGGCGACGACTTCCAGTTTGGCCATCACCGGCCAACAGGCATGGGAACACGAGTGATTGTTCGCGTTCCCAGCCTGTATATCGCCCCCTATGCTGCTATTGCGGCCTCCTGGCCACAATAGCAGCATAGGGGGCGATATACAGGCTGGGAACGTGAAGAATCACTCGCGTTCCCATGCCTGTCGGCCGGTGACGGCCAAACCGGAAGTGTTCACCGGCGGGTCCTGGGCCATCGGAGCGGAGCTGCGAGGACACCGATCGTCTGCAGGGGGCTGAGGGAAGCCCCAGGTGAGTTAATCTCATTTTTTTTTTTTTTTACTTTAGGTTATCTTTAAGGGCTCTGCCTCTGACACTGGAGACCTGGGTTCAAGTCTTGGCTCTTCCAGTTCAGTAAGCCATCACTTATTCATTAAGGAGACCTCCCTTCCTTAGACTCCCTAACACGGCTTCTGCCTATAGAGCATGTCCTAGTGGCTTCAGCTCTGGTGCTTTTGCGTCTGATAAACTACTGTGGCCAATATACAAAGTACCGTAAAACTGCATTTAACTTACTTATTTGGACTTTGGCAAACGCGAAGTGACAGCACACGGTCAGCCAAGTCCAGAAGAAAGCTTACCTGCAGCAGGAAGCACAGCTCAGCTGTATGACGAATGGGTGTAGAAGACACGGTACGGAAGGATTCAGGAAACCAAGAAACCCTGTCCTCCCCTCTGCTCTCTATGGCCAATCTCAAAGTGAAACTAATATATGAAATAGACTCATTACATGCAAAGCAAGATATTTCAAGCCTTTGTTATAATTTTGATGATTGTGGCTTAAAGTTTATGAGAACCCAAAAATCAAAAACTCAGACCACTAGAATATTATGAAAAGGTTTAACTACTTACTGCATCTTGTGGAGTATATTCACGTCCCGGCAAAACTTCACTTGAAATACCGAGGCCGCGAATAAAAGTATTAAAGAAAACCTGTAACTTTAAAAAGTTCCCCTGGGGGTACTTACCTCGGGTGGGGGAAGCCTCCGGATCCTATCGAGCCTTCCCCCGTCCTCCTGTGTCCCACGGCAGTCTCACTGTGCCCATCAGAATAGCGGGGATGTAAATACTTACCTTCCCGGCTCCAGCGCAGGCGCAATATCGGCTCTCCGCTCGGAGATCGGCGGAAATAGCCGATCACTGTCGATCCGCTCTACTGCGCAGGTGCAAGTCTCCTGTAGTAGAGCGGACCCATCAGAGATCGGCTATTTCCGCCTATCTCCGTGCTGAGAGCTGCAACAGCGCCCCCGCTGGAGCCAGGGAAGGTAAATATATCAGCGCTTATCAGCCTTGTCGAGCCATGTGTCAGACCATAATCAGCTAATTCATCCAAAACACCTGCACAGGGTTCCTATTTCATGTATTAGTTTCACCTTTTAAGCTGAATTAGGCCCTTTTTACACTTAATCAGTTGCTCTCAATAACAAAGAAAACTGCACATGCTTTCCTATGGCACAGTTCCCACAGTTCCCCCTTCCCTCTGCCAGGAAACTGAAAATGGGTTGTGGATGGGTGTTCCAGCACGACAATGACCCAAAACATACAGCAAAGGCAACAAAGGAGTGGCTCAAGAAGAAGCACATTCAGGTCATGGAGTGGCCTAGTCAGTCTCCGGACCTTAATCCAATAGAAAACCTATGGAGGGAGCTCAAGCTCAGAGTTGCACAGAGACAACCTCGAAACATTAGGGATTTAGAGATGATCTGCAAAGAGGAGTGGACCAACATTCCTCCTAAAATGTGTGCAAACTTGGTCATCAATTACAAGAAACGTTTGACCTCTGTGCTTGCAAACAAGGGTTTTTCCACTAAGTATTAAGTCTTTTATTGTTAGAGGGTTCAAAAACTTATTTCACTCAATGAAATGCAAATCAGTTGCTATCTTTTATTTAAGGTTATTTTTTCGATTTTCCTTTTGATGTGCTATCTGCCACTGTTAAAATAAACCTACCATTGAAATGATACTGTTCTGAGACTTTTCATTTCTTTGCCATTGGACAAACTTACAAAATCAGTGAGGGGTCAAATAATTATTTCCTCCACTGTATATGCATTTTAACTGAAACCTTTTCCATAATGCACTGCTGTGGAAAAAACGCACACTAACGCATACCAACTGATTAAGTGTAAAAGAGCCCTTAAAGGGATACTGTAGGGGGGTCGGGGGAAAATGAGTTGAACTTACCCGGGGCTTCTAATGGTCCCCCGCAGGCATCCTGTGCCCGCGCAGCCGCTCACTGATGCTCCGGCCCCGCCTCCGGTTCACTTCTGTAATTTCTGACTTTAAAGTCAGAAAACCCCTGCGCCTGTGTTGCCGTGTCCTCGCTTCCCCTGATGTCACCAGGAGCGTACTGCGCAGGCACAGACCATACTGGGCTTGTGCTATACACTCCTGGTGACATCAGCGGGAACGAGGACACAGCAACGCAGGCGCAGGGGTTTTCTGACTTTAAAGTCAGAAATTACAGAAGTGAACCAGAGGCGGGGCCGGAGCATCAGTGAGCGGCTGCGCGGGCACAGGATGCCTGCGGGGGACCATTAGAAGCCCCGGGTAAGTTCAACTCATTTTCCCCCGACCCCCCTACAGTATCCCTTTAATGAAATAATGAGACTTGTGCATTATATTTAAATGGTTTGAGTTTCACCTGTAGGTCCTTTAGTGTATACAATCGGAGCTCTGCTTTATCTATTGAGATGCAATGATGCACTGTCTATATGGAGACATTGCAATGTATATGATAACACCATATGTGATATACCGTACTTAGAGACACTACAGAGTACAGCACATTTGGGCAATCATATGGTAAGACATATGCCAAGCCTGTGGTTTATACACAATATTGTTCCATATGGTAACACTACGGGCATAGGGTAACACTATATGGTGTGTATACGGTGATAAAACATATAGCATCATGGGTAGGCAAACAAATATGGATTGCATGCTATCTGCCCACTACAGGAGCCAACAGGTAACATTTAGAAACCAACTCCATTAAGTACAATGAGGAAAATCTCAAACTTTAGACTTTGAAGTATACATGGGGATATGAAGTAAAAGGGTTTCCTAGGAAGTAACACACATTTGCTTTTATCTGTCACACAAGGTATTCTTTCTGTAGAATTTAACGTTCATCTGTCAATTTAACCTCTTCTCTCCCTGCACCACTTGTCACGTGACTGCAGAATGTCAGCAACTGTTTGTTCAGCAGCCTTAAAGAGAAACCGAGGTGGGATTTAATTATGTTACTGGGGCACAGAGGCTGGTTGTGCACACTAAGACCAGCCTCCGTTGCCCCATGGTGTGCCTCCAGGACCCCCCTGCGCGCCCCCCTGCGCTATACCCCCCGCAGTGCTGGCGACACGCAGTGCGTCGCCAGCACAATGTTTACCTATGCTCTGTCTGTCAGTGCCGCTTCCCTGCCTCCTCCGCATCGGCGCTACCTTCCCGCGTCACTTCCCTCCTATCAGCGGGAGGGAAGGGACACAGGCGGGTAGCGCCAATGCGGAGGAGGCAGGGAAGCGGCACTGACAGACAGAGCATAGGTAAACATTGTGCTGGCGACACGCTGCGTGTCGCCAGCACTGCGGGGGTATAGCGGCGCGCAGGGGGGACATGGAGGCACACCATGGGGCAACGGAGGCTGGTCTTAGTGTGCACAACCAGCCTCTGTGCCCCAGTAACATAATTAAATCCCACCTCGGGTTCTCTTTAACATGAAGTGTTCCATCCCCCAATCCTTTCGGTAGTGTGATGCCACTACAACAAAAGGGATTGAAAAAAGGGGATGGCTGCATTATTTTAGTTAGGGTCAAAAGGTTAAAGGACACCCGAGGTGAAAATAAACTGATGAGATAGACAATTGTATCTTAATTGTATATTCTCATAAAAGATACTTTATTTTAGATATCCCACAGTTTTATTTTATATTTAAATCTAGTTATTACATTTTTACTAGTTTCATTGTCTCTGCTCAATGACACATTCAATGATGTATGCCAGAGCTAAAATCTATGAACTATTGACCTTTCTTTCTCTTTCCTGCTCTCAGAAGCCATTTGCTGCCAGCAAAGTGTTTCATGGCTGTAATTCCTAATCAGTGAGGGTTAGCTATAGTCCAACACAGCCCCAACTTGGACTTGAACTGTCACTTGCATACCTGATGTTTAACTCTTTCAGGCAGATAAGAAAAACGGGAACACAGCATAGTTATTTGCATGCTTGGCACTGTACCTACACGTCTATCTCATCATGTCACCTCGGTATCCTTTAAAGTTAAATATCAGAAAGAATGTTATTGCCAGGGAAGGTCCAAGGTTGATTGAACAACAATGGTGTACATACCCTGAGAGACTCTGGATAAAAGCAACACGGCAAACTAGAAAAATGAGTTGATGCACAACCATATGACCAATAAATGGCGCTGATTTCATATGCAGCCCTTTCATCTCCACGTCTATCTTAACTGCTGGACTCCAGATTGCAAATAATGGTCACCGATCATAAAGCTAGGATCCATGATTTCATCGATTCTTGTGTGAGCTATAGTTTTATCTAAGCATCACCCTAAGATTACAAAACCCATAAAGAAGACAGAGGGCAGTAAAAACATTTGGTTTTCTTTGCTTTACAACCTACATTACATTTATACTATTTCCATACAAATATATAAAGAACATAATTTGTGTGAAATGATTGTGAGGGCCAGAATGGGTGTTCCCTGAATGACTTAGGGTGAGGGCCTGAGTGCGCTTTCACGCTTCTGTGCCCAGGACCTAAGTGGACCAGGCCAGTGGAGATAAAAGTCTTATGAGGACTCAGAGAAAGGGGATTGGTCCAACCACTTAATTTCTCTAGTAAATGGCTGAAGTCAGTTAACAGAAGGCACTGGATAAGAGGATTGGGCTAGTCTCTGGAGCACTTCTGGAAAGAGGGTCAAATCAGTCCCTAGGAAAGTAGATCAGGCAAGGATTGGGAAAGTCTCTACAGAAGTCCAGGTAAATTAATCAGGCCTTTCTCTAAAGGGCTTTAGGCAAGTAGATCTGGCCAAACCCTGGGGAACTCTGGGAAAATAGATCCGAGTCAAACTCTGGGTAAATGGAACCAGCCAATCTTTGAAGGACTCCGGATACCTGGATTGGGGCGGTCTCTGAAGGATTTTAGGTAAAAGGATCAGGCCTTCCTTCAAAGGACTCTAGGTAAGTGGATCAAGACAGTTTGTGGAGGGCTCTGGGTAAAGGAAAGAGGTCAGTTTCTGGGTAAAGTTTAGAGGTTATTCTCTGGGTAAAGGGTTTAGGTCAGTCTCTGGAGGACTCTTGGTATAGTTTAGAGGTCAGTCCCTGGGGGGCTCTGGGTAAAGAGAAGAGGAGGATTCTGAGTAAAGTTTAGATGTCAGTCTCTGGGTAAAGGGAAAAGGTCAGGCTGTGGAGGACTCTGGGTAAAGTCTAGAGGTCAGTCTCTGGGTAAAGGGAAGAGGTCAGTCTGTGGAGGGCTCTGGGTAAAGTTTAGAGGTCAGTCTCTGGGTAAAGGGAAGAGGTCAGTCTGTGAAACACTGGGTAAAGTCTAGAGGTCAGTCTCTGGGTAAAGGGAAGCGGTCAGTCTGTGGAGGACTCTAGGTAAAGTTTAGAGGTCAGTCTCTGAAGGATTCTGGGTAAAAGGATCAGAAATTATTGCTGTTGAAAGCTTCATACAAACATCAGAAGAACACGGCTCAATCCAATCATTAAGGGCCCGTTTCCACTTGCGCGGTTTCCGGGCCGAATACGCAGTTTCCCCGCAGGTAAATCGCGTGGGGAAACTCTGCCATAGGAAACAATGGCACCGCCGGCGAAATCGCTTGCGCTAGAGATTCGGGCAGCATTTCCATCCAAATTGATGCGGGAGGCTGCGAATCCCATATCCGTGCAGATTCGTTTTTCGTACCCTCGGACCCGGAAGTGCCGCCGCACGTCTCGCAGACGCGTGCCTCTGAAGTGGAAGCAGGCCCTTATGGTGGTGTCAGGCAATGATGGTACATCTGTACAGATGTCCTTTGACCTCTACAGTGGGATCTGCTCAGAAGAATAGCAACTCATTGCCTAGCATTTTTTTTTTTGTCAGTTACTATCAAAATAATGTAGGTTGTTGCGCTTCCCTGTTTATAGGAATTACCTGTACGTACGGTAAGAGATGTTGGAGAGTGGACCCAAACTCTAGCACAGCGCACAATGAAAAGTCTTTATTTCACATATAGTTGCTGAACAAATTCACTGGCTGGTGTTCTATGCTTGTATAGCCAGATCAGAGTGTCAATTAGCTCTTATCAGCAGCTGGGACTCTCTGCCCTACAGTAAACACAGGACCCTTTCAGGACAATCCAAGTAAAACTTCCGTTTTTTTTTGTTTGTTTGTTTGTTAAGGATTGCAGTGATGAAGATTTTTTTTTCTCTAAAGGTTATCATGCTGTGGCTAATCTTTTACAGCAGAGGGGAAGTTCTTAGTTTAGTTCCACCTTCAGGTCACATTTCCACTATCTTGAATTCGCATGCGCATCCCGCATGCGAATTCGCATGGGCAATACAAGTGGATGGGATTGTTTCCACTTGTCAGGATTTCTGAGCGTTTTTCTGTGCAGAAAAAATCTGCATGGCAGAGCCATCAGAATTCGCATACCGCTATGCGATTCGTATACAATGTATTTAATAGGAAATTCGCATGCGGTTTTGGTATGCGAATTCGCATACGATTTCGCATAGAAACAATGGAAAAGCACACAGGCACTGCCATGGTTAAATTCGCATACATAGTCATCCATGCAAAATCGTATGCGAATTCGCATGAAAATTTGCATACAACCGCATGCGAAATTCGCATCCGCATGCAAATTTTTTCCTCGGCGATTCCCACCGCAGAAGTGGAAACGGGCCCTAACTGGACTGAAAGATGCTAGTTGGAGTAAAGCTACCCATAGACCTGACTATTCTGGGCAGATTCGACAAGGAGACAAATTTATCACAAAATCGAATCTGATTAGAGATAAATTTGTCTCTTAGTTGATTCTGCCCATACACTACAGGCCGATTCCCGTCCGATTTCAGCATGAAAACTTCAGGGAACCAGCTAAGTCCGCACCGCCAATGCCCCCAATGTATAATGTGCCCCCCGTGTGTGCATTTATACATTACCTGTCCTCCACGCGGTGTCCGTAACCCTCCAGGCAGCTCTGCATACACGCCACTGGCGCATAGGGTCTGACGTCAGACCGTATGCTCCGACGTCAGACACTATGCGCCAGTAGCGTGTACGGAGAGCCGCCTGGAGGTTACAGACACCGTGCAGAGGCTGCTACAGGACAGGTAATGTATAAATGCACACACCGGGAACATTTATATATTGCGATGGTAGCGGCGGGGGCTTCATCTCGTCGCTCGTTCTGGAAATCACAGCCGGACACCTGATGAACCAACTTAAGCCTGACATCTTGCGGCATGCGCGATCGACCATGCGACCAATTTCTGCCCCAAAATTGGTCGCTTTATCGGTCGGGCATGCACTTGGCGGCACCAGTTTTCATCCAATTCGATTATAATAATGAAATTGGATGGTCGATTGGCCGCCAAGCCGCCTGATGTATGACCACTTTTATACCTTATAAAATGTTTTGCCCGATATCAGCTGCAATTTTAAACACACTCTTTAGCCAGCTGGCCAACTCATGCTATTTAGATGGGTCAGGTGATAACTAGAAAAACAAACTGCTTGGTTAACAGCTCCAGGAAAAATTGAGCTATGCGTGAAGACAACAGATGGCTGGGTTTTGCCTGTGAGAAACTACATAACATTAGGATGAAGCAGGCTGTATAAAAACACCTCCAGAACATGCAAGGTGTGAATGTAATCAAGTGTGACTTCTCTAAATTGTTTGAAGCAAAGTGTCCTATCTCCCCACCTTCCTCCTGCTAATGAAAGCTTTTCTTTGCTCATTGCTACTGCCAATTACAGCAGTCCTTATCTGAATGCTCTTTGAGGGGACATCAGGCCACTGAAGTAGGGCAATTAAAGCCTCTAACAAACATTTAAATGTAAAAAGAATGGAGGTAGAATAGATTTTATTTAGCAAGGAGCCGCATTGTTAGCATACATTTTTAATGTGCTATTGAGATGCCCTGGGGACTAAAAATTGTTGTTTGGTTCACTTTAAGAGAAAAAGTGAATTAAATAAGGGCCAAAGTGCTTACACTGGAAGAAACCAAGTGGAAAGTGATTATCAAAAATGAAATGCACTAACTGATAAAACTTGGTGGATACTTTTATTTAATACATCCAAGAGTTCCTTCTTCTTTTAGTGCAGCAGGATGGCCTCTGGAAGAAGTGAACAGGACTTCTGAGAACTGTGGGTAAGTGAATAAAAGTCCTTTGGGCAAAAGGAACAGGCCACTCTCTTGACAGCTGTATGTAAGTAGATAAGGCCAGCCAAAGAAGGGCTTTGGGTGAGATGATCAACCTTGAGGTGAGGGACTCAGACTGGTCTGTGGAGGACTCAGGAAAGTGGATCAGGCAAGTCACTGACGGACTTGGGGTGACGTGAATCAAGGCTGGTGTCAAAAGGAATCAAAGCGGGTGGATTAGGCAGTCATTGATGGACTTGGGATCGGAGGATTAGGTGGGTCTGAGGAGGGCTGAAGGCAAGTGGATAAGTGTATTCATCAATGGATAAAGGAGGAGGAGGAGGTGGTGGTGGGGTCTGTGTGCGTGTGTGTGTGTGTGTGTGGGGGGGGGGGGGGGGGTGGGCTGTTCTGTGGTGAAGTCAGGGTTAGTGGATTAGGTCAGTCATTGAAGGAAGTAGGGTTTGTCTATGTATCAGGCAAGTCATTAAAGGACTTGGGGTGAGGGTATCAGGCAGGTCTCTGAAGGATTTATGGTGAATGCATTAGGCCAGTGGTACAAAGACTTGGGGTATGGGAATCAGGGAGGTCTCCAGAGGTCTTTAGGTCAGTTTCTATGAAACAGAAAAGTCCCTGGGAATTGTGATTGTGTAAGAGAACGGCACACATGAGCAGATTAGCTTAGTCTAGAAGTCCGCTTTCATCCCAAGTAACTTCCTTATAACTGCTAATCCAGCTCTAGCAGATGAAGAGTTCTTCACATTATCCTCATCACAGAGAGCAACTCTGAAGTTAAAGAGGTCTCAGAGAAACACGTCCAACTCCAGTTTGAGGCATCTTTCCTCCTTTCATCCTCACACTGAGAGGAACCTGTATCTTACGTATGATAAAAGGGAAGTATGGAGGACTTCCGACCCACTATCTGCGGTATGTGGCCAGTGCTATAACTACGACAAGTAGCGTGATGGCTCCCAGGCACACAGTGGCTGTTCCAGTAAAAAGATGAGGGTACTGAAACTGGCAATACCAAAGTAAGGCCAATATCAAGACTAGCAGAGGAACCAGCAGGCTTCCAACGTTCAGCGGGATCTCAGGAAGTTCGGCACTGCCGTATCCTGGAGGTGATGCATGCTGGGAGATGTGGCAATGGAGGACACAGCCATCATTCAGCTGAAGGGAAGACAAAGTCTGTGCGTCGTCCCGCAGGAGCTGCCCCTGGTAGATGAGACGGATGCGGGCCTCCTGGCCGGGAAACTGTGACCTGCCGAAGAAGAGAAGAGACGTCAACCATCAGCCCGGAGAGAGAAACATGAATAAATAGACCGATCGGTCTGGTTCTAAAGCACCCAACTATAAAATTGTACAGTTGTGCTCATAAGTTTACATACCCTGGCAGAATTTATGATTTCTTAAAGCAGAAGGATTAGCCATACTATGCCAGGGAAAAAAACACATATATAAGTAGATAAATACTTGATTTACTTACATAACACATGTATTGTACTGTCCATGTTTTGATTCCAGTGAATTTTATATATATAAATGAAGAGAATTCTGTTCCTGGTGGGAACCATGTCTTTTGCCCACAGTTTGAGGCTAAATCCTGATGTCATTTCTTCCCATAACTTTTTTTTCTTTTCTCCTCCAATTGCTGAGTCACGCTTTGGTTGTAAACATGAGTGAGCAGAGGATAATGTTTCAGCTAGGCAGCAGTCTGCTCAGCCAATCAGTGAGAAACAGGAAGGTGGGAGGGTCATTGGCAATGACACAGAAAAGAGCCTGGGGCACTGAGAAAATATAACAGCAGAGAGATTCCTGAATAGATTGGAGAGCTTGTACTTGCAGAGAGAGGTTTCTGGCAGTATTTGAAACACACTGCAGTGTTTAAAGAGACAAACAAGAGTAACAAAAAACGTTCCCCTGGGGGGTACTCACCTCGGGGAAGCCTCAGGGTCCCAGTGAGGCTTCCCCCTCCCCTGTAGCTGCAGGCAATCCAGCGCTGGCTCCCCCGACGTGTCCCGCAATCCGGGATCGACAAGCCTGACAAGGCTTGATATATTTACCTTCCCTGGCTCCAGCAGGGGGCACTGTTGCGGCTCTCAGCACGGAGATAGGAGGAAATAGACGATCTCTGTCAGGTCCGCTCTACTACAGAAGACTTGCCCCTGCGCAGTAGAGTGGGCCGACAGCGATCGGCTATTTCTGCGCAGAGAGCCGATACTGCGCCTGCGCTGGAGTGGGAAAGTAAATATTTACATCCCGGAGGGCCAGAGCGAGACCGCCGTGGGACAAAGGAGGATGTGGGAAGCCTCGATAGGATCCGGAGGCTTCCCCAACCCGAGGTGAGTACCCCCAGGGGAACTTTTTTCTTTACAGGTTTTCTTTATATAGAATTTGGTTTTGTGGCTGACAATCCCGCTTTAACCATTTTTCACAGAATATGAATGATAACACAAAAACATATCATGATTAGAAGTTGGCTGAAGCCAATTATTGTGTGTTTTACTCTAATTATAATCAGCCTCTAAGGATTGCCGACCACCGACAGGTCTGCATCTTCTGCGCATGCGCCCACCCTGCATGAGAACGCTCCCACATCACTGGGAGCATATTGTGCGCTTCCGGTGATGTGGGTGCGTTCGCACGCAACCCCGCTTATATGTGTGTATGCGTGTATGTATGTATGTTTTTAAACATATGTGTGTGGCATGCTATTCTCTGTGTACGTGCAATATATGGTTATTTTCATGTATACACACAGTGTATCTGTGCAGTACATTATGTATATGCATGCACTATATTATTATATGTATGCCTGCAGTATATTATGTATCTGTGCAGTACATTATGTATATGCATGCAGTATATTATTATATGTATGCCTGCAGTATATTATGTATCTGTTCTGTACATTATGTACAGTGGAGGAAATAATTATTTGACCCCTCACTGATTTTGTAAGTTTGTCCAATGACAAAGAAATGAAAAGTCTCAGAACAGTATCATTTCAATGGTAGGTTTATTTTAACAGTGGCAGATAGCACATCAAAAGGAAAATCAAAAAAATAACCTTAAATAAAAGATAGCAACTGATTTGCATTTCATTGAGTGAAATAAGTTTTTGAACCCCTACCAACCATTAAGAGTTCTGGCTCCCACAGAGTGGTTAGACACTTCTACTCAATTAGTCACCCTCATTAAGGACACCTGTCTTAACTAGTCACCTGTATAAAAGACACCTGTCCACAGAATCAATCAATCAAGCAGACTCCAAACTCTCCAACATGGGAAAGACCAAAGAGCTGTCCAAGGATGTCAGAGACCAAATTGTAGACCTGCACAAGGCTGGAATGGGCTACAAAACCATTAGCAAGAAGCTGGTAGAGAAGGTGACAACTGTTGGTGCGATTGTTCGAAAATGGAAGGAGCACAAAATGACCATCAATCGACCTCGCTCTGGGGCTCCACGCAAGATCTCACCTCGTGGGGTGTCAATGGTTCTGAGAAAGGTGAAAAAGCATCCTAGAACTACACGGGAGGAATTAGTGAATGACCTCAAATTAGCAGGGACCAAAGTCACCAAGAAAACCATTGGAAACACATTACACCGCAATGGATTACAATCCTGCAGGGCTCGCAAGGTCCCCCTGCTCAAGAAGGCACATGTGCAGGCCCGTCTAAAGTTTGCCAATGAACACCTGAATGATTCTGTGAGTGACTAGGAAAAGGTGCTGTGGTCTGATGAGACCAAAATAGAGCTCTTTGGCATTAACTCAACTCGCTGTGTTTGAAGGAAGAAAAATGCTGCCTATGACCCCCAAAACACCGTCCCCACCGTCAAGCATGGGGGTGGAAACATTTTGCTTTGGGGGTGTTTTTCTGCTAAGGGCACAGGACAGCTTAATCGCATTAACGGGAAAATGGACGGAGCCAAGTATCGTGAAATCCTGAACGACAACCTCCTTCCCTCTGCCAGGAAACTGAAAATGGGTCGTGGATGGGTGTTCCATGACGACAATGACCCAAAACATACAGCAAAGGCAACAAAGGAGTGGCTCAAGAAGAAGCACATTAAGGTCATGGAGTGGCCTAGTCAGTCTCCGGATCTTAATCCAATAGAAAACCTATGGAGGGAGCTAAAGCTCAGAGTTGCACAGAGACAGCCTCGAAACCTTAGGGATTTAGAGATGATCTGCAAAGAGGAGTGGACCAACATTCCTCCTAAAATGTGTGCAAACTTGGTCATCAATTACAAGAAACGTTTGACCTCTGTGCTTGCAAACAAGGGTTTTTCCACTAAGTATTAAGTCTTTTATTGTTAGAGAGTTCAAAAACGTATTTCACTCAATGAAATGCAAATCAGTTGCTATCTTTTATTTAAGGTTATTTTTTCGATTTTGCTTTTGATGTGCTATCTGCCACTGTTAAAATAAACCTACCATTGAAATGATACTGTTCTGAGACTTTTCATTTCTTTGTCATTGGACAAACTTACTAAATCAATGAGGGGTCAAATAATTATTTCCTCCACTGTATATGCATGCAGTATATTATTATATGTACGCCTGCAGTATATTATGTATCTGTTCTGTACATTATGTATATGCATGCAGTATATTATTATGTGTATGCCTGCAGTATATTATGTATCTGTTCTGTACATTATGTATATGCATGCACTATATTATTATGTGTATGCCTGCAGTATATTATGTATCTGTTCTGTACATTATGTATATGCATGCAGTATATTATTGTGTATTCCTGCAGTATATTATGTATCTGTTCTGTACATTATGTATATGCATGCAGTATATTATTATATGTATGCCTGCAGTATATTATGTATCTGTTCTGTACATTATGTATATGCATGCACTATATTATTATGTGTATGCCTGCAGTATATTATGTATCTGTTCTGTACATTATGTATATGCATGCACTATATTATTATGTGTATGCCTGCAGTATATTATGTATCTGTTCTGTACATTATGTATATGCATGCACTATATTATTATGTGTATGCCTGCAGTATATTATGTATCTGTTCTGTACATTATGTATATGCATGCAGTATATTATTATGTGTACGCCTGCAGTATATTATGTATCTGTTCTGTACATTATGTATATGCATGCACTATATTATTATGTGTATGCCTGCAGTATATTATGTATCTGTTCTGTACATTATGTATATGCATGCAGTATATTATTATGTGTATGCCTGCAGTATATTATGTATCTGTTCTGTACATTATGTATATGCATGCACTATATTATTATGTGTATGCCTGCAGTATATTATGTATCTGTTCTGTACATTATGTATATGCATGCAGTATATTATTGTGTATTCCTGCAGTATATTATGTATCTGTTCTGTACATTATGTATATGCATGCAGTATATTATTATGTGTACGCCTGCAGTATATTATGTATCTGTTCTGTACATTATGTATATGCATGCAGTATATTATTTATATATATGCCTGCAGTATATTATGTATCTGTGCAGTACATTATGTATATGCATGCAGTATATTATTATGTGTACGCCTGCAGTATATTATGTATCTGTTCTGTACATTATGTATATGCATGCAGTATATTATTATGTGTATGCCTGCAGTATATTATGTATCTGTTCTGTACATTATGTATATGCATGCAGTATATTATTATATATATGCCTGCAGTATATTATGTATCTGTTCTGTACATTATGTATATGCATGCAGTATATTATTGTGTATTCCTGCAGTATATTATGTATCTGTTCTGTACATTATGTATATGCATGCAGTATATTATTATGTGTATGCCTGCAGTATATTATGTATCTGTGCAGTACATTATGTATATGCATGCAGTATATTATGTATCTGTTCTGTACATTATGTATATGCATGCAGTATATTATTATATGTATGCCTGCAGTATATTATGTATCTGTTCTGTACATTATGTATATGCATGCAGTATATTATTATGTGTATGCCTGCAGTATATTATGTATCTGTGCAGTACATTATGTATATGCATGCAGTATATTATTTTGTATGCCTGCAGTATATTATGTATCTGTTCTGTACATTTATGTATATGCATGCAGTATATTATTATATGTATGCCTGCAGTATATCATGTATCTGTGCAGTACATTATGTATATGCATGCAGTATATTATTATATGTATGCCTGCAGTATATTATGTATCTGTTCTGTACATTATGTATATGCATGCAGTATATTATTATGTGTACGCCTGCAGTATATTATGTATCTGTTCTGTACATTATGTATATGCATACACTATAATAATAATAATAATAATAATATTATATGCATCTGTGCAGTACATTAATATATGTATCTGTGGAGTGTATTATTATCTATATATGCATGCACCATTTTATTATATGTATCTGTGGAGTGTATTATGTATATGCATGCAGTATATGTTTATATGTATCTGTGGAGTGTATTATTATGTATATGCATGCAGTATATGTGTATATGTATCTGTGCAGTGTATTATTTATGCATCTGCAGTCCAGCGCTGTGTAATATGTTGGCTCTTTATAAATACAATAAATATTATTATATGTAGGGTACAGAAGGCAATGCCATGCTTAGTATATGCAATGTGCTGCCATAAGCTCTGGCTCTCTTGCAGTGTAATAGGACAGATCTGCAGTGCTGGTGTATCGGGTAGAACAGGTATGATGAGCTGGGACAGCCGCAGAGTGGCCATAACTGGTTATTTAATGGTGACCGGTTTAGTCTGTGATGGATCCTGTCAGTCTGGGAGGTGAAGATTGTGGGCAGACCTGTACCTAATGTACTCATCTCCAATGCACAGCTAATCCAGAATCCGAGCGCCCTCCAGAGGCCAGGAGAAGAAGGACATTATCACTGACTATTAAAGGGAACCTAAACTGAGAAGGATATGGATTTTTCCCTTTAATATAGTACCAGTTGCCTGACTCTCCTGCTGATCCTGTGTCTCTAATGCTTTTAGCCACAGCCCCTCAACAAGCATGCAGATCAGGTGCTCTGACTAAAGTCAGACTGGATTTGCTGCATGCTTGTTTCAGGTGTGTGATTCAACCACTACTGCAGCCAAAGAGATCAGCAGGACTGCCAGGCAACTGGTATTGTTTAAAAGGAAACATCCATACCCCTCTCAGTTAAGGTTCCCTTTCAGGCCGTTTTTTTATACTTATTTCTTGAGTTGCGGTGGGGAAGCAATTCTCCTGCCACTTCCTCCGCAACCCAAAAAATGTCAAACATATGACCCTGCAGCAGAGCGCGCCGACAGGATCATAGGCAAAGCCCCGCCCCCCGCACCGTGATGTACTCCATGCTGGGCAGGAGGTAGGTTACTGGGACTCCCGTCGGTCCCTGTATGGGCACCACGACATTCCGCTCTCCCGTCTATTAAATTCTCGCGTTGCCCATTGACTCTTCTGCCGCCGCTGCGTCTCCACGGAAGTCACACAGTAACGCGCTACAGACTTTGCATCAGCGGCGATTCAGAAGCTTCCGGTGCGATGCGGTACTTGAGCAAGGCCACATGCACTGCTGTTGCGTTACCCTGCGGTAAAACAGTGCAATGCAAGTGTAAAAAGAGACCTGAAGTGAGACGACTATGGAGGCTGCTATGTTTGTTGCCTTTTAAACAATACCAGTTGCCTGGCAGCCCTGCTGATCTCTTTGGCTGCAGTAGTGTCAGAATCACACACCTGTAACAAGCATGCAGCTAATCCAGTCACACTTCAATCTGATCTGCTGCATGCTTGTTCAGGGTCTAGTAATAGAGGCAAAGGATCCGCAGGACAGTCAGGCAATGGGCATCGTTTACAAGGAAATAAACAGGTCAGCCTCCATAGCCTTCTCACCTCGGGTTACCTTTAAAGGACAATTGAAGCGAGAAGAATATGGAGGCTGCCATGTTGATTTCCTTTTAAACAATACCAGTTGCCTTGCAGCCCAGTTGGTCTATTTGGCTGCAGTGGTGTCTGAATCATACCAGAAACAAGCATGCAGCTAATCTTGTGAGATCTGATAATAATGTCAGATAACACCTGATCTGCTGCATGCTTGTTCAGGGGCTATGGCTAAAAGTATTAGAGACACAGGATCAGCAGGACAGCCAGGCAACTGGTATTGTTTAAAAGGAAATAAAAATGGCAGCCTTGATATCCCTCTCACTACAGTTCTCCTTTAAAGAGAACCCGAGGTGGGTTTTAAGAATGCTATTAGGACACAGAGGCTGGTTCTGCGTACTATCACCAGCCTCTGTTACTATACTGTGCCCACCCAGGCCCCTCACCCCTGTGCTCTGCTGTCCCCCATAAATAAAACCGCCGTGCTAGTGACTCGCAGCTTGTCGCTACCTGGTTGTTTACCTGAATGCTGTCTGTCACCGCCGCTCCCCTGCTTCCTCTATATCGCGGCTCCCGGCCTGCAGGCGCGGAGACGCAATATAGAGGAGGCGGGGGAGCAGTGGTGACAGGCAGACATAAGGTAAACAGCCTGCTAGCGACACGCTGCATGGGGGACAGCAGAACGCAGGCGTGTCCTGGGGAAGGGGGCACAGTACAGACACAGAGGCTGGTGATAGTATGCAGTACCAGCCTCTGTGTCCTAATAGCATTCTTAAACCTCGGGTTCAGAGGATGGGGCAGATTGCCACCTGATGTGCCCAAAAGATTTGATCAGAGAGGGTTCTATTACAGCAACACACTGCACATCAATTTTTAACACATTTCAGTGTGAAATGACTTCACGACTTGCCGGGCTATGCAAAGGGTACAAAAATTATCGAACTCCGACTCTTCAGTTTTTGAAACCTTCAACTCCAGGTACCCAAAAATTGCTCCGACTTCACGACTCAGACTCCACAGCCTTGGAACCATCACTGGTTCTGGGCCCCAGACATAGATACTATTGCACACTCTCCCCTCCCCCTTTTGACCCGAGGTGGGCAGATGGGTCACACAGAGGCATGTTCTCTGCCTCATGACATGCCTCTGTCATCGTCCTCCCGTCGATCTCTGCCCCCCCCCCCCACTGCCGCGTTATAGCCCCCCAAGATTAGCAACATTATTTGTGGCCATCTCGGAGGTAAACAGAGGGGAAAGGGATTCCCTGTTCAAAACGCCCGCCAGGAGCATTCCTACAGGGTTTCCAGAGCTGCCATTGGGCAACTCTCTCTCTCCCTGGCCGCACCTCCTGTCGCGCCCCCGCCTCCTCGCACGCTATGAGAGACACACGGTCTCTCAGTGCAGCGTCGTGATCCAGTGGTCATGAAAGTGAAAGTGGGCCATTGCGGCCCACGGGAGCTGCGGTTTTTGTGGCTACCTGATCCGCTCAGCCCCGCGGATTAGGTAGCCTTTTTATTTTTTTTATGAGCCCACCTCGGGCTCTCTTTAAATCCTCAGCAGATTCACTACCGTCAGCACCTTTACCTGACTGGTGCCAGGGAGAATCCATTTTGTTCCTCAGTCCTTACCTTTTAATATGCAGCACGGTGTCAGACAATCGGAGGGTTACCACTCGCTCCGTGTCATTCAGGAACTTCAAGCGTATCGATATGGTGTCTCCGGCTTCTGCAGGATGGTCTTCAGTCTGGGCTTTGGGCCCGCGAAATCTCAGAGTGGGGGACTCACTGCCAGATGGACCCCCGCTGGCTTCAGCAGAATCAGGACCTTCAGAGGACTCTGGGGGGCTCTCTTGCGTTGTCAGTCTCTCAGCGAGGTCACTGGTGTCATTTGCAGCGGGGACAGCGAAGGATGACAGAGTGCTACTTAAAGTGCTATCGTCACTAATCTGGGGCTCACTATCTGTAAGTGAGGGCTCCGGAGAAGGAGCGTCCGCTCTCTGTTCACCCACAGGGGCATCTTCAGAAGAGTCCTGCTCATCAGACGGCCGCTCAGATGTATGGGTGGAAATCCATGCCAAGGCAATGACCGTAAACAGGAAGACCAGAGCGAAGAGGACCGTCACCTCATCACCAACTCCTTCAATGAGAGCCATGAAGGTCACCCTGAGATGAGAGAAGAGTTACTGGAGGAACCGCTATTACATGGTTCCACTTCTGTTCCCTGTGTCTTCTTTGTGCAGAGGTTGTGCAATTTGCTGGCCCTCTACTGAGCCATCTCTGTCCTCCTGTACCTCCAGTGCCCCCCGTTCCCCTTTGCCTTCAGTGCCCCCCTCTGTGCAACCTCTGGACCCCCATCTTCACTGGGCCACCTCTGTCTCCCTGTACCTCCAGTGTCCCCCATTCCCCTTTGCCTTCAGTGTCCCCCTCTGTGCAACCTCTGGACCCCCATCTCCACTGGGCCACCTCTGTCTCCCTGTACTTCCAGTGTTCTCCTCTGCCCCCCTGTACCTCCAATGTCCCCTCTCTGTTCCCCTGTGCCTTCAGTGTTCTCCTCTGTCCTCCTGTACCTCCCCCTCTTTCCCCCTGTGCCCTCAGTGTTCTCCTCTGTCCTCCTGTACCTACAGTGTCCCCCTGTGCCTTCAGTGTTCTACTCTGTCCTCCTGTGTCCCCCTCTGTTCCCCTGTGCCTTCAGTGTTCTCTGTCCTCCTGTACCTCCAATGCCCCCCTCTGTTCCTCCGTGCCTTCAGTGCTCTCCTCTGTCCTGTAACTTCCCCTCTGTTCCTTCAGTGTTCTCCTCTGTCCTCCTGTACCTCCAGTGTCCCCCTCTGTTCCCCTGTGCCTTCAGTGTTCTCCTCTGTCCTCCTGTACCCCCCCCCTCTGTCCCCCTGTGCCTTCAGTGTTCTCTTTCCTCCTGTACCTCCAGTGTCCCCCTCTGTTCCCCTGTGCCATCAGTCTTCTCCTCGGTCCTCCTGTGTCCCCCTCTATTCCCCTGTGCCTTCAGCGTTCTCCTCTGTCCTCCTGTACCTCCAGTGTCCCCCTCTGTTCCCCTGTGCCTTCAGTGTTCTCTGCAACAAACACAATTGCTAACTTCCAGCTAGAGCAATATCCTGCCTCTATCTGGCCAGCAGACGCCAGTCAGCCAATCAGGTGTACTGTCATACACCCTTTGCCTGCTGTACCAAATCTAGCAGGAATTACATAAATTAGCATTCAGGTGTGTTTAGGAGAGATACAACAGGGAAAAAAGGTGGAGGGGTTTGTCTCTTTGTTAAGAATTCTTTTACAGCTGTCCTCAACGATGAGATGGAGGAAGATTGCGAAGATGTGGAGTCCGTTTGGGTAAATATTCATGGTGGAAATAAAAGTTGCCAATTGCTTATTGGGGTATGCTACAGACCACCTCTTATTAATGAAGCTGCAGAACTGCGATTACTACAGCAGATTGAAAAAGCTGCAAGTAAAAACGAGGTCATAATTATGGGCGACTTCAACTTTCCAGACATTGACTGGGGTATTGAGGCTACCCATTCTGGTAAAAGCAGCAGATTTCTTGCAGCACTACAGGACAATTACTTGACTCAAATGGTAACGGAACCAACTAGGGGGAATGCGTTACTGGATCTGATCATTTCTAATAGACCAGATAATGTATCAAATGTTCAGGTTCAAGAACATTTGGGAAATAGTGATCACAACATGATAACGTTTGATCTGGTGACTGATAGGCCACGGGGCAGCGGGACCACTAAAACTATGAATTTTAGAAAAGCAAAGTTCAATCAAATTAGGCAGGCACTAAGTTTGGTGAACTGGGATAATGTACTACAAGGGGACGACACTGAAGGGAAATGGCAAGCTTTTAAACGTATTCTCAATCAATATTGTAGTATGTATATCCCATATGGAAACAAAATGTCTAGGAATAAAAAAAGGCCTCTATGGATGAATAGAAAGGTTAGGGATAAAATGAAGAGGAAAAAGAATGCCTATAAGGTCCTAAAACAGGAGGGGACTGAGGCTGCACTAAGCAATTATAAGGAGTGCAATAAAAATTGTAAAAAAGAAATTAGGCTGGCAAAGATCGAAGCTGAAAATCAAATCGCTAGGGATATCAAATCTAACCCAAAAAAGTTTTACAAGTACATCAACTCTAAAAAAAGAAAGGTTGACTGTATAGGAATCCTAAAGGATGAGGGTGGGAACTCAATGGTGGACGACCAAGGTAAGGCAGAGTTATTAAATGCTTTCTTTGCTTCTGTCTTCACAAAGGAAACAGCACTGTTGCAAATTACAGAGGCAGAGGAGTCTTCTAACTGTAATATTAAATACTTAACGCAGGAAGAAGTAAAGGCAAGACTAAATAAATTAAAAATAGACAAGGCACCTGGCCCGGATGGCATGCATCCTCGGGTCCTAAGAGAATTAAGTTCAGTTATAGCTAAGCCCCTTTATCTTATTTTTTGTGACTCTCTTGCAACTGGCAGAGTCCCAGTGGATTGGCGTACAGCCCACGTTTTCCCATTATTTAAGAAGGGCAAAAAATCTGATCCAGGAAATTATAGACCTGTAAGCTTAACATCAGTTGTATGCAAACTATTTGAGGGGTTACTAAGAGATACTATACATGACTTCATAGTAGAAAATAATCTTATTTCTCAGCATCAACATGGGTTTACTAAAGACAGGTCCTGTTTGACTAACATGCTCAGCTTTTATGAGGTAGTGAATGCTAATATGGATATTGGGAATGCTGTAGATGTGATATACTTGGACTTTGCAAAGGCCTTCGACACTGTTCCCCACAGAAGTCTGGTGCAAAAGTTGAGGATGCAAGGACTGGGGAAGAGTTTGTGTGCATGGATAGGGAACTGGCTAATGGAAAGAAAACAAAGAGTTGTGGTCAATGGATCGTACTCAAAATGGGAGACTGTTAGCAGTGGGGTCCCACAGGGGTCTGTACTGGGTCCAGTGCTCTTCAATTTATTTATTAATGACCTAGTAGATGCAGTAGTGAGCAATGTTGCTATTTTTGCAGATGATACAAAATTGTGCAGAATCATCAACTCTCAGGAAGATAGTGTCATATTGCAACAGGATCTGGATAGGATGGCTATATGGGCACATACATGGCAGATGAAATTCAATGTTGACAAATGTAAAGTCATGCATTTTGGTCGTACCAATGGTCTAGCACCATATAAAATAAATGGGATACAGTTGGGAACATCAAACTTGGAGAAGGACTTAGGAGTACTCATCGACAACAAGTTAAATAATCGTACTCAATGCCAAGCCGCTGCAGCTAAAGCGAACAAAATTTTGGGATGCATTAAAAGGGAAATAAAAACTCGAGATGCTAGCATAATATTGCCCCTGTTTAACTCTCTAGTAAGGCCACATTTGGAATATGGAATTCAGTTCTGGGCACCACATTACAAAAAAGATATTGCAGTTTTAGAGCAGGTGCAGAGACGAGCTACAAAATTGATACGTGGGATGGAAGGTCTCGCTTACCAAGAAAGGTTAGATAAACTGGGTTTATTTAGTCTAGAGAAAAGACGCCTTAGAGGAGATCTAATTAACATGTATAAATACATTAGAGGGCAATATAATAGCTTGGCGGATGAGCTTTTTGTCCCTAGGCCTTCTCAAAGGACTAGAGGACATGAGCTGCGCATGGAGGAAAAACGTTTTAGCCATTTATTTAGGAAAGGGTTCTTTACAGTAAGAGTGGTTAAGATGTGGAATGCATTGCCACAGGAAGTCGTTATGGCAAACTCTATACCTGCATTTAAAGGGGGCTTAGATGCTTTCCTTGCGTTGAAAGACATCCATGGCTACAATTACTAGGTTATGCCTAATGATGTTGATCCAGGGATTTTATCTGATTGCCATCTGGAGTCAGGAAGGAATTTTTCCCATTTGGGGCTAATTGGACCATGCCTGGTGGGGTTTTTTTCGCCTTCCTCTGGATCAACAGGGGTATGTGGGGGACGGGCTGGAGTTGTACTTTGTACTGGTTGAACTCGATGGACGTATGTCTTTTTTCAGCCAAAATAACTATGTAACTATGTAAGGTGGGAGGCTTTGGTTGGACGCAATCGTGAATTCTAATCGAATGAAAGTCGAAAATAATCTTTTTTTGATCATTAAAAACAAGGATTATCCCATTTTTTTCACCAGAAAAACAAAAAAAAAAACCAAAACAATCGGACATGTTATAAAAATCTTTATATTCAATGTAACGGAATAATCAAAGTTATCTAATCGAAAAAATTGTACCATGTATGGGCACCACAAAAGTAGTGACAGGTTAGGTCAGAGGTGCCCAAACTTTTTCGGCTTGTGATCTACTTTAAAAAATTAGCAAGTCAAAATGATCTACCTGTGTATAATTTTAGGAGCACACTTTGTATATACAGAATGGAAAATGTAGTGGGGTCAGGATCTACCATGAAGTCCTTTGTGATCTACCGGTAGATTGCGATCTACCTAATGTAATGGGCACCCCTGGGCTAGGTCCTACTAGCATACAAGGGTGCTACTTTGTCAGTGTAAGCTACTTTCCTGGAACACTGGGTAATGTGCTGATTAGACCTGTGCATGAATAAGCAGGTGTACAGCTCTTTCTAATACAGTCTGCAGTGAGTGTTCAGTATTTACAATGAGAAAAGTCTCCATTTCTTCTGTCTGGATCTCAGGTTCCCCCCATCACTCTGCTCTGTAGAGCTTTGTATTTCTGCAACATATGGACAATAGGCAGGTGTTTATAGAGAATAGGAAGGTAGCAGCTCCCCAATAAAGATCAGAGGGCAGAGTCCATGGAGATGACTCCTCCACACACACTGCAGGCAATAAGGACTCTATGGTAATACTCTGCATTCATCACAATCACACACTTATAATAACCATAAAGTCACTCACAGTCATTTCTTCCCACTTCCTTTATGTCACGTGTACAGTACACCAGTCCCGAGGCATGCTGGGAAATCAGCACCTCCCACCGTCCATAGGTCTCCTATGCGGCCATGTCCTTTTCTGGCATGAAGTCTCATTTCTGGTCTGCTGCTTCCATCTTGCGTCCAATCTGCGGTACTGCAATTTCTCTTAGCAGAGTTGATCATTGCTATTCTCATTTTTTTTCCAGGCTTGATGCAAAATTTGTTGCAAATAACAGGATTAGCAAAATTCAAGGAAGGACTCCATGAAGTGAGAGGGATATGGAGGCTCTTCACTCTTCATACCCATAACACATGTAGCCACAAAAACACCTGATCTGAAGGATAGGATCCCTTTACTAGAGGACAGCACCCGCACAGCACCCGGCAATTTACTCTGCTTCATTTAATTGTTCTCACATGACATGCTGCAGCTCAACACAATAACACACTGACTGGCTGTGAGACTGACAAACAAACTTCTCACCCTCAGCCACTCCGTTCCTGTTCAGTCAGGACAGCAGTGCCACCTCCTCCCTTCTGCTGTGCAATTCAAATGAAACACTGCTGCTCTCCTGCCCCCCCCCCCCCCCCCCTTCCTCACTCACTGTCAGACTCCTCACACAGCACAACATGCTGCTATTCCCCAATGCTGCTCTCCTGCCTCTCCCCTCCTCACTCACTGTCAGACTCCTCACTTAGCACAACAAGCTGCTTTTCCCCAATGCTGCTCTCCTGCCCCCCCCCCCTTCCTCACTCACTGTCAGACTCCTCACACAGCACAACAAGCTGCTTTTCCCCAATGCAGTTCTCCTGCCTCCCCCCTCCTCACTCACTGTCAGACTCCTCACACAGCACAACAAGCTGATTTTCCCCAAAGGTGACCTCTTCACCTCGCTCTTCTCTTACGTCTCCTCCTACTCTGACTGCTGTTAGTGTAAACACAGTACAAACGTGCCACCCCTGTAATATCTGAACTTGATGCAAATGTTTCAACCTTGCTGCATGAGAGAACAAGCCCTGATTGTTCAAGTGTGAATAGTTACGCAATTCTGGGTCCACATTTTAGCACTTCTGCTAACGATCAGTCAGACCAACGTTGTGCAGTCACTGAATTCAGACACACCCTGTCGCTTGTCGCTAACCGCCTGGGATCACTTGTTTTATAATGATGACATATGAGCGTGTCGATTGCTCTGTCTGGAAGAGTTTTTATTGGAAGCTTACTTCTTACTGAGGAACACATGTGCCCTGTACTCGTTGATATGGATTCTTTGGTGTCTGATTATTGTAGAGCAGACAACATTTGGGTGACTTCTAGTGTTTAGAAAAATTCTGCAAAGAATTTCCGAGTTATTTTTGTAAGTTAAAGGACAACTGAGGTGACATGTGACATGATGAGACAGACATGTGTATGTACAGTGCCTAGCACACAAATAACTAGGCTGTGTTCCTTTTTTTATTTCTCTGCCTGAAAGAGTTAAACATCAGGGGCCCTATGCAATTACCAAACTCGCCAGTGCTAAGTGCTGGCGAGTTCTTAAATTAGGCGTCAGCAAGGTCGCCTAATGCAATTGCATTTAACACCCCCCAGGGCGGAAAAGAACTCGCTTGGGCGATATAATCGCCCAGCAAGTTCCTATCCCCCTATGCAATTGCATTTTTCACCTACTGGGAAGCGATGCTTCCCGCCAAACATAGGTGCTAACTTTTCACCTGCTCTGAGCAGGCGAAAAGACCTACCGCCGGTGTCTGCGGGCTGCTTTTGGCATCTGGGAGCCTCCTTTACTAAGGAAACCCCAGATGCCAGGGATTTAAATAGGTAAAGGAGTCAGCTTTGACTCCTTACCTATTTAAAATGTAACAAAAAAACATACCTCCATCGTTCCGGCTCGCCGCATGTCCCACGCCACTCCTCCGCTCATCTCTGTGAATGTGAGTATTGGAGCCCGGCAAAGCATCTTTGAGTCTCCCGCCAAGCTCCCCATTCATCCACTAGGTGGCCCAATGAGAATCATCCTGATTCTCATTGGTCCAATTAGAATCAGGATGATTCTCATTGGACCACCTAGTGGAGGAATGGGGAGCCCCGGCGGGAGACTCAAAGATGCTTTGCCGGGCTCCAATACTCACAGAGACAGAGATGAGCGGAGGAGCGGCGTGGGACATGCGGCGAGCCGGAACGATGGAGGTATGTTTTTCTGAATTTCCCAGCAGCGACGAGCGGCAGGAGGCGACGGGCGGCGGGTAACAGCCTTGCAACGATGCGCTTCTCCCGGGGAGCGAGGCTGCAGTGGTGTGGTGCTGAAGGACAGCTCCACGGCACTAATGCCTCGCTCCACATCGCTGGCCACACAGGAGCATCGCTCAGCGAATACCTAGTATTCGCCTGAGTTCTGCTCCTTTACGCAAGGACATCGCTCAGGTGAAACTGGCAATTGAATTTGCCGGTAAATCCTGAGCGATGTGAGGAGATAAGAAGCTCGCATGTTTTCAGCTTCTTATCTCCTCGAATTGCATATGGCCCCAGGTATGCAAGTGACTTGTTTCTGTCTGGGTTGGGACTGGGTCAGACTATAGCATAACCCTCACTGATAAGTAATTACAACCATAAAACACTTTCCTGTCAGTAAATGGCTTCTGAGAGCAGGAAAGAGATAAAAAGGGTTAATACTTCATAGATTTAAAAGGAACCTAAACTGAGAGGGATTTGGATTTTTCCGTGTAAGCAATACTAGTTGCCTGGCAGCCCTGATCTCATTAGCTGCAGTAGTGGCTGAATCACACACCTGAAACAAGCATGCAGCTAATCCAGTCTGACTTCAGTCAGAGCACCTGATCTGCATGCTTGTTGAGAGGGTGTGGCTAAAAGTATTAGAGACACAGGATCAGCAGGAGAGTCAGGCAACTGGTATTATTTTAAAAGGAAAAATCCATATCCTTCTCAGTTTAGGTTCCCTTTAAGCTCTGGCATACTGCAATGAAGGTGTCATTGAGCAGAGACAATGAAACCATAAAAACAAAAAAAATCTAGATTTAAATATAAAATAAAACTGTGAGATATCTAAAAAGTCATTTTTAGGGGAAGGAGGATAAATACAATTTTTTATCCCATCACTTTATTTTCAAATCGGCATACAAAAGCATACAATAAAAATGCAGAACAAATATAAATAGATCTGTGAAATATCGTTAATATTCATAGATATCACATGGTGCTGGTGTAAGGGAGATAACACCATAAAAAAATGCCAAAAAAGTGAAAAAGTATTTAGAGTGAAGCATACCAATGAAAGTGCTAGTGCGAAAAAAAGCCAATCTAGACAAAAAGTGCCAGTGCGAACCTATACAGCGTATCCACCAATCGAATGCAACAGAAAGTATCAATAAGAAATAGTATAGAGGAAATACAGTGCAGTGAATAGAAGCAGGAACCAAAGTGAAGTGATGGTAGATGCAGAGTAGTGAGAGTCTTACCCAGTAGCAGTAGCTCCGCCAGAGGCAGCTTCTCTGACTGAGCTTTCGGGCTAAACTAGTTAGGCTAGGCTTCCCCACCGATCTGCCACACTCTCCTCTTATGCTGCGACCCCTCCTGCCCCCAAAAGCCCCGGATTTTTTTTTTTTTGCAGGGGGGCCCGGAGATTTCTAGGTACGCCCCTGGTTGCAGTAGTCTAACCTTGATGTGACAAAGGTATGAACTAGGGTTGGAAGATCCTCTGAAGGAATTAGGTGGCCGACCCGACCTGGCCAGATCTACTGAGCCTGCGCAGTACATCCCGGAGGACGTCCGATGACGTCAGCGCGCCGCCGTGAGGCGCATTTTGGAACGCAAAAGAAGCCCGACCTGGCCGCCGGCCTGGCCAGGTCGGGTCGGCCACCGGAGACCACTGGGAGCCTGTGGAGCGGCGCCGAGAGCACCTCCTGCCTGCCACGGGCTGGAGGAAGCCCCAGGTAAGTGGATGCGGATTGTTTTTTTTTTATCCCTCCCTGAACCTTCCCTTTAAGTTTTAGCCGATTATTATTCATCCACTCCTGAAGCTCAGCTAAGCATGAGTTTATTTGTGGAGTAGGGTCTGTGACGCCAGGTTTGAATGACAAATATAGCTGGGTGTCATCAGCATAGCAATGATATGTCAGGCCATGTTTTTGTATGATTTCTCCAAGTGGCAGCATGTATATGGTGAAAAGTAAGGGGGTTGTCAGAAACAACTTATTTTCAATTATTATTATTTTTTTGCTTGAAAAGTGCTAAACAGGGGCGTAACTAGACTTGCAAAAAAGAAAGCATATGGCTCCATCTATACTCACCAAATAACACCCCCCCCCCCCACACACACACACACACACACACACACCACCACCACCACCAACAACAACAACAGTTCTGCTCGGATACCTCTTTTCAAAATCAAATTAATTCGGATCCTGATACCCAGATATCCGATCCGAATCGGATATCCGAGTTTGAACTTTTGGAATCCGAATCAGATATCCGGACCCAGTATCCGGGCTATCTGGGCGGATATCTGGATAGAAAAAACGGAAATGGGCTTCAAATTGCTTTTAAAATGTTTTGTAGGGTAAAAGAGGTATGTAACATCATGTTTTTTTTTTAAAGGGAAACACTAATTGATGATGTGGGGACTTAAAATCCCCCCCCCCCCCCCCAAAAAAAATGGCTGTCAATTAACATCAGGACTAGCTTCCAGACAGCGGTCATGCAGCCCACATTGCATCCAAAGTCCAACTGCACACATTTGGGACATGACAGTTTTCAGCCCAGACACCTCCAAAAAAATTCGCAGCAATTGTGTTTTGGGTTACATATAGGTGGTATCAGCACAGCAGCAGTGGCCTGTGGCACTCTGGCGGTGGGAGCAGCAAAGGCAGCAGGAGCAGGGCAATGCAGCAGCAGCAGGTGTAACGTCTGCCAGGAGCATGCCGGACATGGCACTTGGCAGTGGCACTTGGCAGTTGTCACGTGACAGTTGGCACATGGCACTCGGCACGTGGCACTCGGCACGTGGCATTTGGCAGTTGGCACTTGGCAAGTGGCACGTGTCACGTGCCAAGAGCCACCTGCCACATGCCAAGTGCCACGTGACAACTGCCAAGTGCCACCTTCCACGTGCCAAGTGCAACGTGCCACGTGCCGAGCAGTGGTGCTCACCGCCAGGTCGTGATCACGCTTACGCGTGGATTCACGACCATTTTGACGCATTCCGCCTCGGACACGCTAAGCCGTGAATAGATTTTCAACCACGAAAATCTACTTCGGCTTCGCGTGAATGCGGACAGAAATCCGCATTCACGCTCGTGAAGCCCAGCGCTGAAGTCGTGGTTTGCGGAAATACGTCAAACTATGCGGAAGTGACACATTGCAGGCCAATCAGAGTGCCCCAGCCAGGCCCTAGCAACCAATCACAGGAGGGGAGCTATGCCCTCCCCTCCTGAATATAAAGCGGCGGCCATGATGGAAAAGCTCTGTCCTTGCTAGACTGTGGTGCTGAGAGGATTATCTCCAGGCCATTGTTGTTTGAGCAAGTGCATTTATTGTGTTAAAAACAAAGCGTTTTTTTTTGCTAACACTGCTCTTATACTGTACACAGTTAGCTAGTCAGTGAGTGATTGCTGTAGTTAGTTGTAGTCAGTGTAGTGTAGTGGGAGTGTGGGAGTCTAGTGATTATTTAACTGTGTGTAGTGCAGGCAGGTTCAGTGCTGCAGTGTAGTCAGTGTAGTGGGAGTGGGGATTATCTGTGTGTAGTGCAGGCAGGCAGGTTAGTGCAACTGCAGTGTTCACTTGTATATTCCAGTGACAGTTATACACTTGTACTATTTGCAGGCAGCCAGTCACACCGCCGGCGCCGCCACTCTCTGCCAGCGCTGTTCATTCATTCTGTCAGTGACCTTGTGCCGTGCCCAGTGCCCACTGCTCGCTCGCTGGCATATGAGCATCTCATTACACAGTGTGACATCCTTGTGTGCCCACTGCATCCTTCAGTGACCTAGTTGTATATCCAGTGCCCACTGCTGTGCCCACTGCATCCTTCAGTGACCTTGTACTGTGCCCACTGCATCCTTCAGTGACCTAGTTGTATATCCAGTGCCCACTGCTGTGCCCACTGCATCCTTCAGTGACCTTGTGCTGTGCCCACTGCATCCTTCAGTGACCTAGTTGTATATCCAGTGCCCACTGCTGTGCCCACTGCATCCTTCAGTGACCTTGTACTGTGCCCACTGCATCCTTCAGTGACCTAGTTGTATATCCAGTGCCCACTGCTGTGCCCACTGCATCCTTCAGTGACCTTGTACTGTGCCCACTGCATCCTTCAGTTACCTAGGTGTATATCCAGTGCCCACTGCTGTGCCCACTGCATCCTTCAGTGACCTTGTACTGTGCCCACTGCATCCTTCAGTGACCTTGTACTGTGCCCACTGCATCCTTCAGTGACCTAGTTGTATATCCAGTGCCCACTGCTGTGCCCACTGCATCCTTCAGTGACCTTGTGCTGTGCCCACTGCATCCTTCAGTGACCTAGTTGTATATCCAGTGCCCACTGCATCCTTCAGTGACCTTGTACTGTGCCCACTGCATCCTTCAGTGACCTAGTTGTATATCCAGTGCCCACTGCTGTGCCCACTGCATCCTTCAGTGACCTTGTACTGTGCCCACTGCATCCTTCAGTGACCTAGTTGTATATCCAGTGCCCACTGCTGTGCCCACTGCATCCTTCAGTGACCTTGTACTGTGCCCACTGCATCCTTCAGTGCCGTTGTACTGTGCCTGGTGCATCCTTCAGTGACCTTGTACTGTGCCCACTGCATCCAGTGATTCATTACTAGCAACATGTCTGGCAGGGTTTCGCGGGGTGAGAGGAAAGGGAGTTCAATTGCCTCAGCCACTTCTGGGACTGCTCCACGTCCAGGGAGAGGACGCCCAGCTGTACGTGGTCGTGATGCAGCAGAAAGGGGGGCAGCAAAGCCTGGGCCGAGTCAGCGGACGCCATTGTCCAAATATTTTAAAGTTTCTGGTCCCCGTGTGGTGGTTGAGCAAATGGAACCTGACGTACTCATGGACATCATGACTTCCTCCCAGACCTCTACTGTGAGCACCACTCCAAGCAGCAGCAGCAGCAGCAGCCAACGTCCCACGCTTGCTGTGACATCCACCCCAGCACCCACTGGTCAGCAGCCCTCCCAGGATGACAGCGTTCTGTCCCTCAGTCCGGCTTCTGGGAACCTGCTGATGCAAGAAGCTCAGGACTTACTGGGGACTGATGTGGCAGAGATTGAGATCGGGCCACAATCACAAGCGTTGTTGAGTTCTGGTGATGAAGAAGAGGGGTCTGTGTCTGGGGATGTAGGGACAGAAGAGGAGGCGGTGGAGTCAGAGGAAGAGCTGGATTATGAAGATGCTGCTGATGATGACGACGTTGTGGACCCTAACTATGTGCAGCCTGCTGAGTCCGTGGAAGAATGGTCAGAGGCAGAGCAGGATGACGAGTCACCTCGGCCTAGGCAAGGATATCGCCATATGTCAGGCAGGGGCAGGGGCATCGGCAGCAGTGGGCGTGGAGGAAGTAGACAGGACACTGCTTCAGCCGGCACCACCACCATGCAACCCCCGGCAACTACTACCACACATTGTTCTGCTGCACCCTCTGCTAGTGGGGGCCGCAGTAAATTAAAGTCACCAGTGTGGGATTGCTTTGAGGAATGTACTGATGACAAAAGGTATGCGGTGTGCAGGTTATGCAGCAAAAGATTGAGCCGTGGGAAAAGTCTGAGCAAGATGGGTACCTCATCCCTCCAGGGCCACCTGAGAAGCCGCCACTGCCGCGAGTATGCGGAGTTTAAGAGGAAGCAGGCACTGCTGGCAGGGGTTCCTGAGAGCAGAAGGCCCACCAGCGCAGCAGCATCATCCCTCCCTCAGGGTCGTGAATCCCCCACAGCAGCAGCAGTAGTAGCACGCAAGCGCTCTTCCACCTCGGCTACTCAGGACACAGACATTGAGGCTGGCAGCCAGTGTTCGTCTCTCTCCTCTGTCTCCCCTGCATCCCAGCGTCGTCAGACCCTGCTGAGCGACACCTTTCAGGGTCTGACCAAGCCTCTGCCTCCAAGCCACAGGCGGATCCGCAAACTAAATGGCTTGCTGGCCCGGGCCATGGCATCACAGCTGCTTCCCTACTCCCTGGTGCAGGAGGGGAGCGCCATGCGGACGCTGCTCCAATTTGGCATCCCCGAGTGGCAAGTCCCCAGTCGCCACTATTTCAGCAGGAGCGCGATCCCAGCACTCCACAAGTTTGCGGTGGAAAACGTGGCCCGTTCCCTGGACTACTCTGTGGGCAAGCGGGTCCACGTGACCATGGACTCGTGGAGTAGCAGATTTGGGACAGGTCGCTACCTGTCCTTTACGGCCCACTGGGTGACACTGATGGAAGGGAGGGAGGACAAGAGCGCATCAGCCCAGCTAGTGGTTCCACCACGCGGGATCAGGGGGGATGCAGAAGGGTCCTGTCACGACACTCCCTCTGCACCCAGAAAGCAAGCCCGCCTCGGCAGCAGCAGCGCCAAGCCTCGGCACTGCCAAGCCCTTTTAAAATTGGTGACCCTGGGGAAGGAGAGGCTTACGGTCACCAACGTCCTGGCCGCCCTCAGGAAGCAGGAGCGGAGGTGGCTGACCCCCAGAGGCCTGGAAGTGGGGTATGTGGCAGCCGATAACGGGGCAAACCTGGTGGCAGCAGTGCAGCAGGGAAACCTCCAGCACATCCCCTGCTTGGCCCACGTGCTCAATCTTGTGGTGCAGCGCTTCTTGCGCACCTACCAGGGGATGAGCGAGCTGCTGCAGGATGCCCGGGCGGTGGTACGCTTTTTCCGCCTGTCAGCCACTGCCTCTGCACTCTTGTCCACCTTACAGCAGCAGTATGGAAGGCCACAACACCGGATGATCATCGACATGCCAGTCCGCTGGAATTCGACTCTGGCCATGTTGGAGCAGCTGTGTCAGCACAGGCTGGCTCTTAGGGCCTACATGCTAGACCCAAGTGTCCCCAGCAACCAGCAAGTCCCCATGATTACTGCCACTCAGTGGACACTGATGCAGCAAGTATGCCTGGTGCTGAGTCCCTTCCTGGAGGCAACCAAGATGGTCAGTGAGGAGCGGGCCTCTGTGTGCCAGTGGGTGCCCTTGGTTTGTCTACTGGAGCAGGCAATGGACAATTTAATTGAGCGTGGGGATGAAGCCCTGAGGCAGTTGGAAGAACAGGAGCAGATGGCAGCACAGTCCAGCTCAGAGGAGGGCTTACAGCAGGTAGTGGAAGAGTTGGAGGTCCCTAACCTGAATGAGGAGGAGGAGGAGGAGCAGAGTGCAGCAGGCGTTGTACGTGGATGACGGTTTGAGGAGGACAACGACATGGCACAGGAAGAGGACAGGCATGCGTTATGGGACAATGGCGAGGACGAGGAAGATCTTGCTGGCAGGGCCCACTTGTTTCCCATGGCTGTGCACATGTTGCGCTGCCTTCGCAGGGACCCCCGGGTGATCCAGATGCGTTCAAGGGAGGACATCTGGATTACCTTGATGCTTGATCCCCGGCTGAAAGGGAAGCTGGGAGACTTAATGACGCCATCCACCACCGAGCAACGCACAAGGGAGTTGAAGGAGGCCCTTGTGCGCAGACTACTGGAAGCATTCCCCCAGCCTTCCACCCCCACTGTAACTGCTCTCCCAAGCCAGCAAGAGGTGCCTGCCATTGCCACTAGCAGCACAACAACAACCACCAGCAGCAGCAGCAGCAGCAACTGGCGCCCCGGAGACCTGAAGAGCCTAAGCAAGAGCCTGTATGCAGTGCAGCAGCCCAGAACAGAGGTGCCCGCCACAGCATCCACCACCAACCAGCACAAGCAACGACTGACCACCATGGTGTCTGACTATATGGGGTCATCCAGCGGGCTCAATGACACCGACAGCCCCGTGGACCCCTTGGAGTACTGGGTCAAGAGACTGGACATCTGGAGCGAGCTTTCCCAGTACGCCCTGGAGCTCCTATCCTGCCCTCCTTCCAGTGTCCTCTCAGAGAGATGCTTTAGTGCGGCCGGTGGCGTGGTCACAGAGAAGCGCTCTCGGCTCTCCCACGCTAGTGTTGGGCGAACATCTAGATGTTCGGGTTCGGGCCGAACAGGCCGAACATGGCCGCGATGTTCGGGTGTTCGACCCGAACTCCGAACATAATGGAAGTCAATGGGGACCCGAACTTTTGTGGTTTGTAAAGCCTCCTTACATGCTACATACCCCAAATTTACAGGGTATGTGCACCTTGGGAGTGGGTACAAGAGGAAAAAATTTTTTAGCAAAAAGAGCTTATAGTTTTTGAGAAAATCGATTTTAAAGTTTCAAAGGGAAAACTGTCTTTTAAATGCGGGAAATGTCTGTTTTCTTTGCACAGGTAACATGCTTTTTGTCGGCATGCAGTCATAAATGTAATACATATAAGAGGTTCCAGGAAAAGGGACCGGTAATGCTAACCCAGCAGCAGCACACGTGATGGAACAGGAGGAGGGTGGCGCAGGAGGAGAAGGCCACGCTTTGAGACACAACAACCCAGGCCTTGCATGAGGACAAGAAGCGTGCGGATAGCATGCTTTGTACCACCATGCAGTCATAAATGTAATAAAGATAAGTGGTTCAATAAACAGGGACCACGCGGCAACGCTAACCCAGCAGCAGCACACGTGATGGAACAGGAGGAGGCGCAGGAGGAGAAGGCCACGCTTTGTGAGACACAACAACCCAGGCCTTGCATGAGGACAAAAAGCGTGCGGATAGCATGCTTTGTACCGCCATGTAGTCATAAATGTAATAAAGATAAGAGGTTCCATAAACAGGGACCGGCAACGGTAACCCAGCAGCAGCAGCAGCAGCAGCAGCACACGTGATGGAACAGGAGGAGGCGCAGGAGGAGAAGGCCACGCTTTGTGAGACACAACAACCCAGGCCTTGCATGAGGACAAAAAGCGTGCGGATAGCATGCTTTGTACCGCCATGTAGTCATAAATGTAATAAAGATAAGAGGTTCCATAAACAGGGACCGGCAACGGTAACCCAGCAGCAGCAGCAGCAGCAGCAGCAGCAGCACACGTGATGGAACAGGAGGAGGCGCAGGAGGAGAAGGCCACGCTTTGTGAGACACAACAACCCAGGCCTTGCATGAGGACAAAAAGCGTGCGGATATAGCAGCAATGCTTTTTGCCGCCATGCAGTCATAAATGTAATACAGATGAGAGGTTCAATAAACAGGGACCGGAAACGCTAAACCATCCCAGATGTTCATCGGTCATGTTACTTGGTTGGGGTCCAGGAGTGTTGCGTAGTCGTTTCCAATCCAGGATTGATTCATTTTAATTTGAGTCAGACGGTCTGCATTTTCTGTGGAGAGGCGGATACGCCGATCTGTGATGATGCCTCCGGCAGCACTGAAACAGCGTTCCGACATAACGCTGGCTGCCGGGCAAGCCAGCACCTCTATTGCGTACATTGCCAGTTCGTGCCAGGTGTCTAGCTTCATGCCCGGTTTCAGGTCCAGCGGTGCCAGCCACAAATCCGTCTGTTCCTTTATTCCCCTCCAAATTTCCTCCCCTGTGTGCTGCTTATCCCCAAGGCAGATCAGCTTCAGCAACGCTTGCTGACGCATGCCAACAGCTGTGCTGCACTGCTTCCACGATCCTACTGCTGCTGGTGCTGGGTTAGCATTTCCGGATGAGGTACAGCTTTGAGATGCGTTGGAGGAGAAGGAGTCAGAGAGGTAGGTGCTGCTGTTGTTATCCAGCTGTTTGCGGCGTGGGCAACACCCGCGCCGTAGCAGGTGAGGAATCGCTGCCAGGCTCCACAAGGTTCACCCAGTGCGCGGTAAGGGAGATGTATCGACCCTGGCCGAACGCACTCGTCCAGGTGTCAGTGGTGAGGTGAACCTTGCAGGCAACGGCATTCTTCAAGCTTCGGGTTATTTAGCTGACCACGTGCTCATGCAACTCAGGCACTGCAGAGCGCGCAAAGTGGTAGCGGCTGGGAACAACGTAACGTGGGATGGCCACTGACATCATGCCCTTGAAGCTGTTTGTCTCCACCACTCGATATGGCAGCATTTCGCAGGCCAGAAGCTTGGCTATGCTGGCTGGCTGTTACTGCCACGGCCCGGGGGTCATTTGCTGGCAATTTCCTCTTGTGCTCAAACATCTCAGAGACAGACAACTCAACCGTAGCGCTGCACACCGAAGGGCTGTTGGTTGTTGTGTTTGATGAACACTGGGAGACCTCAAGAGCACTAGTCCGGAAAGTGACAGTGTCAGCATCGTCTGATGTTTGTGAATGTTGTGAACCACGCAATGGCTGGGCTACTGCTGCTGCTGAGGCGGGTCTGGTGGTGAGTCTGGTGAACCCAAGGGAGGCAGTGTTGCTGGTGGTACCCTGTCCTGCCGCGTTTGCCCACAGAGTGGGATGTTTGGATAGAATGTGGCGGCTCATGCTGGTGGTGGAGAGGTTGTTAATACTTTTCCCCCTGCTCAGGCGGGTCTTGCACACCTTGCAAATCGCCATGGTAACATCCTCAGTGCAGTCTTCAAAGAAAGCCCAGACTTTAACTGGCTGAGGACTCGGACCTCGTGCGTGATGTGCTGGTGCTGCTTAACCCACTGCTGGACGCTTGAGAGGTCATCCAAGTAATTATCTGGTCCTGTTCTTTTGGATCTGTGAGGGTTGTTGTCCTGGACAACATGGGCAGTATTGAGTGGGTTTTCTTGGGTGCTCCCCTGTGGCCTGTACGTGAACCGTCAGGGGAAACACCTCTTCCCTTGCCCCTCCCTCTTTCACCGGATTTCTTCCTCATTTCACTTATCCTTAAAGTACACGCTGACTGGCAGCAGTACAGTGGCAGTACAGAAATGCTATACAGTGGTGGGTGAGCGGTGTACCACTATTGTCAGCAGTGACACAGAGCACAATGCTATACAGTGGCGGGTGAGCGGTGTACTACTGTTCCCAGCAGACACAGAGTGGAAGTAAACACAATGCTATATAGTGTGGCTGAGCCGTGTACACAGAGTGGCATTAAACACAATGCTATATAGTCTGCTATATAGTCACCCCGAACAGGGTGATGTTCTGCAGAACCCGAACAGTGGCAAACACTGTTCGCCCAACACTACTGGGAGGGAACGCAGATTTTAGTACCTAAACACACGATACAACATGTTTTCCGGGGTCGGACTCTGAGGCACATACAGATGGTCCCGATCATCATCCTCATCATACAACTCTTCTCCTGAGTCTGACCCACCCACCACCTCTGCCACCCCAACATCCCCAGACACAGACCCCTCATCGTCCTCAACATTAACTTGGGATGCTGGCCTGAGCCAGACCTCCTCCTCCACATCAGGCCCCATCATCTCCTCAATGGCAGCCCTCATTAATCGCTCTGGCGACGGACTGATGGACACAACGTTCTCCTCCGGGGAGGGCTGCTGCTGACCACTGGCTGCTGGGGTGGATGTTATAGCTTGCGTGGGGCGTTGGCTGTTGCTGTTGTTGGGAGTGCTGCTCACAGCGGAGGTCTCTGGGGAACTCATGTTGAGCTCATATAGTGGTTGACGGTGAGTGGAGTATTACTGATCCCAGCAATATACACACTGACTGGCAGAGTACGCAATGCTATATAGTGTGGCTGAGCGGTGTACACAGAGTGGCAGTAAACACAATGCTATATAGTCTGGCTGAGCGAGCGGTGTACTACTGTTCCCAGCAGAATCAGAGTGGCAGTAAACAATGGTATATAGTCTGGCTGAGCGGTGTACACAGAGTGTCAGTAAACAATGGTATATAGTCTGGCTGAGCGAGCGGTGTACTACTGTTCCCAGCAGAATCAGAGTGGCAGTAAACAATGGTATATAGTCTGGCTGAGCGGTGTACACAGAGTGTCAGTAAACAATGGTATATAGTCTGGCTGAGCGAGCGGTGTACTACTGTTCCCAGCAGAATCAGAGTGGCAGTAAACAATGGTATATAGTCTGGCTGAGCGGTGTACACAGAGTGTCAGTAAACAATGGTATATAGTCTGGCTGAGCGGTGTACACACAATGCTATATAGTCTGCTATATAGTGTCAGTAAACAATGGTATATAGTCTGGCTGAGCGAGCGGTGTACTACTGTTCCCAGCAGAATCAGAGTGGCAGTAAACAATGGTATATAGTCTGGCTGAGCGGTGTACACAGAGTTTCAGTAAACAATGGTATATAGTCTGGCTGAGCGGTGTACACAGAGTGTCAGTAAACAATGGTATATAGTCTGGCTGAGCGGTGTACACAGAGTGGCAGTAAACACAATGCTATATAGTCTGGCTGAGCGAGCGGTGTACTACTGTTCCCAGCAGAATCAGAGTGGCAGTAAACAATGGTATATAGTCTGGCTGAGCGGTGTACACAGAGTGTCAGTAAACAATGGTATATAGTCTGGCTGAGCGGTGTACACAGAGTGTCAGTAAACAATGGTATATAGTCTGGCTGAGCGGTGTACACAGAGTGGCAGTAAACACAATGCTATATACTCTGGCTGAGCGAGCGGTGTACTACTGTTCCCAGCAGACACAGAACAGTGAACAGAATGCTATATAGTGTGGCTGAGCGAGCGGTGTACCACTATTCCCAGCAGACACAGAACAGTGAACAGAATGCTATATAGTGTGGCTGAGCGGGCGGTGTACCACTATTCCCAGCAGACACAGAACAGTGAACAGAATGCTATATAGTGTGGATGAGCGAGCGGTGTACCACTATTCCCAGCAGACACAGAACAGTAAACAGAATGCTATATAGTGTGGCTGAGCGAGCGGTGTACCACTATTCCCAGCAGACACAGAACAGTGAACAGAATGCTATATAGTGTGGCTGAGCGAGCGGTGTACCACTATTCCCAGCAGACACAGAACAGTGCACAGAATGCTATATAGTGTGGCTGAGCGAGCGGTGTACCACTATTCCCAGCAGACACAGAACAGTAAACAGAATGCTATATAGTGTGGCTGAGCGAGCGGTGTACCACTATTCCCAGCAGACACAGAACAGTAAACAGAATGCTATATAGTGTGGCTGAGCGAGCGGTGTACCACTATTCCAAGCAGACACAGAACAGTGAACAGAATGCTATATAGTGTGGCTGAGCGAGCGGTGTACCACTATTCCCAGCAGACACAGAGTGGCAGTAAACAGAATGCTATATAGTGTGGCTGAGCGAGGTACACAGAGTGGCAGTAAACAGAATGCTATATAGTGTGGCTGAGCAAGCGGTGTACTACTATTCCCAGCAGACACAGAGTGGCAGTAAACAGAATGCTATATAGTGTGGCTGAGCGAGGTACACAGAGTGGCAGTAAACAGAATGCTATATAGTGTGGCTGAGCAAGCGGTGTACTACTGTTCCCAGCAGTGACACAATGACAGGGGGGACCCTGGCTAGCGTGGCTGGAGCGCGAACTACCCTGCCTGCCTACCCAAAGCTAAACCCACAGACAAATGGCGGAGATATGACGTGGTTCGGGTATTTATTTACCCGAACCACGTGACCGTTCGGCCAATCAGAGCGCGTTCGGGTCCGAACCACGTGACCCGTTCGGCCAATCACAGCGCTAGCCGAACGTTCGGGGAACGTTCGGCCATGCGCTCTTAGTTCGGCCATATGGCCGAACGGTTTGGCCGAGCACCGTCAGGTGTTCGGCCGAACTCGAACATCACCCGAACAGGGTGATGTTCTGCAGAACCCGAACAGTGGCGAACACTGTTCGCCCAACACTATCCCACGCCTCTGTGGACAAACTCACCTTCCTGAAAATCAACCAGGCTTGGGTGGAAGGTGAGTTCCTGGCCCCTATTGTCGGACACAGGGGGACATGAAGTGGCTGCTGCATGTGCTGTTGTTAACTATGCCTGCCTTTATAAAGACAGTTACTACCTGCCTAGTGCCTACCTTGGTTAATTTTTTGGTGTTATGGTACTACTACCAGTAAGTTGCCATGGTCCTCCTTCTGAGCTGCTGAACTGACCGCCCGCTTTGTCCTCCTGACTCAGTCGCTACTACACTCTGCGTTCACACTGCCCGGGTCACTGGGTGCATTTAATTTTTTGGCCAGCACTATGACGCTGTGATGTTACTACTAGCACCAGTATGTTGCCATGGTCCTTCTGTGCTGCTGCTGCTGCTGCTGCTGAACTGAACGCCCGCTTTGTCCTCCTCCTCCTCCTGACTCAGTCGCTACCACGGTACCACCAATGTACTCTGTCTGCGTTATCACTGCCTGGGTCACCGGGTGCATTTAATTTTTTGGCCAGCACTATGACGCTGTGCTGCTACTGCTACTACTACCACCAGTATGTTGGCATGGTCCTTCTGTGCTGCTGCTGCTGATCTGACCGCCCGCATTGTCCTCCTCCTCCTGATTCAGTCGCTTCCACCAATGTACTCTGTCTGCGTTCACACTGCCCGGGTCACCGGGTGCATTTAATTTTTTGGCCAGCTATATGACGCTGTGCTGCTACTACTAGCACCAGTATGTTGCCATGGTCCTTCTGTGCTGCTGAATTGACCGCCGGCATTGTCCTCCTCCTCCTGACTCACTCGCTTCCACCAATGTACTCTGTCTGCGTTCACACTGCCCGGGTCACCGGGTGCATTTATTTTTTGGCCAGCACTATGACGCTGTGCTGCTACTACTACTACCAGTATGTTGCCGTGGTCCTTCTGTGCTGCTGAACTGACCGCCCGCATAGTCCTTCTCCTGACTCAGTCGCTACCACCACTGCACTCTGCGTTCACACTGCCCGTGTCCACTGACAACTCTGCTGCGATGTCATTGATAATTGCTGCAAAAAAAACAAAAAAAAAATTACAAAAACCTCTCGGGGGCCTTTTTGGCGTCAGCCACTCATCCTCCTCCAGCGGTACCTTCGCCGCCAAGTGCCATTGGAACTCGCCTTCACCTCTTTGACTGCTTAACGCGTATATCCCTTTTTAAAACCACTTATTACCAATTAATAGCCCCATTTAAAGTGTTGATTTCACTTTAAAATCCATTTTCTCTAGAAAAAAAAATTTGGGGGGAATTTTTTATGTTGAAGTTATGTTGCCCCTTATCACCTCGATAATCCATGCAATTTGGGGGATTGTAGCATGTATGGGGGCTTTGTTAGTAACGTTAAAAGAAAATCCGCCTCCGGGCGGGAATCCACGCGTGATTACTCCATTCACGGCAGAAAATCCGCGTGGTTGCGTGGACGCGAACGAAAATCCGCATGCGGCGGGGCCGAATGCGGATTTTTTTTGCAACCACGCGGATTTCCGAATTCGTGGATGAGGCACATCCGAGCATCCCTGGTGCTGAGTGACAGTCAGACAGCAGAGGAGAAGACACTAGTCCACACTAACTGTCACACTGGTACTGCTCAGCAGCACAGCAGTTCTGTAGTAAGCTAACAAAGTAGTACTACTACTCTAACAACTAACTAGCACTGACTGCAGTACTACAGTACTAACTACACAATAACACAGTAATCCTATTCCCTAACCTAACCTATACTGTAACTAAGGCTAATAGCAGGCCAGCAGTTGGCCTGGTCTGTGCACAGCACACACACAGACACATAGCAGCAGCTGCAGGCCTGCAGCACACACTCTGATTGTCACTGAATGAAATCAAGCTAGCTACCTAATAAACAATATAACAATAGTGTAGTTATAGTGAAGGGGTTAATCACTGTACAGCTTTAGGTTTATCACTGTATACAGCACTTGCTAGGCCAGCAGCACTGGAGCATGTCTCTCAGTGAGCAGTGACAAGCAAGGACGAGATTTCTCATCATGGCACACCTCCTTATTATACAGGGGGGCCTGGCCAGGGTTCCTTTCTGTGATTGGGTGCTATGGCTTAGGCTGGGAGCCCTCTGATTGGCTCAATGAGGTCAGGTGGGGCTGGCCAGGGTTTTCTTCTGTGATTGGTTGCTAGGGCTTATGCTAGGAGCCCTCTGATTGGCTCAATGACGTCATGGACGTCATCTTCTTAGTTACAGTATCTCATTAGTCGGATATCCTTGGATATCTGTGGATATCCAGATTGCCTGACAAATATCCGCGGATTGCTATCCGGATTTGGGCCCAGGTATCCGGAATCCGAATCCGGTCGGACAGCTGAAAAAGTTCGGATTATCTGGCTAACTCGGATATCCGAAATCTTGCTGAGCATCACTGCCCCCCCCCCCCCACACACACACACACACACACATACACACTCTCCACACAATGCGTAAAAAATGTCTTAAGTATATGTTTAAAAAACCTCCCAGTTCTCTCACAAAGCTGTCCTCTGCCACCTCCTCCCGCCCTGCAGAGTGGCGCAGGGATCGGGTGTATATTTACTTACTAGAGATAAATAGAGAAGGCTGGCACCAGTGCTCGTGTTGCCGTAAAAGTAATTTATTGGCAGCAGATGATAAAAACCAGAGGAGGCCCCCAATGGAGAGCGATCCACCCTACCTGACAGCTGTTTCACAACATACATCGTTTCATCAGAGGTGTTTTGCGGGGGTGCAGAGAGGCCGGTGACTGCGCTGAATCATGGGCGCACTTTGTATCCACACCGCGCGTCTGACGTCACCGGCCGCTCCTCCCACCGTATGTGACGGCTCTCCCTCCAATCGCTCGCTTTGTGTACATGGTACGTGGCGCCAAGCTGCGCCTCTCCTATATTTACCTACTTCCAAGCGCAGCGGGTCTCCTCCGTACTTCACAGTTGAACACCTTCATGTGACTCGCATTGGTCATGTGATCGGGAGCTGGCGAATGGCTGCAGAAGGTGTTCGGTTGTAAAGTACAGAGGAGGTGCTGCGGGGGGCAACTTTTGTGAGGGAATGGGGAGGGTTTTTTTTAAACAAATACATAGACATTTTCTTAGTTAGTGGCTGCACCTGCAGGTGGGGAGAGGGAGGAGGAGCAGGCCCCCGAGGACATGGCACCCCCCCCCCCGCCTTAAAAAAGGTGGCTTGGGTTGCAGAGGTAATTGTTACACCCATGCTGAAAAGTTACTTTATTTTACAGGTGAGAAATAGGTAGGGAAATAGGTAAGGAGAGATCATGAGATACACCTTAGTCTGAACTTTAAAAACATAAAAACACAGAAACATACTGTATAGTTGGTGTTGCAGATGCCTTCTACTCCAGAACATTCTGGGAGATCAACTTTTGCTTTACAGAGGTGGAAAAAACTCCCCACAGTGATCTACCTTGCCAGCAATAAAGATGCTGGCATCACTGCTAATTTTAAGTGTGGAGCATTGTTTCATAGGACTGTTATGATTTATTAATTACCTTAAAGAGACTCTGTAACAAAATGTTTAGCCTTTTTTCTGCTATCCTACAAAATCCTATATGTATTCTAAAGTGCTCTGGCTTACTGCAGCTTTTTTTAGTTGCTCCATTGCTGTAATAAATCAAATTTACTCTCCTTTGTCAGATAATTGTGAGAAGCATAGCTCATAGACCATACCTCCCAACTTTTTGATATGCGAAAGAGGGACATTTAAGTCACACCCCTGCCACACCCTAATCACATCCCCGGCACGCCCCTAGTCACGCATACCATAAAGATTTCATTAAAAGAATATGTTGTTTTATAAATCAAACCACACTGGTCCTTTCTATCCTGGTTCATTTTCCTTCATATTAACATTTTAAAAAATTAATAATATATCAATTTAAAGGATGGGAATAAAGTTTAGAGTCAAACACATTTTTTAGTAGAGAAATATACATATTTACATAGAAAGAGGGACAAAGTCCTGAAAGAGGGACAAATGAGGAAGAAATAGGGACAGAGGGACAGGGCTCCAAAAGAGGGACAGGTCGGAGCTATGCATAGACTACAGCAGAATGCAGACATGGACCTGCTATCAGTAGTCACTACTAAAGATTGCTGCATTCTTTACTTTAGGTAAAACTTCTTCTAAACTATGAAATAAACTTTAAAGGCTGAATGTATTGTTCAATAATATAACCTTTCATGGAAACTGTAATGCAGTTTACAGGAACATGCAATATCATGATGATCCTGTTATATGTTAATACGATATTATGATAAACTTCCTGTTTGGCAGCCATATTTTTTGTTTACAAAAACAGTTTATAAAACTGTTTTTTTTGTGGGCCAGGATCCAGGTGGGGAAAAGCGAAAATGTGACAGAGGGGGACAGGAGATGAAAACCTACAGGCTGGTATGTTTATTTATATGAGGCTTTTAGGTTACAGATTCTCTTTAAAGGACTCACAAGGTGACAATAAAAAACTGGTTTTACTTACCTGGGGCTTCTTCCAGCCCCTAGAAGTCATTTGGGTCTGTCGCTGCATCTCTGGTCTTCTACCGTTTCCGCTGGCAGCCTGCTGCAACCCCCGGATGGGTCGGCATCTTCTGCGCATGCCCACACTCACGTCACCAGGTTCGTACTGCGCCTGTGCTGTGAGCGCGCCACGATGACATGGGCGCCTTCATGCATGAGTGCGTGCATGTGCAGAAGTGAACTTCAGAGGCCGGCCAGCATAGATGCAGCAAGGGACCCAAGTGACTTCTAAAGGCTGGAAGAAGCCCCAAGTAAGTAAAAACTGTTTTTTTTGTCACCTTGTGAGTCCTTTAAGACTTAGAGCCCGTCCGATCCAATTCAAGTCCCTAGATCCTATCCTATTATATTTTCACATCTTATCTATAAAATGCCTTTTAAGCCACCAGCAAGCAGGAATATACTTGGAGTAATTTTGACAGTACCTTTTTAGCTACTTTTTGGTACTTTTTTTTAATTGCAGAGTTCCAAAAAGTTATTTTAAACAGAAGATGAAAAATTATCACTTAGGAGAAAAATGTAATTGGATCGGGCCTTAAACAGCGCCTGAAGCCTAAAAATGTACCTGTTTTTAATAGGCACACCTCTTGAGCATTAATGGCATAGCTGAAACGCCGCTATCCCACGGCAAAACGAGGCCTTAATCACCCCAAAATCCCAGGGCAAAAATCCATGACTTTCCAAGTTCCACAAATTCTGGAGGCAGAGCTACAGCACAAAGCTCTGCCTCCAGCAGGGTTGGGCCAAGGCAAAGGCTAGAGAGGCTCCAGCCTCAGGGCACAGTGTAGGAGGAGCGCACAACTAACTCATTCCCCTATTGTGTTTGCAGCAGAGAGAAATAAGAAAAGGGGATACATGACAGTGACTGCAAGCCAGATAACTAGAGATTAAGGTGTTGGGGTGGTTGGGGGCCCTGTGGCCCCTCTTAGTCTAATAGCAATCAGTGTGTGACGGCTGGGGTGGGAGGGATGGAGGGGCGCACTTTGGTGTCTCAGCCTTGGGTGCTGGAGGACCTTGTCCCGCCTCTGCGCACAACTCACTCAGCTATCATTCCCCTATTCTGTTTGCAGCAGAGAGAGATAAGAAAAAGGGATACATGGCATAGCTAGAGGTTAAAGAGACACTGAAGCGAAAAAAAAATTATGATATTATGATTTGTATGTGTAGTACAGCTAAGAAATAAAACATTAAGATCAGATACATCAGTCTAATTGTTTCCAGTACAGGAAGAGTTGAGAAACTCCAGTTGTTATCTCTATGCAAACAAGCCATTAAGCTCTCCGACTAAGTTAGTCGTGGAGAGGGCTGTTATCTGACTTTTATTATCTCAACTGTTCCTGGACTATTTACTATTCCTCTGCTAGATGAGGGGTCATTACTTCACAGACTGCTCTGAAAGACTCATTTTGAATGCTGAGTGTTGTGTAATCTGCACATATTATAGAATAATGCAATGTTAGAAAAAACAATATATACCTAAAAATAATAGTATGAGAATATTTTCTTTGCTGCTAATCTTCTAGTAATTATTCATAGTACACAACCAATTCATTATATCATATTTTTTTTTTCGCTTCAGTGTCTCTTTAAGGTTTTTTTTTTTTGGGGGGGGGGGGGGGGGGGGAGCTGGGCGTCTCTTAGTCTAATAGCAGTGGGCTAAATTCACTAAACTGTGATAAGTCCTATCACGTGAGCTGCAGTCGCTGAGATTGTTTACGCAAACAGCTTGTCTTCACGTGATAGGCGCACATGATCGCGTGGAAACCTCTGCTTATCACGTGAAGTCACACTGTCGCTCGCCTGATAACTGCTGTAATAGCAGTTATCACAGTTTTGGGAATCAAGCCCAGTGTGTGACGGCTGGGGTGGGAGGGATGGAGGGGCGCACTTTGGTGTCTCAGCCTTGGGTGCTGCCGGACCTTGTCCCGGCTTTGGCCTCCATTCACATCAATCGCGGCGGATCTCCACCTCCTCCCGCCCCTCTAAGTGAAAGAAGACTGAGAGGGGCAGGGAGAGGCGCGATCAGCGGTATTGATGCGAGGAGAGGCAGAGCTAGTGCACAAAGCTCTGCCTCTAACAGGAAGAAGCCCAAAATTTACCCCGGGGATTTTGGGGTGATGAAGGCCTCGTTTTGCTGTGGAAATGCGGCGTTTCAGCTATGCCTATTAAAAACAGATAATTTTTTAAGCTTCAGAATCTCTTTAACAGTTCACATTTGGATTTCATAACTGATCAAAGTACTAATGTAGGCATTAGCAGAACAGAGGAACACATTCAACTTCTTTGATGCTGTCCCGTAGGAATGAATGCTTTGGGAGAAAAGTATTTTACATATGCAGGCTCTTCCAAAAATAACACAAGTAGTTAGGTATAAGAAACATTTTAAGACTACTGCAATGCTGATGGGGTGCATGTAATTTCGGCGCCGCTCAGTTCGGCGCGGTGAGAGACGAATGACGGCTCCGAGGTGGCGTTAAATACTATTCCCCCTCCGAGTTGCAGGCGCCAGAGCCCCGAATTACCGTTACACGCCCCGTGCAGCTTAGCGTTGCTGCTATGGAGCCCCAAGTTTCGGCGCTCGGCTCTCAGAGCCGCGCGCCGAAATCAGCTGATCCGATGCTGATGTCCCTTGTAAACTCTCTTGGTGTCTTTTAAGAAAACTATCAATATCATTATGCAGGAGAACAGAGGCGCCGAAAGGATAAAAGGAAGCTAAATTAGCTTAAAAAACGAAATTCTTGGTAAATAGAGGAGGTAGTGGTGGACTTACCTCCTCCAAGTAGACACACAACGACTGTAGTAAAGACAGTCAATATATTTTATTTATGAACTCCAAATATGCAACGCATTTCGCAGGTTTGTTCCCGCTTCATCAGGCAATAACAACAGAACAATAGCATATGTGGTCAGTAGAAGAGCCAGGCTGTCCTGTGCCCTTGTTGCAGCTCCGGTGGCTCCCGGTGTCCTCCGCTGCGTCTTCTCGTACGCTCCACCTCGCGGGTCACGTGGTCTGGCTGCTGTCATCTTGACTGTACTGTGCAGGCGCAGTAGTTCTGCACCTGCACAGTACAGTCGTAATGACGGTGGCCAGACCACGTGACCTGCCTGGTAGAGCGTACAAGAAGCCGACCTGGTGAGGTCGGCTTCTGCAGCGAAGGCGTAACAATCGGTGTCAGCAACACAGATTTTTCTGATTATTGGTGATCTGCAGTATCACCAATAATACAGATGCTATACCTGATTATGTGGTGATCTGCAGAATCACCAATAATACTAGTATAGCTAGACACAGGACACCCAATGTGATATTGTGTTTGGTGCAACAGTAATACGGATGAGAGAGTTCATCCGAGGAGCGGATGACTCAGACTGTACTGCAGCCGGTGCTCACCTTATGAGTGGATGAGACAGACCGTGCTGCAGCCAAAGGCATATGAATACCACAACAATGAGAAGGAACACAATAATGCTGTACAGCTGATCACCTGTGGAGCAAGTGATTCAGACTGTACTGCAACCGGGTAGTGTTTGGTGCATAGTACAAGGAGGAACAATCCTAGTGCTGCTGGACTAAGGATCCCCTGAAGAACAGGTGGTACAGACTGTATTGCAGCCTAGGCGTAGTTGATACAGTAGGTGCTGCAACCTAAGTGACACATGCAGTACTGCCGCCTAGGAGCAAGAGATACAGACAGTACTGCAGCCTATGAATACCTGAAGGGCAGGTATCACAACTAAGCAGCAGTATCCTACACCTGAGAGGTTGGTGTAAGAACTAGTTTCCCTCACCAGTGGCAGGGCCCACTGATGTGGGTAGCGAGGTCAGATAGACAGAGTTGGCAACGAGCGGACAGATACAGTACAGAAACGGAAGACTGATTCAACGTCAAGGACAAGCAGGGTTGGCAACATGAATCAGATAGGCTGAGGTACAGAATCGACAAACGGAAGAATAGTCAGAGCAAGCAAAAGGTCATAACAGATAAACACAATGCAATAGTACTTTAAAGCTATCAACAGAATCTGACTAAGTGTGGATCCCCTTCTCTGGCTGGTTCTAGCACACTTTGGGATCTGACTAGGGTCTGAGCGCTAACACACTATAGCATTCGCAAAACAGCAGACGCGGAGCTACTGACAGACCTGCTCTATATATACTCAACATGCTCCCCAGCGCCGCCCCAGTCACTCAGCCAATCCGGATGCTAGCTGGAGTCAGCTGAACTGAACTTAGCCTGTGAGCAATGGAAGGCATAACCTGAGCATGCAACCGCGCGGCAGAGGCCGCAGGCTGACACGCGGAGATAGCCGCCATGCCGCTTGACTCAGCGGCGGCATCTCCGCTATTCCTTACAGAAGGACACCGGGAGCCACTGGAGCTGCGATGAGGGCACATGATGGCTGCCAAGGTCTGGAGGAAGCCCCAGGTAAGTGGATTTTGGTTTTTTAAACTGCCTGGACGTATCCTTTAAGGCACTTATACATCTAGCGACTTGGCCCATCAAATTTGATAATTAATATGGAATCAGATGAAAATTGGTGCCGCCAAGTGCATGCCTGATCGACGATGTGACAAAGTACGTCAATCAGACAAGCTGCAAGATGTCAGGCCGTTGTGGTCCATTGGACAAGCAATGAATATGACAAACCTCCTGGAGCTGTTCCCCAAGTGTATAAATGTCGTGGTGCCCGTCCGTCTTCTGAATCCGCTGCTCTTCCATAAGCTGCATATACACTGCTGGCGCATAGCATGTGTGTGATGTCACAGACGCGCCATGTGGCGGCATCTATTGTGCTAATGGAAGGGCGGCAGATTTGGAAGATGGAGGAACACCGCAACACAGGACAGGTAATGTATAAATGCACATACGGCGGGCATATTTATCCACTAGGGGAATAGCGTCGAGGCGGCTATTTCCGAGAGATTAAAAAGAACCTGAACTGAAAATAAAAAGTCAAAATAACCATACACAGGTCATACTTACCTCCCGTGTAGTCTACTCCTCAATCTCTTTCTCCTCTCCTGCATCCCATTTGTCCACTGTGATCAATGGAATTCTCCGTTCTCTATTTTGAAAATGGCCATTATCCCATAACAGCTTCCTGGTCAGCACACTGTTAAACTGTAATATCACTCACTTGAGCCATAGGGAAACATGGACATTACCTTGCACATTCAGTTGTAACTGACAGCTGCTGATATATAACTGACAGCAACTGGTATGTTTCAGTTCTGACAAAATATTGTCAGAACTACAAGGGATCACAGTCAGAAGAAAATGGTGAGCTTCTGAGAGGAACTGAGGGTGAGGTTAAGTTTGTAATATTCATTTGCAACTACGTCATGTGTTTATTTTAAATAATTTTCCTCGCTTCAGGTTCCCTTTAAATGCTAAAATTCTTGGAGAATTGGCCTGCGGTGTATGGACAGCTGACACATCTCTCTCTGATCAGATTCGATTAGAGAGAGATTTGTCTCTTGGTCGAATCTGCCCATCATCGCCTGGTGTATGGCTAGGCTACCTTTAGTTTATGTAGCACCCTAAGCAAAGTACTGCATATAAGATAATAAAAATGATGACATAGGCCTCAATTCACTAAACTTATCTCCTGTCTTTAATAACTCTTCTAGAGTTGTTACCATGGTGATAAGGCATAGCTGGTTCCAGCAAGTGCTCTGCTGATCCCGGGACATATGATGATGGTCTGGCCATCTTTACCCTCAGAGTTCTGCAGAAATGCATAGATTAGTACAGCGGAGATCTAGCGGGGCTTGCAGTATCCTGGCTGGACAATGCATGTGACTGACCTTCACCGCCAAACAGCATGACGTCCTCTGGCTGGCATACTGGAGAGCCATTTGCAGAGACTTCAGCTGAGGTTGTGGTGACATAAAGCGGATCCGAGATGAAAAACTATAACAAGTAACTTGTCAATATATCTTATCTAAAGTTTAGGTAGTTTACACAGCATCTCTAGCTGCAAACAGCTTCAAAAGTTTATGATTATTTATTCCTGTGATACAATGAGGGCAGCAATGTTCTGTTTGTCACATTGTCACAGGCTGAGGGCTGGAGATGCTATCAGCTTGCCTGTGTGTAAATTCCCTTTTCCACCTCCCTCCTCCCCTCTGCCTCTGAAATCAATGGCTAGTAACCTCCTCCTCCTCCTGCCCAGACTGAGCTCCCATAAGCCCTTGCTACAGTGCCAAGGCACAAAAGGAGCTGTGGGCGTGGTTTGTTTAGTTTATAGGGAATTAGAGTATTAAAACAAAACAAAAAAGGTATTTGGCTTGAGGAATGCCCTATAAACCATATAAAAGGAACACAATTATGCAATGAGTAAAAGTTTATCTAAGATCCACTTTAAAGTGTACGTGCGAGAAAAAAAAACTGCTCCAAATGCAGGGGGGTAACTACAAATCATGGGCACCCAATATTCACATCCTTTTTCCTGCCACCCCGTTCATGAATTGTGACCCTCACATCCTGGGGGCCCATCTCACAAGGGTCATAAAACACGGGTGGTCATCAAAATCTTAACGCGCATAACAAGTGTAGCCACAAAAACACCTGCTTGGAAGGACAAAGCCCCTTATTGAAAGAAGGAACGGTCAGTAGTTGGGGCCCCCTTATAGCTCTGGGTTCCCTGCAATTGCAGGGGCTGCTCCCCTGTAGTTACAGCCCTGTCCAAATGGGTACTTACCTAAGTAGAGGAGAGCCCGCCCCTCCTCCTCGCCTTTCAGCGGTTGAACCCCCCGAAGCCCGATGACTTCAGCTTATCGAAAAAATGTGACAGCACTTGGCTTTTTCCACCGAGCCTGACGCCAGCTTCGTGCTACTGCACAGGTGTGAGCCGGCCTGCGCGTGAGCAGTGCATTTTCTAATAATAGCGTAGCATGGCCTCAGACTTCGGAGGTTCCCAGCGTTGGAACAGTGAGGAGGAGGGGGGGGGGGGGGGCATCTGGATTATACGGAGGCTTCCCTCTACCTAGGTAAGTTTTGGTATTTTTTTTCCTACATTTTGCACAGGTTTGCTTTAAGACAGATATTGAAAAGTATATTTTACAGAATCTTCTGTTACATGATTAGTGTTGGGCGAACAGTGTTCGCCACTGTTCGGGATCTGCAGAACATCACCCTGTTCGGGTGACGTTCGAGTTCGGCCGAACACCTGATGGTGTTCGGCCAAACTGTTCGGCCATATGGGCGAACTAAGAGCGCATGGCCGAACGTTCCCCGAACGTTCGGCTAGCGCTGTGATTGGCCGAACGGGTCACGTGGTTCGGACCCGAACGCGCTCTGATTGGCCGAACGGGTCACGTGGTTCGGGTAAATAAATACCCGATCCACGTCATTTCTCCGCCATTTGTCTGTGGGTTTAGCTTTGGGTAGGCAGGCAGGGTAGTTCTCTCTCCAGCCAGGGTCCCCCCAGTCATTGTGTCGCTGCTGGGAACAGTAGTACACCGCTCACCCACACTATATAGCATTGTGTTTACTGCCACTCTGTGTCTCTGCTGGGAACAGTAGTACACCGCTCACCCTGTATAGCATTGTGCTCTGTGTCGCTGCTGGGAATAGTAGTACACCGCTCAGCCTCCACTGTATAGCATTGTGTTTACTGCCACTCTGTGTCTCTGCTGGGAACAGTAGTACACCGCTCACCCACCACTGTATAGCATTGTGCTCTGTATCGCTGCTGGGAACAGTAGTACACCACTCACCCACACTATATAGCATTGTGTTTACTGCCACTCTGTGTCTTTGCTGGGAACAGTAGTACACCGCTCACCCACCACTGTATAGCATTGTGCTCTGTATCGCTGCTGGGAACAGTAGTACACCACTCACCCACCACTGTATACCATTGTGCTCTGTGTCGCTGCTGGGAACAGTAGTACACCGCTCAGCCACCACTGTATAGCATTGTGTTTACTGCCACTCTGTGTCTCTGCTGGGAACAGTAGTACACCGCTCACCCACCACTGTATAGCATTGTGCTCTGTGTCGCTGCTGGGAACAGTAGTACACCGCTCGCCCACACTATATAGCATGGGGCCTGATTCACAAAGCGGTGCTAACAGTTAGCACGCTGGTGAAAAGCCCTTTATCATGCCTAAACTCAGTTTAGGCATGATAAGTTTAGGTGTGATAAGTTTAGGTGTGATAAGTTTAGGCATGATGAGTTTAGGTGTGATAAGTTTAGGCATGATAAGTTTAAGCACCAACTGCGTTAGCACCGTAGTGCACAGCTGATCAAAAGTTTTGCGCTAGCAAAGTCTAGTGCACTTTGCACAGAGTTTAATGGCGCTGCTTTGCGTGCGGGACTTTGCATGCTATCTACATTTATCTAAACTTAGCATGCCTAAACTTATCACACCTAAACTTATCATGCCTAAACTTATCATGCCTAAACTGGCTTTTCACCAGCGTGGTGCAATGGTTATCACGCCTAAAGTCTCTAACTGGGTTAGCACCGCTTTGTGAATCGAGCCCATTGTGTTTACTGCCACTCTGTGTCTCTGCTGGGAACAGTAGTACACCGCTCACCCACCACTGTATAGCATTGTGCTCTGTATCGCTTGGAAACGACTACGCAACACTCCCGGACCCCAACCAAGTAACATGAACAATGAACATCTGTGATGGGTTAGCGTTTCCGGTCCCTGTTTATTGAACCTCTCATCTGTATTACATTTATGACTGCATGGCGACAAAAAGCAAATTGCTATCCGCACGCTTCTTGTCCGCATGCAAGGCCTGGGTTGTTGTGTCTCAAAGTGTGGCCTTCTCCTCCTGCGCCTCCTCCTGTTCCATCACGTGTGCTGCTGCTGGGTTAGCGTTGCCGGTCCCTTTTTATGGAACCTCTTATCTGTATAACATTTATGACTGCATGCCGACAAAAAGCAAATTGCTATCCGCACGCTTCTTGTCCGCATGCAAGGCCTGGGTTGTTGTGTCTCAAAGCGTGACCTTCTCCTCCTGCGCCTCCTCCTGTTCCATCACGTGTGCTGCTGCTGGGTTAGCGTTGCCGGTCCCTTTTTACGGAACCTCTTATCTGTATTACATTTATGACTGCATGCCGACAAAAAGCAAATTGCTATCCGCATGCTTCTTGTCCGCATGCAAGGCCTGGGTTGTTGTGTCTCAAAGCGTGGCCTTCTCCTCCTGCGCCGCCCTCCTCCTGTTCCATCACGTGTGCTGCTGCTGGGTTAGCGTTACCGGTCCCTTTTCCTGGAACCTCTCATCTGTATTACATTTATGACTGCATGCCGACAAAAAGCAAATTGCTATCCACACGCTTCTTGTCCGCATGCAAGGCCTGGGTTGTTGTGTCTCAAAGCGTGGCCTTCTCCTCCTGCGCCGCCCTCCTCCTGTTCCATCACGTGTGCTGCTGCTGGGTTAGCGTTACCGGTCCCTTTTCCTGGAACCTCTCATCTGTATTACATTTATGACTGCATGCCGACAAAAAGCATGTTACCTGTGCAAAGAAAACAGACATTTCCCGCATTTAAAAGACAGTTTTCCCTTTGAAACTTTAAAATCGATTTTCTCAAAAACTATAAGCTCTTTTTGCTAAATTTTTTTTCCTCTTGTACCCACTCCCAAGGTGCACATACCCTGTAAATTTGGGGTATGTAGCATGTAAGGAGACTTTAAAAAACACGAAAGTTCGGGTCCCCATTGACTTCCATTATGTTCGGAGTTCGGCGCGAACACCCGAACATCGCGGCCATGTTCGGCGAACGTTCGCGAACCCGAACATCCAGGTGTTCGCCCAACATTGTACATGATTGTCAAGACTACAGATGGTCAGTGAGATGCTAATAATTTTGAGTTGGTGTGAATTTTATGTTATTTGCAGGGCCAGTTCTAGACTTTATGCCACCTGAAGCAATACATTGTGAGGACGCCCCTCCTCCCCTGTTGTGTGCCTGCAAAGCCAGACCGGAGACACATCGGGCTGTGCTTTGCAGGCACTGGCACCACAAAAAAGAATTGAAATCAATATTTAGTAGATTGTCCTTTTGCAGAAATTACAGCCTCTAAATGCTTCCTGTAGGTTCCAATGAGAGTCTGGATTCTGGCTGAAGGTATTTTGGACCATTCCTCTTTACAAAACATCTCTAGTTCATTCAGGTTTGATGGCTTCTGAGCATGGACAGCTCTTTGTAACTCACACCACAGATTTTCAATTATTCTCAGGTCTGGGGACTGAGATGGCCATTCCAGAACGTTGTACTTGTTCCTCTGCATGAATGTCTTAGTGGATTTTGAGCAGTGTTTAGGGTCGTTGTCTTGTTGAAAGATCCAGCCCCGGCGCAGCTTCAGCTTTGTTTGTCACTGATTCCTGGACATTGGTCTCCAGAATCTGCTGATACTGAGCGGAATCCATGCGTCCCTCAACGATGACAAGATTCCTAATCCCTGCACTGGCCACACTGCCCTACAACATGATGGAACCACCACCATATTTTACTGTAAGTAGCAGGTGTTTTTCCTGGAATGCTGTGTTGTTTTTCCTCCATGTATAACACCCCTTGTTATGCCAAAATAACTCAATTTTATGTTCATCAGTCCACAGAACCTTATACCAATATGAAGCTGGGTTGTCCAAATGTGCTTTAGCATACCTCAAGTGGCTCTGTTTCTAATGTGGGTGGAGAAAAAGTTTCCTCTGCATCACTCTCGCGTACAACATCTCCTTGTATAAAGTGCACCGAATGGTTGAACGATGCACAGTGAGTCCATCTGCAGCAAGATGGTGTTGTAGGTCTTTGGTGCTGGTCTGTGGGTTGAATCTGTTCTCACCATTCGTCGCTTCTGTTTATCCGTGATTTTTCTTGGTCTGCCACTTCGAGCCTTAACTTGAACTGAGCCTTTGGTCTTCCATTTCCTCAATATGTTCCTAACTAAGGAAACAGACAGTTGAAATCTCTGAGACAGCTTTCTGTATCCTTCCCCTAAACCATGATGGTGAACAATCTTTGTCTTCAGGTAATTTGAGAGTTGTTTTGAGACCCCCATGTTGCTACTCTTCAATGACAATTAAAAGAGGAAGAAAACTTACAACTGACCCCCTGATATTCTCTTTCTCATAATTGGATTCACCAGTGTATGTAGGGCAGGGTTCACTGAGCTTACCAAGCCAATTTGAGTTCCAATAGTTCTAAAGTTGAGTTCTAAAGGTTTTGGAAACAATAAAACAGTGCTCAAATTTATGCACCTGCCTCATTTTGTTTAACCTCCCTGGCGGTAAATTAAATCCCCCAGGGAGGCAGCGCAGCACTATTTTTAAATTTATTTTTTTTTTAAATCATGTAGCTAGCCTAGCGCTAGCTACATGATAGCCACCGAGCAGCGGCATCCCCCGCCCCCTCAGCCGATCACGCCTGCCGTGGCGACGGGCGTGATGACATCATCGACGTCAGGGGGAGTCCCGATCCACTCCTCAGCGCTGCCTGGCACTGATTGGCCAGGCTGCACACAGGGTCTGGGGTGGGGCACCCTCTAACAAGGCGGGCAGCGGCGAATCGGCACGGAGCGGCGGCGATCGGAGGTTACACGCAGCTAGCAAAGTGCTAGCTGCGTGTATAAAAAAAATTATGCAAATTGGCCCGGCTGGGCCTGAGCAATCCTCCACAGTGGCTTACCGCTAAGGAGGTTTAACAATTATTGCACACTTTCTGTAAATCCAATAAACTTCATTTCACTTCTCAAATATCCCTGTGCGTGTCTCCTATATGATATATTTAACTGACATTTTTTATCATAACAACCAACGATATATACAGGAAAATCAATTACAATTAAAAAGGTTGCCCAAACTTTCGCATTCCACTGTAGCTGGTCAACAGTGTCTCTACCTCCAGAGCTGAAACTATTAGGAGAAATGGCATGCCCAGCTGCGCACACCCTACAGTGTGCGACCGCGCCCAGGAGCGACATCATGCACATGCACAGAGCGCTCCCAGCCACAGTCGCGCACTGTAGGACGCGTACAGCCAGGCCAGCGCCTGCACAGTTAAGTCCGACTTGGGGGTATTCACCTCGGGTGGGGGAAGCCTCCGGATCCTATTGAGGCTCCCACGGTGGCAGCGATAAAGCTCCCCGAACAGCGCGGATGTAAATATTTACCTTCCCGGCTCCAGCGCAGGCGCAATATCGGCTCTCCGCCTCAGAGATAGGCGGAAATAGCCGATCGCTGTTGGACCGCTCTACTGCGCAGGCGCAGGTCTCCTGCGCCGTAGAGCGGACGCGACGGAGATCATCTATTTTCGCCTATCTCCGTGCAGCGCCCCCGCTGGAGCCAGGAAAGGTAAATAAATCAGCTCTTATCAGTGCTTGTCAGGCTTGTCGAGGGAGGATTCCGGGACACTTAAGAAAGGAGGTGGGCAGAGGAAAATGGGGGGAGCAGTGGCCATCAGGACAAATCCCCATACATGCCTGCTCCCCCCGTTTCTCCTAATGGTTTTGGCTCTGGTGTCCTTCAATGGAAGTTCTTTGATATTTCACTATCGGCATTAGCCAGAGCCCAATAGCATTATATAAGTAATTTACTAATATTGTTCTAGCAGCTCTCCCCGGGTGCACAAATTTCAGCAGTGCCCTTTCTGAGTGTATGCACACACAGGAACCTCCCGCGGTGAAGCAGAGTTCAGTTCTTTCCCTTTTTTAACTCAGACTTGGTTGCTGAGCTGCACGTTAAACTCTATAATTAGTCATTCCCTTATACTTTGGTCGGTGCTTGTTCTGTTTTGCTGCTTTTTCGATCAACAAAAATGTGTTTATTTAAGTAGTGTTTGCACAGTAAGCAATACCGCCATTCAGAACAAACAGCGAGTCAACAATTACAGCAGTCACTTCCAAAATACCAATATTTATCACATGTGAGTAAAGCAGACTATCCTAAAAAGGATATTAATTCCTTAAAGGCCCCTCCAGCAGAATTGAACTTTTTTCAACTTTTGGACTAGTCCATCTCCTCATGGGGGATTCTCAGGGTTTTTTTTTGTTTACATAAGCATTTCTTGAACGGCACTTGCTAAGTTTAACTGCTATAATACTAAGATACCAGCCAGCCTCCCTAACAGCAGTTAGACTTAAAGAGAAACCATAACCAAGAATTGAACTTCACCCCAATCAGTAGCAGGTACCCCCCTTCCCATGAGAAATCTTTTCCTTTTTACAAACGGATCATCAGGGGGCGCTGTATGGCTGATCTTGTGGTGAAACCCCTCCCACATTGTGATGTCAGGACCATCGTTCTGAGATCACATTGTGGGAGCCTTGTTGCATTGTGGGAAATAACAGCTGTTTACACTGTTTCCAACTGCCAAAAAAGCAAGCAGCAGCTACTTCCATTGACATCACCTGCCAGCAGTAAAAATGTCACCATGTGATAAATGTCAGAATGTAAAACAGGGAGAAGAATGATTTTACAATGGGAAAACATTGATTAAATCATTTATACATAATTATTGTAAAAATTAAGCACTTTTTTTTATTACATTATTTTCACTGGAGTTCCTCTTTAACAACTGCTGTTCACAAAATGCTTTTAAAAAACTTGAGACTCCTCCATGAGGAGATGGACTAGTCCAAAACCTTTCGGTGCTGTCAAATTTTAACTGCTTACTTTTTTACCTGGTGTGGTTCTTTAACTGGGACAATAATTTTGTCTACAATCATCAATCCCAGAAAAGAGTAAATGTGCCGACACATCACTCAATATTGCGGCCCAATTGGCCTTCAGATTCTATTGAATCGGAAGAGAACTGGTGCTGCAACTTGGCCATCCGATCGATCTTTCAATCAATTTGTGGATGAAATCAGTTAAATGGATCAATAAGTAATGTTGGTAAACTCTCTGTTGCAAATGTAGTGGGTAGTGGGTGTTAGGACACCTTCTGAAAAAAGACACAGGAAACAAAAACGGGAGCCCGATGGTGTAGTATGTAAAGACAAGTTGGTAGATGTATAAGGTAAGTATCTACTCACAAAGGTGGATTGCAGAAGGGCAACCGACCGCAAGAAACAGGTGAAGACAATTAACCCGACTCCACTCGTGGTGGTCGCTGGGGACCTGGTGTGGTCTCTCTCCTTGGGAAAAGAAAAGGGGACAGGTGCCCACCGTGGTATTAAACCACGTGTGTCTGTCTCCACCCCTCACACGGGTAGCGTGTAGGGGTTAAGGATGCACTATATGGTTGAAAGAGGCGCCCTGGTTGTAAATAAAATCGTTTAAAAACAGTTTAAAAACGAAAAAGATTTGAGGTTGCTTACCTCAATGATGACAAATCTTTGAATAGACAAAAGATTTTATTAGTAGCATGGGCAACGCGTTTCGCGGGTCTAAGCCCGCTTCCTCGGGCCAATAGCAGTGCCAAGCCAAGAAAAAATGTGAGCTAAGGGAGCCTCCCTTAGCTCACATTCTTACTTGGCTTGGCACTGCCAAGTAAGGTTCGTGCACTAGTAATCCTGTTCTTGTCAGTTGGTGCCCTACTGCCCCCCAAACCCTAAAACACGGTGTGCAGAGTGCAATGCTCAAGACTATCTGTGTCCCCTGGCTTGTGGAGCGGAGCGTGCAAGCAACGTCTCAGTGGTGCAATGTATTATCCTTGGGGCACATCTGGCTATGGGGAGAGGGGATGACTTGTACTGGGGGCACATCTGGCTACTGTAGAGGGGGCTATACTGGTGAGGGGACTTATATGCGAATCAATTACTTTTTCCTGATTTCTGAGGGAAAATTTGGTACCTTGGCTTATATGCGGGTCTGCTTATATACGGGTATATACAGTAAAATTCTGGTGATAAATGAGGAGAGTATAATGGTAATTTAAAAATGCCCAGATAGGTTAATGCATAGGTCAGGCTGAAAAGTCAATGGTAGTGTAAGGACAAGTCATTGCTTTTGGGCTAGGTTTCAATCTTAGCGAAGATCTGCCAGAGACCAGAAAGAAAGTAAATTTTAGTGCTGATATCTCTGGCTTGGAAACACACAGCGTAACCAGAAGTAGAGTTATCGGTAAGCCAGCCTGTACGGTATTTAGAGTCACTTGTCAGTATAAAACCCATGCAGGGACCTAAAGACAAGACAGGCGTTTAAATATTCTACTGAGACACAACTGTGTGTGCTTCACTGATGCCAGTGGGGGGTAAGCCTGTGACAGCCATATGCTGGGCTTACGCCAAGATCTGCCCAGGAGAAGCTGAGCCTGTGGGAGCTGGAGACAGCAGACGACATGCCAGAACATTTGTTCCACCTTGTAAGCTTTCTCAGCACCGGCAGAAACAGGACAAGGAGGCAAATGCTTCCATGCATAAAGATTCTAACTGTTCTCAGGAGCGAAACATGCGGTTATGATCAGGAAAGAGGGAAAAATGCAGTGCATGACAACGGGGTCAGTAAAACTAGGTGCAAACACGGGATCTGCATCTCTATTATAATAATTTGTTTATTTTTTTTTTTAAATTAGCTCCAACATCTTCTGTAGCGCTGTTCATAGTACAAAACAAATATTTGGGAGAATAGATGCATGAGAAGTTTAAAACACTGTTCCATCAGGACATCCAGCAATACAAGTACAAATATATACATAGTTGATGTCCTTGCGGTAACGCGCTGCAGGCTACGTGTCAGGATAAGCACTTCCAGCGCAACGCGACGTTGTAAGTTTAAAAGGCCCCATTAACTTGCTTTGCCGTTGTACTACCTTGCAGGGAAATGAGGTAACACAACGCACGCACCCTTGCAATGTGAGTGTAAAAGGGACCTCAATCGCACCACAACTGGACCAGAAGACAAGTGTAGAGAGAAGACTTATGTGGGACTTATGGGAGGTTCTGGAAAAGGACAACAATGAATTACTTTCACGGATGAGTCCACAATAGCCCAAATACCCGTACCTCCATTTCAAGGTAGCAGATTGGTGATTTAGGTTAAAGAAATATCAATGGCTATTCTGGAATTTAGAATGGCTAAAAGAACCCCCTAGGTACCCTCTCTTGTCCTTTCTTCCGGGCAGACACAGGACAGGAAACAACAATTTATGACTTTCTCTGTGAAATGGGACTACCAGTTGGTTTGAGAATTGAACTAAAAACGTAACAATGAGGGTTCCAGTTCAGATTCACAGTCTTCTGGTTCAAGGCATCAGCTTGGGTGTGCTGCTTCCTATGGCAACAAAAAAAAAAAGGAACGTTACATAATAAAAAACGCCCATCAGGCCTGATAATGAGTCCCTTCAATGACATGTTCTTCTGGCTAGTGAAGAAGGAAATGTGAGTATCAGTTATTTCCAGAAGGTGGTGCTAGTACTTCAGGACCAACTTCACCGCAAGCAGCTCTTGGTCCCTGATGAAGTCTTCACATCTAGATAACGTTTTGGGGGACATTGCTAAGGGGTAATATTCCAGATGCCTTCTGTTGCAATAAAACAACTTCTAAACCCAGGGCTAAGGATTCCTTTTTCAGAATGAAAGGAGTGGGAATACGGCATTTAGGGTCCATTGGACTGGACCTGAACAGAATACTGGCTGGCTAGGTACTATATCAAGTGGTAGTACCTTCTCAGGAAACAGATATCCAATTGTTTTTCATACTGCATAAGAGTATTGACATTAGTACATCATTTTGCTGTTGGCTTTTTGAAACCACTTCCTTTTCATGTTCCATGATGTAGTCTGCCATCAAAACCCCATAGCATGGTTTTCCACCAATAAAAAAATAGTTACTGTATTTTTTGGACTATAAGACTCACTTTTTCTTCCCCCAAACTGGGGGAAAAGTCACTGCGTCTTATAGTCCAAATGCAGGGAGTTCCCGACTTGTGGAGGCCTGCCAATACGAACCTCCGACCCGCCACAATGTGGGGGACTCACTGTACTGTGTCCATGCAGAGGAGGACACAGAGGGACAAACAGACGACACAGGGGAACACAAAGGGGCATAGAGGAGGACAGAGGTGGACACATGGGGGACAGAGGAGGACACAGGGAGACACAAGAGGTACAAGGGGGAATGTGGTACAAATCCACAAGATGCCCCTTCACCATGGGGCATCATCAGGTTTAGCACATATATTTTTTTTCCCTGGTTTTGGTCCTCTAAACCTAGGTGCGCCTTATGGTCAGGAATGTCTTATAGTCCGAAAAATACGGTAAATGAAAATGAATCCCTGGAAACCAGACCTTATGCTTCCTCTACAACTTTGTATCCACATTCTCCAAAGCACCCCCCAACTATTTTATCAGGTCCTCTCTGAAGATTTCCCTCTGGTATGGTTTGTATTATCACTCAGACCCTGCCAGTTGGACTATTATTGGCTGATTAGGCAACTGTCAGCTGCTGGTATAGCTGATCTTCTCTTGAATCTCCTGCTTTCTCTTTAGTACAAGGTAGCACTCAGTGAAGATCACATATCCTGGGTTCAGCTCTCAAGATGTTGAAAATGCATGTTCTAATAAGGCCAGCTATACTCTGGTACCAGAACTCCTCCTTTGCTGGGTTTGCCGAAGTTGGCAGCAATGTGTTCTCTTTAGCACAGTCTCCAAGAGTTCTTAAAACAAGGCAGTAATCCACAGTGTGGTCTCATATTGCTCCTGCTATCTAGCCACAGTATAGTTCACCACAATATATCACTTCAGGTAATACATGCATAATATAAAGTCTTGCCACGTTGCCTGAATGGGTGCCTGGAGTTTGTTAAATATAATAGATATGGTTGTCCTGGCATATCCCCGCCCATACTACAGTATACACCAGCCTCTGCAGCAATGCAGAGGCCTGTTCAAGGTCAGGTGGGGTGAAACACCTACCAGCAACTGAATTACAGATTTTTTGAGGGTCGGATAGGACAACAAAGGTTTTGTCAATCAAACTGAGTTGTACACACCAGGAAGTCAGACTGTCGTACTATGCAATCTTACCGTTATAGCTATATTTTTATGGACACCGTGGGTATACATTGACCCTAAAGATGGTCAAATTTTACCTTCAATGTAAAACTGAATTTGATGAACTGGTTCATCTTGAACATTTTCCTAGCACTAAATCAGTGGTTTAGATTTTATGGAAATGGATTGAAAGGAGTGTCCAATAGCTTAGTTGGAAAATATAGATGCAAATAGAATATTATTATTGTTTTGCATTGATATCGCCCTGACATTTCCGCAGCACTTTACAGAGTACACTGAATAATTCATGGCACTGTCTCTCAAACAGCTCACAATAATTTCCCTGCCACAGTCATAGTCTGGTATCCCTTTCAGTGTTTAGAGCAGGGGTCTCAAACTCGCGGCCCGCGGGCCATTTGCGGCCCTCGGTACAATATTTTGTGGCCCGTGCCGGCAAAAGCAAAAGAGACACGGAAGCTAACTATTTTTGCCTATTTTACCTTATAGTTCGCTTCAGTGCTCCCAAGTAATCCGCCACATCCTCGCCTCTAAACGAGGGCTGCAGAGCCCCCAAATCCCGCAGGCAATCATTCACGACTGCGCTGAGAGGCAGAGTTTCCAGCTGTAGCTCTGCCCCTCCTGACGTCAATCGCCGCACGGATCTCCGCCTCTCCCTGCCCCTCTCTGTGAAGGAAGAGTGAGAGGGGCAGGCAGAGGCGGCGATCTGCCGCGATTGACGTCAGGAGGGGCAGGGCTAAAGCTGAAAGCTCTGCCCCTTCGAGGAAATACCGGCGGATTGCCCCCCGGGCGATTTTGTGAAATCCCTTATGCGGCCCAGCCTCATCCTGACTTTTCCTCCTGCGGCCCCCAGGTAAATTGAGTTTGAGACTTCCGGTCTAGAGCCAGTTTGAGCAAAAAGTAAGTTTATTTGCTAGTATGTTATTTTTCTTATATGGGAGAAAATCCCAAGCACACAAGGGAGGAACGTACAAATGCCCCTGGCCCAGCATCGGACCTGGGACTCTAAAGGTGGCCATACATCCAATTCCATGATTATAATCGTAATCGGATGAAAATCGGTGCCGCCAAGTGCAAGCCCAACCGACAATGCGACCAATTTCGGGTCGAAATTGGTTGCAGGAATCGGTCGGACATGCTGCAAGATGTAGAGCCGACTTGCTCGATCGTGTGCAGTGCGGTAAAAAGATAACAGAAGGAGCGTTGAATGCGATGAAACCCCAACGCTGTCCCTCCTAATGTTTGTGGCCCCCTGTGCCTCGTGTAAAGGATACATTGCCTGTCCGTGGCTTCCGCTTGCTTCGGGCTCCTGCTGCTGTCCATACACGTGCGCCACGTGGTTGCCTAGTAACGTGGGCACGTGTGGGACAACACACATGCGCCATTATTTGGCAACCACGTTGGGCGCGCTTGTATGGACAGCGGAGGGAGCTCAGAGCGGGAGGCTGCGGACAGGTAATGTATAGAGTGCATGGGGGGGCACATTAAACATTAGAGGGGACAGCATTGGGTTAGCGAGGTGGCACATGCGGCATTACTCCTCGAATTGGTATTGGGTGTACACAGATTGTGGGGTGAGTGGTGGAGCCAGAGTGGTATGAGGTGGAGCAGGGCTGTTTCAGGACATTTTGCAACCCAGGAAAAGCACCTTTTGTCTTTTTTTGAGGGGTGTGTATCCACTTTTAAAACATTATACTGTCTACGTACAACCTGGGTCTTTTACAGATTAGAATATTTTTAGTTGCAACAATCAACACAGCAGTGTCCGTTTAGGTGTTAAAATTACCATCCGTTTCTAAATTCTAACCAGCAGTTGGCTATAAGAAATCCATGATGTACAGAGTGCCAGGGCCGGGCCGAGGCATAGGCTGGAGAGGCTCCAGCCTCAGGGCGCAGTGTAGAAGAGGGTGCAAAATTCATTCAGCTGTCATTCCTAATTGTGTATGAAGCAGAAAGAAATACGAAAAGGGGATGCATAACAGTGACTGCACGCCAGATAACTAGATATTAAGGTGTTGGGGAGGTTGTGGGCCCTGTGGCCCTCTCAGTCTAATAGCAATCAGTGTGTGACAGCTGGGGTGGGAGGGATGGAGGGGCGCACTTTGGTGTCTCAGCCTTGGGTGCTGGAGGACCTTGTCCCTGCTCTGCAGAGTGCTAAGACTAGCTTTGAGGCGCCCCCTGGCCCTGCTACAGTTGTCACTCCAGGCATCTGCGGTTGTGAGGTGCAGCTAGTCACATATTAATACTTAGTACCACCTGGTACCACATTAGTCCTGGGAGGGGGGAGGAGGAAGAGGGGGAAAAGGGGGTGTTACACAATAGTATTAGGATCACATAGTATTGGAGACGGCATACTGATTATTGGGGTCACACACTGATATTGGGGACTCCATCTTAGTATAGGGTTGCACATTTACATTGGGGGTCCCGTATTAGCATTGGGGTCGCACTCTGATATTGGGGGTGCCACATTAGTATTGGGATCGCACTCTGATACTGGGGGTCCCGCATTAGCATTGGGGGTCCCGTATTAGTATTGGGGTCGCACACTGATATTGGGGGTCCCACATTAGTATTGGGGTCGCACTCTGATATTGGGGGTCCCGTATTAGTATTGGGAGCTCCCACATTAGTTTTGGGGGTCGCATATTGATGTCAGTGGCGTCTAACATTAATACTACAGCGCCCCCGGTGACAGCGCGGCTCTCGGGGGTCTTCCGGGCAGCCGGAAGTGGCGGCGGAGGGGGCTGCAGTGACCGGAAGTGGCGGGAGTGGGTGACGCAGGCGGTGACGCAGCCGGTGTCGGGGACGCGCACTGTGTGTGTGGGAGGCGCGCTCCCGGGGATCGGTTCTGATCAGAGAAACGGCGGAGAGCGGACACCACCCACCCGGGACCCCCGGCGGGGAGACCAGGACACCCCGTGCGTGAGTTGTCCCCCCCGGCTCCTGGCCCCCCTCTTCATTCATTGTCAACCCTCCAGAGATCTGTCCCTCCCTCCCCAGCCTGACTCTCCCCTCACTCTGCTTACTGACCCTCCATTGTCCCCCATCTCCATTCCTCCTCCACAAGACCAGCATTGCCCCCCACCCCTGATTATCCGGATACCTTCTGCCCCCCCCCCCCCCATTAACCCCTTTATCGCTGCCATCTTCTCTGTTTTGATTCTGCCCCCCCCCCCCCCCCCCTGTTAACCCTTCATCACCTGCCTTCTGATCCCCCAATTAACCCTTCATCCACCCTCCTTTGTCTCTCCTTTCTAACCCCCCCCCCCCTCCTTGGGGTTCCCCATCCCACCATGAATTTCCCCCCTTCCGGCTTGTCGGGGAGCCCCCAGTCATCCCTCACCTCCCAGGTGTCCGTCTCCGGTTCCTCTGTCCCATCCCAATTTGGGACCGTTCCGCAGTTTGGCTCCGGACAGGTGTCAGCCCCCCAGTCCTCCGGAGCACCCCCGTACGTCCTCTCCAATTCGGTGGCCATCAGGGCCGAGATACAGCGCTTCGAGTCTGTGCACCCCAATATTTACGCCATTTATGACCTCATCGAGAGGGTAGATGACTTGGGATTGCAGAATCAGATCCGAGAGCACGTCATCTCCATTGAAGGTGAGTGAGCCAGGGAAAAAAAGGGGGGGATACTGGGGCGCTGTGGGGGATGGCAGTGTGGGGGTGGTAGCAGCTCAACGTGATGTTATTATCATATGTGTCCCATGTAGAAGTGTTTCGCATCCCCATGTAAATAACAGGATGGAGGATGCAGTCATGTGCTGGAGACAGATGGTGACGTAAAGCATCTTTTCATGAATCGACTTATCATCAGCCTGGTCAATCATTGCCTAAAAACAGAGCACTAACAGATGAGTTTTGAATGGTGGGATCTGCATCGCCTCCAGAGACTTATCCACCCCTTACTGGGGACATGGCAGTAATGAATGAGTTGAGGGCAGTGGGGTTTGACACCCCTCTAGAGATCTATGTGCCCCTCTGTGCAGACAGCTTGGAAAATAGCAGAAAGGAATGGGGTCTGCAGCCCCTCCAAAAATCCATCTGCCCGTCGTTGTAGACAGCTGGAAGCAAAGCAAGCATAAATGAATATTTATCAATGGGTCCTGCTAGCCTTCTTAGATGTATCTGCCTCTCAGATAGAGGGCAGAGTAGTAATGAATGGGCATTGAAGTCTGTCCCCTCTAGAGATCTGTATGTACTTTTCTGTGGACAGCTGGAGTAGTGAAAAAAATCAGTTCAGCTTATACTGCTCTTTACCCTCCGTCCCCTGCCCCGTGCTGCAGATAGCTGGTGGTAGAATTGATATGAAAGAGATCTAGTCAGTTGGGCTGCCTCCTCGCTAGAGAATTATCGACTCTAGTCTACTTTAGGGGACCCAGCAGGAGACCTCATAGGGAAATTTAGGTAACGTGATTGGGTGGACAACGCTCTCTGGAAATGCTAGGTTTCAGATAGATTGTAGTAAATTACACCCACACTATTCAGCCAATCACAATGCTTTGTGCTGTAGAGGGTGCTGTGATTGGTCAAATGTTCCCTATGAGGTTTTCTGCTGGGTCACCTAAATTAGACTAGCGCCAACTTATCCATCCCTTTGCTGTGGACAGGTGGGGGTAAGTTCTGGGCAGCAGGATCTTCCTCCATTCCAGAGATACATTTGCCCCTAGCAGACAGGGTTATAGTATGCATGATAGAGACAGCTACAGGCCTGCCATAGATCTCCTCTTTAGTCTGGTAAGCTGAAGGCAGAACTACCATGGATACGTCTCATGCATTGAGGTCTGTAGGCCAGTAGTGGTGGACACAGCCAGAAATGGAGGGTTGTCTTGACCAGGGCTGTGGAGTCGGTACAAAAATCTTCCAACTCCGACTCTGACTCCTCAGTTTATGAAACTCCAACTCCGGGTACCCAAAATGGCCCCGACTCCTCGACTCCGACTCCTTAGTCTAATACTTAACAGGACTGTGGATTTTGTACAAAAATCATCCGACTCCCGACTCCTCAGTTTATGAAATCAACGACTCCGACTCCAGGTGCCCAAAATTGCCCTGACTCCTCGACTCCAACTCCGACTCCACAGCCCTGGTCTTGACGGTAAGGATTGGGGAGCAGCAGTACTGTTCAGTGCAGTAATGAGTGAATTCCAGCCAATGGGTTCTGTAGGTCAGCTGGTCTGGGCAGTACTGGAATGGATACGTTCTGGGCAGTGCTGTGCTTCCCTTCCAGAGATCTGCTCCTTACTACAACAGGAGGATAGCCAAGCGAAACAGACAGTACTGGTGGAGTACATTTGAAATCGGCGCCGGTAGACTTGGGCGCAGGAAAAAAAGCGGTATATGGCTGATCCTGCTTCTGCACAAGTCCGGGCCGATTTAACTACTATTCCCCCTCCAGGCCGACATGGACAGTGGGGGAATGAAATCATTCGGCTTTCAGCGATTGCTGGAGGCCAAATTACTATGTTTTTAAGCAACCTCGGCTCCGTCTTCTGATGGTGCCGACGTTACTCACTGAGCGCTTCAATAGGAGTGATTCCTATTGAAGTCTATAGAGGCGCCGGCTGCGCCCAAATCTAGCAGCGCTGAAAAGCACTGCTCCGGTACTAGTCTACTTTAGGGGACCCAGCCAGAATCCTCATAGGGAACAGATCTGCAATCCCAGTACCCTCCATAGCACAAAGTGTTGTGATTGGCCAAATAGTGTGAGCGTAGTTTACTACAACCTATTAGAAACTTTGCACTTTGAGAGGGAGCTGTCCACCCAATCATGTTAGCTGAATCTCTCAATGTGGTTTCCTGCTGGGTCCCCTAAAGTAGACTAGTGCCAAACAGATTAGGAATAGGGTATCTGCAGATGATGGGGTATGGAGGTCAGCTATGGTGGGCAGAGAAGGAAATAAATCTCAGGTGGTGTGGTCTGCATCTTATTGTAAACAACTGGAAGATATATTGGGCAGGTTGGGAATGGGTGAGTTTTGGCCAGTGCTGACTGGAGGTTCTTTGCTGGGCAGAACACTAAGGAAAGAGATACGGACATTTGTAGACCTGCAAAGAGCTTGAGGACACTAGTGCTGGGTAGAGCAGGAATTCTTTATTTATTTATTGTATTTATAAAGTGCCAACATATTAGCAGTGCTGGACATTAGTTTAGGTTACAGACAATACTTAGGGGTGACATACAGCAATAAGACAATACAGGAATACAAGAAAAAACAGATCACGCAGCTCAATATGAGTACAAAGTGATGCATAGTCAGTCACTGGATGGGAGCATGGAGATTAGGCAAGTTAGGTTCACTCAAATGCATAACATGGATGCACAGTAATGCAGGTGCATGATCAGGTAGGACACAAAAGGAGGAGGACCCTGCCCGAAGGCTTACAATCTAGAGGGAGAGGTAGGGACATGAAAGGTAGGGGACCAGAGTTCAGCTGTGGGTTTAGAGCACTTGAGGGGTGGTAGGCCAGAGTAAAAAGGTGAGTTTTGAGGGTCTTCTTAAAGATGTTGAAGGAGGGGGCTGCCCTAATGGGTGGAGGAAGGAAGTTTTATAGTGTTGGAGCAGCTCTTGAGAAGTCCTGGAGGCGTGCATGGGACTGGGTGATGCGGGGGGCGGTCAGGCGAAGTTCATTGGAGGAGAGGAGTGAGCGGCTAGGTGTGTACCTCTGAGTTTTGTGGACAGATTTGTAGGTCAGACAACAGTATCTTGAATCTGATTGGAATGGGTTTGTTCCAGGCATAGAGACTTGGAGGTCATCTCTTTTGGGCAGAGCAGACATGAATGAGCTTCAGACAGTGCAGTCTGCCCCATACTTAAATCTGCCCCTAATTAATGCAGATTGATGGAAGATACCTGTGCTGGGTACAGCAGGAAGGTGTAGGCACTGGCCTCAGGTTAGCTGTGGTGGGCAGAAACAGGATAAATGGGGTTTGGGCAGTTGGGTCTATACCTTCTGGAGATCAGCCCAGAGTGGGAATTGGTTAAGTTCTAGGTAGTAAGGGTCTCCTTTCTCCAGTTGTTTTCCTTCCAGACAGCTGGAGGGCAGATACAGAGTAAGGGTAGGACTGGGTGACTATTGGGCAATGGGGGTCCGCCATAACGGGCAGAGAGGAAATAAGTATATTATGGGCAGTGGCTGAGCCGACTAGCAGCAGTTGTGTCCAAAATCTCTACGTAAACAATAACATCTCGGTACTTTTTTGCTCCAACATTGGCTGAAGGAGCAGCAAGTAGAAATGCATTTTGTTGGTTTACCTTTCTGACAGATGGAGGAGTGGTCTAGCTCCAGGTCTTTTCCTGGTAGCGGCCCAAACCTCGTCTTGAGGGCTCGTTTCCACTGTTGCGGTGCGGAATCGCCTGGAATCCACCGCAGACGAAATTGCATGCGGATGCGTTTCCGCATGCTGTTTTCCCCGCGATTTCGCATGGCTAGGAAGCAGGCGGATTTAACCATGTCACTGCCTGTGTAAAGTTCCATAGCCTTACATGCGAAATCGTACGCGAAATCGCGGGGAAAACCGCATGACAAAGCCGCATGCGATTTCTCTATTAAAAGCATTGCGGGCGATTCACCCGCTGCTCTGCCGTGCAGATTTTCCCCGCACACCAAAACGCAACCCGCACGACGCACAAGTGGAAACAATCCCACCCACTTGTATTGCCTATGCGAATCCGCATGCAGCGCCTGCATGCGGATTCGCTATAGTGGAAACGAGCCCTAATGATAGCTGTTTTTCAGGCCTAGGCAAGTTGCTAATATTACACACTGCAGGACCTGTATTGTTGCTGGTTTCAGAGTGGAACTGAAATTTCCAATTCAAATTACTACCTCAATAGTCAGTTCTCTATTAGAAAATACTAAATGTTTTTCACGTTTGGTGTCAGAAAAGCTCCTTACAGGACAAATCCTGGCTAGCTATATATGAATCTTGCTTATAGGAAAGAGATGGTACAAACAGTCGTTGAACAGAGATATCACTGGGAATGTTCCCAACCTCTGTCACATCAGTGGAACAGCTGGCGGAGGCCAAGATTTTGTGCATATTCACAGCAATGGGTATATACCCAACACTCTCCTAACACTGCGGTTAATATCGAAAAGCGTTACAGTTTAAAGAGGAACTTTCACCAAGGTTTGACCTACATTCCAATCTGTAGCCAACATCCCCTTTCACATGAAAAATATTTTACTTTTCTCAGGGGGGTCTGTATGGCTGATATTGTGGTGAAACCCCTCCCAAAGTGTGATGTCATGACCATGGTCCTGACAGTTTGCTGTCTGTAAACCTTATTGCATTGTGCAAAATAACTTTATTCAACTGCCAAGCAAGATCTCCCTACGTGTACAGAACTCTTAGTAATGAACATGGCAGAACTTAAGATGTCACCTCCAGTCATACATTTCAGAATGTAAATCGGGGTGAGGAAAAATGTTACAATGGCAAAACACTGACTAGTCTGTAAATGAATATTGTAAAAAATTGCCAATTTTATTTATTATGGGCCCATTCACACTATGGCGATTAGCGGGTGATTCCCACCATCAAAGTGCTTTAAAAAGTGCAATGGTAACTATATGGCAGTGGTCTCACTGCCGCTATTGCCGCTGATCGTGGGCATTTCTGCGATTAACGGCAATCACAAACGCATTGCATGCAGCATTTTGGCGCGATTCTCAAGCGATGACAGTACAGTGCTTAACACAGCGCTGATCTCAATCGTCGGGAATCGCGAGGGTTTCCAGTGTTGTTGTTTTTTTTTACCTTGCTAATCGTAAAATCATCTGCGCAGAATGGTAGCGCTAAGCGCTACCATTTTGCTACTTGTAGTGTGAACGGGCCCTTAGTCATTTTCACTGCAGTTTCTCTTTAACCACTTAACATCTCAGTCGTTTTCAGCTTATGCATCCGAGCAATGTTCACCTCCCATTCATTAGCCTATAACTTTATCACTACTTATCACAATGAACTGATCTAGATCTTGTTTTTCCCGCCACCAATTAGGCTTTCTTTGGGGGGTACATTTTCCTAAGAGCCACTTCACTGTAAATGCATTTTAACAGGAAGAATAAGAAAAAAAATGAAAAAAATCATTATTTGTCAGTTTTCGGCCATTATAGTTTTAAAATAATACATGCCTCCATAATTAAAACCCACGTATTGTAATTACCCATTTGTCACGGTTATTTCACCTTTTAAATTATGTCCCTATCACAATGTATCGCGACAATATTTTATTTGGAAATAAAAGAGCATTTTTTCCATTTTGCATACATCACTATTTACAAGCTTATAAAAAAAAATAGAGAGAAATATTTCATCTTTACATAGATATTTAAAAAGTTTAGACCCTTAGGTAAATATTTATGTGTTTGTTTTTTTTTTATAGTAATGTTTTTTTTTTTTTTTTTATTAAACATTTTATGTGGGCATTTTTGGGAGGGTGGGATATAAAAGTGTTTTATTTGGGGAAATATTTGTGTATTGTAATGTTTTTTTTTACATTTACTTGTAGTTTTACTTTTTGGCCACAAGATGGCAATCTCGAGTTTGTTTACATGACGTCACTCTAAGCGTACAATGTACGCTTAGAGGGACACAGCTTCAGAAAGAGCGAAGCTTCCGAGAGAAGCTGTCGCTTTTTCAGCGGGGGAGAGGAATCAGTGATCGGGCTCCATAGCCCGATGCATTGATTCCGTGGCTACCGAATCCGCGGCCGGGAGTGCGCGTGCGCGCCTGTCCTCCTTGACGTTTTTATACGTCAAGGAGGACAAAGTGGTTAAAGAGACACTGAAGCGAAAAAAAAAATATGATATAGTGAATTGGTTGTGTACTATGAATAATTACTAGAAGATTAGCAGCATAGAAAATGTTCTCATACTTTTATTCATCATTCTATAATATGTGCAGATTACACAACACTCAGCATTCAAAATGAGTCTTTCAGAGCAGTCTGTGAAGTAATGACCTCTCCTCTAGCAGAGAAAAAGTAAACAGTTCACTTACAGTTGAGATAATAAAAGTCAGATAACAGCCCTCTCCACGACTAATGGCCCATACTCACGGGCAACTTTTTGGCATGTCGCTAGCACACGGGAGCGTGTGCGCGACATGCCGGCGACAGCTCGTCGCCAGGTCCCTCCGCATACACACGGCGGAGGGACCTGGCAACTGATGCGGCGGAAGCTGTCGCAGTTGTCCCTCCCCCCGCCGGAAGCGCCGTCTATTTGCAATTATGTTGCTGTCGCTAGTCCGCGTACTCACGCGGACTAGCGACAGTTGCGACGGCAACTGTCGCCAAGGCGATTGACCGCGCCAATCGCCTGGCGACATCAGCGACGGGCGACAGTTCGGGGTGCGCGCCCGTGCAACGCCGCATACTCATGGGCGACAATTGTAGCCCGTGAGTATGGGCCATTAGACTTAGTTGGAGAGTTAATGGCTTGTTTGCATAGAGATAACAACTGGAGTTTCTTAACTCTTCCTATACTGGAAACAATTAGACTGATGTATCTGATCTTAATGTTTTATTTCTTAGCTGTGCTACACATACAAATCATAATATCATAATTTTTTTTTCGCTTCAGTGTCTCTTTAAAGCGTACCTGAACTTTCTCTCTGCTCTGTAAGATAAGCAACAGCATAATAACCTTTAAAGCAAAGCATTATTTTTTACAGCTGATACAAATCCTGCAACAAATTTGCTGTCTGTCTACTTCCTGCTTTCATGGAAGTAGACATAGGGTTAACATCCTGTGTTTACAAATTAGCTGCTCTGCTAAGGCAGCCAGATGACACAGCTGAGAGATTAAATGACAGTTATTAGTGATTAGTCACAGATGTGGGGTGATTAAATAGGCTTAACTCTCTAAATACCTACAGTTTTACTTCTGTCCTGTACAAGAGTTCAGGTCCACTTTAACTTTAGCTCTGTTGAAGACTTTGATCCCCAGTAATGGTGCAGTATATCGACCAATGGCGTGGCTTCAAAATCCTGTCTCATAATGCCAGGTTAGCAGCTGAGCACAGTAGAGCTGATGCCTGCAACATGATATAGAAGTTTCTTAGTGGACATATTAATTATGTAAATAGGCTTAGAGATTTAGAGTGCTGCCATGAAGTAGGTCTGAAATTCACATTTTATTTCAGATTTGTACTTCTGGTGGTCATTGGACAAATTAATCTTTCATTACCATTCATCAGAAGCAGGGAGGGCCATACTATTCCAGGAAAAACAAACAAACATATGTAAGTAGATAAATATGTGTTCTACTTACATAACATATGTATTGTACTGTCCACGTCTTGATTTCGGTGACTTTTATATAGTAAATAAAGAGAAATCCGTTTCGGGCATTTTCCATCTTTACTGCCTCTGCCTGAAGCCAATCCTGATGTCATTTCCTCCCTTACTCTTTTTATTATTTACTAGAAACTGCACTGCGATACCCAGCGTGCTTTGTAAAAACATGTGAGCACAGCATAGATCGTATTTCAGCATTTTCAAACTGAACTGCCATCAATGAGGAGCAGTGTACCAAATAGAGCCAGGCTTACTGAGATTTATTACAGTAGAAACATTTATGATTATATTGGAATGCTTGCAATGCAGGGTCCGTTTGTAGACTGCATAATAAACTCAGAGCAACGGTTAAATAAAATTTGATTTTATGGCTGAGAATCCAGCTCTAAAGTCCGGATTAGTTGTTTTTGTTGTCCGGTGTAGGTGTGATGAATGTGGCAGTATGGCGAACAAGTACCATAATTGGTGAGTCAAGGGGTCAGTCATGCATTCACTACAATGGCTTTGATGGTCAGCCTGTTTTCAGAGGAACCTCATTCAGCTGTTGCTCTTGTGTTCTTGATACAATGAGTCTGGTTGGATCCCAGAAGTCAATAAGCCATTGTGAGTAGAATAACATCTCCTCTGGCTTCCTTCAAGTGCCTGCTGGCATACAGCCTGGACTGATTCCTTCCGGGACTCCTTATTCCCTTTGTCCATTCATAGTATTCAACACAAAATTATGGGAAGACTGCATGAAAGTGTTTAATAGTCTGTTGTGCATTGAGGGCTCTGGTGCAGTAAGATGGGTGGTAAATTACTGTGTGTTTCTTTGAGAGCGTAGTCATGGCTCTTTGCATTATCACAACATTATTTGACCACTTGAAAGAGTACCTGAGACGCGAATAAAGAAAGATTTGATACTTACCCGGGGCTTCCTCCAGCCCTATAAGCACCGCTGAGTCCCTCGCCGTCCTTCCAAGTGCCTCCGTTCTCCAGCAATCGGTCCCGGTAATCTTGCTCTTTTGCGCATGCGCAGCCCCTCAGTGCATGCACAGAAGGGTCTTACTGGCACGGCTGAGCCAGTTACCGCGACTGATAGCTGGTGAGCAGAGGCACTCGGGAGGAAAGCGAGGGACTCGGCGGTGCTTATGGGGCTGGAGGAAACCCCGGGTAAGTATCGAATCTTTCTTTATTGTAGTCTCAGGTTCACTTCAATCGTTTTAAGTGACAAACCACATTTGTAAAGTGCTTTTCTCCCGTAGGACTCAAAGCGCATAAGTGTGGTTCAGACTAGTACTTGGTTGATTTGGAAGAATTCTACAAGTCCGCAAATGCCAGGCTAAACAGGTGGCTTTTCAGTCTGGATTTGAATATCTCCAGGGATGGGGTTGTCTTTGCTGTGTGTGGAAGGGAATTCCAAACAGTAGGGGCAGTATGACAGAAAGCTCTGGCTCTAGAGGTTTTGAGGTGCACTCTGGGAGTGACCAAGTTTATAGATCCTGCTGATCTGAGGTTGTGAGAGGTGTGATGCAGTTTCAGCAAGTCCTTTATCTATCCAGGGCCCAAATTGTGTAGGGGTTTGAATGTCAACAGTCCAAGGATGATCAGTCTAGTGAGGGGCTGTGGATTTGGTGGTCTCGGTTCTATAAAAATCAGATTTTTTTTTTTTAATCCCAACAACATTATGTGCTTTCCCTTTTTAGCATTTAGGGTGAGTGGACCATGGGTGCCTCCACTCAACACAGGATGTTAAAAAGTTAAAATATAGGGTGGTGCATAAAAGTCAGATCCCTGTGCACCTCTTAATCTCTCCTGTGTGTGTGTGTGTGTGTGTGTGTGTGTGTGTGTGTGTGTGTGTGTGTGTGTGTGTGTGTGTGTGTGTGTGTGTGTGTGTCCACTCCGGCTAAATTGAAACCTGTGTCGTCTGCATTTTATTATTATGTTTATAGCACTGACATCTTCTGCAGCACTTTACAGAGTACATAGTCATGTCACTGACTGTCCTCAGAGGAGCTCACAATCTAATCCCTGCCAAAGTCACATGTCCATCATAGTCTTGGGCCAGTTCTTTTAGGGGGAAGCCAATTAGCTTATCTGCATATTTTTGGGATGTGGGAGGAAAGTGGAGTGCCTGGAGGAAACCCACACAGACACGAGCAGGATATAAAAAAACACCTCTGTATGGTTAAGGCCTCTTTCAGACAGGCAGATGACTGGTGGTGAATTCACCGCCTGTCAAATCCTCTCCTGCATCGGCCAGGTACTTGCTAGCTTGGTACCGATGCTGCACAGCAAAACCACTCCCCTCGTGGAGTCACACGTGAGTGTGGCCAAAGTCATGCTCAGTCATGACTTGTCTCGGTTCCGCCGGGTAACACTCAACACGCGTGGTGTTCCAACCGCTGCCATTTGGTTGCATTTAAATTGCACACGAATAGCGTTCATCCTCAGCAAATGAGGCGCGCAATTCAGCCTCCCATCTGAAAGAGGCTTAACTCTCTCATACGACAGCATATGCAGGTGACACAGGTTTCAATTAACCTAAGCAGCAACGCACATCGGGGATAGAGTAAGGCCTGGAACCCACCAGCAGAGCTTTTCTAAGCACTTACCATTTGTAAAGCTCTTGCTAATATAATGTTATGGGGGATTTTTATAAGTGGGATCACACCAATAGCATTACATTAGTAAGAGCTTTTCAAACCACAAGCCCTCAGAAAAGCGTTGCTAGTGGGTTCCAGGCCTAAGAGGTGCACGGGACCGGCCACTGTCTGCCTGTATGCTTGTGGCAGGCTGCCAGGTGGATCTTTGGTGCGCCACCCCGTATAAAAAGAAGCACAAGTCTTGTCTCCTAAAGCTTATATTAAATGTGTTCAAAATGTGTATTTTCTTGCACAAAGGCGCTATGCACACAGCATGTCACTCTCTCCGCATCAGTGGTCCTGTCCTTGTCTGTAGTGGCGGAGGTGCTGCTAGGAATTGCTGAATGCTTATCTGTCTTTGGGATTTGAAAGACGTGTCTGTGATTGAATATTACGGTTTGCTGGTTTTTAGATTATCAGTGCATTATTCATTTATACAGAGCTGACATCTTCTGCAGTTCTTTACACAGTTTATAGCAGTGATGGCTAACCTTGGCACTCCAGCTGTGGTGAAACTACAAGTCCCATGAGGCATTGCAATATTCTGACAGCTCTAAGCATAACTCCAGGAGGCAGAGGCATGATGGGATTTGTAGTTTTGTCACAGCTGGCGTGCCAAGGTTAGCCATCACTGGTCAATAGTCATGTCACTGACTGTCCTCAGAGGAGCTCACAATCTAACCCAGGTATGGGCAAACTTGGCCCTCTAGCTGTTACGGAACTACAAGTCCCACAAAGCATTTGCCTTTATGAGTCATGACTGTGGCTGTCAGACTCTTGCAATGCATTGTGGGACTTGTAGTTCCGGAACAGCTGGAGGGCCAAGTTTGCCCATGCCTGATCTAACCCCTACCATAGTCATAGTCTAATGTCCTACTATAATATTATTATTATGTATTTATATAGAACTGACATCTTCTGCAGCACTTTACAGAGTACATAGTCATGTCACTGACTGTCCATCAGAAGAGCTCCCATGCTAATCCCACTCTGGATATCTTAAGGTGTCCACTTATGGTGAAATCTCCTGTAATGATCCACCTTACGATCCACTGGATCCGGTACCATTAATGGTGCCGATCAACGATGAATGATCATTCTATCGAGTCTTTAAGTCTGACTCTAATTCATATAATAGCGCTCACAAGTCGTAAAAGAACACCATATGGTACAATTAGATAATCATATAAAAAGTTGGCGAGCTGAGCAACAACACCAGTGCATACAGGTGGAGCACTCCCTGCTTATTGTGAAAAGCTAGAGGAGTAATAAAGGCATAAGGGGTAAAGCGCTCAACAGTTCAGTCTCTCCTGTTGTCAGAAATCCAGCTTGTACTTTGATCACGTAAAGGGGGTGTGTACTCACAAATTACCAACCCCCAACCCCCCCCCCCCCCCCCATATGAAAAGACTCGCCGGATCAGCTGGCCAAACGGGCCCCTCAGCGCGTCAGGGGTATCGGCCACCCCTCAGCCACCCCGGCAACCTCAGCTGGGCTCTTGTAGTTTCCATCCGGAAGCACCACCTCCAAAAAGAGACGCTTCACATGGTGTAAAAGTGCAGGGAATGATTCCCACTTTTATTAAAAAATGTTCATATAAAATAAGAATAGCTTCCGATAGATAGATAGATAGATAGATAGATAGATAGATAGATAGATAGATAGATAGATAGATAGAGGTATGCAAAATTGGGGAGGCGCGCAGCTCTGAATTAAGCGTGTCAGCCTTAGAAAATAGCCGCCTTAACCCTTACCCCAGCAACACTGCCGCTACTGATAGAAAAGTCTGTGTTCCGTCCGTCGCCGCGCCCGGTGACGTCACACGCAGCGCCGCTCCATAGCTCCGCCCTACACGTTTTGTTACTATGGTAACTTATCGGGTTATCTAACCAGCCAGGAAAATTGAGATGTGTAGTATGAGCGTAATTGGATTGGGGTAAAGAGGAAATCTCTTGCTAAGAATTTTTTTTTTATTTTTTTTTGGGGGGGGGGGGGGAGAGAGAACTGCTTTGCATATGAAACTCTTACTGGTGGGATTGGCATCCCTCAGAAATTGGCCGTATATTGTGGTAGACATTAGATTGTGATACTGTTCCCCAAAGCCTATCATATACAGTATAATCCTGTTATTGTAAACTTCAAGAGATCAGGAATTAGGATCTCGATTTACTATATCAGAAGTTTACTATATGAGAAATTGTCCTAGAAATATCCCAGCATGCTCTGGTACAGTCTCTGCTGGAAAGGACCAACGTTGTCCTCCCATTGGAGGAATAGTACAAGCACTTGCACATTTGGTGGATTACAAGGTTTAGTATACCTTAGGGCTGCATAGCCAGGCTGGACAAATTGCTGGTACAATATCCAGGGCTCCTTAAAAATTGCAGATGTCACTGAATAGAGGCAGCCACTCGCTTCCTGTGAGTGGCTTTGATACCTCCGTGGGTGGGCGGCACATGTTCTGCAAAACTTTCTGCTCACATCTGAGCAAGTCATGAAGCCTCTCTTCAAAATGCAGCCAATCAGGATAAGCCACTGGCATCTGTAATGCGAGTGGCTCCGATACCTCCGTGGGCGGGACTTAGCACTCACCTCTCCACTCTCCTTAGTTTTGCAGTAGAGTAAGCCTGCTCTGATCTGCACTACAAGTGAAAGTAAACTGTACTGCGCTCCACATGGCTAACAAGGGAAGAGATACCTGCAACGTGAAAGTGGTAACACTGCATCCTGTTTTGTTTCCGTTCACATTATTCCTCATTTTCAGTTGACCATAAGTTTCACACTGACATATGACACATGCACCGTCCCACTTTTTACAGCATTCGTGGTGTCCAGGTGCTCAAAAAACATGTTTACTATAACAGAAGTTTTATTATATTTGGGTTTGCTATACCAGGAGTTGTTTCAATAGACTTGGAGATCATGTAGATTGGCCAGGACCTGGAAAGGTAGTTTACTAGGCCTGAACGATTTTAGGAAAAGATTGAATGGAGCCATTTCTGTCTAAAATTGCGATTTTCAATTTGATTCACGATTTCCTTAATATCAAGCTTTGTTCGCCCTCTGTCTCCCTGTCTCTCTTTGTGCCCCTTTGCCTCATTATGCCTCCTCTGGGTCTCTCTCTTGCCCCCTTTGTGTCTCTGTGCCACTCTAGTTCTCTCTCTCTCTCTGTGCCCCCTCTGTGTCTCTGTGCCCGCTCTGTCTGTGCCCACTCTGTGTCTCCTCTGTCCCCCAAGCTGCATCAGTTCTGGACATAGCTTCCAGCACGAGTCAAGCGATGCCGTCTATCCACTTCGCCTCCTGCAGGCTCTAATGCACAGCATACTTATATGACACTCACATGACGTACAGGAACCTGGATTTTTTCCAAGCACTAGAGGGGGCAGACGGCAAAGGAGGACGGATAGCGTTAGACTCGTGCGGAAGGTATGTCCAATGCTGCCGATGCTGCGAGCCGCACGTGCCGGGACTTTTAGGAAGTCTGAAGCCGCTTCTTCACACTTCCCCCATGTGGAAATGATGTGATCGCGATAATCCCCGCTTTGACGATTCCGAAATTGTGATCTTGTTGATTGCGATTTCGGTTTAAATTCAATTTATCTTTCAGGCCTATAGTTTACTGTATCTGAGTTTATTATGACGACATTATACTGTATTTACAAATACAGTAGAATCTCTTTTTAGTAAACTTCAAGGGACCGGGCCAAAGTAATTTACGATATCAGGATTTGTCATACATTGTATTGTATGTACAGGCGTAGTAGGGGTGTCTCGGCACCCTGTAGGGAAATGGCACAGGAGACAAAAAAAGGGAGCCCAGTAGTGCAATATGTCAAAAGTTGGTGTGAAGAGTAAGTAATTAAAATGCTACTCACAAAGAAGGATTGCAAGGGGCAACCGACCACAGAAAGCAGGTGGAGACCATTATCCCGACTCCACTCGCGGTGGTCCTAGCCAGGACAAGGACGTGGTCGCTCTTTTGAAAAAAAAAGGGGGCAGGTGTCCACCGTGGTGGAAACCACGGATGTTCTGTCACCACCCCTTGGACAGGATGTGTACGGGGGTATACTAAGCACAATAGGGGGGGGGGAGGAGGTGCCCTGGTCGGATAAAAGCATCTAAAAACAGCTTAAAAATCGAAAAAAGAAAATTAGGTGTCTTACCTCAATGACGAAATCCTTGTAATTTTACAAAAGATTTTTTTTATTTAGCACAGGCAACGCGTTTCGCGGGTCTGAGCCCGCTCCCTCAGGCCAATAACAGTGCCAAATGAATAAGTCAGTATAGCAAAGGGAGCCTCCCTAATTTCTTTTTTAGTTTTAAGCTGTTTTTAGAAGCTTTTATCCAACCAGGCCGCCTCTTTTCCCCTATTGTGTATATACAGGCCTATGGCTGAGACCTAGGGACTGAGTTTACCATAGCCAGAATTTAAAGGGAACCTGAAGTGAGTAAAATGATTTAAAATAAACACATGACATAGCTGTAAATGAATATTTCATACTAACCTAACTGTCAGTTCCTCTCAGAAGCTCACCATTTTCTTCATAAAGTGATCCCTTCCAGTTCTGATAATATTTTGTCAGAACTGAAATATACCAGTTTCTGTCAGTTATATATCAGCAGCTGTCAGTTATGTCAGTTACAACTGAATGTGCAAGGTAATGTCCATGTTTCCCTATGGCTCCAGTGGGTGATATTACAGTTTAATGCTGGGGATACACGGTACATTTCTGTACCGTGTATCGACCAGCTGATCTGGCCAGCTGATAATATTCAGCTGGCCCGATCATGCCGCTCGACCCGCGCCCGCTCGATTCCCGCTGGCGGACAATGGCAGGGAATCAAGCGGCTGATAAGGACCGCCGGCGGGGACGCGGCTGGGGTCGATCCGGCTGCTAATCGAGCCGCCGGTCGACCTGTTTATGCCCACCATAACAGTGTGCTGACCAGGAAGCTGTTATGGGGTAATGGCCATTTTTAAAATGGAGTACAGAGCATTCCCTTGATCACAGTGAACAAACAGGACGCAGGAGAGGGGACAGAGATTGAGTAGACCACACGGGAGGAAAGTATGACCTGTGTATAGTTATTTTGACTTTTTATTTACAGTTCAGGTTCTCTTTAACCAAGATTCTACTACCGTATATCTGTGTTTTTGTTCGGTAAACCGAGACAGACTGATGCGTCCTGCAGACCTGCTGAGCGTGACTTGGAGTTCCCCTTTAGTTTGCGCTTAGTAATAATGATCCTAGCTGCTCTCTGCATTCCCAGGACAGGTTATATCAGTATGGTCAGTAGACTGACAGTTTCTCCATTCTCCTGACGATATCCCAGACAAAACAGCTACAGGCAGCCTGAGATTTCAGTCAATAGGAAAGTGTTTTATTTGGAAGGAATGGAATCTGCTGCAGCTGCTGGCGGGTGGCATCCGTGTCCACATAACATCGTAAAGGAAAGAACACTGTCTTCTGCTGGAACATCTCACAAGGTTTCCATAGACAGACAGCCGTCAGGTTTAATTGGCTGGCTGTTTCCTGTCTGGGGTTCCTTTGTCAAAGGATGGTCATCAGACAGGTTGATAGTGTAAGCACTGTACCGAATCCTGATGACTGGAACAATGCTGGTGCTGGCAGCCACATATTTTTCTGCTCAGCTAATATGGATCAGTTGGAATCGGCAGGGCTGGATTGGTGTTGGCTGTTCTATTCCTGCCTGCAGCAGGGAGTCTTTTGTATCTCCTCCTCCTGTCCCCTCTCTGTAGGACAGTACATGCTGCCTCATGTCTCACCTCCCTCTCTATAGGACAGCACATGTCCCTCCCCTCACTATAGGACACATGCCACCTCCTTCCTCTCCTCATGCCCCTCCCCTCACTATAGGACACATGCCACCTCCTTCCTCTCCTCATGCCCCTCCCCTCACTATAGAATAGTACATGCCACCTCCTGCCTCTCCTGCCCTCATTATAGGACAGCACATGCCACCTCCTTCCTCTCCTCATGCCCCTCCCCTCACTATAGAATACTACATGCCACCTCCTGCCTCTTCTCCCCTCACTATAGGACAGCACATTCCACCGCCTTCCTCTCCTCATGCCCCTCCCCTCACTATAGAATACTACATACCACCTCCTGCCTCTCCTCCCCTCACTATAGGACAGCACATGTCGCCTCTCCTTATCTCTCTCCTCACTATAGACAGGAGACAAGACAGTACATTTATATCGCTCTTTTCTCCTGCTTGACTCAGTGTCATGGCTGCAGTCAATAGGGGCGCGTTGTATAGGCAGTAGCAGTGTGAGGGAGTCTTGCCCAAGATCTCTTCACTGTACATGCAGTCTCCTGTCTCTCCTCATTCCCCTCCCCTCACTAGGTTAGTACATGCCACCTTTTGCCTCTCTTCCTCTCCCCCTCCCCACTGTACATGCAGCCTCCAGCCTCTCCTCTCCTCCTTCCCTCTATTCACAGCCTTGGTGAATAGAGCTGTGACAAATTGCAGACAGACAATGGAGAGAATGAGAAGATGTGGACAGAGCTCAGGTTCTCCCAGTTTCAGTTTAGATAATTTTCCATTTATCTTTTTTTCTCTCTGTTCTGCTCTGTTCACTAATGTGAGGGACAGGAAAACAAAGGTAGAGGAAAACTGCATATTCCCTTTGTCTATTTCAGTGCTGTCCAACTTCAGTAATTAAAGGTTGAGGCCCTCAGACATTTTTGGCCCAGCTCACATTAGTTGATGGGATTGAATGAGGAAAGGTGTATTTCACAAACACTGGCAATCCAGCGCAGGAGACTTGGGCGCAGCCGGCGCCACAATAGACCATAATAGGAATTACAGCTATAGCAGGCACAGGGAGTAACTTTGGCGCCGTCAGAAGACGGAGCTGAAGTTACTTTTAAAACACTGTATTTCGCCTTCCAGCAATAGCTGGAAACCGATTTACATCATTCCCCACCATCCATGTGGACCTAGAGGGGGAATAGTATTTAATATCTCCAGGAACTTGTGCAGAAGCAGGATAAGCCATACCGGCTGTATCCTGCGCCCAAGTCTCCCAGCGGCGACTTGTACGCGTATTTCATCAAATAGGACACATTTCTCTGTCCATCCTAAATACTGACATATATATACTGACATATATATAGCACCACCCATTTCTGTTCATAGATCCTTCTTTCTTTATCATTGAAGTATAAGAATTCTCTGAGTGTTCCTTTTTACGCTCCTGTCGGTGGGTTACAAACCTATGAGAATAACCCCACTGTGGTGTTTATGGTTGCTCTTAGTTTAATATCTAAAGTCCAGGATGTCAGAACTAGGTATTGACCCATTTTCTGCTGTGAGAGGTCTAGACTTTTGGCCTTGCCCCAGCTGCTGGTTGGCCAGAAATTCCAGTGATGGCATTCTTTAGTCTAGTACGGGGATAGCTGAAGTTCTTGAACTACTTCCAGCGACATATGTGCTTCAGGATATGGGGTCAGCTGTCCTCCCTGTTCCTCAGGAGCATTGTTCGTTGGGGCGTGGGTGACATTCAGAACTAGGTCCAGTATGAGCATATCTTGAAGTTCATATGACCTGCTAGTCTAGGCTAGTTATTGCAGAGTTCTCTAATAGCTTTATTTAGCACCATGACTTCTTAGCTAGCTCCCTCATGTGGAGGGGTTCCGGTTGGGAGGATAACTGTGTTTTCATGTCTTGTCTTTCGGAAGAAGGTAGAAGATCTTTTCCTCGAAACTACATTTTGGCTCAGGACTGTCTTTCCACCATATGTGATAGTTGCTAAGAAGCGTAAGGTTTGCCAGGGATAAGCAATCGAGTGATTTTTAGGCTCTAGCTTGATTATTCACATAGTAGTGCTCCTTAGAGGTTCTACAAGGCTATTTATGGTTTAATTTTTCTTCCCTGGTAAACCCCCTTTACACCCACCTTTTTGTGTTTCTTGTTGGTAAGACTGTACCTGGTCACCCTGATTCTGAGTTGTGTGACTTTGAAATTCTTGTTTCCTTCAATCCCATGGGTCTTTCTTAAAACCTTTCATAAGCTTGAAGTAAGATGCTTGATTTTTGCCGACCAGCGATGCAAATGGTCATGTTGCACAGGTAACTTTACATACTCACAGGTGGGGGTGGTAATGCTTAGGAGATATAATGGAGAATCATTTAATCAGCTGATATATTTGTAAGGTTTTGATTTGCTGGCTATGATCATGTTCTAAACCAGAAAATCATCACAGTAAATCAGAACCTTAATCTATCAGTTGATCAAACTGATCACGTTTCTCCATGAGTTCTCCTAGGCATTGTCATACAGATTCACAGGTGGGGTAGTTAGTGTTTCAGTAAGGCAAATTAGCTGCCTGTGTGGAGCTCCACAAGGTTACAAATATATTTTAGTGGAGTTGTCGGGGATGCCAACTACTTGCAAGCACCAATGACTAGTTGCAAATGCTCATCATTGGTTCTATTGGCTAGTCTCAGAAGCTTGTAGCTATGGCTAGCGACTGGCTGACTTGAGTCCTTCGGTCAGGCATGTGTCATGGCCATCAGCCTACTGAGGTCCATGTCACATGACTAAATCCATGAGGATAAGTTTGAGAAGCTCTACTCTAGATTTTAAAAACCTAGTTTTACATGATAAAAGATGCTGCAGATTAATCAAATGTAGAACATTCTGCATAGCTTTCAATACTCATGGTGTCTTCATCAGACCATAGCCATCGAAAGCAGGCATGGATCTTCTAACCATCGAAAGCAGGCATGGATCTTCTATCTGTGGTTAGTCAATTATGGCATTCTGTGTGTAAGCTTTTATTATTGTAACAAAAATTGCATTTCTGGATCTATCCTTTGACTAACAGACCACACTTTGCTTTTGTCTTGTGATGTCAAGAGACCATCTAATGGTTTCAGGCCTGGAGGAGAAACCATGTTCTAGTTTGGTTTATACACCTCTGAGGGCCTTGAAAGGAAAGACCGCACTTAACAGTTTGGCCAAGTTATTCTAACCTGTAATTCTTGAGATTTGCATTCCCGTATACGAAATGCTTCTTCATGGTCTAAATGTCTTCTAGGAACATTTTTTTTTAAGCTCAGTAAATCTTGTGTGGGAACTGATTTTTCTAAACATGATGCGCTATAAATTGAATCGGTTTTCATTCAAATTTGTGGAGAAAAATTGGGTAAGACAAACCTTCTTCATGAGGCGCTACTCTTGTGTAGTCAGGTTAAGAAGCTTCTTTGTCCCATTAGATAAAGGTACCCTCAACAGTGTTTAAAGCCCAATCTACACGATACGATTCTTTATTCGATTACGATTCTATTTACGATCCGATTAAATCCGACATGTCCGATCAGGATTCAATTTGATTCAATTCGATTTGCCATTGCAAAACAATGGCAAATCGAATTGAATCAAATCGAATCCTGATCGGACATGTCAGATTTAATCGGATCGTAAATAGAATCGTAATCAAATCGTATAAAGAATCGTATCGTGTAGATTGGGCTTAAGATCAATGCTTATTTATTATTTTTTGTTTGGCTACCTCCTCTTCTCCTCTCCAGCGTGGTGTCCTGACTCTTTTCGATCCCTCTGGCTCTATTGTGTAATTCCTGAAGAAGGGCTTTGTATAACACGAAATGGACTGCTACTATCAAGCAATGGTTTTGGGCTACTCCCTAAAGACTGAAGCCTTGCATTGCATCCTACACTCTAGTGAATAGTGACAGCTTACATGCATGTGGCTGATTGTTACTGTCTCATTAATCCATTAGCAGCTTCAAAGGAATTATCTTGTTTGAGGTAAGCGCACTGCTTTTGGCCGCGGCTGGCAGAACTCGTGCTGTAAATTCTTGGAATGTTTTGATCTCTCTCTCCTGGCAGAAAATGTAGTAACCGAAAGCAGAACTCCTCTATTGTCTCACACTGCCCCCCAGTGACAAGTGGCCATAAATACACATTACAGCAGTACTGATTAGACGCATGGAAATGTAACAAATAAGAAATAAAAAACAAAATGTTCTAAAATAAATAGTAATGGAGCACTTGCAAGCCTCTAAATAAATTGGCTGCTGAAGGGTTAATAAACAAGCATAGATCTAATACAACGCTGAGGATCCAATTATCTAACAATATAATAAGTTGGTGTGGTGAACACTGGAAGATTTGCATATTGAGCGCCTCAATTCTGATCAAGAAGCTGCTTAAGTCGCATAGTGCCCCAGGGCTCTCTCCACCCTGTACTGGTTATGTGGTAGGGTATTATGTTGTCATAAACTAATGACATAGATCAGGTTTGTTCACGTTTTTTTGGCTGGCAGCCGTATTCTACATTTCTGCAACAGCTGGAGCTTCAAAATACCTGAAACCTTTTCTAGACAGCTTGTGGGCACGGCCAAAAATGGTCATGATTTTAGGTGGCCCTAACCTCTTTCACTTGCCCTCGTACAAGTAGTGCCCATTACATGTGCACTGCTATATTGCATGCAACATGGAGATTCTATACCCAATGACAGGCAGATCATACCCTAATGAGTTATACACTGAGTGGGCAAAAAAATTATAGACAACACTTTAATAATGAGTTGGTCCACCTTTAGCTCTGATCACAGCCGATATTCTTCTTGGCCCGGACTGATACTGACAAGCTTTCCAATACCGTTGCTAAGGAATGATAGCCCATGCTCACATAATGGCAGCTGTAAGTTGGGGCAGATTGGATGGTGGCGTTTCCAAGCTTTGAAGCGTTCTTTCAACTTCGTCCCACAAATGCTCAATAGCATTGAGGTCAGGGGACTGAGCTGGTAATGGAAGCAGGTTAAACTCTGATTGATGTTCCTCATACCAATTTGAGACCAATCAAGCACGGTGGCAAGGGCCCTCAACAGGCGTCTTTTCGTATTCTTCTGTGATACCAAAGGCACTCTTGATGGTCTCCTGCTGCAAAAACCCATCCTTTGCAAAGTCCATCTTTTTAGGTGTTGGGATATGCTTTCAGATGTACCTGCATTGAATTCAGCTGTAATTTGTTGTGTTGTAGATAAGAATTCCGCTTCACCAATCTCAGGATTAAAGTCCAATTTTTATTGAGGAAATTGTGGACAAACAGCAATACAGCTCACGCGTGTAATTTGTCGTGTTGTTGCCCTTCTGTTGCGGTAGACTATGCGTGCTACTCACCTTTCACCTCCCTCATTCACCAGCCTTTTTCGACCAGAATAATCCTCAATACTTGACGTTTTTTTTTTTTGTCAACTGGCGCTCTCTGATCACTGAGATACTGTTGGATGAGAAAATCCTAACCGAGTTGTCTTTTCAGAGATGCTAGCACCAGCTCTTCTTCCACCAACAATCATTCTTCCTTCAAAGCCAACTAAATGTTTAATCTTACCCATTTTGACATCAAGTTCAGTGATAACTGTCTCCTGAAGATGAACATTCCTTATATAAGCAACTCTGAGTTGTTATGTCACTCTACGTCACTGTTGGACTGGTTTACGTTCAATTCAGGGGTGTCTATATTTTTTTGGGCCAATCAGTGTAGATACTCAGACAGAGAGAGGGTGCAATGAAAGACAGATACACCGGAAAATACCATGATGCGTTTGCATCCATATGAGACCGCATCTCTCCCCCAATTTCAGCCACCTGCACTGTGCCCCTCATGCGATTTGATGTATGTCCATTCAGTGAAACCTCTCTTTTCAATGATTGGCTAGTTGATGAGGAGGGAGGCGGGCTTAAAGCACAGAGGCCCCAAATGTATATATACCTGGTGCAGTAGCAGAGGCGGGGTGGAGAAGAGCAGCAGCCATTGGCTGGTGCAGAGAGATACCATTACAAAGGTTCTGAAGCAGCCAGTCGCTGAACCTCGCTGGGAGTTGGCAGGTCACATTCTGGCCTGCCGGCCACTGGCTGGAGACGTTCGGCGTGCTGCTGTCATGGAAATAATGTCAAGACAAATGGTTCTCTGTACTTCTGTGGTGATTGCTCACAGGAATGATATGAGACTGCGGCAAAATCCTCTTGCCATTATTTCCTGTCCATATAGAGCATGCCCTGCCAGTCTTCATTACTGCATATGTCCAGTACTTGGTGGTCCGAACAATGGCCATCTGCCTACAGTGCATATTTCTTGGCGCCAGCCCCTTCTCGGTTCCTCTTAAAGTGAACCTGAGGTGAGGGATGTAGAGGCTGACTTGTTTATTTCCTTTTAAATAATACACATTGCCTTGCTGTCCTGCTGATCCTCTGCCTGTAATACTTTTAGCCATTTTCCCTGAACAAGCATGCAGCAGGTCAGATATTTCTGACATTATTGTCAGATCTGACAAGATTAGCTGCATGCTTGTTTCTGGAGTCAGACACTACTGTTTACTAAAGGAAATAGGCCTTAAACGTCCATAATTACAAATTCGCAAGGGCGCTATTCATTTAACTTTCCTGGGAGAACTATAGTCCTGCGCATAATTTCATTTTTTTTTTTTAGAGGCCGTTCGGTTTTGAATAAAAACTGTCCAGTTGGGAAGATATAAAAATGTAAACAAGCCCCCCCCCCCCCCTCCCCCCTATATCAGCACTTTTCCTCTTATTTATATTTATTTTCTGGGGGTGACCCAGAACCACTAGGAAAGTATAGGGCACTAAAAGAGACTGAAAAGCCCTCCTACTAAAAAGCAATGCGGAGTGTAGTTTGCCTTCCTAAAACAGAAGGGGTTTGTGAGTAGGCTCGGTTTACACTGTATTTTAAAGCCAAACTGATCCAGTAAAGCAGATCCGGTCTCCGCTTCACCGGATCCGGATGTCTTGGTGCTCACTGGCAAACTGATCACCGATCGGATCCGTGGCTACTCCGGGCTGCTGAGCGGGCAGGTGAGGGAGGGTTTCTTACCCAGGCTTCCGTCTCTCCCCTTGCGTCACCTGACCAGGAAGCGTGGTAGTCACATGATGCGACGTGAAGGGGAAGAGACAGAAACCTGGGTAAGAAACCTGCCCCCTCTCTCTCTCTCTCTCTCTCTCTCTCTCTCTCTCTCTCTCTCTCACCCGCTCAGGAGTCTAGTGTCCCCAGTCCCCACATCTCCCCCAGACTCCCACCCCCAGTGGAGCATCCTCCCCCCAGGCCCCAACCACAGTTGTTTTAGCCCTAGAATGGTCCACACTAGTGAAGAGACTCATGTTGCCCCCAATGCAGGGCTTTAGCTTCCATTTCCGGTCCGCTGGGCTCATCGGTGTGAAATATTTGGTACTGCAGCAAAGTTGCATTCCTTCCAGCGGATTGTACCAAGCGGATCCGTTCGAGCGGACGGATGTGAGCGGTTCCATTGGTTAACATTGAATCCGTTCGCATCCGTTCCATTTGTACAGTATCCGTTCCGCCTCCGGTCTGATGTTTAACACTAATGTGAACCGAGCCTAAATCAGCTTTAAGTGAACAACCGTGATTTCCCACAATGCATCACTACTGAATATGCAAATGATCTCTTTATGCCCCTGCAGTCAGGCATATGTCCAGAACCACCGTTATTTTTTTATTATTATTTTTTTTTTTTTTAGAGAGACAGTTTTGTTTAGAAGGAAAACTGCCCCATTGAGAAGTTATAAAAATGTAAACAAACCCCCCTCCCCCCTGTATCAGCACTTTTCCCTCTTATTTTCTTTATTTCCTGCGATGCAGTCTTTCTATCTCCGCTCTACAGTTTGACCTTCACCATTTTTGCCCCCCATCCCTTCCCGAGTACATAACCAAACACGTTCCCACCTTCTTTCTCTGCTGCACTGATCTTCCTCCTCCACACTGTCTCTGCACATACGCTGATTATGTGTGCTATTTGTCACCGAGTGAATCATAGGCTCTCTCAGTCTGCAATATTCCGCGTTGCGGGCCCAGGCGTCCTATCCTCTGGGAACGTCATCGCTCACATATTCCTTTTCCCGGATCCCCTCGTCTTTTTGCGCAACGCTGCGTCGGCGTTCCCCGGTGTCCGGCGCCTGCAGGTGGCGGGGATGGGAACCCTGTAGCGATTTAAATGTTGTTAATTAGTCGGCTCATTAAGTCTTGTAAGGAAAGTGGGAGAGTCCTGGGGACAGAACGATAAGAGGATGAAACTAGGACACGTTACAATGTTCTCTCTGTTTCCGCTGCAGATCCTTTTTTTTTATTTCTTTTTTATTTTTTTGAAACTTCACTATTTCCCAATAAACTTTACATTCCAGATAGGATGCGGCTTTGCGGTGTGCTGGGGAAATACGCAGCTGTAAAGGGAAGGACCACGGTCCCGGCCAGCCTGCTTTGATGATGTTGATCTGCCAGCGGAGGAGAACGCGCACAGCAATGGCCTAGATTACTGTCAGCAGTAGGTTGCTGTTAAAGTGAAACTTCATTTCTGTTGCAGAGAAAAACAAAACAAAAAAATACAGTCCCTCAAGGCCGGCTCTGGAAAGGAGGAGGATGCTGGCAAATTTCATTTCATGGCACGTTGCTTTCTGCCTGATATTTGTAGATCTTATATATCCCAAAACATCTGCGTGATGCACAGCCATGCACAGTACATTCACCAGAATGCATATATGGGGAAAAAAGAGCACCTGCTAAAAAGGGTGCTGGGATTGAGATATTCTACTTCTGGATTTTGATAGTAAAATATTGGTAATATTTAAAGATATTCTACTATGGCTTTACCTAACTGTCACACAGAACCCTTTCTTGGTGGTGCCTAACCTTAAATGGGGGCTGCCCTGTTTATTTCCTTTTAAGCAATACCAGTTGCCTGGCAGCCCTGCTGATCCTCTGCCTCTAATACTATTAGCCATAGCCCCTGAACAAGCATGCAGCAGATCAGGTGTTTCAGACTTTACAGTCAGATCTGACAAGACTAGCTGCATGCTTGTTTCTGGTGTTACTCAGATACTACTGCAGAGAAATAGACCAGCAGGGCTGCCAGGCAACTGGTATTGATTTAAAAGGAAATAAATATGGCACCCTTCGTATACCTCTTACTTCAGTTCCCCTTTTTAGACCCCCCCCCCCGCTGGTGCTTAACCCTAAGACCCCCCCTCCATTGGTACCTAAGACCCCCCCACCACTGGTGGTGACCAACCCTAAGACCCCCCCCAGGGTGGTGCCTAACCCTTAGACCCCCTCCCCCCGGTGGTGCCTAACCCCTAGACCCCCCCCCCCTCCAATAGTACCTAAACCTAAGAACCCCCTCACTAGTGGTGCCGAACGTTAAGACCCCCTCCCTCCATTGTTGTTACCTAAACCCAAGTCCCTCCACCCCCCCCCCCTTTACCTGGTGATTTAACCCTAAATCCCCCTCCTAAAGCTAACCCACTATGCACTATAAATTACATTTTTCCTATGTTACTGTCACTTAAAGTAAGTAGAGAATATCTGACAGGTTTTGGATTATTCCATACCCTCATGGGGAGGATCTATTATTTCCTAACTTACAAAAGCACTTACTGAATGACCGTCGCTCAGTCCAACTGCCTAAATAGTGATCAGAGGAGTTGAGAAGCTGGCTGACATCTTTGTATAGATCTTTTCCAGGGAGTGCTTTTGTAAAGAAATTAATACTGAGGAGGTGGACTAGTCCAAAATATCTCTGCTGTTGGTTGTGAGACAGTGTACTCATTTATCCTCTGGTGCAGGTGGCTGGGGGTGGTGTACCGTTACTCTGTGCTGTTGGTTGTGGGACAGTGTACTCATTTATCCTCTGGTGCAGGTGGCTGGGGGTGGTGTACCGTTACTCTGTGCTGTTGGTTGTGGGACAGTGTACTCTTTTATCCTCTGGTGCAGGTGATGGGGGTGGTGTACTCTGTTACTCTCTGCAGTTGGTTGTGGGGCAGTGTACTCTTGTATCCTCTGGTGCAGGTGGTGGGGGTGGTGTACCCTGTTACTCTCTGCTGTTGGTTGTGAGGCAGTGTACTCTTGTATCCTCTGGTGCAGGTGGCGGGGGTGGTGTACCCTGTTACTCTCTGCAGTTGGTTGTGAGGCAGTGTACTCTTGTATCCTCTGGTGCAGGTGGTGGGGGTGGTGTACCCTGTTACTCTCTGCTGTTGGTTGTGAGGCAGTGTACTCTTGTATCCTCTGGTGCAGGTGGTGGGGGTGGTGTACTCTGTTACTCTCTGCAGTTGGTTGTGAGGCAGTGTACTCTTGTATCCTCTGGTGCAGGTGGCTGGGGCGGTGTACTCTGTTACTCTGTGCTGTTGGTTGTGGGGCAGTGTACTCTTTTATCCTCTGGTGCAGGTGGTGGTGTACTCTGTTACTCTCTGCTGTTGGTTGTGGGGCAGTGTACTCTTTTATCCTCTGGTGCAGGTGGTGGTGTACTCTGTTACTCTCTGCTGTTGGTTGTGAGACAGTGTACTCATTTATCCTCTGGTGCAGGTGGCGGGGACGGTGTACCCTGTTACTCTCTGCTGTTAGTTGTGGGACAGTGTACTCTTTTATCCTCTGGTGCAGGTGGCGGGGGCGGTGTACTCTGTTACTCTCTGCTGTTAGTTGTGGGACAGTGTACTCATTTATCCTCTGGTGCAGGTGGCGGGGGCGGTGTACTCTGTTACTCTCTGCTGTTAGTTGTGGGACAGTGTACTCATTTATCCTCTGGTGCAGGTGGTGGGGGTGGTGTACTCTGTTACTCTCTGCTGTTAGTTGTGGGACAGTGTACTCATTTATCCTCTGGTGCAGGTGGCGGGGACGGTGTACCCTGTTACTCTCTGCTGTTAGTTGTGGGACAGTGTACTCATTTATCCTCTGGTGCAGGTGGCGGGGGCGGTGTACTCTGTTACTCTCTGCTGTTGGTTGTGGGACAGTGTACTCATTTATCCTCTGGTGCAGGTGGTGGTGTACTCTGTTACTCTCTGCTGTTGGTTGTGAGACAGTGTACTCATTTATCCTCTGGTGCAGGTGGCGGGGGTGGAGTACCCTGTTACTCTCTGCTGTTGGTTGTGGGACGGTGTACTCTTGTATCCTCTGGTGCAGGTGGCAGGGATGGTGTACCCTGTTACTCTCTGCTGTTGGTTGTGGGACAGTGTACTCATTTATCCTCTGGTGCAGGTGGTGGGGACGGTGTACCCTGTTACTCTCTGCTGTTGGTTGTGGGACAGTGTACTCATTTATCCTCTGGTGCAGGTGGTGGGGACGGTGTACCCTGTTACTCTCTGCTGTTGGTTGTGAGACAGTGTACTCATTTATCCTCTGGTGCAGGTGGCTGGGGCGGTGTACTCTGTTACTCTGTGCTGTTGGTTGTGGGACAGTGTACTCATTTATCCTCTGGTGCAGGTGGTGGGGGTGGTGTACCGTTACTCTGTGCTGTTGGTTGTGGGACAGTGTACTTATTTATCCTCTGGGGCAGGTGGCGGGGGTGGAGTACCCTGTTACTCTCTGCTGTTGGTTGTGGGACAGTGTACTCATTTATCCTCTGGTGCAGGTGGTGGGGGTGGTGTACCCTGTTACTCTCTGCTGTTGGTTGTGGGACAGTGTACTCATTTATCCTCTGGTGCAGGTGGTGGGGACGGTGTACCCTGTTACTCTCTGCTGTTGGTTGTGGGACAGTGTACTCATTTATCCTCTGGTGCAGGTGGTGGGGACGGTGTACCCTGTTACTCTCTGCTGTTGGTTGTGGGACAGTGTACTCATTTATCCTCTGGTGTAGGTGGTGGGGACGGTGTACCCTGTTACTCTCTGCTGTTGGTTGTGGGACAGTGTACTCATTTATCCTCTGGTGCAGGTGGCGGGGGTGGAGTACCCTGTTACTCTCTGCTGTTAGTTGTGAGACCGTGTACTCATTTATCCTCTGGTGCAGGTGGCGGGGGTGGTGTACTCTGTTATGCCGGGAATACACGGTGCGTTTCCGCGGCTCGATTGAGCCATTAGATGGCTCGATTGATGATTTCCGACGTGTCCAATCACCCACCGGATTGATTCCGCGCTCAATACCGCGGACTGGACAGTAGAAAAAGATGAGGAAAACGAGCAGAAGATAAGAAAATCGACAGTGGGGACGAGCGGGAATCGATCCGGCGGCATAATCGCGCCGCGGAAGCGTCCGGTGTATACCTTGCATTACTCTCTGCTGTTGGTTGTGGGGCAGTGTACTCTTTTATCCTCTGGTGCAGGTGGCGGGGGTGGAGTACCCTGTTACTCTCTGATGTTGGTTGTGGGACGGTGTACTCATTTATTCTCTGGTGCAGGTGGCAGGGGACGGTGTACCCTGTTACTCTCTGCTGTTAGTTGTGGGACAGTGTACTCATTTATCCTCTGGTGCAGGTGGCGGGGACGGTGTACCCTGTTACTCTCTGCTGTTAGTTGTGGGACAGTGTACTTATTTATCCTCTGGTGCAGGTGGTGGGGGTGGTGTACTCTGTTACTCTCTGCTGTTAGTTGTGGGACAGTGTACTCATTTATCCTCTGGTGCAGGTGGCGGGGGCGGTGTACTCTGTTACTCTCTGCTGTTGGTTGTGGGACAGTGTACTCATTTATTCTCTGGTGCAGGGGACGGTGTACCCTGTTACTCTCTGCTGTTAGTTGTGGGACAGTGTACTCATTTATCCTCTGGTGCAGGTGGCTGGGGCGGTGTACTCTGTTACTCTCTGCTGTTAGTTGTGGGACAGTGTACTCATTTATCCTCTGGTGCAGGTGGTGGGGGTGGTGTACTCTGTTATGCCGGGAATACACGGTGCGTTTCCGCGGCTCGATCGAGCCATTAGATGGCTCGATTGATCATTTCCGACGTGTCCAATCACCCACCGGATTGATTCCGCGCTCAATACCGCGGACTGGACAGTAGAAAAAGATGAGGAAAACGAGCAGAAGATAAGAAAATCGACAGTGGGGACGAGCGGGAATCAATCCGGCGGCGTAACCGAGCCACGGAAGCGTCCGGTGTATTCCTGGCATTACTCTCTGCTGCTGGTTGTGGGGCAGTGTACTCTTTTATCCTCTGGTGCAGGTGGCGGGGGTGGAGTACCCTGTTACTCTCTGCTGTTGGTTGTGGGACAGTGTATTCATTTATCCTCTGGTGCAGGTGGCGGGGACGGTGTACCCTGTTACTCTCTGCTGTTAGTTGTGGGACAGTGTACTCATTTATCCTCTGGTGCAGGTGGCTGGGGCGGTGTACTCTGTTACTCTGTGCTGTTGGTTGTGGGACAGTGTACTCTTTTATCCTCTGGTGCAGGTGGTGGGGGTGGTGTACTCTGTTACTCTCTGCTGTTGGTTGTGGGACAGTGTATTCATTTATCCTCTGGTGCAGGTGGTGGGGGTGGTGTACTCTGTTACTCTCTGCTGTTGGTTGTAGGACAGTGTACTCTTTTATCCTCTGGTGCAGGTGGCTGGGGTGGAGTACCCTGTTACTCTCTGCTGTTGGTTGTGGGACAGTGTACTCTTTTATCCTCTGGTGCAGGTGGTGGGGGTCTGTGTACCCTGTTACTCTCTGCTGTTGGTTGTAGGACAGTGTACTCTTTTATCCTCTGGTGCAGGTGGCGGGGGTGGAGTACCCTGTTACTCTCTGCTGTTGGTTGTGAGACAGTGTACTCATTTATCCTCTGGTGCAGGTGGCGGGGGTGGAGTACCCTGTTACTCTGCTGTTGGTTGTGGGGCAGTGTACTCTTTTATCCTCTGGTGCAGGTGGTGGGGGTGGTGTACTCTGTTACTCTCTGCTGTTGGTTGTGGGACAGTGTACTCATTTATCCTCTGGTGCAGGTGGCGGGGGCGGTGTACTCTGTTACTCTCTGCTGTTGGTTGTGGGACAGTGTACTCATTTATTCTCTGGTGCAGGGGACGGTGTACCCTGTTACTCTCTGCTGTTAGTTGTGGGACAGTGTACTCATTTATCCTCTGGTGCAGGTGGCTGGGGCGGTGTACTCTGTTACTCTCTGCTGTTGGTTGTGAGACAGTGTACTCATTTATCCTCTGGTGCAGGTGGCGGGGGTGGAGTACCCTGTTACTCTGCTGTTGGTTGTGGGGCAGTGTACTCTTTTATCCTCTGGTGCAGGTGGTGGGGGTGGTGTACTCTGTTACTCTCTGCTGTTGGTTGTGGGACAGTGTACTCATTTATCCTCTGGTGCAGGTGGCGGGGGCGGTGTACTCTTTTAAATGGTGGTGCTGCTGTTGGTGGTGGCAGATTGTTTTCTGTTTTGGGGAGTTAAAGGATGGTGCACTTCATTACTTTCTGGTGTTGGTGGTGGTGTTTGTTTGTGGTGGGGTGTTATACAATGCTCCGTTGCATTCTTGGTGGTGGTGGTGGGGGGGGGGGGGGGGTGTTATATAATGCTCTCTTGCATTTGTGGTTGGAGATGGCACACTCTTTATGTTACTGCTTTTACCTGATGTCGGATGCTGTACTTTCCTTTTCTCTGATGTGGGTGTTTGAGGGAACAGAGATGCACTTTACGTTCTCCTCTCTCCTGTTCTGGTATTGGTGGGGAGGATCAGTGTACTCTTATTATCTAATGCTGGATGAGGGTAAGGCTGGATCCACACTTGTCTATCAGTTTTCTGCATGATTTGTCAGGCAGTTCTGCATTGCTGTCCTTTGATTTTCTGCCTGGGGAAAACATATTAATGTGTGAACTGGCCCATTGATTGACATTGATTCTCAGGTTTCCTGTGCAGAAAATACACAGAAAAACTGACGTGTGAACAGGTCCTACAGTGTTTTCTGTTACTTTTCTGGCATTGGTGGTTGGAATTCTGGGCTAGTGTTTAGAGATGGTGTACTTTGCCCTGCTTTGGTGTTGGTGGTTTTATGTGTTGCCCTCTGGTGTTGGTGGTGGTCTGTGTTGCCCTCTGGTGTTGGTGGGGGGATGGTGTACTTTGCTCCTCTTTGGTGTTGGTGGTGGTCTGTGTTGCCCTCTGGTGTTGGTGGTGGGATGGTGTACTTTGCTCCTCTTTGGTGTTGGTGGTGGTCTGTGTTGCCCTCTGGTGTTGGTGGTGGGATGGTGTACTTTGCTCCCCTTTGGTGTTGGTGGTGGTCTGTGTTGACCTCTGGTGTTGGTGGTGAGAGATTGGTATACCTTCTGGTGTTAGTGGTGGCATGGTGTTCTGTGTTGGTGGTGGGATGGTGTACTTTGCATCCCTTTTGTGTTGAGGGATGGTGTACTTTGCCTCGCTTTGGTGTTGATGGTGAGGGGTGATGTTCTGTGTTGCCTTCTGTTGTTGGTGGTGAGGTGTGGTGTTCTGTGTTGCCTTCTGGTGTTGGTGGTGGGATGGTGTACTTTGCTTCCCTTTGGTGTTGAGGGATGGTGTACTTTGCCTCACTTTGGAGTTGGTGGTGTTCTGTGTGGCCCTCTGGTGTTGGTGTTGAGGGATGGTGTTTTCTGTTCGCCTCTTGTGTTGGTGGTGGTGGGGGTGTTATCTGTGGCCCTCTAGAGGTGGTTGTGGGGATGGTGTTCTGTAATGCCCTCTGGTCTCGGTGGTGTGAGATGGTGTTCTCTGTTGCCTTCTGGTGGAAGTGGTGAGGGAAGATGTACTTTGCAGCCCTCTGATGTTGATGGTAAGGGATGGTGTTCTCTGTTGCCTTGTGGTGGTGGTGAGGGAAGATGTACTTTGCAGCCCTCTGGTGTTGGTGATGAGGGAATGGTATCCCTTCTGGTGTTCATGGTAAGGGATGGTGTTCTCTGTTGCCCTCTGGTGGTGAGGGATGGTGCTTTCTTTTGCTGATACTGGGTAATTCTCTGTTGCCCTCTGGTGTTGATGATAAGGGATAATTCTCTGTTGCCCTCTGATGTTGATGATATGGGGTAATTCTCTGTTGCCCTCTGGTGTTAAGGGATGGTGTTCTGTGTTGTACTCTGATGTTGGTGGGAGGGATTGGTATACCTTCTGGTGTTATGGTGTGCTCTGTTACTAACTGATATTGGTTGTGGTTATGATGTACCTCTTGTTGGGAGATAGAGATGCAAATCATTTAAACAAATTCTGTATTAAAAAAAAAAAAGTTCCCTGGTGGATACTTACCTTGGGAGGGGGAAGCTTGTGGATCCTAACGAGGCTTCCTCTGTCCTCCTCCTTCTTTCTGTTGCCCTACCGGGACCCCCCGAATTGTGGCAAGGTAAATATTTACCTTCCGCGATCCTGCGCAGGCACATTAGCCGCTCTTCCTTCGGATTAAGGTGGAAATAGCTGAACCCAATCGATCCGCTCTACTGCGCAGGTGCGAGTCCTTTGCGTCTGTGCAGTAGAGCGGATAAGATCGGGTTCGGCTATTTCCGCCTAGCCCAAACGAAGAGCTGCTACTGCGCCTGCGCAGGATCCCGGAGAGGTAAATCAATCATCTGCTTTTTGGGGGAGCCAGTGCTGGATTCATTGGGACCCTGATGCTTCCCCCTCCTGAGGTAAGTTTCCTCCAGAGGTTTTTTTTTTTTAATTAGAGTCTCTTCAAACTTGCATGCAAACTTAACCACTTAAAGAGACACTGTAGGGGGGGGGGGGGGGGTAAGGGGAAAATGAGTTGAAGTTACCGGGGCTTCTAATGGTCCCCCGCAGGCATCCTGTGCCTGCGCAGCCACTCCCCAATGCTCCGGCCCCGCCTCCAGTTCACTTCTGGAATTTCAGACTTTAAAGTCTGAAAACCACTGCGCCTGCGTTGCCGTGTCCTCTCTCCCGCTGATGGCACCAGGAGCGTACTGCGCAGGCCCAGTATGGTCTGTGCCTGCGCCGTGCGCTCCTGGTGACATCAGAGGAAGCGAGGACACGGCAACGTAGGCTCAGTGCTTTTCAGACTTTAAAGTCTGAAATTCCAGAAGTGAACCGGAGGCGGGGCCGGAGCATCGGTGAGCAACTGCGCAGGCACAGGATGCCTGCGGGGGACCATTAGAAGCCCCGGGTAACTTCAACTCATTTTCCCTCTCCCCCCCCCCCCCCCCACAGCATCACTTTAAGCCTAACTGGATGAATATATTTTTCCAGCGTAGTTGTGGAGACTGCACAACCAGTTTGTTACTAAATTATGCATATTGTAGTATCATTTTAACCGTGAAGAGTTGTAGAATACATTTTGGTGTGTCTTAAAGCTTGGGCGCACTTCACCTAAAACATGGGTAGGGACAAACTCAATCGAACATAAAAAAGTAATTTTCAACAATATGATCAAACTTGGGAAAGTCTTAGCAAAACTACAAGAGACATATGTGGTAACATTTTAACCCTGATAAGTTGTAGAATGGAATTTAGAGAGTTTTAGGGTTGAGGCCCATGTTTTGTGTATTCTTTTTGGTCACAAACTGAATCGAAAGCAATTACATTTTTGCATAATCTGTACCAAAATAAAAGAATTGTAAAATGAAAACAAAGTGACAGAATATAAGAGAAAATACATGTATTGTTACCTTAGGAACTTGTGGTTTTTTAAATATGTATGCCATGAGGGTATATTACTATTATTTTTGCATCAAAGCTCTCATAATCATCGATAGTGTACAATGAGAAAGCAAAAAACATGTTGTAATAACCAGGATGGATGAGCAAATAAAATTTGTGGGATTAACTTATACTTAGCACTGTTTATTGTAAAGCTATATTGGATGTAAATGAAGAAATAGTGTGTTTTTTCTAATGTTTTACCTTCATTTCCCTTTTAAAATGCATAGAAAATTAGGTAATTACTAAGCAAAAATATCACTTACCTAAAAGCCTAATTTGTCCTGAAACAGACTATATAGATAATTTAGGTGTGATTAGTAGTAATAAAGTTATTGACAAATGAATGGGAGCTGTGCTGATAAGTGAAAATTGCTCTCGGATTTCGAGATGAAAACTCGAACTATAACAAGTAACTTGTATATACCGTATATACTCGGATACCCAAAATTTGACCCTCACAAGGTGGATTTTTCCAATTATTCAAGTATAAGTCTATAGGTAAGTCTATAGGTAAGCCAGCCAGGTATCTACCTCCAGTATAGGTAGCCAGCATAGGTAGGCAGCCAGGTATAGTTGCCTCCAATATAGGAAGGTAGCCAGTATAGTTGCCAGTAGCATAGGTAGGTAGCCAGTATAGTTGCCAGTAGCATAGGTAGGTAGCCAGTATAGTTGCCATTAGCATAAGTAGGTAGCCAGTATAGTTGCCATTAGCATAGGTAGGTAGCCAGTATAGTTGCCAGTAGCATAGGTAGGTAGCCAGTATAGTTGCCAGTAGCATAGGTAGGTAGCCAGTATAGTTGCCAGTAGCATAGGTAGGTAGCCAGTATAGTTGCCAGTAGCATAGGTAGGTAGCCAGTATAGTTGCCATTAGCATAGGTAGGTAGCCAGTATAGTTGCCATTAGCATAGGTAGGTAGCCAGTATAGTTGCCAGTAGCATAGGTAGGTTGCCAGTATAGTTGCCAGTAGCATAGGTAGGTAGCCAGTATAGTTGCCAGTAGCATAGGTAGGTAGCCAGTATAGTTGCCAGTAGCATAGGTAGGTAGCCAGTATAGTTGCCAGTAGCATAGGTAGGTAGCCAGTATAGTTGCCAGTAGCATAGGTAGGTAGCCAGTATAGTTGCCAGTAGCATAGGTAGGTAGCCAGTATAGTTGCCAGTAGCATAGGTAGGTAGCCAGTATAGTTGCCAGTAGCATAGGTAGGTAGCCAGTATAGTTGCCAGTAGCATAGGTAGGTAGCCAGTATAGTTGCCAGTAGCATAGGTAGGTAGCCAGTATAGTTGCCAGTAGCATCGGTAGGTAGCCAGTACAGTTGCCCCCATGAATAGGCTGCAGTGGTGGGGAGAGCGGGCATGGAGGCAAACATCTCACCTTCTATCCTCCATCTACTTCCTCTCCCAGGCATCTCATGCATTGATACCAGCGTCTCCTGTGATGACATCATCACAGGAGATGCTGGTATCAGCACAAGGGGATGCGTGGGAGAGGAAGTAGATGGAGGATAGATGCTGTGGAAGGTGGGATGTTTGCCTCCATGCCCGCTCTCCGTGCCACTGCAGCAGTCTCCTCTCACCATCCACTGCTGGGCGCAGTCTCCTCTCTTCTGCTCGCTTCTCCTCCACTCGCGCGGTAACTTCCGCTCCCGACGTCATGTGACATCGGGAGCCGGACCATCTCTTAAGGGGGTAGACGCGCAAATGAGGGAAAAGAGAGGACACTGCGCCCAGCGAATGGATGGTGAGTAACCCCTCCACACACACACCCCACATCCATAACCCACATCCTCACCCCACACAGGCTGTAAGTCGCAAAATTTAGGACTATGCGACTATAAGTCGACCCCCCACTTTTGTACTTTTAATCAGTCCTAAACTTTGCGACTTATACCCGAGTATATACGGTATATATCTTATCTAAAGTTTAGATCGTTTACACAGCAAATCTAGCTGCAAACAGATTTAATAGAAAATGATTATTCTTGTGATACAATAAGAGCAGCCATGTTTGTAAACATTACACAGAGGCAGGCTTATCTGCATCTTGAGCACTCAGACTGTGAAAAAAACCTAATCCCCCCTCCTCCCTCCTCCCCTCTGCCTCTGAAATCAATGGCTAGTAACACCTCCTCCTCCCCCTGCCCAGACTGAGCTCCCATGAGCCCTTGCTACTGCCAAGGCTCTCTGAAAACCTGTGGGCGTGGTTTATTTAGTTTATAGGGAATTAGAGTATTAAAACAAAAACAAAAATGTATTTGGCTTGAGAAATGCCCTATAAACAATAGGAAAGGAACATAATTATGCAATGAGTAAAAGTTCATCTCGGATCCACTTTAAATGGTTAAAGCAAATTGAGTACAGCTTGGAATTGGGTCAATCAAGTGAACTTCCTGGCTATTTTGATTTGCTCAACTTCACTACCTTGCAGAGCCATGCACAAGCAGCTCTGTGCTACTACACGGGCACAGCCATTTATGTTCATACATGGAGGGGTCCCAGCACAGCGAAAGAAGATAGGAGAATGCTCTGGACCATACAGTGGCTTCCCCCTACTAACTATCTAACTTTTTTCCCTATCCTGACTACAGGTACCGTTTAAAGGGAATCTGAAGTGAAAATAAACTTATGAGATAATGAATTGTATGTGTAGTACAGCTAAGATTAATAGCAAAGAAACAAGTCATATATTGTTTCCAGTACAGGAAGAGTTAAGAAACTTCAGCTGTTATCTATGCACAAGAGCTTCTCTGAGCTCCACGACCAAATTGGTTGCTGATTTCTGGAGCACTTATACATCAAAGATACAGTGACAGACAGCTTCAGATAAGGTTCAGTGAGAATAGAAATTCAAAGGGTCATTAGCTCTGCAAACCACACTCTATTGTAAACTATAAGACAGAGGCAGACTGCAAATATGTAATATGATGAAATGCTATAAAAACCACTATATAACTGAAAATAAAAATATGAGACTCATTTCTTTGCTGCTAATGTTCTATTCCTTATCCGTACTACACATACAATTCATTATATCATACATTTTTTTTCCGCTTCCGTGTCCCTTTAAGCCTCATACACATGTACAACCACTGTTGCCCACCAGGGACGGCACAGCAGTTTGGGGCCTGATGCTGTACAGATGGGTCACCAGCCTGCAGGCTAGCAGTGTGTCTGTTACTATGGAGTGGAGAGGAGGAACGACATGCACTACGTAACAGTGTGTGGGAATTGGAGTTACTCTCTGGTGTTGGTGGTTTGAAATGCTGCAAATGGAAGGCTCTCCAAAAGGACACCTGAAGTGTGAGTGATATGGAGGCTGCCATATTTTACTTATTTATTTCCCTTTAAACAATACCAGTTGCCTGGCAGTCCTGCTGATCTGTTTGGCTGCAGTAGTGTCTGAATCACACACCTGAAACAAGCATGCAGCATCTTGTCAGATCTGACAATAATGTCGAATGCCTGATCTGATGGATGCTTGTTCAGGGGCAGTGGCTAAAAGTATTCGAGGCAGAGGATCAGCAGGACAGCCAGGCAACTGGTATTGTTTAAAAGCAAATATGACAGCCTCCAAATCCCTCTCACTTCAGTTTTCCTTTAAAGGGGAACTGTCGCGAAAATCTTAAAATTTAAAACACATACAAATAAGAAGTACATTTCTTCCAGAGTAAAATGAGCCATAAATTACCTTTCACCTATGTTGCTGTCACTTACAGTGAGTAGGTAGAAATCTGATGGAACCAACAGATTTTGGGTTAGTCCATCTCTTCATGGGGGATTCTCAGCATGGCCTATATTCTTTATAACGACATTCCCTGAAAAAGATTTATATAAAGATGCCATCCAGCCTCCCTGCTCGCTGCACACTTATTTGGCAGTTGGACGGAGCAACTGCCATTCACTAAGTGCTTTTAAAAATAAAGAAAACCACGAGACACCCCCCCCCCCACCCCCCCGTGAGAAGATGGGCTAGTCCAAAATCGGTAATGTCAGATTTCTACTACTTACTGTAAGTGACAGCAACATAGGAGAAAAGTATTTATGGCTCATTTTACTCCGAGAGAAATGTACTTCTTATTTGTATGTGTTCACATGTATTTTAAATTGTAAGATTTTCACGACAGTGGTCATTTAAACACTGGATTTGGTGGTGGGGATGGTGTACTTTGTTGCTCTCTGGTTTTGGTGGTAGAAGCATATAGCACGGCTGGTGTATTCTGTTTCTCGTGTTTGTGGTGGGGAGCTGTGTACTCTGTCACTCTATATGGTGGCGATCGCGTATCCTGTTACTTTGTGGTGTTGGGACATGGTTGTTCTCATACTCACTGTTTTGGTGGTATAATATGGTGTATTCAGTTATTCTATGGTAGGGATGGTGTTTTATGTTACTCTCTTGTGTTTGTGTTGGGGCATTGCATTGTGTACTCTTTTACTGTGTTGTGCTTTTGTGTATCCTGTTACTTTGTGGCATTGGTGGTTGTGAATGATGCTCTGTCTGGTGCTGCGGTTTCTGGTGGAGGTTCTGAGTTGGGTAATGAAGTGTATTTTTGGTGTGTATGTTTCAGTGTAAACATTTCATCTTAGCTGCCTGTCCAGGTACATCCTATACCAGGGGTCTGCAACCTTTAAGACATAAAGAGCCACTTGGACCCGTTTCCAAAAAGAAAAAAAAACTGGGAGCCGCAAAACCATTATAAAACCAATAGTTAGCAGATATGACCCCCATATGCACAAATCGTTAGCAGATATGACCCCAATATGCACAAATCGTTAGCAGATATGACCCCAATATGCACAAATCGTTAGCAGATATGACCCCAATATGCACAAATCGTTAGCAGATATGACCCCCATATGCACAAATCGTTAGCAGATATGACCCCCATATGCACAAATCGTTAGCAGATATGACCCCCATATGCACAAATCTTTAGCAGATATGACCCCCATATGCACAAATCTTTAGCAGATATGACCCCCATATGCACAATCCTTCAGCAGATATGACCCCCATATGCACAAATCGTTAGCAGATATGACCCTCATATGCACAAATCGTTAGCAGATACGACCCCCATATTCACAAATCGTTAGCAGATATGACCCCCATATGCACAATCCTTCAGCAGATATGACCCCCAAATGCACAAATCGTTAGCAGATATGACCCCCATATTCACAAATCGTTAGCAGATATGACCCCCATATGCACAATCCTTCAGCAGATATGACCCCCAAATGCACAAATCGTTAGCAGATATGACCCCCATATTCACAAATCCATAGCAGATATGACCCCCATATGCACAATCCTTCAGCAGATATGACCCCACATATGCACAAATCGTTAGCAGATATGACCCCCATATGCACAAATCGTTAGCAGATATGACCCCCATATTCACAAATCGTTAGCAGATATGACCCCCATATGCACAATCCTTCAGCAGATATGACCCCCATATGCACAAATCGTTAGTAGATATGACCCCCATATGCACAATCCTTCAGCAGATCTGACCCCAATATGCACAATCCTTCAGCAGATCTGAAAAGAAAAACCCATTTACTCACCTAGTCAGAAGACCTCCTGTCCCGACCTCCGGTCCCGACCTCCAGTCCCGACCTTGTGGCGCGCAACTCCCACGATCCTCTTCCTACGTCACGTCCTGCCTGCATTACACTGCAGGGCTACGGGAAAATGGCCGCCCGAAGCCCTGCACTGCACTGGTCCGGCGGCCTCTCTTGATAGGCTGCCGGCCAGCGACAGCACACGCGCGCCGCAGCCACTGACACCGGAGCCGCGGCTGAGCTGGCTGACGCGCGCCGCAGCCACTGACACCGGAGCCGCGGCGAAGGTGAAAAAGAGCCGCATGCGGCTCCGGAGCCGCGGGTTGCTGACTCCTGTTGTGGTTACACATTGTGCTGTTATACTGAGATTTCTGTAATAAAGGCTTTGTTATTCCATACCTGTTCATATTTCATGTTTTTTTTCTTAGTGGTGGTACTGAGCTATACAAGCTAAAGTGGAAATGTGAAGTGCTTGCTTTGCTTCTGTCTTTACCAAGGTGATGCCCTTAGCTCTTAATATGGCCCGGGGTTGTTCCCGCTCTAAATCATTCAGCAGGAATTGCCTAATGTCTGGTACACACAGTGAGATTTTCTGGCAGATTTACTGTCCGATCGATTATTTCCAACACGTCCGATCTGATTTTTGATCGATTTTCCATAGAAGTGGATGGAAAATCGATCGGACATGTCAGAAATAATTGATCTGGCAGTAAACCTGCTAATAAATCTCATCGTGTGTACCTAGCACAACACAGGAACGTGTACAGGCACGTTTAAATAAGATCAAGATAGACAAGGCAACTAGCCCAGATGGCATCCACCCCCAGGTATTAAAGGAGTTGAGTTCAGTTATCGACAAGACCCTTTGTTATTTTCTGTGTTTCTCTTTAAAGTGGGTCAGTTTTTTATGACTGGTGTATAGCTGATGTTCGTCCAATTCTTTTCCATTTATTTATTAATGTAGCAATCTTTGCAGATGATACAAAATTATGCAGAATTATTAATGCTAAAATGGATTGTGACATTACAACAGTATCTTGATAACATTGCCATTTGGGTAGGCACATGGCAGATGAAATTTAGTGTTGGTAATTGTAAAGTCATGTACTTTGTGCGTACCTATGGTAGAGCACCATATGAAATAAATTGCTTATAGCTGGGACTGTGACACTTGGAGAAGGCTATAACAATACTGGTTGATAACACTTAAAGTAGCCGTACGCAACGTCAACCTCTGTCCTGAGCAGTGACACTGAGCCATACAGGTGACACCTCTGTCCTGAGCAGCGACACTGAGCCATACAGGTGACGCCTCTGTCCTGAGCAATGACACTGAGTCATACAGATGACACCTCTGTCCTGAGCAGTGACACTGAGCCATACAGGTGACCCCTCTGTGCTGAGCAGTGACGCTGAGCCATACAGGTGACACCTCTGTCCTGAGCAGTGACACTGAGCCATACAGGTGACACCTCTGTCCTGAGCAGTGACACTGAGCCATACAGGTGACCCCTCTGTCCTGAGCAGTGATACTGAGCCATACAGGTGACCCCTCTGTGCTGAGCAGTGACGCTGAGCCATACAGGTGACACCTCTGTCCTGAGCAGTGACACTGAGCCATACAGGTGACACCTCTGTCCTGAGCAGTGACACTGAGCCATACAGGTGACACCTCTGTCCTGAGCAGTGACACTGAGCCATACAGGTGACACCTCTGTCCTGAGCAGTGACACAGCCATACAGGTGTCACCTCTGTCCTGAGCAGTGACACAGCCATACAGGTGTCACCTCTGTCCTGAGCAGTGACACAGCCATACAGGTGTCACCTCTGTCCTGAGCAGCGACACAGCCATACAGGTGACCCCTCTATCCTGAGCAGCGACACTGAGCCATACAGGTGACACCTCTGTCCTGAGCAGCGACACTGAGCCATACAGGTGACACCTCTGTCCTGAGCAGTGACACAGCCATACAGGTGACACCTCTGTCCTGAGCAGTGACACTGAGCCATACAGGTGACACCTCTGTCCTGAGCAGTGACACTGAGCCATACAGGTGACACTGAGTCATACAGGTGACACTGAGTCATACAGGTGACACCTCTGTCCTGAGCCATACAGGTGACACTGAGTCATACATGTAACACCTCTGTCCTGAGCAGTGACACTGAGCCATACAGGTGACACCTCTGTCCTGAGCAGTGACACTGAGCCATACAGGTGACACCTCTGTCCTGAGCAGTGACACTGAGCCATACAGGTGACACCTCTGTCCTGAGTAGTGACACTGAGCCATACAGGTGACACCTCTGTCCTGAGCAGTGACACAGCCATACAGGTGTCACCTCTGTCCTGAGCAGTGACACAGCCATACAGGTGTCACCTCTGTCCTGAGCAGTGACACAGCCATACAGGTGTCACCTCTGTCCTGAGCAGCGACACAGCCATACAGGTGACCCCTCTATCCTGAGCAGCGACACTGAGCCATACAGGTGACACCTCTGTCCTGAGCAGTGACACAGCCATACAGGTGACACCTCTGTCCTGAGCAGTGACACTGAGCCATACAGGTGACACCTCTGTCCTGAGCAGTGACACTGAGCCATACAGGTGACACCTCTGTCCTGAGCAGCGACACTGAGCCATACAGGTGACCCCTCTATCCTGAGCAGCGACACTGAGCCATACAGGTGACCCCTCTATCCTGAGCAGCGACACTGAGCCATACAGGTGACACCTCTGTCCTGAGCAGTGACATTGAGCCATACGGGTGACGCCTCTGTCCTGAGCAGTGACACTGAGCCATACAGGTGACACCTCTGTCCGGAGCAGCGACACTGAGCCATACAAGTGACACCTCTGTCCTGAGCAGTGACACTGAGCCATACAGGTGACACCTCTGTCCTGAGCAGTGACACTGAGCCATACAGGTGACACCTCTGTCCTGAGCAGTGACACTGAGCCATACAGGTGACACCTCTGTGCTGAGCAGTGACACTGAGCCATACAGGTGACACCTCTGTCCTGAGCAGTGACACTGAGCCATACAGGTGACACCTCTGTCCTGAGCAGTGACACAGCCATACAGGTGACACCTCTGTCCTGAGCAGTGACACAGCCATACAGGTGTCACCTCTGTCCTGAGCAGTGACACTGAGCCATACAGGTGACACTGAGCCATACAGGTGACACCTCTGTCCTGAGCAGTGACACTGAGCCATACAGGTGACACCTCTGTCCTGAGCAGTGACACTGAGCCATACAGGTGACCCCTCTGTCCTGAGCAGTGACACTGAGCCATACAGGTGACACCTCTGTCCTGAGCAGTGACACTGAGCCATACAGGTGACACCTCTGTCCTGAGCAGTGACACTGAGCCATACAGGTGACACCTCTGTCCTGAGCAGTGACACTGAGCCATACAGGTGACACCTCTGTCCTGAGCAGTGACACTGAGCCATACAGGTGACACCTCTGTCCTGAGCAGTGACACAGCCATACAGGTGACACCTCTGTCCTGAGCAGTGACACAGCCATACAGGTGTCACCTCTGTCCTGAGCAGTGACACTGAGCCATACAGGTGACACTGAGCCATACAGGTGATGCTTCTGTCCTGAGCAGTGACACTGAGCCATACAGGTGACACCTCTGTGCTGAGCAGTGACACTGAGCCATACAGGTGACACCTCTGTCCTGAGCAGTGACACTGAGCCATACAGGTGACACCTCTGTCCTGAGCAGTGACACAGCCATACAGGTGACACCTCTGTGCTGAGCAGTGACACTGAGCCATACAGGTGACACCTCTGTCCTGAGCAGCGACACTGAGCCATACAGGTGACCCCTCTATCCTGAGCAGCGACACTGAGCCATACAGGTGACACCTCTGTCCTGAGCAGTGACACAGCCATACAGGTGACACCTCTGTGCTGAGCAGTGACACTGAGCCATACAGGTGACACCTCTGTCCTGAGCAGTGACACAGCCATACAGGTGACACCTCTGTCCTGAGCAGTGACACAGCCATACAGGTGTCACCTCTGTCCTGAGCAGTGACACTGAGCCATACAGGTGACACTGAGCCATACAGGTGACACCTCTGTCCTGAGCAGTGACACTGAGCCATACAGGTGACACCTCTGTCCTGAGCAGCGACACTGAGCCATACAGGTGACCCCTCTATCCTGAGCAGCGACACTGAGCCATACAGGTGACACCTCTGTCCTGAGCAGTGACATTGAGCCATACGGGTGACGCCTCTGTCCTGAGCAGTGACACTGAGCCATACAGGTGATGCTTCTGTCCTGAGCAATGACACTGAGCCATACAGGTGACACCTCTGTCCTGAGCAGTGACACTGAGCCATACGGGTGACGCCTCTGTCCTGAGCAGTGACACTGAGCCATACAGGTGACACCTCTGTCCTGAGCAGTGACACTGAGCCATACAGGTGACACCTCTGTGCTGAGCAGTGACACTGAGCCATACGGGTGACGCCTCTGTCCTGAGCAGTGACACTGAGCCATACAGGTGACACCTCTGTCCTGAGCAGTGACACTGAGCCATACAGGTGACACCTCTGTGCTGAGCAGTGACACTGAGCCATACAGGTGACACCTCTGTCCTGAGCAGTGACACTGAGCCATACAGGTGTCACCTCTGTCCTGAGCAGTGACACTGAGCCATACAGGTGACACCTCTGTCCTGAGCAGCGACACTGAGCCATACAGGTGACACCTCTGTCCTGAGCAGTGACACTGAGCCATACAGGTGACACCTCTGTCCTGAGCAGCGACACTGAGCCATACAGGTGACACCTCTGTCCTGAGCAGTGACACTGAGCCATACAGGTGACACTGAGCCATACAGGTGACACCTCTGTGCTGAGCAGCGACACTGAGCCATACAGGTGACACCTCTGTGCTGAGCAGCGACACTGAGCCATACAGGTGACCCCTCGGTCCTGAGCAGTGACACTGAGCCATACAGGTGACACCTCGGTCCTGAGCAGTGACACAGCCATACAGGTGTCACCTCTGTCCTGAGCAGCGACACTGAGCCATACAGGTGACACTGAGCCATACAGGTGACACCTCTGTCCTGAGCCATACAGGTGACCCCTCGGTCCTGAGCAGTGACACTGAGCCATACAGGTGACACCTCTGTCCTGAGCAGTGACACAGCCATACAGGTGTCACCTCTGTCCTGAGCAGCGACACTGAGCCATACAGGTGACACTGAGCCATACAGGTGACACCTCTGTCCTGAGCCATACAGGTGACCCCTCGGTCCTGAGCAGTGACACTGAGCCATACAGGTGACACCTCTGTCCTGAGCCATACAGGTGACACCTCTGTCCTGAGCAGTGACACTGAGCCATACAAGTGACACCTCTGTCCTGAGCAGCGACACTGAGCCATACAGGTGACACCTCTGTGCTGAGCAGTGACACTGAGCCATACAGGTGACACCTCTGTCCTGAGCAGTGACACTGAGCCATACAGGTGACACCTCTGTCCTGAGCAGTGACACAGCCATACAGGTGACACCTCTGTCCTGAGCAGTGACACTGAGCCATACAGGTGACCCCTCGGTCCTGAGCAGTGACACTGAGCCATACAGGGGACACCTCTGTCCTGAGCAGTGACACTGAGCCATACAGGTGACCCCTCGGTCCTGAGCAGTGACACTGAGCCATACAGGTGACACCTCTGTGCTGAGCAGTGACACTGAGCCATACAGGTGACACCTCTGTCCTGAGCAGTGACACAGCCATACAGGTGACACCTCTGTGCTGAGCAGTGACACTGAGTCATACATGTAACACCTCTGTCCTGAGCAGTGACACTGAGCCATACAGGTGACACTCTGTCCTGAGCAGTGACACTGAGCCATACAGGTGACACCTCTGTCCTGAGCAGTGACACAGCCATACAGGTGTCACCTCTGTCCTGAGCAGCGACACTGAGCCATACAGGTGACACTGAGCCATACAGGTGACACTGAGTCATACAGGTGACACCTCTGTCCTGAGCAGTGACACTGAGCCATACAGGTGACCCCTCTATCCTGAGCAGCGACACTGAGCCATACAGGTGACACCTCTGTCCTGAGCAGTGACACTGAGCCATACAGGTGACACCTCTGTCCTGAGCAGTGACACTGAGCCATACAGGTGACACCTCTGTCCTGAGCAGTGACACTGAGCCATACGGGTGACACCTCTGTCCTGAGCAGTGACACTGAGCCATACAGGTGACACCTCTGTCCTGAGCAGTGACACTGAGCCATACAGGTGACACCTCTGTCCTGAGCAATGACACTGAGCCATACAGGTGACACCTCTGTCCTGAGCAGTGACACTGAGCCATACAGGTGACACCTCTGTCCTGAGCAGTGACACTGAGCCATACAGGTGACACCTCTGTCCTGAGCAGTGACACTGAGCCATACAGGTGACACCTCTGTCCTGAGCAGTGACACAGCCATACAGGTGACACCTCTGTCCTGAGCAGTGACACTGAGCCATACAGGTGACACCTCTGTCCTGAGCAGTGACACAGCCATACAGGTGTCACCTCTGTCCTGAGCAGTGACACTGAGCCATACAGGTGTCACCTCTGTCCTGAGCAGTGACACTGAGCCATACAGGTGACACTGAGTCATACAGGTGACACTGAGTCATACATGTAACACCTCTGTCCTGAGCAGTGACACTGAGCCATACAGGTGACACTCTGTCCTGAGCAGTGACACTGAGCCATACAGGTGACACCTCTGTCCTGAGCAGTGACACAGCCATACAGGTGTCACCTCTGTCCTGAGCAGCGACACTGAGCCATACAGGTGACCCCTCTATCCTGAGCAGCGACACTGAGCCATACAGGTGACACCTCTGTCCTGAGCAGTGACATTGAGCCATACGGGTGACGCCTCTGTCCTGAGCAGTGACACTGAGCCATACAGGTGATGCTTCTGTCCTGAGCAATGACACTGAGCCATACAGGTGACACCTCTGTCCTGAGCAGTGACACTGAGCCATACAGGTGACACCTCTGTCCTGAGCAGTGACACTGAGCCATACAGGTGACACCTCTGTGCTGAGCAGTGACACTGAGCCATACAGGTGACACCTCTGTCCTGAGCAGTGACACTGAGCCATACAGGTGACACCTCTGTCCTGAGCAGTGACACTGAGCCATACAGGTGACACCTCTGTCCTGAGCAGTGACACAGCCATACAGGTGACACCTCTGTCCTGAGCAGTGACACAGCCATACAGGTGACACCTCTGTCCTGAGCAGTGACACAGCCATACAGGTGACACCTCTGTCCTGAGCAGTGACACTGAGCCATACAGGTGTAACCTCTGTCCTGAGCCATACAGGTGACCCCTCGGTCCTGAGCAGTGACACTGAGCCATACAGGTGACACCTCTGTCCTGAGCAGTGACACTGAGCCATAGAGGTGACACCTCTGTCCTGAGCAGCGACACTGAGCCATACAGGTGACACCTCTGTCCTGAGCAGTGACACTGAGCCATACAGGTGTAACCTCTGTCCTGAGCCATACAGGTGACCCCTCGGTCCTGAGCAGTGACACTGAGCCATACAGGTGACACCTCTGTCCTGAGCAGTGACACTGAGCCATACAGGTGACACCTCTGTCCTGAGCAGTGACACAGCCATACAGGTGACACCTCTGTCCTGAGCAGTGACACTGAGCCATACAGGTGACACCTCTGTCCTGAGCAGTGACACTGAGCCATACAGGTGACACCTCTGTCCTGAGCAGTGACACAGCCATACAGGTGACACCTCTGTCCTGAGCAGTGACACTGAGCCATACAGGTGACACCTCTGTGCTGAGCAGTGACACTGAGCCATACAGGTGACACCTCTGTCCTGAGCAGTGACACTGAGCCATACAGGTGACACCTCTGTCCTGAGCAGTGACACAGCCATACAGGTGACACCTCTGTCCTGAGCAGTGACACAGCCATACAGGTGACACCTCTGTCCTGAGCAGTGACACAGCCATACAGGTGTCACCTCTGTCCTGAGCAGTGACACTGAGCCATACAGGTGACACTGAGCCATACAGGTGACACCTCTGTCCTGAGCAGTGACACTGAGCCATACAGGTGACACCTCTGTCCTGAGCAGTGACACAGCCATACAGGTGTCACCTCTGTCCTGAGCAGTGACACTGAGCCATACAGGTGACACCTCTGTCCTGAGCAGTGACACAGCCATACAGGTGACACCTCTGTGCTGAGCAGCGACACTGAGCCATACAGGTGACACCTCTGTCCGGAGCAGCGACACTGAGCCATACAGGTGACACCTCTGTCCTGAGTAGTGACACTGAGCCATACAGGTGACACCTCTGTCCTGAGCAGCGACACTGAGCCATACAGGTGACACCTCTGTCCTGAGCAGTGACACTGAGCCATACAGGTGACACCTCTGTCCTGAGCAGTGACACTGAGTCATACACGTGACACCTCTGTCCTGAGCAGTGACACTGAGCCATACAGGTGACACCTCTGTCCTGAGCAGTGACACTGAGCCATACAGGTGACACCTCTGTGCTGAGCAGCGACACTGAGCCATACAGGTGACGCCTCTGTCCTGAGCAGCGACACTGAGCCATACAGGTGACACCTCTGTGCTGAGCAGTGACACTGAGCCATACAGGTGACACCTCTGTCCTGAACAGTGACACTGAGCCATACAAGTGACACCTCTGTCCTGAGCAGTGACACTGAGCCATACAGGTGACACCTCTGTCCTGAGCAGTGACACTGAGTCATACACGTGACACCTCTGTCCTGAGCAGCGACACTGAGCCATACAGGTGACACCTCTGTCCTGAGCAGTGACACTGAGTCATACACGTGACACCTCTGTCCTGAGCAGCGACACTGAGCCATACAGGTGACACCTCTGTCCTGAGCAGTGACACTGAGTCATACACGTGACACCTCTGTCCTGAGCAGTGACACTGAGTCATACACGTGACACCTCTGTCCTGAGCAGCGACACTGAGCCATACAGGTGACACCTCTGTCCTGAGCAGTGACACTGAGTCATACACGTGACACCTCTGTCCTGAGCAGCGACACTGAGCCATACAGGTGACACCTCTGTCCTGAGCAGTGACACTGAGTCATACACGTGACACCTCTGTCCTGAGCAGGGACACTGAGCCATACAGGTGACACCTCTGTCCTGAGCAGTGACACTGAGTCATACAGGTGACACCTCTGTCCTGAGCAGCGACACTGAGCCATACAGGTGACACCTCTGTCCTGAGCAGTGACACTGAGTCATACACGTGACACCTCTGTCCTGAGCAGCGACACTGAGCCATACACGTGACACCTCTGTCCTGAGCAGTGACACTGAGTCATACACGTGACACCTCTGTCCTGAGCAGCGACACTGAGCCATACAGGTGACACCTCTGTCCTGAGCAGTGACACTGAGTCATACACGTGACACCTCTGTCCTGAGCAGTGACACTGAGCCATACAGGTGACACCTCTGTCCTGAGCAGTGACACTGAGTCATACAGGTGACACCTCTGTCCTGAGCAGCGACACTGAGCCATACAGGTGACACCTCTGTCCTGAGCAGTGACACTGAGTCATACACGTGACACCTCTGTCCTGAGCAGCGACACTGAGCCATACACGTGACACCTCTGTCCTGAGCAGTGACACTGAGTCATACACGTGACACCTCTGTCCTGAGCAGTGACACTGAGTCATACACGTGACACCTCTGTCCTGAGCAGTGACACTGAGCCATACACGTGACACCTCTGTCCTGAACAGTGACACTGAGCCATACAGGTGTCACCTCTGTCCTGAGCAGTGACACTGAGTCATACACGTGACACCTCTGTCCTGAACAGTGACACTGAGCCATACAGGTGTCACCTCTGTGATATGCCTTTGCTGAGCTGTGACACTGGGCAGTGAAGCTAATGTTTTCCTGTACAATCATCACTGAACACTCCTGACATTAGTGCGTAGTTCTGATCTGTTATGGTCTGTGCAGCCTCTGCAGTGCTGCTTGTGTAATCCTGAATGTGATTGAAGTGTGCTGACGCCCTCTGCTGGTGTTAGAATAAATTCACATACAGTAAGGTTTTCCATTTAGCATTATTAGCTGCGTGTATGATTCTCCTGGAGGGCATTCAAATCGCTGCTGATTTTTTTTTTTCTGATCCAGTTTTTTTGTTTCAATATTCCAAGTTCCTTAAAACCCTAGTCTTAAATTCCACGCTGCCCCTCTTTCTGTTGTTCGGGCTTCATGTTATTGCTGGCACCTCAAATTACACAGTGAGCACCACTGTAGCCATAATTAACATTATGGCCTATGGCAGTGATCTGCAAACTTCGCTCTCTAGCTGTTAAGGAACTACAAGTCCCACAATGCATTGCAGGAGTCTGACAGCCACAGTCATGATTCATAAAGGCAAATTCATTGTGGGACTTGTAGTTCTTTTTAACAGCTGGAGAGCCAGGTTTGCAGATCACTGGTCTATTGTGGTGCTGTGCCCAAATATACTGGTTCCCTCCCAGTCAAGCTTAGATGAAAGCAGGCTGGGCAGGAGGAAAGAGGGAAGTCATACAGCTTCAAAACTCTTGGATGGAATGAAAATGATTTCTAATTATGTTAGGACATTAACCACTTGCCGACCGCGCACTCATACTGCGCGTCGGCAAAGTGGCAGCTGCAGGACCAGCGACGCAGTTCTGCGTCGCCGACTGCAGGCTAATTGATCAGGAAACAGCCGCTCGCGCGAGCGGCTGCTTCCTGTCAATTCACGGCGGGGGGCTCCGTGAATAGCCTGCGGGCCGCCGATCACGGCTCGCAGGCTAAATGTAAACACAAGCGGAAATAATCCGCTTTGTTTACATTCGTACAATGCTGCTAACAGTAGCAGCGTTGTACCAGATCAGCGATCCCCGGCCCATCAGCGGCCGGGGATCGCTGTCACATGACAGGCAGGAGCCTGTTAGAGGCGGCACAGGACAGATCCGTTCCTGTGCAGCCACGGATCTCTGGGGAAGGGAGGGAGGGGAGGGGGGAATTTCGCTGCGGAGGGGGGCTTTGAGGTGCCCCCCCCGCAACACCCAGGCAGGCAGGAGCGATCAGGACCCCCCCCCCCCCCCCAGCACATCATCCCCCTAGTGGGGAAAAAAGGGGGGCGATTTGGTCGCTCTGCCTGCACCCTGATCTGTGCTGGGAGCTGCACAGCCCACCCAGCACAGATCAGCTAAAACAGCGCTGGTCCTTAAAGGGGGGTAAAGGCTGGGTCCTCAAGTGGTTAAAGTGGACCTGAACTCTTGCACAGGACAGAAGAAAAGCGGAGAGAAATGCACCCTGTATGTATTTAGAGAGTTTAGCCTATCTAATTCCCCCCTCATCTGTGGTTGTAATTTGATCTCTCAGCTGTGTCAGCTGACTGCCACAGCAGGGATCTCATTTGAAAGCACAGGATATTAACAATATTGTCTGCTTCTGTGAAAGCAGGAAATAGACACACTACAGATTTATTGCAGGATTTCTTTGAGCTGTAACAAAAAACGTTTTTATTTTAAGGACAACCGAGGTGACATGATGAGATAGACATGTGTATGTACAGTGCAAATCATACGAATAACTAGGCTGTGTTCCTTTTTTTTTTTCTTCCTTTGCCTGAAAGAGTTAAAGACAACCTGAACTGAAAATTAAAAGTCAAAATAAACACGTCATACTTACCTCCTGTGTGGTCTACTCATCCATGTCTCTCTGCTCTCCCGTGTCCTGTTTGTCCACTGTGATAATTGGAATTCTCTGTCCTCCATTTTGAAAATAGTTATTACCCCATAACAGCTTCCTGATCAGCACACTGTTAAACTGTAATATCGCCCACTTGAGCCATAGGGAAACATGGACATTACCTTGCACATTCAGTTGTAACTGACAGCAGTTTATATATAACTGACAGCAACTGGTATATTTCAGTTCTGACAAAATATTGTCAGAACTGGAAAGGATCACTGTCAGCAGAAAATGGTGAGCTTCTGAGAGGACATGGCGGTGAGGTAAGGATGTAATATTCATTTGCAGCTACATCAGGTGTTTATTTTAAATAATTTTACTCAGTTCAGGTTCCCTTTAAACATCAGGTCTGCAAGTGACAGTTTCTGTCCAGGTCAGGACCGGATCGGACTGGGTCAGACTATAGCAGTGATAAGTAGTTACAGTCATAAAACACCTTCCTGTCAGTAAATGGCTTCTGGGAGCAGGAAAGAGATAAAAGGGGTCAATAGTTCATAGATTTGAGCTCTGGCATACTTCAATGAATGTGTCATTGAGCAGAGACAAAGAAACAGTAAATACTTAATAACTAGATTTAAATATAAAATAAAACTGTGGGATATCTACAAAAAAAAAAAGTCATTTTTAGGAGAAGGAGGCTAGATAAAATATTTTTTCTCATCAGTTTATTTTTACCCTGGATGTCCTTTAAAGGTCATTATGCTGTTGCTTATCTTTCAGAGCAGAGCGGAAGTTCTGAGCTCAGGTCAGCATTAAGCTGTAGGAGGTGCTGTACACTTTCATTGCTGTTTACATAACACAACCTCCTCCTGTGGGAATGCCCCGTGCGGACCCTGCATCACTCAGCCTTTCAGTTCAAACAGCCGCAAAAGCAGGCCGCTCCATAGGAAGCGGAGGGAGGTGAGGCAATTAGGAGAATAAGTAGGGGAAGCCCTCTATAGTCCAGCTGTGACTCGGATGGGCTGTACATATACGGGCTGGTGCGTTTGATCTTCTCATAATCGCTAATGATAACATGCACTATACATGATATACTGGGCAGCAGAAGAAGTGTCTCTGATTGGACAAGTAAAGCCCATTCCTGGCTTTGTATGTCAGATTGCAGGTTTACAGTAGAATACCGGTTATCCGGGACTCTACCAACTGGCAGTCTCAGCTAACCGGCTCTTAGCGGGGGTTGCTATGGGGGCGTGCCTTTGTCATTATGCAGAATGACGCACAGCGGAAACCACTTATGGGCCCCATACACCTAACGATTTTCCCGCCGATATACAGCAGATTCGATCACTGTGATCGAATCTGCCGTGAAATTGTTGCGCAAACCTTGACCGAACGACCGTTTTCCAACCAAAATCGTTCCTGTGCATGCGGAAGATTTCGCTCGGTCGCCAGCGGGTCGGGAGTGTGTCGATAGCGGCGTTTGAATGTCCGACGACCGACGCAATACAGCGGTGATACATTACCTGTTCCGGCCAGCGTGAGTCGCCGCTGTCACCGCTGCTTCTTCTCCACGCTGGGCTCCGAGTCCGGCAGGCGTCACTTCTTCCTGTCCCGGCAGTAGAGCGCCCTCTACTGTTTAAAATTTCCCGGACAGGAAGTGAAGCTGGAGCCGAGCGCGGAGAAGAAGACAGCGGAGACCGGGAGACTCGCGTTGGCCGGAGCCGGTAATGTATGCGGGGGCCCGGGGGACGGCCGCAGCTCCACAGATGATCAGTTTCATGTTGAAATCGATTCACAATCTGTTTGCAGTAAAGGCAGCCATACAATCCCTCTCTGATCAGATTCAATCAGAGAGGGATCTATCTGTTGGTCGATCTGATGGCAAATCGACCAGTGTATGGCCACCTTTACCAGAGTTCCAGATGCCAGTCCTCTTCACCTCTACAGCTGCTGGATACCCTGCTGCATCCTCCACAGGCTCCGATCAGCTGGTCACCTGACCCGTATCAGGTCACATGTAGGCACTGCAACCATACAGAGCGGATGCAGCAAAGCGGCTGCAGGAAGTAAAGAAGACCGGTGCCCGGAGCTCTGGTGAGTAGCTTTCCGCTGCGCGCTGCACTGCATGTAGCTTTACCCACCCAGTGGATGTTTAGCCTAGACCAGTGATCTGCAAACTTGGCTCGCCAGCTGTTCAGGAACTACAAGCCCCACAATGCATTGCAGGAGTCTGACAGCCACAGTCCTAATTCATAAAGGCAAATGCATTGTGGGACTTGTAGTTCCTTAACAACTAGAGAGCCATGTTTGCAGATCACTGGCCTAGGCTGATTAGATATGCCAGTCCTCCACCCCTATCTGCCAGTACTAAAGATGTCCTCAACACATTTCAGTATGTAAATCAGGGAGAGGAAGGATTTTACTATGTACAGACACTGACTTACATTTATGAATTAATATTGTAAAAACAAAATAAGCAATTGTATTCATTACTGTATGTTATTTTCACTACAGGTTCTCTTTAAAGGATATGGAGGCTGCCATGTTTATTTCCTTTTAAGCAATACCAGTTGGCTGGCAGTCCTGCTGATCTATTTGGCTGCAGTAGTGTCTGAATCACACCAGAAACAAGCATGCAGTTAATCTTGTCAGATTTGTCAATAAATTCAGAAACATCTGATCTGCTGCATGCTTGTTCAGGGTCTATGGCTGAAAGTATTAGTGGCAAAAATCGCCAGGATAGCCAGGCAACTAGTATTGCTTAAAAGGGAATAAATATGGCAGCCTCCATATCCCTCTTTGTACAGTTGTCCTTTAAGGATGAGGCGATTGACAATGGAGAAGTGCTGAGATCAGAGAATAACCAGTTCACAAACCTGAAGTATTATGCTTCATACACACTTGAGATAAAAGTCTTTGGTAAATGAAAGATCACAGACCAATTTTACCCTCTTCTATGGAGCTGAACTCCCCATCAGACAAAAATCTTTGCAAGATGCTGCACACAAAGATGCTGTACACATTCAACAGATCTGTTCCTGCAAAAGATCCATTCCTGCAAAATGCATTCATAGTCTATGATATCTGCAGATCATCACACACACCTTGTTTAACTGACATTCATCTGCAGATCAGATCCACCAGGACGGATTTTCAGATCTGCAGATGATTGCCAGATATGCAGATGAAGTCTGTTAAACAAGGTGTGTATGAAGATCTGCAGATCTCATAGACTATGAATGCATTTTGCAGGAACAGATCTTTTGCAGGAACAGATCTTTTGCAGATAATGATCTTTTGAATGTGCGCAGCATCTGTGTGTGCAGCATCTTGCAAAGATTTCTGTCTGATGTGGAGTTCAGCTCCATAGAATAGACTGTGTAGGTATGGCTCTCATACTACATGGAAGGGGGTAAAATTGGTCTGTGATCTTTCATTTTCCAAAGACTTTCGTCTCAAGTGTGTATGAAGCATAAGTTATGGCATTTATCAATTCTCTGAATAGTGAGTCCTAACACTGCACCTCCCTGGTGGCGGGAATCACAGGTACTCCATGTGGGAGTATTCAGTATTCACATTGTATTAAACCACAGCAAATGCTAAAGAGCAAACCCGAGTACAGGAGCTGAGAAATGTCATGGAATAACCCCCATGGCACCGAACATACAAAGCTGAGCTCAGTCGTGTGCAAGTCCCCCGCTTGTTCACCCAGAATGCATCTCTGTGATGCAAGGTCTGCACAGGATCACTCCCCTCGGGGGTTCCCACATCTTCCACTTCACACCAGCATATTGGAGTCACGGTACATTTCTTTTCATAGGATTGTTTACCCAGCAGGCTATCCTTAGAGGACCTTCTACTCTCTGTTAGTCGTATGTGATAGATCTGTACATTGTGCACTTCCAGGAGTTCAGAGGCACCCAACAGAAATCAGGCAATTCGCAGTCTGATCAGGAGGAAGGAGATGGGTCGTTTACCTCCTGTAGGTGAACAGGAACTCGGTAAAGCACTGTACCTCCATTCAGTGGCGTACCAATAGGGGATGCAGAGGTAGCCACCACACCAGGGCCCGGGGACCAGAGGGGCCCAGTGGGGGTCCACCTTCACCTGCTGTATTTGCCCTTCATTGGTTCTATACTGGTAATGATCACCTCTATATGTGCTTTGAATCGTAGTAATCAGGGCCAGACTTGCCATAAGGCTCTGTAGGCACATGCCTACCGGTGACTGATGATAGGAAAATGGCTCACTCCCCTTCCCTAGTGCCTCTATCCCTTCTTGATAAGAGTGTAAATGAGAGGTTGCTCACCCGGGTCTCAGCATTCCACTGATGAGATCTCCCTTCAGTCAGGGACACCTCTAGCTACTTAATACTGAGGTTCCTCTAGCAACCCAATACTTGGAGGCACCTCTAGCTTCTTAGTATCAGGTAGCCAGAAGTACCCTCAATATTAACCTATTTTGGTTCCTGGACGTAGTTTCTACGTCCAGGAACCATGCGCGCTACCGCGCGCTCCCGCGGCCGATCGTGCGTGTGCACGCGCACTCCCGGCCGCGGATTCGGTAGCCAGGGAATCAATGTATCGGGCTATGGTGCCTGATCATTGATTCCTCTCCCCCGCTGAAAAAGCGACAGCTTCTCTCGGAAGCTGCGCCTTTTCTGGCCGTTCCCTTCCCGATGCGTCACTGTAAGCGTATGTTACGCTTAGAGTGACGTCATGTAAACAAACTCATGGCCGCCATCTTGTGGCCAAAAAGTAATACTACACCTGTAAAAAAAAAAATTAAAATTAACACACATTTACATTATAAATCTATTGGTTACCTCCCACCATCCCAAAACTACCCAAATAAAATGTTTACGATAAAAAAAAAACCCCATTACAATAAAAAAAAAAAATGTAAATAAGGGTCTAAACTTTTTAAATATCAATGTAAAGATGAAATATTTCAATATTTTTTTTTTATTTTAAACTTGTAAATAGTGATAGATGCAAAACGGAAAAAATGCACCTTTATTTCCAAATAAAATATTGTCGCCATACATTGTGATAGGGACATAATTTTAACGGTGTAATAACCGGGACATATGGGCAAATACAATACGTGAGTTTTAATTATGGAGGCATGTATTATTTTAAAACTATAATGGCTGAAAAGTGAGAAATAATGAATTTTTTCCGTTTTTTCTTATTCTTCCTGTTAAAATGCATTTACAGTAAGGTGGCTCTTAGCAAAATGTACCCCCCAAAGAAAGCCTAATTGGTGGCGGAAAAAACAAGATATAGATCAGTGCATTGTGATAAGTAGTGATAAAGTTATAGGCTAATGAATGGGAGGTGAACATTTCTCACGTGAAAACGACGGAACCTGAATGGGTTAAGGGGCACCTGTAGCTACCTATGACAGGTAAGAGAGAAGAGACAGCTGGGACAGCCAGCACACTTGCAGTGCAGTTCGGTGGGGTTTGTAGGTTAATAGAGGGCGGAGTCTAGGGTGCCAGGATATCTGTGCCTATAGGCTCTGCTGAGGTAAATCTGGGCCTGGTGGTAATCATTAGAAAACTATTCTCCTCCTCCTGCTTACAACTCTCTTGACACTGCATCCGTTTTTTGTCAGATCATCTTGGTGCTCCATATCAATTACTTAGATCAGGGGTCAGGAACCTTTTTGGCTCAGAGAGCCATAAACGTCACATATTTTAAAATGTATTTCCGTCAGAGCCATACAATATATTTCAAACTGGCACAGTGCACATGCACAGCAGAGGGCTCCCTTCGCTGTTGCCATAGTGATGTGTACACAGTTGATCCGCTGGGCAGCGGAAGTGTCCGACACGACTTCAGCTTTTCTTGGGTTTCAGCAACATCAGCAATGTCCCCGCGAGCCAGACAGGAGAAATACCGACTAACAGCTTGTACAATTAGCAAGCTGACTTGGGAGTTGATTCACTTTTTAGGACAAAATCCCTGCACTTTGGCCCAATAGGCTGCTTGTCAAGTGACAGGCAGCCTATTGGGCCATTCAAAGTGTGGGGATCTCATCCTACAAAGTCACTGGACCTGACCGGGTCCAGAGTGGGACAATTGGGGAAAAACAAAGGATGACTCAGTCTGGGTAATTAACTGCTGCAACTGCTGTATATGTTGAGAGGTATACAAGCTGATCAAAGTACATATCCAAGTAAAAACTATATAAAAAGTAAGGCCAAAAATAGTATAGGCTAGTAGATAATTAGATAGTATGAAAGCCGTGGTAGGTGCGGCATGCATGTGCATATAACTACGGAATAAAAAAACCTATCACACAGGTATAATTCTGTATCACGCCCTCCTATAACAAGGCTTCAGAAATAGGAGTGCACACTGTGCTTAAAGGTAAATGCACATTTCCTTGCAAGGACTTTGAGGAAAAAATCCAGATATCTGAACGGTAACTGAAGTGAGAGGTGTATAGAAGCGGCTCATATTTATTTCCTCTTTGGCTACTTTCCCATCAAAACGTTGCGTTTGATGTGAGGTTAAGGTCGCACGACGTTCCCCTAACGCAACGCATTGTGCACTATAACTTGGACGTTCTAGTGCATTCTTTAGCCCTGCATTTGGTGCACCATTTTCGTCGCACAGTGATGGAATGAAACCGGCGCATGTTACATATTAAAAAAAAATACATTACTGAGCACGTGCAGCACAACTAACGCAGCAGATTCATTACTAAACGCAAAACATGCAGCACTTTCTAATAACGCTGCACGTTACACACAAACGCAATGTGTGCACTGTGAATGTCGTACAGACTTTGTATTGCTGTGCGTTAGTCTGCGTTGTAAAATTTTCTAACGTGCGACTTAAACGTCGCACTGTGAAAGAGGCCTTAAACCATACCAGTTGGCTGGCAGTCCTGTTGGTCTATTTGGCTGCAGTAGTGTCTGCATCACACCAGAAACAAGCATGCAACTAATCTTGTCAGATCTGACAATAATGGCATAGATATCAGTGTTCTCCCCAGGCTCCTTTAGCTAGGTGCTCCACCCAGCTAGTTTTGATGAGCACCCGGCTGCCATCAGCTCACCTCCTCCTATATGTGTTGTCACAGAAATGCCAGCCCTGCATTCTCTCATAACACCCCAACCAGCTACTTTTTCATGCCACCCGGCTGGAAAAATTTCTGGGGAGAATACTGGACATCTTATCTGCTGCATGCTTGGTCTATGGCTTAAAGCTAATGGGAACCAGGTTTTAAAAAAAAAAGTCAGATACTCACCTAAGAAGAGGGAGGCTCTGGGTCCCATAGAGCCTAGGTTCTCAACATGCGGTACGCGTACCCCAAGGGGTACTTCTGATGGTTCCAGGGGGTACTCATGCTTGATATACTTAACCAAGTATAACAAATTTAGAGTTTTAGAAAATGATAAATCTTACATAAACAACACCAAATTAGTATTTTAGCTAATTAAAAGCAACAGTAAATGCTTGGAAATTGTTTAGAACCAATTAATATGTACTACATTTAAATATTTATTTGTCAAGGGGTACTTGTGATAAGGTTTACCATGCTAGGGGGTACTTGGCGAGTACAAGCTTTTAAAAGGGGTACATACCAATAAAATGTTGAGAAACACTGCCATAGAGCATTCCCTCTCCTCTCCCCGCTGCTGTCCTGGCTCCCCCGTGGCGGTATTCGACCGTTTCGGTCAAATACCGCTGTCTCCCGGCCGAAGGGAGGCTTCAGAGATGCTTCGGGAGCCCGAGTGCTCCCGAACACTGGTCGCTCTACACTGCGCGCATGCCCTCTATGACGCGTTCGCGTGTTCGCCGCCTGTCTTCGGAAAGACTCGGCTCCTAAAGACTTCCGAAGTCCCCTCGGCGTGGGACAAGAACGGGGGAGCCAGCGCAGCACCGGAGCCACTGGGAGAGGAGAGGAATGGCTCATTAGGACCAAGCCTTCCCTCTCCTTAGGTGAGTATCTGACTTTTTTTTTTTTAACAATCCCTGGTTACATTAGCTTTAACCACCCTGGCGTTCTATTAAGATGGTGGGCAAGGTGGACTGCCCTTAAAGAGGACTGTGTTTTGATCCTTCACAACATAAAGGATCCTACCCAAAAATATCTTTTCAAAATGTTCTATTAAGATCGCCAGGGTGGCGGTGCAGCACTAGTTTTTGAATTTTAGCCTAGCGCTAGCTACTCTATTACCCCCCCCCCCCCCCCCCTCCCTGTGGCGTCTGCGCGTATGGTCCGATCGCCGCCAGCACGTAAGCCCGTCCGGAAATCCCGTTCTGAACGGGATTTCTTTTAGGGCTTCCCCCGTCTCCATGGCGACGATCGTGATGACGTCATCGACGTTGTGACGTCATCGGGAGTCCCGATCCACCCCTCAGCACTGCCTGGCACTGATTGGCCAGGCTGCGCGCGGGAGGGGGGGCCCTCTTTCGGATCGGGTAGCGGCGGCGATCGAATCCCCCACGCAGCTACTAAAGTGCTAGCTGCGTGTTTAAAAAAAAAAATGAGCAAAATCGACCCAGCGGGGCCCTCCGGCGGTCATTGACGAGCTGAGCTCGTCAGTACTGCCAAGAAGATTAAAGTACTAGAGGGATCCGCAGGATAGCTAGGCAACTAATTTTGCTTAAAAGGAAATAAATATGTCAGCCTCTCTATCTCTCACTGCAGTTGGCCTTTAAGTAACATAAAAGGAAAGGTATATAGAGGTTGACATATTTTTTTGTCCTTTTAAACAGTGCAGATTGCTTGGTTGTCTCTGTTGGTAAAAGACAGCAATGATTTTCCATTTATTGTCCATGGTTCGGATGATAATGGGTTAGTCGATTGTATCGAACAATAACCACCGATTGCTCCATTTAAACTCTTCTGCAGTGCTTTACAGAGTACATAGTCAGGTCACTTAACTGTCCCTCAGAGGAGCTCACAATCTAATCCCTACCATAGTCATTATTTAATGTCCTACCATATTATTATGTATTTATACAGCACTGACATCTTCTGCAGCACTTTACAGAGTACACAGTCAGGGCCCAGTCACACTTGAGCGTTTTGCCAGCTATTTCAGCAAGTCGCTCAAACACTAGCGCTTTTCAAAGCGCCAGGGTAATGAAAGTCTTTGGGCCCGTTCTCATTTGGGCAATTTGCGCTAATTGCCGCAAACCGCCCAAAAACGCTAAGCGCAAACGCGTAGCCTGCACCATTTTCAGGCGATTTCCCGGCAATCGCGTTTTAGTGCTATAGAAGCGTAAAACGCGATCGCTAAAAAATAGCCAGGTGTGAATGGTGATTTTTTTTTTGCCTTAATCCCCAAAAAACGCCAGAGCAAAATGCTAGCAAAATCGCTAGCGTTTTGCGATCAGCAAGTGTGAATGGATCCCCATGTCACTGACTGTCCTCAGAGGAGCATCTAATCTCACCTTAGCGTCCATTGTTGGTGGGTTCACACATCCTTTGATTGCACAACCATGCAACCGAATGAGAGCACTCATAACCACAAGCGTGTCAGTGGTTGACACACGGTCTGGTTACTGCCTGGTAAGAACCCCACTGCATGCAGAGCCCAGGGCCAGGTACCGCCGGCTCGGATGCAATGCAGTGGTAGCCACAAGTGCAGGACGCACCCTGCAGCATAAACTGGAGCGGCACTGACCGTAAAGTGCGCTGCTTTCAGCTGTTTGTGTAAAAGAGCCCTCAAGCAGATGGGCATAGGTAGGGCACAGATACTAATTATTTAGAATTCATGCAAATTTTATATCCATTTTATGCAAATTTGTGTAGTTGGAACTGGTCCAATCAAATGTAGCAGCTGATAATTTTAGTTGGCCCAATTAGCCACTGCATAGGTTTTCATAAAATTAGCATCAATCAATACCAATATTAACATCTCATTACCCTTTTCAAGGCAGGTTCACATTAACCCCGCAGGGTGTTTTCCAGACTTATCAGTGCCTGTATTCTTGTCATCGGTCGCTGTCGTTATCAAGCATCCATATTTAGGACACACTTATATGGCTCATCAGGATAACTGCCCCAGAATGAGCAGCAGATAAGATACTGTGACACCACTAGCTGCATGCTTGTTACAGGGCTGTGACTGCTTTGGGTGCCGCCATAGACAGTAATGTTATTACGGCTGTAGCGGTGCTGGCGAGAATTTTACTGAAAACACTAGGTATTTGTGTTTTTTCAGGTTGGAGTGAGTATAGGAGGTCTCCCAAGGCATATTTCTGTTTTGCATTGCATTTTAGTAAGAGGGCTTTTTGGTACTTTTTAGCCCCTTACACACTCCTAGAAGTTGTTAAAGATCCGACAGGACAGATCCTTGACGATGCCTGAGCAATATCAATCGACGGTTGATGTACGCAAAAACGATCGTGGGCTGAAACAGTCGTTATTAGTTATTGCATGTGTGCACTTACCTTTACGGGCACATAACCTACAGCTCTGAAAGACCGGTGAAGGAAATAGGCTGTCACTGTGCAGCAGTGAGGGGTTGAAAAAATTCTCCTAACCATAGGGTTAGGCGTAAGGTAGGTAGTTTGTGCAGGGTGGGGGGGGGGGGGGGGGGTTAGGTGCCAGGTAGGTAGTTTGTGGAAGGAGGGTTTAAGGTTAGGCGTCAGGTAGGTAGTTTGTTCAGGGTGGGGGGTTGGGTTAGGCGTCAGGTAGGTAGTTTGTGGAAGGAGGGTTTAGGGTTAGACGTCAGGTAGGAAGTTTGTGTGTGTGTGTGGGGGAGGGATAGTTTAGGGCTAAGCCTGACGTCGGGTTGGAGGGTTCTATGTGAGCGTAAGGTTAAGTTTAGATAGCGTAAAATCTCTGTATTAAATACCGATATTTTACTATTGGGATTACTGGGTGCTCAATTTTTCATGTGCCTTTTTTTCGATCTATGCGGCAGAGGCGGCCCATGGGAAAATGAATGCATCATATTATGGCGGCTGCTGCATGAGAAGTACCTGTCTTCACTCTAGGGTGTGAGATTTGTTGCCTGTTGCACTGTGCAGAGTTACTTTTTAGCTGCCCCCCTCCCCTCCTCTCTGTTAGTCCTGCACATCACACTTGGCTGATTGTCACTGTGTTCTTACACGTAACAATTTTCCTCCATATTGACCGTGTGATGGAGGTCATCAGTGCAGGCACGTGTCTCCTTTAGAAGCGACAACAGGGCCTCTTTGCAGAGTGTATTTTTCCGCAGAGTATTTTTGGAGTGTTTCATTATTCTGCATCTTTTTGGCCTCTCCCTGCTCAGCTTGTTATTGTCATACGTGTTAGGACATGCTAGGAGCAGGCTGGAGAGGCCGTGATTTCTCTCGAGGTGTGTCTCCACTCCCTGACTTGTGTCACTTCTCAGCCTTGCACATCTTCTCTGCCGTCCTCAGAAGCTCTCTGGTCATCAGAAAGGTCCAGCCAGGGGGGGAATGACCTTGACCCGGCAGCCCTGCGATGCCTCTTGCTCTTGAACGCGTGCACAATGAGAACGTACAGAAGCGTGGAGCTGAGGCATGCCTGTCCTCTGGAGAGCATGGAATCTTCTGTTCAACCAGTGAAGAATGCCTCCGAGACTTCAGCCAACCGGGCCGTGCAGGCAGCTATTCACGCGGCCAAACAACAGAAGAGGAGGCCCAAGAGCCTCTGCTCTGTAGGGAATGGAGTCGCCAGCCCCAAGGCCGATGCAAACCCAAATTCGCTTGGAGGACTTTTGGACTTTTTGAAACAGAAGTCTGGCCGGAAGTGTGAAGCGCAGGGATCCTCGCTGGCGCAGGAGTATCAGAAGTTTAACGGGACTGGTTCATCCCGACCTCTAAGCATGAGCGTCCTGGATATAAACCGTCTGAGCGGAGCGCAGGGGACGGCCTTCTCTAGACGCGAGTTCAGCCGCAGCTCCGGGTTTTTACGCGGCACGTCTATGTTCAGTAGTCAGCGCTGGAACGTGTTTGGCAATAAGACCCCGGAACAGAAGAAGAACCTGTCAACCCTACGCAAGAGCTTCAGCTTCAGACTGCGACGTGCGTCCGAGGCCAGGAGGGAAAGCGAGCCCGCCGCGGACAGGTTACGAAGCCGCAGCGATGGTGACTCTTGTTCGCTGCACACAGCGTGCTCCCGAAAGGATCTCCTGACTGCTGAGCCTCCTCTGTCTGAAAATAAAGAACACCGGAATAGTCTTTGGCGGCTACTCACCAGTCCTTTCCGCAAGAAGGAGTACGCCACTGGCGAGAGCGGGCCACGGGGCCAATGCTGCAGCGGGACAGAGCCGGTTCTGGTGGCTGTATCCTGCACAGAAAACAGAGGGCTTCCAGGTAAGTTGGGGGGTAAGGGGGCTGCCTTCTGCACTAAAGTGTTTTATTATTAGGGTTGGTTTACTCTGGCTGGAAAACATTTCAGAAGATAAGTGAGGGTGCCTATACATCACTCAATTTTGCGGACCGATGGACCTTTCGATCTGATAATTGTATCGAATTGGAGGAGAATCGATACCGCAACATGGGCAAAATTGGTCAAAAGGATCTATAGTTAGTGTTGGAAAAATCTTGGTTGCAAGGGCTCTATTGGATTCGTGGCAGTGATGTCATTCGATATCGCAATGACTGACGGACCTCGCCAGTCCCCCCTCCCCCAAGTGTATATGTGTGACATTTTCCCCCTCCATTCCCTGCCCCGTGCTTGAAAGTGCAAATCTTGGCCTCCTCCGATGTTCAGTGTCATTGTGAGCGCCTGTACCATGTGACACTGGTGCATTTAGTGACATCAATACAGACGAGCCTTCAACTCTGCACACATGCATGGGGGGGACACAAATACACATGGGTGATGGCACCAGGACGATTTCATGCTGGGAATTATTAGAAATCGCTGTGCAGTGTGTGGGTAGGCAATAGATCCCTCTCTCTGATTCGATCAGATATGGATCTTTCTAATGGTCGATCTGGTAGCACATCGAATGATGTATGGCCCCCTTAATTCTGCAAACCTAGCCTGGATTTCTTATAAATGATTTGCTATTAGGTGGCAAACATCTGCAACCCCCACCTCAGCTATATCAGAAGAGCATGATAGGTACATTGCCCATTGTGCAGGTGCACCACTTCCTGTCAGAATATACTGGTGTTTATGTCACGTTCTTGTTGTGATAGCTGCATGCGGCTGCAATAGCACGAAGTCTAGCTTACCAACATTTTACCAATCATCACTACATCCTGATATGACTCAGGTGAGAGCCGCAAACCTTCTAATCTAACAACAAATACTTTATATAACACTAGCAAACCTAAGCCCGTTTAAAAATGGGCGCTAGGTCTGTGTTTCTTGCCGTGCCTGCACCTCCCTCCGCTGTCCGCACACCCGGCCGCCCGCTCATACGCCGCCCGCTCGGCTCCCTGGCCCCGTCCCCGTCCTCCTGTCTCTGTGTAGCTGGGTCTGTGCTGCGCACATGCGCAGTAGCAAACGGCACGGAACCAGCTACACAGAGACAGCACACGCAGGGACACAGGGGTTTTATTATAGAGGATATCCTAACTTTTTGAGACCAGAGAGGGATGTACCTGCCCACACACTGCACAGCGTTTTCCAATAGATTTTAGCATGAAATCTATTGAAAATCACCATAAAAAGCTGCCGGGCCACCCCCCAAGTGCTTGTGTGTGTCCCCCACTTCAATGGCAAATGTTTAAGAGAACCCGAGGCGGATTTTTTAAATCTGAATAGGACACAGAGGCATGTTCTGTGCACAATGACATGCCTCGGTGTCCTTGTACTGCCGGCGCCTCCAGCCCCCCTCCCTCCCTGGGCTCTGCTTTTCCTCTTGCAAAATAGCGCCAGGCTAGCGACAATCTGCTTGACGCTTAGCCTGCTATTTACCTCATTTCTCAATCAGCTTCTCTTCCCCCGCCTGTGTCCCCTCATTGCCCGACTCCTTAAGCTTCCTCTAATCGGAAGCTAAGGCTTGCTTCCTTGGTCGCAGATTTTCTTCCGATTGGTGGAAGCTTACGGAGGCCTCGGGTTCTCTTTAAAGCTCACCTGTCACACCAGTGCAAATCCTCGCCTGTGGTGACTGGTGTGTTTTTAAAATCGTCACCCCGAGCACCTGTGACACCGGTACAAGTAATGACGTCCGTACATGATCCGGTGTCACTTGGTACAGGTGCTTGCGGAGACCATTCCAAAGAACACCGGAGAAGGGAGGGGATTTGGAATGACAGGTGCTCACCTGTCATGCTGGCATGAACCTCACATCCTCCAGTTTCTCTTTGAATTGTTGCTGCAACTGCTTCAGCGCTCACCATGGGCCTGTGGGGGTTTGTTGGGACATGGGTGGACATCAGTTGTCAGGAAATTGAACACCATTACTGCCGTGCACCTGATCGAGCCCTAGTTGCGGAGATTTGCCGTCATGCCGATCGATCCTTTTGACCGACTTTAGCAAAAAAAAAAAATAGATTGAAACGATGAATCGAGCGGCCAGGTTGCAGCATCGATATATCTGACAAATTACTGGATACCGATGCCGAAAATCCAGCAATATATGGACATATTTATGTTTTCCGATCTTAGCAAAAGCCCAGCATCTCCTGTAATCACAGTGAGAATTCGCAAATGACAGCCTCAATGCAAACAGACAGTTGCTGGTCCTCCATGCAGACAGGGTGGCCTTGTGTACAGACATGTGCAGGAAGAGAACTCGACCTGTCTTGTACACAACCGGGATTTCTTCAAGTTCTCAATGAGAAAAGTGAACTCGTATGACCACATAAAAGTGGGTATTCTAATAAAGTTTGTCTCTGGGTCACAAACCTGAGACCGTATTGCTGAGTTAGGGGCATACACACGCACAATGGTTGTCAGCTGAAAGATTCAGGACTCGATCCTGAAGTGACAGTTCAGGTACAAGCACTGTACAAATGCCTTGCAAAGCTTCTGCTTCTATGGGGAAGTGAAAACGGCCGCACCACAATAGACAGTGTGGCTTCCGGTAGGTAAAATGGTAACAGTGCACCATGGGGTCGCTGTTGTTTTAAGATCCAATGTTCTGGAACTTTAAAGGAAAACTGAAGTAAGAAGAATATGGATGCTGCCATATTTATTTCCTGTTAAAGTTAACCTCCAGACTAAAAATCTACTCAGCAGCACTGAAAAGGCTTGGTGTTTCTTTAACAGTTTTGCAGCATCAGAACTTTGTTTTTCTTACCCAAGCCTCATTTTTAGCTGCACAGAAGAAAACTGCCCGGGCATTTTTCCCTTGATGCTGTGCAAAGCATGATGGGATTTCTGTTTTTGTTTTTTTTTAATTTTGAATTTGAGATTTAAAGCCTAGGTCGCAGCTGGGAGAGGTGATCAGGACACAGAACAGTTGGAACTGTGTCTCATGCTCCCTGTCACCTCATTTCAAACAAAAAGATGGCTTCCCTCATGATAAATGTGGCTGCTCCCATGAAATCACAAACATTTGCCTGTTATTTTAAAACAGGGTGGGTAAGAGATTATATTACCTATCTATTTTAATTAACAAAACTACTGTAACTTAATAGCAGTATGTTTGTTTAGGCTGAAGTTCCCCTTTAAACAATACCAGTTGCCTGGCAGCCCTGCTGGTCTGTTTAGCTGCAGTAGTGTCTGAATAACACCAGAAACAAGCATGCAGCTAATCTTGTCAGATCAGACAATAATGTCAAATAACACCCGATCTGCTCCATGCTTGTTCAGGGCCTATGGTTAAAAGTATTAGAGGCAGAGGATGAGCAGGACTGCCAGGCAACTGGTATTGCTTAAAGAGGAACTCCACGGAAAATAATGTAATAAAAAAAAAGTACTTCATTTTTACAATAATTATGTATAAATGATTTAGTCAGTGTTTGCCCATTGTAAAATCTTTTAAATCCCTGATTTATATTCTGACATTTATTACATGGTGACATTTTTACTGTTGGTAGGTGATGTAGCTGCTGCATGTTTTTTTGGCAGTTGGAAACAGCTGTAAACAGCTATTTCCCACAATGCAGCAAGGTTCACACACAGGAAACTGCCAAGAGTACGTACTCAGAATTTCTTTGTTTGGAGGGGTTTCGCCACAATATCAGCCACACAGCGCCCCCATATGGTCTGTTTGTGAAAAGGAATAGATTTCTCATGTAAAAGGGGGTATTAGCTACTTATTGGGATAAAGTTCAATTATTGGTCGGAGTTTCTCTTTAAAAGGAAATAAATATGGCAGCTTCCATATCCCTCTTGCTTCAGTTGTCCTTTAAACAAACTCGGCAGAGTATAGTATAGCATGTCTACGCAGCTGTGGTGTCCTTTCACTTCTTGTCAGACCGCCTTTTTTTTTAATTGTTGCCTTATATTGGAGTGAATCACAGGAATGGGCAAAGGGACTCCGAGCACCTCTCATGGGTATGCCTTTAAGACTCCGACCAGTACTGCAAAGTACTTAAACATGCATACCTTTCTGTAGCTTGTGCTTTCCTCGTTCATTTGATGCATGAATCGCTGTTCTACACCAAATAGTTTTCATTCGATTTCAATTTAAAAATCACGGCTGCCATCTTGGCTATGCTATAACTTCCGGGTCACCCCTGTCTTCTCTGTTAGAGAAGTGCATCACTGAATGAAGCAGGAAGAGAAAGTGACACGCATGGCCATTGCAAGAGGCTCCTCCAGAGGGGTCATAGCACGACTTTGTTGGAAGTCGTCTGGCTTAAAAGCATGCCCATGAGAGGTGCTCGGAGTCCCTTTAAAGCTCTGTACACGTGTGACCAGCATCGTTAAAAAAAAAGAAAAGAAAAAAAAAAAAGCAATCCCGACAGTTAGCAGTGTACAAACGGTATCTGGGCACCAGAAAGTGCGTAACTAGCCACGCAGATTTATTTATTACAGACCACAACATCTTTAGTCCTGTCAGGTGCAGCTCTGAGTAATGTTTGTTTCTGAGAATTCCAAAATTGGTAGAAAATATACTTGGTTTCCCAGAAAGCTCTGGGAGGAGAATTCTGTGTATCTAATTAGCCTAGGTCAAGCATCACTGGGAGGGACAGGGTTACAGTACAATATGCAGCTATATATAGCTATAGGAAGACATACATTCGAAATGGCTGCAGGCAAATTTCGGTGCAGGGTGAAGCCAAAAGTCTGCTCACCCTGTTGCAGGCAAACTCCTGCTGTTCCCTCTCCGAGTTGTCGCAACTGGGGATGGGGGGGGGGGGGGGGGGGAGAGATACATTATTTGGGCACCGGCAGACAAATTACCTTTTTTTTTTTTTTTTAATTATTATTGTTACTTTAAGCTTTGACTATCGTCAACACCAAAACGAGTCACAAATAATCAAAATAATTCTCATTACAGCCTATAGCAGCACGCAAATGACCGGTAGTGGGTATCCTGAATAACTGACTGCATTCTACTATATGTCATTTAAAGAGAAACTGTGACCAAGAATTTAACTTCATCCCAATCAGTAGCTGACACCTCCTTTCCCATGAGAAATCGTTTCCTTTTCACAGACGGACCATCAGGGGGCGCTGTATGGCTGATATTGTGGTGAAACCCCTCCCACAGGAAACTCTGAGGACCATCAGTTTTCTGTCTGTGAACCTTATTACATTGTGGGAAATAGCTGTTTACAATTGCCAAAAAAGCAAGCAGCAGCTTTTTCCAGTGACATCACCTGCCAGCAGTAAAAATGTCGCCATGTGATAAATGTCAGAATGTAAATCAGGGATTTAAAAGATTTTACAATGGGCAAACACTGACTATATCATTTATACATAATTATTGTAAGAATGAAGCACTTTTTTATTACATTATTTTCACTGGAGTTCCTCTTTAAGTGCCTCTTTAACACTCAAGATGGTCAATAATATGACTCTAATTTATTTTGACTTGTATACAGTTTCAATTATTGGCTCAGTTGGATCTTAAAGTGAACCCAAGGTGAGGGTGATGTGGAGGCTGATATATTTATTTCCTTTTAAGCAATACCAGTTACCTGGCTGTCCTGCTGATCCTTTGCCTCTAATACTTTTAGGCTAATTTCACACCAGGACGTTGCGTTAGAGGGGGCGTTAAGGTCGCATAACGTCCCCCTAACTCAACGCCTGGTGGTGCTGGATCTGGACGTCAGAGTGAGCCGCGTTGTGCAGCTCACTCTGGCGTCAGTGATGCCGTGATGCGCACTCTTGTGCGCATGCGGCATCACGTGGTCCCGCCGGGCCAATCGCCGCACAGAGCGACTGCTCCAGGAAGTAAACACTGCACGTCATAACGTGCTGTGCATATTAATTAGCCATGTGCCTGGCCGCTCTCCGCTCCTCCCCAACATTACTGAGCATGTGCAAGCAGTCTAACGCGGCTCAGCCGCGTCCAAAGTACTGCATGCAGTACGTTGTCTTGTGACGCAGCGTTACAATGTAACGCAACTTCCGCACTGTGAACAGCCCCATTGATTTTTCATTACTGTGCGGTGGGCTGCGTTACAGGCTGCTCTAACGTGCGCCTGTAACGTCCCACTGTGAAACCAGCCTTAGCCATAGCCCCTGAACAAGCATGCAGCAGATCAGGTGTTTCTGACATTATTGTCAGATCTGATAAGATTAGCTGCATGTGGAGACAAAAGGAGAAAAACGAGAGCCCCAATCGTGTATTACCGTTATTTCAACAACTTGGTTCAAAGGAAGAAATGTTACTTACAAGTATGGGTTGCCGAGTCTAGGCAACCACTTTTCTTGCTTGCGGGGTCTAATCCCCCCCCCCCCCATCTGTGACTAATCACAGGATGTAATTTGATTTCTCCCCTGTGTCACCTGACTGTCACAGCAGATAAGCTCATTTGAAAGCACAGGATGTTAACAATATGTGTTTCCAAGAAAGCAGGAAATAGACTGCAGAGTTATTGCAGGATTTGCATCAGCTGTAACAAAGACATGTTTTTGGTTTAAAATTTAATATGTTGTTGCTTATCTTTTAGAGCAGAGAGGTAGTTCCGAGTTCAGGTCCCCTTTAAAATCGCATATAAACTCATATTTATCTAACGCAGGTTGAAAAGGCCGGAAATCGGCCCATAGACTTTAGAAGCTGAGAGGAGATTTCCATGTTTCAGATCAGTAATGCAGACATGTTATCCTCCTGTAAGATGAGGACATGGGCAGACAGCAAAGCCAGCAACACCTCCCCCGGCGTCTCACCTTGCTAAGAAGCTGACAAAATCGCTACATTAAAGCAAACCTATAAACAGACTCTCTGCTTTGAGGAACGTTCTCACTGCTGTAAATCAGGTTTGGAGGGGGGAAAGGGGTGGGACTTTTACCATGCAAAGCAGAAGCTGATTGGTTAGTGATGATGAACAGATTACTCATCTACACATGCCTGGGCAATGTAAACTAATAGTAAAATACGACCAAACTGCAATAACAAAAAAGTTGTATAGCTCTGAGAAGTGCGAAGAAAGATAACAGTGCGATGATCTGGAAACCATGTATAATCTGTAGTTACTATGTTAATATAGCAGCAGCCGCACTAGTGAAGTATCACGGTCATGTTACTTCACAGCAGCAGCCGGTATTTAAAGCAGCGTGCGTTGCTAGGGAAGGCACGCAATGCTGCAAGGAGCGAGCGTAGTGTGCATAGCGCCTTTAATTGTTTTTAACGAGTGCTGAATCAAGCTGCTGGTCTAAAAAATAGACCCCTTTTTTAGAGGTGGTGCGATAGTTGGTGGGAACATGGATATTTCCTTCACCTGCTCTGCACATCAGTTGCGCTAAAGGCTCCTCGCAACACATTCCGTGTAAAGCAGTCCTTAACCACTTAAATACCAGCGGTCTCTGCCCCCTTAAGGACCAGAGACCGCTGGTACAGGAACGGAGGAATCCCGACGGAATACCGACTTATCACCGCACATACCCGCCACAACCGCCGTCACCGCTGCACGTCGGGAATTTGGGCCACACACTCTGCCGTCTCTATGACGGCAGATGTGTAAAGGTGTACAGAGGCGCCGAAAGGATAAAAATATATAAAAAGTTTAAAATTGTTCTGGTTGCGGTGGTGGACCAATCAACCATAAACAGACAACAAAGCTGTCGATTTTCAAAACATATATACAGTTTATTCAATTGCTCCCAGTGGAGAGTCGCAACGCGTTTCGCGGGCAAGGACCCGCTTCTTCAGGCAATAAAGGGCAGGAGCAATACACAGCGAGTAGTCTAGACCAGTGTTTCTCAACATTTTATTGGTATGTACCCCTTTTAAAACCCTGTACTCACCAAGTACCCCCTAGCATAGTAAACATTATCACATGTACCCCTTGACAAATAGATATTTAATCATAGTACATGATAATTGGTTCTAAACTATTTCCAAGCATTTACTATTGCTTTTAATTAGCTAAAATACTAATTTGGTGTTGTTTAAATAAGATTTATCATTTTCTAAAACTCTAAATTTGTTCATCTTGGTTAAGTATATCAAGTCCGAGTACCCCCTGCAACCATCAGGAGTACCCCCTGGGGTATGCGTACCACACGTTGAGAACCTAGGGTCTAGACGATGCTTGGCACCTCTGTGACAGAGGTGCCAAGCATCGTCTAGACTACTCGCTGTGTATTGCTCCTGCCCTTTATTGCCTGAAGAAGCGGGTCCTTGCCCGCGAAACGCGTTGCGACTCTCCACTGGGAGCAATTGAATAAACTGTATATATGTTTTGAAAATCGACAGCTTTGTTGTCTGTTTATGGTTGATTGGTCCACCACCGCAACCAGAACAATTTTAAACTTTATATATATTTTTATCCTTTCGGCGCCTCTGTACACCTTTACACATCCAGAAGTCCACCCTTGGTGGAAGGGTGATCTACCCTACACATTCCCTCTATCCACGGAGAGCGACGTCTTAATCCTGAGTGGGGACAGGCTTGTTCTCCCCACCTGCCTGAACAGTGGTTGCTTTGGAGGCAACCCTGGTTTGTGAGTATATTACTTGCATTTCATAATACATCCCACCCCCTATTAATACATACTACACTATATTGGGCTCTCGGTCTTCTATCTTTTATGACGGCAAAGTTCCTGTGAGCCGGTCAGGAGCCGCTTTCATTGGCTGCTGACCCTGTCTATCAATGTAGGCCATTGGGAGTTGCTTACATTGATAGACAGGGCCAGGAGCCAATAAAATCGGCTCCTGACCCGCTCACATGACTCTGCCGTCAGAGACAGGCAGAGCAAGTGAGCTGCGGCGGGAGACGGCGGGGATTAAGCAGCGAGATCGACGGGAGCAATGGAAACGGCGGATGCTAATTGAAATCTACGCCCTGCCAGCCAGGTGACCACCAAAACAGCGTAGATTTCAATTAGCTCGGTCCTTAAAGGGACACTGTAGGGGGTCGGGGGAAAATGAGTTGAACTTACCCGGGGCTTCTAATGGTCCCCCACAGACATCCTGTGCCCGCGCAGCCACTCACCGATGCTCTGGCACGGCCTCCGGTTCACTTCTGGAATTTCAGACTTTAAAGTCTGAAAACTACTGCGCCTGCGTTGCCGTGTCCTTGCTCCTGCTGATGGCACCAGGAGCATACTGCGCAGGCCCAGTATGGTCTGCGACTACACAGTACGCTCCTGGTGACATCAGCGGGAGCGAGGACACGGCAACGCAGGCACAGGGGTTTTCTGACTTTAAAGTCTGAAATTCCAGAAGTGAACCGGAGGCGGGGCCGGAGCATCGGTGAGTGGCTGCGCGGGAACAGGTCAGATACGTACCCAAGGAGAGGGAAGGCTGTGGGTCCTATAGAGCCTTCCCTCTCCAGGTGCCCTCCGTGCAGCGCTTCCTTTGCCATTCGATTCCCCCCTGCCGCAGGGGACTTCGGGAGCCGAGTCCTCCTGAAGACAGGTGGCTCCACACTGCGCACGCGCAATTACGCGATAGTATTGAGCGGCCAGTCAATGGGAACACTTGGGCTCCCGAAGACTTCCTGAAGCCTCCCTTCGTCGGCGTAGACAGCTGGATTTGACCAAATTGGTGAATACTGCTACGGGGAGCCAGCGCTGGAATGGGCATCGGGAGAGGGAGGGCTCTATAGGACCCAGAGCCTGCCCTCTCCTTAGGTAAGCATCTGACTTTTTTTTTTTTTAAAGCCGACAGTTCCCATTTACTTTAAGGTACCCATACACTGGTCGATTTCTGCCATCGATATACGGCCGATTCAACTGCTCTGATCCAATCAGCTAGAAATCTATGCAGCAGGCAGCATGATCGATCCATTTCTGTCGGACATCGATCAATTTAGTTGATTTATCTGTACGGAAAATCAAGGTCGATCAGCTGCTGGCAGAAGATCGATGGCCCATAGGGTTGCATTGGATCGAATAATGCATTTCGATGGATTTTCAATAGATTTCATACTGAAATCTATTGGAAATCTGTTCCTAGTGTGTGGCACATATCAGATAGATTCCTGTCAGATTCGACCTGACAAGAATCTATCCGATGATCGAATCTGCTACAAATCTATAAAGCATGTAGCCATACACTGGTTGATTTGCCATCAGATTCGACCAACAGATAGATCCCTCTCTGATCGAATCTGATCAGAGAGGGATCGTATGGCTGCCTTTACTGCAAACAGATTGTGAACCGATTTCAGCATGAAACCGATTACACTCTGTTGTGGTGTGGGGCTGCTGCCACCGCTCCCCTCCCCCGCCGCATACATTACCTGCTCCGCCGGCGTGACTGCCCCAGGTCACCGATGCTCCGTCTCCGCTCTGGTCTCCAGGTCCGGCATGCTTTACTTCTTCCTGCCCGGCAGGAAGTTTAAACAGTAGAGCGCCCTCTACTGTTTAAACTTCCTGCCGGGCAGGAGGAACTGAAGCATGCCGGAGACCAGAGCGGAGACGGAGCAGCGGTGACCGGGGGCAGTCGCGCCGGCGGAGCAGGTAATGTATTGCCGCTCTATTGCGTCGGTCGTCGGGCACTCGAACGCCGCTAGCGACGCGCTCCCTGCCCGCGGGCGATTGATGGTAATTTTCCGCACAGAGCGATCGACGGGATCGGACGAAATGGATCGAAATTCGGCGTGTAGCGCGAACCATTGGCAGCAGATTCGATCCCAGTGATCGAATCTGCTGTCGAAACGGCTGCAAATCGGGCCAGTGTATGGCTAGCTTAAGTGTATGGCCACCTTTAGATGGTTAATTTAGTCACCTAATAAACATATTTCTTTTGTGTTGTGGTGCAGAGTAATTAGAAAGGTGAGATATGCTAGACTAACATGCCCCGCCCCCTCTCAGTGACCTCACTCCTTGCAGGTGTCATCGCTAATTTTAGCAGTGACACAGTTGGGAATCCCAAGTGATGCCTGGCCTGTAGTTCTGCCTTATCAGCACTTAGAATGCTTGGAGAAAAGGCGGGGGAGGAATGATCGAGTGGGGCCAGAACGCAGCGTTCTGAAGCAAACAATAGGGCTTTATACCCAGGGCTGGTGCCTCCATATGTGGCAAAGTAGGCAAACGCCCCAGGGCCCCAACATCCATAGGGGCCACCAAGTGTCTGCCACCACCCCACTAAATTCTCTCCCTCCCCCGGCAGCGTTACAGAGGCTGTGGCGACCACGGCTGGGGAGGTTTACAAAAAATTCATCCGACTCCTCAGTTTATGAAAGCACCGATTCTGGGTACCCAAAAATGGCTCCAACTCCTCGACTCCGACTTCTTAGTCTAATACCTACCAGGGCTGTGGATTTGGTACAAAAAACATTTGACTCCGACTCCTCAGTTTATAAAACCCCCGACTCCAGGTACCCAAAATTACTCCGACTCCACAGCTCTAGTGGCGACAGACACATACTCGCCCCCTATAAGTACCAGGCATTGCACGTCTGTTTGCCTTCTCTTTAGTGTTGCTGCTCTGCACTTCCTGCTTTTCTGTTTGGGCTCTAGTGTCAGGCAGAAGTCAGGCAAGCCTTCCAGGTCCTGGAACTCGGAGGAGGTGTCTGCCTGTCATTCCTGCCTCCGTATCGTAACGGTGGGTCTTTAGGGGCACCTCTGACTTCTATACTGGGGGGGGATGGTGGTGGGTGCCAGGGAAGCCCCCAGGTTACTTGTGTCCAGAGGCCCTACTGTAGCTAGAACCGCCTTGTTTATACCATTGCCAAAACCAGGTCCTCTGTCGAGGTAGCAGGTAAGCAGACAACAGTACAGCTGCTTTCTTCTGTGCTGGGGAAGTTGGCCCTGTCTGGACAAGCTGCTCTGTAGTGCAGGGAAAGCCTAATGGCAGCAGCATGGGAATTTAGTGAGTTGCTGATAGTGCTGAGTTGATACAAATGTATGCAGCTTCAAAATGGACAGGTTGAGTTTAAGTCTTTTGAAACAATTGATGGCTGAGCTACCGAGAAGGGTCAAAGGCTGCTGTACACACACAAGACTCTCGGACAAGTTTTATCTAACGTGTGTACGGGGCTTAAAGGAAACCTACCGGTAATATGTTCTTAAATTGTGTAGTTACACCAGGCAAGGGCAAACTGGGCCCTCCAGCTGTTACGGAACTACAAGTGCCACAATGCATTTGCCTTTATGTGTCATGACTGTGGCTGTCAGACTCCTGCAATGCATTGTGGGACTTGTAGTTCCGTAACAGCTGGAGGGCCGAGTTTGCCCATGCCGGAGTTATACTTACCTGGGGCTTCCTCCAGCCCCATGAGTGGTGCTGGGCTCCCTCGCCACGCTCTCTGGCTGCTCCAATCTTTTGATATCACTCCCAGTAATCTGGTTGGCTGGCCGCACATGTAGCTGATATCTCCTTTCCCATGAGAAATCTTTTCCTTTTCACAAACGGATCATCAGGGGGCGCTGTATGGCTGATATTGTGGTGAAACCCCTCCCACAGTGTGATGTCAGGACCATGGTGCTGACATCACGCTATGGGAGCCTTGTTGCATTGTGGGAAATAACAGCTGTTAACGGCTGTTCCCAACTGCCCAAAAAAGCTAGCAGCATCTCCTTCCAGTGGCATAACCTGCCAGCAGTAAAAATGTCACCATGTGGTAAATGTCAGAATATAAATCAGACAGAGGAAAGATTTTACAATGGGCAAACATTGAATAAATCATTTATACATAATTGTTGTAAAAATGAAGCACTTTTTTATTGCATTATATTCACTGGAGTTCCTCTTTAAGGGCCCTTGCACATTAGCTGCGCTGTGCTTTCATATCTGCAGCGTTTCCGTTGCATTTTGAGAAATTCCATGAGATTCGGGGTAAAATCGCTGCAAAATGTTACCGCAGTCTTCATTCAAGTAAATGGAAAAGCATTTTTTAAAACGCTGCAGAAACGCAAATGCAGCGCAGCGAGTGCCCAGGGGCCATAAGGCTACAGGGGGCTTTAAAGCGGACCCGAACATTTCTTTATTACAGCAGATTTAAATCCTGCAATAAATCTGCAGTGTATCTACTTCCTGCTTTCTTGGAAGCAGACTTAGGGCCCGTTTCCACTAGTGCGTCGCACGGCTGCGAGATGCGCGGCGGCACTTCCTGGTCTGCGGGAACGCTGATGAATCCCATAAGCCATGCCATGCACGGCAATGGGATTCGCAGCCTCCCGCGTGGAAACTGATGGCAATGTCGGCCAAATCGCTAAGGTAAGCAATTCGGCCGGCGGCGCCATTGTGTCCTATAGCAGACTTTTCCTGCGCGATTTGCCTGCGGGGAAACTGCAGATTCGGCCCAGTTTCCGTGCTAGGAAACGGGCCCTTATTGTTAACTTCCTGTGCTTTCAAATTAGCCTCTCTGCTGTGGCAGTCAGCTGACACAGCTGCGGGATCAAATTACAACTTATGATTAGACAAAGATGAGGTGGAATTAGGCAAAATTTTTTGAATACACACAGAGTGCTTTTTTCTCTGTTTTCCTTCTGTCGTGTGCAAGAGTTCAGGCTCCTATTAACATATTGCAGTATAAGGTGAGACATTGACGCTGCTGGATGAATCATCAGAAGGATCCTCTGATGTTGGGGGAAGGATCATTATTGACATCAGGTAGGATGTCCCAGTTATCCCGGTGACTTGAATAGGGTCCAGGTCTAGGCTCTGGGCTGGCATCGGCAAATCAGGTTCTTCCACATCAGACTCAGTAAACCAGTTCTCTGAGGACTTGGCCTTGTACGTTGTCAGGCTTGTCATGCTGAAGCAATGAAGGGATCTCCCCAAGATGCTGCCACAAAGCTAGATGCCCACAAGTGTCTAAAAAGCTGAAGCATTAAAGCAGTAGGATCAGCCATACTATGCCAGGGAAAAAAACACATATATAAGTAGATAAATACTTGATCTACTTACATAACACATGTATTATACTGTCCACATTTTGATTTCAGTGAATGTTATATCGTAAATGACGAGAATTCTGTTCCTGGTGGGGGCCATGTCTTTTGCCCACAGTTAAGGCTAACTCGTGATGTCATTTCTGCCCTTTACTTTTTTTTCTTGCCTCCTCCAATCGCTGAGTCGCCTCAGCCTTGCTTGTAAACACAAGTCAGTAGGGGATTAGGTTTCAGATAAGCAGCTGGCAGGGAAATAAAGGGAAGAGGAGGAATAGATTATAGATAAAAAGAACCCCCAGCATGCAATTCTTTGGCACGACTACTAAAGGGCCAGTGTTCCTTAAGTATGTGATAACTCCAAATCATAACAACAGAAAAAGTTTTGAAAGTTTTGAATGCATGCTTAGCATCTTTATCACTTAATACACTCAGACCAGTTGCTGTTGAAATTTGATTTTTATGGTGACGATACCGCTTTAAAAAGGAATCTGAAGCGAAAAAAAACAAACAAAAAACTGATACTCATTTAGGCCTTGAATCACATTATAGGCGTTTTTGTTACGTTTAAAGCGCTCGTGCAATGATTTTCTATGAGAGAGTTCAGTTCAGTTTTAGAGTGGTTAGTTTGCGATCCACTTTGATAAGAGGTGCTTGAGCCATTTTTTAGGCGATTTGCCTCAGTGGAAGGTATAGGAAAAACGCATAACGCTCACAAAATAGCCTTGGCAAGCAATTGCGAGAGCATTTAAAAAAAAAAATACATTGTATTTATTGTTTTTTTTTCCAGAACAAAAGACAGAAGCGTCTGCAAAAGTGCTTACATAAACGCCCACAAAAAAACAAGCGCACACGCAGAAAATCGCTGGAAAACACTCTAAAAACACTGAAAAAAAGCCCACTGCGGACAGACACAGCGCTCTCTTCCTGTGGCCGACATACTAATTCTGCACAACGGGAACGCGTTCCGATCAGCACACATCGCCATGGGTGTTGACCCATAACATGCTGATGCGCTCGCATCAGATGCGATACTTCCAGCGCATCGCACCACATCCGTTATGAAATGCCCCCAGTATTCTCCTCAGGCTCTTTTAGCTGGGTGCTCCACCCGGCTAGTTTTGGTGAGCACCCGGCTGTTATCAGCTCACCTCCTCCTCTGCTGTAAGCAGAATTGTGCAGAGAAGCACCTGCCCTGCATTCTCTCATCTCGCCCCACCCGGCTACTTTTTCATACCACCCGGCTAGAAAACATTTCTGGGGAGAACACTGGCCCCATAGACTTTCATTGCTTTAGCACAGGGGTGTCAAACTCAAATACAAAGTGGGCTGAAATTGTACCCTGGGACCAAGTCGCGGGCTCAATGTCTACTGGCCACCTTCCTCCCCTATAAGGTTCCCTGGTGTCTTATGGCCCCCCTCCAACCCCTAAACAGAGAACTCCCTGCTGTCTAGAGGCCCTCACTCTCCCCTATATAGTTCCCTAGTGTTTAGTGCTTCCCCCCTACCTCCCCCATATGGCTTCCCTGGTGTTCTAGGGCTTCACCTCCAATATGGCTTCCCTGGTGGTGTAGAGTGGGCCAAATATAATGCAAAGGGAGGAAACCACTTGAGGGCTAAATTTAATGGCCCTGAGGGCCAAATTTGGCCCACGGGCCGGAGTTTGACGTGTATACTTTAGCGTTACTCAGCGGTAAAAACGGGTAAAGCAACGCAAGGAATTTGCTCTAGTGTGAAAGGGTCCTCAGACTTTGGCCTCAATTCACTAAGATCATGCTGGAGATAATAAGGCAAGAGAAAACTTACCTCCACACAGTGAGAGTGTTATCTTATCTCTTCATTCCTTAATTTACCTTCTCTGTAGTTAATTTACCTCCTCTGTAGTTATTTTCACACGCAGTTAAGAAACAGCCTGTCTTTAACTCTGGAGTTATTTTAAGGATTGAAGAGTTAACTTAAAGACAGAAGAGTTAACTTTAGGTTTGCCTGAGGTAAAATGTTTCCTGAATACGACATGCCTCCTCACCATGGTGATAACTCTAGAAGAGTTATTAAAGACAGGAGATAAGCTTAGTGAATTGAGGCCTTTGTGATTGAGCTGCTGTCAACATGTCTCAAAAATGATTGGTGACTGAAGGAGGTCTATCAAGGCAGAAGTGATGGATGACCGGGGCAGGTCTGCCAGGCCAGGAATGGTGAGGGACAGAGGTAGATCTAGTAGGTGGATTGGAGGCAGGTCTAGTCGTTCAGGAATCACGGATGAGGATGGGTGCCTGGGAAGATCTAGCAGGGTAGAAACTATAAGGGAACTGGTGTATCTCTAGCAGGGTAAGAAGTAGCGGGGTAATCAGGGCAGGTCTAAGAATGATTGGTGACCACAGCAGGTCTGGTAGGGACATTGCGATGGATGACTGAGATGGCTGTAGTAGCTCAGAAATTATGGTTGACTGGTAGGTTTAGCAGAACAGTGATCAAGAAAGCTTTAACATGACTGGAGTGATGGATGAACTAGCAGGGCAGGAATGATGGGTGATGGGCCAGGTCTACCAGGGTAGTAATGATGGATACCAGGGGTATGTGTGATGGGAAAGGATAATGGGTGACTGGGGCGATTTCGTAAGGCAAGAAAGATGGGAGACTGGAGCAAGTCTATGGTAAGAAAAGCAAAGGATGGGCAATCTTGCGCTGCACGATCCGCCAGGCGAACAACAGGTTATCACTCTAGCCGCTCCTCCAAGCTGGGTTGCACAGCTAGACTTGGTGTAGAACAAAAAGAACAAAGAAGAGGGAGGAGCGCTCCGTAGTGTGTTACCTTTTAATGAATAAAAAACAATGCGCATACAAGTTTGCACTTACTAGAAACAAAAGTGTAGCAGGCGTATCACATGGGCTAAATCGCCCTAACATCTGCAACCGACTCGGAGACCTTGGGAACAGCTGTGGCCAGTAACCGTCCTGGTCCAGAGGATGTTATGGACCATAGGTGTCCGACGTGGTGCTCAACGTGTGCTGGATGGCATCACGACGCGTTTCGGCGTATCCACGCCTTCGTCAGGTGAACCATCCAGCACGCACACAACGCTTAAATAGAGGCAGTAATAAGCCTCCTGTCATGCCTTATTACTGCCTCTATTTCAGCGTCGTGTGCGTGCTGGATGGTTCACCTGACGAAGGCGTGGATACGCCGAAACGCGTCGTGATGCCATCCAGCACACGTCGGACAGCTAAGGTCCATAACATCCTCTGGACCAGGACGGTTACTGGCCACAGCTGTTCCCAAGGTCTCCGAGTCGGTTGCAGATGTTAGGGCGATTTAGCCCATGTGATACGCCTGCTACACTTTTGTTTCTAGTAAGTGCAAACTTGTATGCGCATTGTTTTTAATCATTAAAAGGTAACACACTACGGAGCGCTCCTCCCTCTTCTTTGTTCTTTTTGTTCTACAGCAAGTCTACGGTAGCAGGGCAAGAAAGATAGAGGAGCAGGGCACATCTAACAATGCAGGAATGATTGGTGAATGGGTCAGGGCTAGCAGGACAGAAATTATGGGCAACAGGGTATGTCTAGAACACGTGTCGAACTCCAGGCCTGGAGGGCCAGATCCATGCCAGTGTTTAGGATGGACTGAGAAAGAAAGTAATGTGTTCTACCTGATGGACCACACCTTTCCTGATTCAAACCAATCAATTTATTTGAGCTGTATCAAAAATGTGTAAGGTTCTTGGCCCTCGTAGGACCGGTTTGACATACCTGGTCTAGAACATGCATGTCAAACTCTAAGGGATAGGCGTGGCCACTAGACATTGTGGTTGGCCACGACTAGGTCCCAGTGTTCAATTTCCGCTCCCTTTGTATTTGAGTTTGACACCCCTGGTCTAGAAGGTCAGGAATAACAAGGGGTAGGACTAGCAGGGCAGGAATTATAGGTGACTGGGGAAAAGGATTGCCAGAGTGGGAATAACGGGTGAGGGTGACTGGGACAGATCTAGCAGGGTAAAAAAATGCAATGATCTTATTTGTTATAAGAGTGAAATCCAATCATGGACCCTTAAAGAAACTCTCAGAGCTCTTCATCAGGACTTGTATTGCAGATATCTGTGTATTGAGGTTGGAGGGCTGGATTTTACGCCTCTGTTAGCTGGTAACAGTGACGTGCGTTGGCCGTGTCCTGTATCTCCTTTGGGGGTGAGCAGAGCCAGTTATTGCTTAGTGCAGTGGCTGCTTTCCATATCTTTATTTCCCTTGAAGTGTATCAGTGCGACATCCCACAATACCGCATAGCGTCATGTGCTCTCACCCGCTAAGCACCAATCAGCCATCAGAGACTGGAGGCTTCTGGCAGTTTTGTTTAGCTGTAATGGTACATTTAAAGTTACTGCGATGTGTCAGTTACAATTTAGTTTTTTACGGGAGATTATTTGTGTGTATAAGCTGACATACAGGTAGTCCCCGGTTCACAAACGAGATAGGGACTGTAAGTTCGTTCTTAACCTGAATCTCTACTTAAAGGGAACCTAAACTGAGAAGGATATGGATTTTTCCTCTTAAAATAATACCAGTTGCCTGACTCTCCTGCTTATCCTGTGTCTCTAATACTTTTAGCCACAGCCCCTCAACAAGCATGCAGATGAGGTGCTCTGACTGAAGTCAGACTGGATAAGCTGCATGCTTGTTTCAGGTGTGTGATGCAGCCACTACTGCAGCCCCCCCCCCCCCCCCCCCCAAGTGACCAGGCCATTTTTTACAATTTGGCCCTTCACAACTTTAAGGGCCCGTTTCCACTAGTGCGGTGCGGAATCGCCGCATATCACCGCTGACAAAATCGCATGCGGATGCGATTCCGCATGCGCTTTTTGCTGCGATTTCGCATGCGATTTCGCACAGGCAGGGTATATGCGATTTTAACCATGTCACTGCCTGTGTCAATTTACATTACTTTCAATGCGAAATCGCGGGAAAAAACGCATGCAAAAAACGCATGCGATTTCCCTATTAAATACATTACCTGCGAATCGCCTGCATTCCACACGCAGGCGAATTCTGCAGGGTCTACCGTGCAGAAAAATCCTGCACAGAAAAACGCAAATGAAAACTGACAAGTGGAAACAGTCCCATCCACTTGTATTGCCTATGCGAATCCGCATGCGTTGTCTGCATGCGAATTCGCGCTAGTGGAAACGGGCCCTAACAGTCACATATGAGAGGGAATTAGACAGGCTGAACTCTCTAAATACATACAGAGTGGATTTCTCTGTTTTCCTTCTGTCCTGTGCAAGTGTTCAGGTCCACTTTAAAGCATCCCATCTGAGATAATAGTCTCGGAGAAGATGAAACCGGCCATTACTTGCTCTATAACACTTTGATCATTTGTGCCGTGCTCATGTGGAGCGTTTGACTAATCTTAGCGCTGGCAGGGTGTGACATCACTGGTGGGATGTGTAGTGAAATGAGGTGGGATGTACGGTGTTATGTCTCTGCTCAGCTTCATATGTCATTAAGTTTTCTCAGCTTAGCGTTGCCTTTGTTCCGAGATGTGGCTGATGAAGAATGGGAGTTCCTGTGTGATCACACCATAGAAGGGAAGATTTGCAGTTCGCTGTAGGAGCAGGCAGTGTAAAATTAGACTTTCTGACTGGAACTAAGAAAGAGAGGTGGAAGTGAGAGGTTTGTGCTTACTTGGAACGGTTTCAGCCTTACTTTTGTTGCATCACAATCTGACCCTGGTGTCTTCAGAGGTGTCCTGATCAGCACTGTATATATTCGTGTATAAGCCGACCCGCGTATAAGTCGAGGCCCCCATTATAGCCGTCTCCACAGTATAAATAGCCAGAGGTGCCCCCAGTATTAGGCAGCCCCCCTCCCCATAGCTAGGTGTGCCCCCAGTATTAGGCAGCCCCCTCCTTATAACCAGATGCGCCCCCAGTATTAGGCAGCTCCCTCACCCCATAGCTAGATGTGCCCCCAGTATTAGGCATCACCCTCTTATAGCCAGATGTGCCCCCAGTATTAGGCAGCTCCCTCTCCCCATAGCCAGAGGTGCCCCCATTATTAGGCAGCCCCCACCCCATAGCCAGATGTTCCCCTGGTATTACACAACCCCCCTCCCCATAGCCAGATGTGCCCCCAGTATTAGGCAGTCCCCACCCCATAGCCAGATGTTCCCCTGGTATTACACAACCCCCCTCCCCATAGCTAAATGTGCCCCCAGTATTAGACATGATTTATTTGCATTGATGTGCAGAGCTCCAATAACTAGACTAAATTACACAACTAGCACTCACTACAGGCAAAGGGGGGTGTTAGCTTCAGTGATAATGTGTGCACAAATTATGACCTATGGTGCCTAATACTAGGGGCACATCTTGCTATTTATACTGTGGAGACGGCTATAATGGGGACCTCGACTTATACGCGGGTCAGCTTATACACGAATATATACAGTACTAATCAGGACACCTTATATCTATCAAATCGATCAATCAGAAATCGATTCTATCAAATCTATCGATCGATTTGCGGGCTATTTCGAGCTGCTGGGAGCAGATCGATGGCCCATAGAGTTGCATTAGGTCTAATGCTGGACATACACTGGTCGATTCTCCCGCTCAATCGATTCCGCGGGCGATCCTCTTATCTGTTGCTCGTTTTTCTTATCTTTTTGCATTGTACTCAGTGCGGAATCGAGAGGAAGATCGAACGTGTCGGAAATTATCTACCGAGCCATCTAAATGGCTCAGCATCGAGCCGTGTATTCCCAGCATTAAGGTGGCCATACACTGGCCCGATTCGCGGCTGTTTCGACAGCAGATTCGATCCTGGGATCGAATCTGCTGCCAATCGTTCGCGCTAAACGCACCCGCCGATCCGATTTCCTCCCGAAATCAGATCGGTCCGTCGATCGCGCCGTGCGGGAAATTACCCTCGATCGCCCGCGGGTAGGGTGCGCATCGCTAGCGGCGGCCGATCCGATTAGGTATACATTACCTGACGCTGGCTCCCAGGCGTCTTCTCCGCGCTGCACCGCTCTGTTCCGGCTCTGTTCCGGCTCCATCCCGGCGCTTCCTGTGTCACTGCAGTGACCAGGAAGTTCAAATAGAGGGCGCTCTATTTCAACTTCCTGGTCACGGAGTGACACAGGAAGCGCCGGGATGGAGCAAGAACAGAGCGGTGCGGTGCAGCGTGGAGAAGACGCCCGGGAGCCAGCTTCAGGTAATGTATACGGGGGGGCACAGGCGGCAGGAGCAGCTCAACAGATTGTGATCGGTTTCAGGCTGAAATCGATTCACAATCTGTTTGCAGTAAAGGCAGCCATACGATCCCTCTCTGATCAGATTCAAACAGATAGGGATGTGTCAGCTGGTCGATCTAATGGCAAATCGACCAGTGTATGGCTACCTTTATGGTCCAATAATGCATTTAGATTGATTTTCAGAATGAAATCTATTGGCAATCTGTTCATAGTGTGTGGCACACATCAGATAGATTCCTGTCAGATTTGACTTGACAGGCACCTGACAGAAATCTATCTAAAGGTCGAATCTGCTGCAAATCTATAAGTGAATGGCCACCTTAACTTTGTATTGGTGTGTTCAGTGATCTTCTGATGACTAACCTTGGACTAGTGCCGCCAGAGATCCTCTGATGACCATATGTGTACTAGTGCCTCTAAAGTTGCTTAGCTGAGTGAACTTGCACTACTGCGTTTGAAGATCAGCTAATTTGTAAACACAGGATGTTAACCCTATGTCTGCTTCCATGAAAACAGGAAGTAGACACACTGCAGATATTGCAGGATTTGTATCAGCTGTAACAAAGAAAAGTTTTTCTTTAACGGTTATCATGCTGTTGCTTGTCTTTTAGGGCAAAGAGGAAGTAGTGAGTTCAGGTCCACTTTACAAAAATGTTTTGACTTCATCCATTCAATTGAATTGACCTTTTGCATCTAATACTTTGAGTTGCTCACCCAGCACAGGTATGCGGTTCAGTCAGTTTGACTGAAGCCTGTCTCCACTGGTTGTATAATTACTCTGGGTGTATGACTCAGATACGATAAAAGCGAAAAGATCAAAATAACAACCAGGCACCTGGCATTTATAGAAAGCAATAAAGATGGCAGCCTTCGTATTCCGTTCATTACAGGTTTCCTTTAAAGTGAAACTAAACTAAGAACTTACTCTCTGCTCTAAAAGATTAGCTAAAGCATGATAACCGTTATGGGAAAAAAAAATCTGTATTACAATTTATGGAAATCCTACAAAACACTGAAATTTTAACTTGGTTTAACTTTGCAGTGAACACTGAAAGGGTTAAGCCTCAGTGTTTACTTTATGGGGAGAGCTGCCTAGGCAGAGCTGCTGCAGTCTGTTCACAGCTGCTGCTAATAACTAATTAGACTCTTGGATCTGACTAAACGAACACAGAGCTGTTAATTTCTTCAGCAACTATGTGTGGAGTAAAGACATTTCATTGTGTGCTGTTCAAGAGTTCTGGGTATGCTTTAAGTGTAATACATAGTAATAATGAACAGTGGTCTCTAGAGGTCTCTTAGTGAGTAATTTGGGGGGTGGGTCTCTGGGGGAACATTAGTGAGTAACATTGTAGGGGGGTCTCTGGGGGAACATTTAAGAGTCTCTAAAAGAACATTGATAGCCACCCCTGTATTCTATAGTGGTTTATAAATTATGGTATCCTGTGCTCTGCAATGTAGATGTGTATACTTAGGAAAACTTTTTCTCTTTCAGATTCATTCGTGAACAGCCAGGAGTGGACGCTGAGTCGCTCTGTGCCTGAGCTGAAAGTGGTAAGTAGCTATGGATTGCATTGTCCAGGAAATAGATTGGATGAAGTGGTGTCGCTGTTCATTGATTGAGGTTATGGGATAGGGATATATCTCTGATCAGTGTGTGTCACCTTGTATACGGGACTGTCAGGATCAGGGGTTGGCAGTATTTGGATGTTCAGGATTGTATGAGCTCTGTATGTGAATTGGATCAGGGATTGGCACTATTTGGTCACCCAAGATTGTTTGAGCCTCTTGGGGGCAGGGATGGGCACATTTGGTCACGCAAGTTTGTTTGATCCAGGCAGTGGCAGGGATGGCCACTATCTGGTCACCAATGATTGCTTGAGCTCTATGTGGGGATAGGGTCAGGGATGAACACAATCTGGTCACCCATAATTGCTTGAGCTCTATGTGGGGGTAGGGTCAGGGATGGACACTATCTGGTCACCCATGATTGCTTGAGCTCTATGTGGGGGTAGGGTCAGGGATGAACACAATCTGGTCACCCATAATTGCTTGAGCTCTATGTGGGGGTAGGGTCAGGGATGGGCACTATCTGGTCACCCATGATTGCTTGAGCTCTATGTGGGGGTAGGGTCAGGGATGAACACAATCTGGTCACCCATAATTGCTTGAGCTCTATGTGGGGGTAGGGTCAGGGATGAACACTATCTGGTCACCCATGATTGCTTGAGCTCTATGTGGGGGTAGGGTCAGGGATGAACACAATCTGGTCACCCATAATTGCTTGAGCTCTATGTGGGAGTAGGGTCAGGGATGAACACTATCTGGTCACCCATAATTGCTTGAGCTCTATGTGGGGGTAGGGTCAGGGATGGGCACTATCTGGTCACCCATGATTGCTTGAGCTTTATGTGGGGTAGGGTCAGGGATGGGCACTATCTGGTCACCCATGATTGCTTGAGCTCTATGTGGGGGTAGGGTCAGGGATGAACACAATCTGGTCACCCATAATTGCTTGAGCTCTATGTGGGGGTAGGGTCAGGGATGGGCACTATCTGGTCACCCATGATTGCTTGAGCTCTATGTGGGGGTAGGGTCAGGGATGGGCACTATCTGGTCACCCATGATTGCTTGAGCTTTATGTGGGGTAGGGTCAGGGATGGGCACTATCTGGTCACCCATGATTGCTTGAGCTCTATGTGGGGTAGGGTCAGGGATGGGCACTATCTGGTCACCCATGATTGCTTGAGCTCTATGTGGGGTAGGGTCAGCGATGGGCACTATCTGGTCACCCATGATTGCTTGAGCTCTATGTGGGGGTAGGTCAGGGATGAACACTATCTGGTCACCCATGATTGCTTGAGCTCTATGTGGGGGTAGGGTCAGGGATGGTCTTGATCTGGTCACCCAACATTGTTTGACCTTTGTATGGGGGCAGGAATGTGCACTATCTGGTCAGGTAAGAGTGTATTAGCTCTGTATGGGGGCAAAATCAGGAATGAATAGTAACTACATTTCCAGGAAGCTCTGCTTTGGTCTGAGGTGTTCATTATGCAGTTCAGAAGCAAAAGATGGGAGGCCCTCAAAAATGTATCAGATAATTAAAGTGCACCTGAGATGGGGAGGGAAATTATACATACCTTCCTCAAGGCATATCGCTTCCTCACTGTCTGTCTGCCTCTTGGTTCTCCTGCAACTGGCCCTGAAAAGTCCTCCAGTCGGGGGCAGTCAGTCCGGCCGTACAGGATCCACCGTCGCTCTCCCAGTGCAGAATCCTTCCAGCGATGGGTGTGTGGGCGTGGCTGGGCCGCACATGCACATTACGCCCCTCATTGGAGGATGGTGATGGAGCAATAAGCCTGGAGGGGGCTGGAGGAAGCCCCAGGTGTGTATCGATTTATACCAGTGACTTATTGCTCGGCTGACATTGGTCTAAGTGTGCTGTGATGGGAAACTACTGTGTGTGATACCTGTGTCTACTGTGTTGCAGGGGATTGTGGGTAATCTCTCCAGTGGGAAGTCGGCCTTGGTCCATCGATACCTAACAGGGACGTACGTTCAGGAAGAGTCTCCAGAAGGTTAGTACGTGTTTTGTAATGGTGTCATTGGTGATTAGTTCAGGTGAGCATTTAGGAATGATCACTGTGCAGACACGCAGCTAGGTCCTGCAGATTAGCGAAGACCTGTCCATTGCACCAAATCCTTGGCAAGTCGATAAAGGAACACTATTGTGAAAAATTGTAACATTTAAAATACATGTATACACGTACATATGAGAAGTTTGTGTCTTCTAGTGTTCAATGAGCCATAAGTTACTTTTCTCCTATGTTGCTGTCCCTTACAGTAGATAGTAGAAATCTGACAGAAGTGAAAGGTTTTGGAGTATCCCATCTCCTCATGGTTTTTTTTTTAGTATTTTGTTTATTCTTTACAAAAAACAATCCCTGTAAGGGACCTATACAAAGATGCCCACTTTCCCCCTACATGTTTGCTTACTATGTTGGCAGTTGGATGAAGCAACTGCCAATCACTAAGGAAATAAGGAAAACTCTGAGAATTCACCATGAGGAGATGGGCTGATCCAAAACCTGTCAGTTCTGTCAGATTTGTACTACCTGCTGTAAGGCTAGGTCCACACTGGTCCGCTTACTTATCGGATCCGTTTGAAACGGGTCTAGTTTGTGTGTTTTTGTTTTTTCCTCCGTTTTTTTACTTATTTAATGTTTGTAGTAAACGTTTCCAGTCCGTGGAAACGTATGCCGGGGGGGAGGCGCCAAACTGGAGGGGGGAAGCATCCAGGATGGGGTGAAAGACGCTTGGGCCCCCCGTCCCCACTACGCTACAGCTATTGCGCAAAAGTTGATAAAATATGTCAGCAGCGAGCGTGGACGCTTACTTTCTCTCTCTGCGTTCCACCGCTCGCCGCTTCACTTCCTGCAATGCCGCCCTCTATACTCCGGAGGACGGCATTGCAGGAAGTGACGTGGCGAGCGGAGGAAGTACAGAAGGTAAGTTCCCTGCTCGCTGCCACCCCGGTCCTGGCTGCTTCCCCCTCTATTACATACACTAATGGACCGCCACTCAATTTACTCTAATACTCTTTATTGTATCAAAAGGTAATGACAACACAATATCCCCGGAAACCCCCCACCTATTAAAAACCCCTATCCCACGCTGGATTCAACAGGAGCGCTCCCGGTCAACACCATACACACACAACCCACATTCAACAACCATGGACTGAAACAATCTCTAATGGCTAATAGAATGGAGGCAACTGTATGATAACGCTTCTGCAAAGGCAAGTCCACTAATCCATGTTCACTCCAGAGTATACATTCTTTAGTGATTGATCATGCAGCATAATGACACAGTCCAGATTGGAATCTTCAACAACTGCGACAGAGATCTCTGCACTTAACATATATTTGAATGGTTCCTTATGGAGTTGTTAGTAACCTTCCTCGGAGCACCGTGCCACCTAAATACCCACTGGCTCTCTACACATCTGTGTGGCTTCCGGGGTATCTCCCTTCAGCATAAAGGTGTTACCTTCTCGCTGTGACGAATGATGGTCATCCGGGCTTCCTTCTGCGGCGTCCCGCAGATTACAGGTACCTGTATGTGTCAGGAACTTGCCGGCTTGCAGCGCGTCATGCGTCCCCGTGTATGGACGCCGGAGCAGCTTCCCACATCCAGCGTATTGGCCACGCCCACATACGCGTTACGCCCACCAACGTGAGCTTCGTCAGTGTGATGACGCTGTGGCTAGGTCATGGCAGGAAAGCCCTCTTCTATTTAAAACAAAACTGTCTCTCTGTTTTAAATAGAAGAGGGCTTTCCTGCCATGACCTAGCCACAGCGTCATCACACTGACGAAGCTCACGTTGGTGGGCGTAACGCGTATGTGGGCGTGGCCAATACGCTGGATGTGGGAAGCTGCTCCGGCGTCCATACACGGGGACGCATGACGCGCTGCAAGCCGGCAAGTTCCTGACACATACAGGTACCTGTAATCTGCGGGACGCCGCAGAAGGAAGCCCGGATGACCATCATTCGTCACAGCGAGAAGGTAACACCTTTATGCTGAAGGGAGATACCCCGGAAGCCACACAGATGTGTAGAGAGCCAGTGGGTATACAGGTGGCACGGTGCTCCGAGGAAGGTTACTAACAACTCCATAAGGAACCATTCAAATATATGTTAAGTGCAGAGATCTCTGTCGCAGTTGTTGAAGATTCCAATCTGGACTGTGTCATTATGCTGCATGATCAATCACTAAAGAATGTATACTCTGGAGTGAACATGGATTAGTGGACTTGCCTTTGCAGAAGCGTTATCATACAGTTGCCTCCATTCTATTAGCCATTAGAGATTGTTTCAGTCCATGGTTGTTGAATGTGGGTTGTGTGTGTATGGTGTTGACCGGGAGCGCTCCTGTTGAATCCAGCGTGGGATAGGGGTTTTTAATAGGTGGGGGGTTTCCGGGGATATTGTGTTGTCATTACCTTTTGATACAATAAAGAGTATTAGAGTAAATTGAGTGGCGGTCCATTAGTGTATGTAACGGTTGGATAGTTGTTGGCCTTGCCTTCCCTCACACATGTGAGGTTGTTACTAATTAAGTGAATGATCTGTGCACCAGATTGATAATTTGCTTCCCCCTCTAGCCTATACCTTGGGGACACCACTTATGCTGAGGGGAGCAGGCAGTAGGCAAAACGGATCTCCCTCCATGTCTGTGTAGAGCAGTGGTCTCAAACTCGTGGCCCGCGGGCCATTTGCGGCCCTCGATACAATATTTTGTGGCCCTCGCCGGCAAAAGCTTCCTTATAGTTCGCTTCAGTGCTCCCAAGTAATCCGCCGCATCCCCGCCGCTAAACGAGGGCTGCAGAGCCCCCAAATCGCCCGGGGGGCAATCCGTCGGCATTTCCTGGAAGAGACAGAGCTTTCAGGTTCAGCTCTACCCCTCCTGACGTCAATCACCGCACGGATCGCCGCCTCTCCCCGCCCCTCTCTGTGAAGGAAGAGTGAGAGGGGCGGGCAGAGGTGGCGATGCGCCGCAATTGTGAAATGTCTCATGCGGCCCAGCCTCATCCTGACTTTGACTCCTGTGGCCCCCAGGTAAATTGAGTTTGAGACCCCTGGGTAGAGGGACATCTGTTTTTGCAATGCCTTCCACTACCCCTCCGTGTATCCGGATCCATATGCAGTCCGTGAAGTCCTGACAAGTCCGGACCCTGCGTTTACTTTTTCAAAACGGATCCCCAGGAACGCACACGGATCCGTTTGGAAACTGAATGAAGACTGCTGCTATTTTTAACATTTGTATCCGTGACTCCGGTTTTGATCCGGGCCAAAAAACGGAGCCGCGGATACGTTTTTAAAATAAGTGTGAACCTACTCTGAGTGACAGCAACCTAGGAGGAAAGTAATTTGTAGCTCATTTTTCTCTGGGAGAAATGTACTTTTTAGTGGTATGTGGTTATATGTATTTTAAATTTGAAAATTTTTGCAAATAGTGGTCCTTTAATGAGATCAGTGGACACTTATTTTATGCTAGACTTTCTCATTGCAGACGTTTGCAGGTTTAAAGTAAATAGGAACCACATTTTTAAAAAACGAAGCAAATACTTGAAAGGGAAGGTTCTGGGTTGTATAGAGACTTCCGTCTCCTCTCTTGGTGCCCTCGATCCTGTGCTGGCTCCCCCCCATTTCAATCCCCCGCCGAAAGTGTGTTTGGAAGTCTTTGGGAGCCGTGTCCTCCCGAAGACGTGCGGCTCCATACTGCACAGGCGTGAGCGTGCAAGAGAGCGTGCTGGCGCAGTACAGGGTCGCCCTTCTTCAGGAGCACTCGGGCTCCCTGAAGACTTCTGAAGCCTCCTTCGGCCGGGTAAAGCAGTATTTTACTAAATTAGAGCCAGCACTGGAACGAGGGGACCAGGAGAGGAGCCGGAAGGCTCTATAGGACCCAGAGCCTTCCCTCTCCTTGGGTAAGTATCTGTCTCCTTTTTTTAAATGCGGTTCCCATTCACTTTAAGACATCAGTGGTCTTTGTAACCTGAAACGATGTCGTTATTCACCCCCTCCTGGTTCCTTGGATCGGGGCTGTATGGTGTTGCTGCTGTACTTCTCACTGGGGATAAAACACTGAATTGCGCAAGAGAAGGTTCTCGTAAACCTAAAGATTTCAGAATTCTCGTAAATCCCCAGCAGGGAGTCGGTCTCTCCAGTTCAATTTATCTTCGTTTACGTTCCCCAAGGCGATAAAGGAAAAATACTTATCTTTACTGACAGCTGGGAATTTGATAGTGTGGTATGTTATTGGATTATGTGAATTATAGGCCATTGGATTTGCTTTAGTGTCCTCTAATATGCTAACAGTATCTGCTGAGAGTGTTCAACTCATTTCTTCCTAGACTGCTTCTTTGGGTGTACCGAAAGGGAAACAGCCTAGGCTGATTAGATATGCGGAATTCTGGAATTTACTGTCCAATCGATTTTCCGATCGATTTCCGTTCACTTCTATGAGAAATCGACCAGAAAAACGATCCAAAATAAGATCGGACGTGTCGGAAATTATCTATCGAACCATCTATCTGCCAAAAAATTTCATGGTGTATTCCCAGCATAAGAGCCAAAAAGAGACAAAAAGACAAAGACAAACACTTATATAGCACTTTTCTCCTGGAGGACTCAAAGCGCCAGAGCTACAGCAATTAGGGCGCGCTCTATAGGCAGTAGCAGTGTTAGGGAGACTTGCCTAAGATCTCCTACTGAATAGGTGTTGGCTTACTGAACAGGCAGAGCCGAGATTCGAACCCTGGTCTCCTGTGTCAGAGGCAGAGCCCTTAACCATTACACCATCCAGCCACCCTGGATAAAGTGCAATCAGAAATGTGAACATAATCTCGAGCATATGGTATAAATGAATAGTGTTGAATAACACTGAAAGATTTCATTATAATTCCTGGCACATGTTCAAACTAATGCCCAACCAAACTGTCTATATAAAGAACAGAGAAAGAGGCCGTAGTGGCTTATCCACATCTATCACTATTGCCCCCAGCCTTTTTTTCTGATTTACTTCTTATAAATAGACACGGAACGTTTACATCACGCTTATCTCCTGTCGGACTCAAAGCGCTTGCGAGGCAGCCACTAGAGCGCACTCAGTAGACAGTAGCAGTGTTAGGGACTCTTGCCCAAGAACTCCTTACTGAAAAGGTACTGGCTTACTGAACAGGAGGAGCCGATGTGAACCCTGGTCTCCTGTGTCAGAGGCAAGGCCCTTAAAGCAGTATAAAACCCTGACCTAATATTCAATAAAAACATGTTTTCCTACTTTTTATATGCCCTACGGTTATCATATTTGCTTTTGTGCATAAGTTTTAGTATTCATTTAGAAATTATACGTTCCCAAAGTACACTTTTTTTTGCTCTAAAAGCTGACTTTGCATTTTATTTATAACTGCTTTATTCATGTTCTAATGTAAGCAGAAATGCTTTCTGATTGTCTGACTTTGTTCAGCAGAGCCTGCAGTGTCAGAGAAGTGTTTATTTACATTTCTCACTTGATACAATTAAACACAAGATAACATTATCTACACTTCGGATGCTTCCAGCTTTGCTAGCAGGGAAGCTTCTAAGTCCTGTGTGTAACCCTTTGAATGCTGTTCTAGAAAAAAAAATGCTGGTTGTATATAATATGCTGTAAATAATGTATTAGAGCAAAGAAGAATTGCTGGGTTTCATTCCGCTTTAAATGACAACTGCAGAGAGAAGAATATGGAGGCTGCCATATTTATTTTCTTTTAAACAATACCAGTTGCCTGGCAGCCCTGCTGATATGTTTGGCTTCAGCAGTGTTTGAATAACACCAGAAACAAGCATGCGGCTAATCTTGTTGGATATGACAGTAATGTCAGAAACACCAGATCTGCATATGCTTGTTCAGGGTCTACGGCTAAAAGTATTAAATCATGGGTCCCCAGACGTTTTGGGTTGAGGGCCGGGTCAACATACTTCAGACTGCTGGGGGGCGGAGGATACATAAAATGATGTAGAAGTCTTTGCAGGCCAGACAAGGAACCATACCCAGGTGACAACCTGCAGTCCAATTGGACAGCAGTGTCCCCTGATGTGGAATGTGATTGGAAACCAGCGAATTACTGCTTTCTGGCTTCCATGTGGATGGGTGGTGCCAGCACTGCTATTCTATATGTGGACCACCAATATTTAAAGATGTAGCTGACCGCATCTATAAGTAATACATTTTCTGTGTGTGGGGCCACATTCGGCCCATGGGCCTTAGTTTGAGGACCACTATATTAGAGGCAGAGGATCAGCAAAATAGCCAGGCAACTGGTATTGCCTATAGGGAAATGAATATGGCAGCCTCCATATCCCTCTCGATTAAGTTGTCCTTCAATGGACCACTCCAGCGAAAAAAGTAAGCAGTTAAACTTTGACAGAACCAACAGGTTTTCGACTAGTCCATCTCCTCATGGGGGATTCTCAGAGCTTTCTTTGTTTTCACCAGCCGTTCCTTTACGGCACTTGCTAAGTCTAACTGCCAGAATAGTGTGCAAGTGAGTACGGAGGCTCCCTGAGATCTTACAATTTTGGCAGTTAAACTGACGTTCAGGAAATGCTTTTATAAACAAAGAAAATCCAGAGAATCCCCCATGAAGAGATAGACAAGTCCAAAACCTGTCGGTTCTGTCAGATTTATACTACTTACTTTTTTTGATGGAGTGGTCTTTTAACCAGTGCACTGTCACTCCTAATGACCCATTGCATCTTTTTCTCATCTACAGGTGGACGGTTTAAGAAGGAAATAGTGGTGGACGGACAGAGCTATTTGCTGCTTATCAGAGATGAAGGGGGCCCCCCAGAGATGCAGGTGGGGGGGATTCTCTGCACGTATACACTCGTGTGATTGGTTTTCCTGGGCTCTTTAGCGTCTGGTGACCACGTCTTCCTGTTTCTCCTCCGCAGTTTGCCACCTGGGTCGATGCCGTCGTCTTCGTCTTCAGCCTGGAAGATGAGATCAGTTTCCAGACAGTATTTAATTACTACGCTCGTCTGTGCAGTTATCGCAACACATCTGACGTCCCCATGGTGCTGGTGGGGACACAAGGTACTGGTCCTACTGTGTCTGAATTGGTGGTCTCCATGGCAACAGCCCAGTCATCTTTGTGTTACCGGTATCGCTGCTCTTCCACGCTGTTTGCTGTCACGACGATGAAGGGTTGTTTATAGAAATGCCTGATGGAGATAACAGATAGCGTAGTCGTGCTTTGCATCTAGTTATCAACAGTCAGTCCCGGATAATAGTGTTACAACATGGGCCCTACTCCTCTTGCTGCGTTTCGATGGGAAAATTGGATCGTGCGTATTCTGCTGATCACGATGAACATGTACATGGCGGTGCTTGTTTTTTCACTAGCACGATTCGTTTTGTACAGAATCATAATCGCCGGCCTGCTGCATTGCGCTCCTATACAAAGCATAAGAGCGCAAGAAAACTGCACAGCAATCTCGTTGGTATGCGATTTTCTCACTGTTCAGCAATTCAAAAATTTTTTCCCTCATCGGAATTCACAAACGCACCGCAATCACCTGTCGCGGTAGCAGAAATAAAAAGAAACGCGACTGTAGCGTGATTTTTTTTAGGGGTAAAGGGCCCTGACCCTGTGGGCGATTACATGGCATTTGTGCTGTGATTGCCGTCAACTGGCAAATCTCTACTGCAGCGGTCTGTGGGAGCGTTCTCACTGCAGTGTTCGCAATCTCTAAAGTGCTGCATGGGGAAATCACAGAAAAATCATGCTTGCGATTTTCAAAGTGAAACAGCTCTAAGGCCTCGTTCACATCGCGACGCGCTTCCGTGCGCTTTTAGAAGCACGTTTGTTGTGTGGCACGCAAGAACAGCAGAAAGGCTTAGACAGCCCTTCTGACGTTCACATCATAGGTGCTGCGCAGCAGTGCGATGCGCTATCGTACTGCTGCATGCGTTCTGTCCGCGAGCGCAGAGCTGACCCACTCGCTGTAGTGGAATCAGCAACGCGTAGCGGGAGATCGTACATGTTGCGTTCCGCCCGCACAGCCATCTGCGCATCATGATGATTCTGTCCCCAAACAGGGCTGGCTGTAAACACCAGGCTTTCAGAACCTTAGTCCCCGACATGCCCCCTTCTCAGTGATAGGGTGTGCGACTGCACTGGAGTACACATGCCCGCCTCTCTTACTTATTTATCAGCAGTGCTAACAACAATAACTTTGTAAAAAGTTTTGTACACTGATCTCTTTTCATCTGATCAAAGTAATGCAGCTGTCACTTTTTATATTCCTGGCCCCTTCCATTAAAGAGGACCTGAACTCAGAACTTCCTCTCTGCTCTAAAAGACAAGCAACAAAATAATAACCTTTAAAGAAAAGCATTTATTTGTTACAGCTGATACAAATCCTGCAGTAAATCTGCAGTGTCTACTTCCTGCTTTCATGGAAGCAGACATAGGGTTAACATCCTGTGTTTACAAATTAGTTGCTCTGCCGAGGCAGCCAGCTGACACAGCTGAGAGATTAAATTACATGTGTGATTAGTCACAGATGAGAGGGAAATAGACAGGCTAAACTCTCTAAATACATACAGGGTGTATTTCTCTATATTTTCCTTCTGTCCTGTGGAAGAGTTCAGGTCCACTTTAACCTAATAAAATCACCGCTTAAAGGGGCACTATGGTGAAAAATTGTAAAATTTAAAATGTGCAAACATAAACATATAAGAGGTAAGTTTTTTCCAGAGTAAAATGAACCATAAATTACTTTTCTCCTATGTTGCTGTTACTTACAGTAGGTAGTAGAAATCTGACAGAAGTGACAGGTTTTGGACTAGTCCATCTCTTCATAGGGGATTCTCAGCAAGGCTTTTGTTATTTATAAAGATACTAGCCGACCCGCGTCGTAGCATACGCCGCATCTTCTATCTATCTAACAGAGTACGTGCCTCAACCTTGAAGCAAGAAGAATAAAGGTGAGTACACACATCAGATAAAAGTCTTTGGAAAATCAAAGATCACAGACCAATTTTACCCCCTTCCGTGTAGTATGAGAGCCATACCTACACAGTCTATTCTATGCAGCTGAACTCCCCATCAGACAGAAATCTTTGCAAGATGCTGCACACAAAGATGCTGTACACATGCAACAGATCAGTATCTACAAAATATCAGTACCTACAAAATACATTCATAGTCTATATCTGCAGATCTCATACACACCTTGTTTAACGGACAATCATCTGCAGATCAGATCAACCAGGATGGATCTTTGGATCTGCAGATGATTGTCTGATCTGTAGATGAATGTCCGTCAAACAAGGTGTGTATTATGCTGGGCATACATGGTACGTTTTCTACCGTGTAATCGAGCCGCTGGCTCGATTCCCGCTCGTCCCCGCGGGCACTGGGATCGATTCCCGCTCATCCCCGCGAGCACTTTCTTATTTTACCCTCATTTCTTCTTTTGTCCTGCCCACCGGTATCGAGCGCAGAATCGATCCGGCGGGGTATTGGGCACGTCGGAAATTATCAATCGAGCCATCAGCGGCTCGATTACATGGTAGAAAACATACCGTGTATGCCCAGCATGAGATCTGCAGATATCATAGACTATGAATGCATTTTGCAGAAACGGATTTTTTGCAGGAACAGATGTTTTGCAGATACTGATCTGTTGCATGTGTACAGCATCTGTGTGTGCAGCATCTTGCAAAAAATGTTATCTGATGGGGAGTTCAGCTCAATAGAATAGTTGTATAAAAGGGGGGGGCATTGGGAATCCTCCCTGTGGCGCTCCTGGATAGTGCTAATGTAGCATGTAGCAGTTTCGCATCGAAAATCCCATTTTCATTTTTGGCGAATTTTCACGAAAATCTTCCGAAATATTTGCGTTTTCGACCAGCATCGAAAATTCATTGTATGCGGATGCTTATGCCCTTATGCGGAAAAATGTCCACAATAATCCGCATGGAAATTCAGTCTATGCGGACGTTTATACGGAAAAATGTCCACAATAATGCGCAAGAAACTTCTCTGAATGCGGACGCTAATGCCCTTATGTGGAAAATGTCAGCAATAATACGCAAGTAACGTGAAAATGACTGGCATTAGGCGAAAATTAACGCGAAAAAATTAGATGAAAGATTTGCCTGTCAAAACGAAATTAGGCGAAAATTTGGCAAAAAATTGTCGAAACAAATTTTTGCATTTTCGCTCATCACTGGCATATAGCAGGGCGACTGCTTTGGGGTATTGGTTTTTTGACCCTGCATAGTTTGGCACGCAAAAGCAAATTTACATGAGCATTGCCTCATGAATAGCCAATTAAGTCAGATTTGCAAAGCCAGACTTGCTAGGGTTGGCCTCTTTACCACGGACAGTTGATAAGCAGTAAAATGCCTCTCAAACTCTTACAACTGCTCACTACTGCCCGGTAACAACTTGCTGCTGCCTGGTAACAGCTTGCTGCTGCCTGGTAACAGCTTGCTGCTGCCTGGTAACTGCTTGCTGCTGCCTGGTAACTGCTTGCTGCTGCCTGGTAACTGCTTGCTGCTGCCTGGTAACTGCTTGCTGAGCACACAGCTCAACAGTCCGTGGAAAAGAGGCCTTAAAGAAAACCTGTACTGAAAATGAATAGTCAAAATAGCCATACACAAGTCATACTTGCCTCCCGTGTAGTCCACTCCTCAGTCTCTTTCTCCTCTCTTGCGTCCTGTTTGTCCTCTGTGATCAACGGAACTCTCCGTCCTCCATTTTGAAAATGGCCATTACACCATAACAGCTTTCTGGTCAGCACACAGTTAAACTGTAACATCGCCCACTTGAGCCATAAGGAAACATTGACACATCAGTTCTCCTCTCAGCTGTAACTGACAGCAACTGATATATAACTGACAGCAACTGATATATTTCAGTTCTGACAAAATGTTGTCAGAACTGGAAGGGATCATTGTCAGAAGAAAATGGTGAGCTTCTGAGAGGAACTGATGGCAAGGTAACTATGTAATGTTCATTTGAAGTTACCTCATGTGTTTAATTTAAATAATTTTACTCAGTACAGGTTCTCTTTAAACTTGGTGTTTGAGCACGCATAAATTTTCTCATGCAAAGTACTTCTTCTTCTTGCTCGAAGGTTGAGGCACTTATGCTACGTACACACATGCGACAACGATCGTTCGTTAAGAACGACGAACGAACTTTTAATTGATGAAAGAACGACCTAAGTAAAGGTAGTTTTAAAATGTGTGTAACGATCTGATCGTTAGAACGAACGTTACATCACAGAAAGCAACTATTGCGCCTGCGCATAAAAATGAGAAGTTCCATGGAGAAATAGTGAAATGCGCATGTCAAGCCTAGTACGAACGACCGTTTCCAACGATGTACTACTTTTGCAAACGATCGTCGTTGGTTAAAATCCGCCGAGACAGAACTTTCTTTTGAAGCGATTTGGCTCGTTCGTCGTTTGCCTTAATAGTCGGTGGTTCGTTTTTTGTAACGATCGTCTTTGGTAAAGATCGGGGAACGATCGTTACAAACGACTATAGTCGCATGTGTGTACGCACCTTTAGTCTATTATATATATAGATTCCCTTAAAATGATTTAAACAATGATGCTGGCCAGCTTCCCTGCTCGCTACAGTTTTTTGGCAGTTGGAAAGAGCAACTGCCATTCACTAAGTGCTTTTGAAAATAAATCTATCCCTGAGAATCCCCCATGAAGACATGGACTTGTCCAAAACCTGTCGCTTCTGTCAGATTTCTACTACCTACTGTAAGTGACAGCAACATAGGAGAAAAGTCATTTGTGGCTGATTTTAATTTTACTCTGAAAAAAAAACATATTTATTTGTTTATGTTTGCACATATTTTAATTTTTTCAATTTTTCGCCATAGTGCCCCTTTAGGTAGAGAATATATTTGAGTTCACTACAACCCCCTCAACCTAAACTGGGTACCTCTTACATACAGGGAGGTGGTAAAAAAAAATTACAGAATGTAAAACAATTGTTTTATTATATGGCTTGTTTGGCGTAGAAACTACAGTTCTCTTATTACTGGATGACTTTCACTGTTTCTAATAAAGGCAAAATTACTATCATAAAAATGGGAGGTGGAACTAAGGTAGAACTAATTTACCACTTATTTTTCATTGTGCCGTTTGTGGCCACCAGGTGGCGCTTTGGAGCAAAAAGAGACCATTATTGTCTCAATGTTTAGAGTCACTATTATCGCTTTCATTGTCACCACATATAATATATAAAAGAGGCACTGTAACGACGTGAAGTAGGATGCACTACATTATTCAGGATACCCAATTTTGTGTTCACTTTCTTAGTTTCAGCAACAATAGTCACTTCCTCTAGCTGTATATTGCTATGTGTTTTTGTAGCATTCAGTTCAGAGGCAGTGAGGGTGAATTCCCTGGGGGTGAGAGGTCCAGGGCCCGCCTGCACTTCCCTCTGGGTATCGCATGGTGGTTTGGGGGCCCCAGCTAGTGAGAGAGACTGGGGCCCCCGGCTGTCGTGCGAACCATTGTTTGTTTGTGTATTGGTATGTAACCCAGCACTCCAAGTAATGTTTAGCCTAGGCTGTTTAGTTATGCATCCTTCTCCTCCCAGAGCCCTCTGGAAGACTAGGTGTTGTTTCTGCTTAATTTGGAACTCACAACAAACAAACATTCCGTGGTGATGCATCTGCCATCAGTAAAGGTGTTGCCAAGAATGTTAATCAGGCAAAGGAAACATTTTATGAATGGTAAACACCGACTAAATAAATTATTGTTGTAAGATATAAGAAATTTTAATTATTTAGTTACCGTATATTCTGACGTATAAGACGACTGGGCGTATAAGATGACACCTGCCCCCCCCCCCCCCCCCCCAACTTTTCCAATTAAAATATAGAGTTTGGGATATACTCGCCGTATAAGACTACCCCTCTTCCGACACACACCAAATAAAAATTAAAAACCATCACATGCTGGTGCTATGTATGAACAGATGCTGGTGCTGCATTGTACTGTATGTGGTGCCCAGAATATAACAGTATATAGGTGATTGACTGATTGGATTGGTCAACTCTGCCTCTCCCTCAGAGGATTGGTCAGCTCTCCTTCTCCCTCAGAGGATTGGTCAGCTCTTCTTGGCTCCCTGTTTATCAGAGCGGTATGGAAGAATAGATCACACTGTGCCCATAAAACACGCCTCTTTCACCCTTCTGGCCCACCCTTGTATCCTATTTACCTCCTTCTCTGCCTCTCAGATCTCACACATGTGCCTGCGCTGCTTCACTACAGTCCTCAGCAGTGAGATCTGAGAGGCGGTGACAGGATAGGGCGTATCACCCGGCATCAATGACACCCGGCATATAAGACGACCCCCTCACTGTTCAGAAGATTTTCAAGGGTTAAAAAGTAGTCTTATGCGCCAGACTCAGTCCTGACTCAGACGGGAAGTGACTACAGTGTGACCCTCACTGATAAGAAATTCCAACTATAAAACGCATTCCTAGAAGAAAATGGCTTCTGAGAGCAAAAAAAGAGGTAAAAAAGGGGAATTTCTTATCAGTGAGGGTCACACTGTAGTCACTTCCTGTCTGAGTCAGGACTGAGTCAGTCACTTACATACCTGATATTTAACTCTTTGAGGCAGAGAAAGAAAAAAATGAACACAGCATAGTTATTTGTGTGCTAGGCACTGTACATACACATGCCAATCTCATGTCACATGTCACTTTGGGTATCCTTTAAAGTGACACTGAAGGGGGAAAAAAAACTTATGATATGAGTTGTATGTGTAGTACAGCTAAGAAACAGAGCATTTGTAGCTTAGAAGTTATCCTTATATTGTTTCCAGCTCTCCAACCAAGCTTGGTGGCTACAGTGCTGATTTTACTGCAGGGATGTTCACAGGGTCATTAGCTCTATATTATTTTAAACTATAAAACAGAGCGGAGTATAATTGCAAATATGACAGAATTGTGCAATGTTAGGCCTCTTGCACACTGCAAGTGATTCCGATTCAGATTCCGCTTTTTAATCAGTTTTTACATCCGATTTAGATTCCGATTTGCAGTTTGCTCCCTGCACACTGCAAATCGGAATCTGAATCGGATGTAAAAACTGATTAAAAAGCGGAATCTGAATCGGAATCACTTGCAGTGTGCAAGAGGCCTTAATGAAAAAAAATACAGTATCTAAAAATAAGAGACTATTTTCTTTGCTACTAATGTTCTATTAAAGGGATACTGATCAGCTTTAAAAAACACAATTGGTACTTACCTGGGGCTTCCTCCAGCCCATCGTAGGCCGTGAGGTCCACCAACATCCTCCTGGCTCCTCTCCCGGTCCCGCTGGCAGCTCCGGTAATTGGCGACTTCCGCCTGAAGTTGCCAGTAGGTGTCCCCGCCGTGCACATTACGTGTCATCACACCAGCTGCTACGCATCATCATGGCGGCCGGTGTGAGAATCCTGCACATGCGCGGTTCAGAGTTAGAGAACCGTACATGCGCAGGACTCTCACGCCGGCCATCGTGATGACGCGTAACGTACACGGTGGGGACTTGTACTGGCGACTTCAGGCGCAAGTCGCCAATTAACGGAGCTGCCAGCGAGACCGGAAGAGGAGCCAGGAGGAAACCTCAGGTAAGTACAAATTATGTTTTTTAAAGCTGCTCAGTATCCCTCTCATTATTGGTACTACACATACAATTCATTATATCATACGGTTTTCTGTGTACACACAATCGTAAAGAAATACTTTAGCTCAGGGCTGCATTTACCATTAGGCACATGCTTGCATGCAGCTAATACAAAAAGGGCAGCTGAATACAGCCAGCACCCCCATCCTCTACTTCCTGCAGCTGCCTGCTTGCTCTCGCCTCCCAAATACAAGAAATCGCCACTAATTGTATACAATGATTTGCTCCTGCAGGTGCACATATAATATGGAGCATATGTAATAGCTTTTGTATGGTACTGTTCATATACAGGAGGGGAGGATTCTACTGGAGTATAAAACCAGGGCTGTGGAGTCGGTCCAAAAATCCACCGACTCCGACTCCTCAGTTTAGGATTCCACCGACTCCGACTCCTCGACTCCGACTCCTCTAATTTGCATATTACAATTTTGTTGATTAAAAGTATGTAACATGAAATTCGTCTCTTAACTGCCAACGCATAGGAATTTTACAAGACAACTGAAGTGAGAAGGATATGTAGACTACTATATTTATTCCCTTTAGACTAAAACTAGTCCTTGGTAAGAGTACTTGTAAAAGGTACAAACCGGAACAAAGAACATCTATCAGGCCCTAGGCAATGTAAGTGTGGGTACATGTAAGAATGATGTGCAGGTACTCTGCAGGGGAATGAGGAGATTGTAAACAGACAACACCTGTGTTCAATGTGCACAGCATTCTCAGTGGATTCCCTGCAGCTCTGTGGGGAGTGCATATGTAGAGTATAGTACTACTGTGTAACAAAGTAAACCTGAGACAGATGAAATTAAAGTTTTATACATACCTGGGGCTTCCTCCAGCCGCCTTCAGGATAATCAGTCCCTCATTGTCCTCCTCCACCCCCTGGATCTTCTGCTATGAGTCCAGGTAGAAAAAGTGGGATCAGCGCATCACCAGGCCGCCTCTGAATGGCCTCAGCTCAGAGATGCGCTGAGCCCCCCCAAAGACTACAAACGCACCTTGAACCCAAACAGAGGCTCTGCATATACACCAAAGGAAAACTAACAAGTGGGAGCAGCTGACCAGAATTAAATCAAACATAGCAAAGAAATGAACAGCGCTACTTAAAAACAGATGAATGCTTACCTGCAAAAAAGTGCAGACCCCACTCATGGGATACAAATACACAATGAGCACACATACAACCTGTCTACCACTTGGAGGATGTTAGTTTCCACTAACACCTTGCATGCAATTTGTTAGGTACTCGTCCCTCCCACTGTCGAAGAAGTCTTTCCTCCATGGGAGGAGACCTAACACTAACTAAATCCTACCTATGCATATACATAGCCTGGGCGCGCTACCAGTAAAATTAAGAATTGCGCAGAAAAAGTGGGATCAGCGCATCACCAGGCCGCCTCTGAATGGCCTCAGCTCAGAGATGCGCTGAGCCCCCCCAGAGACTACAAATGCACCTTGAACCCAAATAGTTTTTCTTTGGTGTATATGCAGAGCCTCTGTTTGGGTTCAAGGTGCGTTTGTAGTCTCTGGGGGGGGGCTCAGCGCATCTCTGAGCTGAGGCCATTCAGAGGCGGCCTGGTGATGCGCTGATCCCACTTTTTCTGCGCAATTCTTAATTTTACTGGTAGCGCGCCCAGGCTATGCATATGCATAGGTAGGATTTAGTTAGTGTTAGGTCCCCTCCCATGGAGGAAAGACTTCTTCGACAGTGGGAGGGACGAGTACCTAACAAATTGCATGCAAGGTGTTAGTGGAAACTAACATCCTCCAAGTGGTAGACAGGTTGTATGTGTGCTCATTGTGTATTTGTATCCCATGAGTGGGGTCTGCACTTTTTTGCAGGTAAGCATTCATCTGTTTTTAAGTAGCGCTGTTCATTTCTTTGCTATGAGTCCAGGTACTTGAGCCAGTCGGGCGTAGTGCGCATGCACACACTCCGCCGCCAGGAGCATACTACACCTGTGCAGCACTATTGCGCACGTGCAGAATGTTCCTGGCTGTGGGAGCGGCATGCGGCCGGACAGCACTGACTGGCTGAATTACCAGGACTCATAGCAGAAGATCCGGGTGGTGGAGGACAGCAAGGGACTGATTAGCCTGAAGGGGGCTGGAGGAAGCCCCAGGTATGTATAAAACTTTACTTTTCATCCATCTCAGTTACCCTTTAATTTGTAGTCACCAAACCAAATTTTAACAACATATCAAATTATTTGATTTCATCAGCAAAGAGAGTGCATACATTTGCATAAATCAGCATCAATGCAGAATAATTTCCATCTCGTTGACCATCTCTATTAGTGACACAGCTACACATCAGGCTTTATTCTTACAGCATAGATGTTATTTAGTATATATAAGAGATTCCTGTGTACACATCATATATACAGTCACAATCAGATATGTATATCTGACCTTAAAAATACGGGGACTGCTTTATTGAAGCAGCACAAGTAACTAATTTTGATTGGTTTATTTCATTTTTGTGGACTAAGCACAGCTATTACTGTATATATACGGTATATATACTGTATATATACATTATTTTTAATGACTATTATCTGAGAAATAGAACATTTTATCATATTTTCTATTTTAATTACAGTTACAAATTCATTAGGAGTCGGAGTCGGTGCATTTTTTCCCGACTCCGACTCCAGGCGCCCAAAATTGCCCGACTCCACGACTCCGACTCCAACTCCACAGCCCTGTATAAAACTTAACTTTTAATAAATAGTATAAAAAGATTCAGTATCAGTACATGTGATCACAATTGCGTGTATATACACAGGATGTAGGGCAAAAGTGCCACAGTTAGGTTGATGTTGGTGAGGTAATCGTATTAAATCCACCAAACAAACCAAAGTCCTCATACATCCTCAAAATGTATTTGTCTCACTAACCCACCACAAACAAAACCCAACATGTTTCGCTTCCAAACAACTGGTAGCTTCCTCTGGGGTAATAATACAGTGTTAAAGTGGATCCGAGATGAACTTTTACTCCTTGCATAATTGTGTTCCTTTCCTATTATTTATAAGGCATTCCTCAAGCCAAATACTTTTTTGTGTTAATACTCTAATTCCCTATAAACTAAACAAGCCACACCCACAGGTTTTCAGATAGCCAAGGCACTTTCAGACAGTAGCAAGGGCTCATGGGAGCTCAGTCTGGGCAGGAGGAGGAGAAGGTATTACTAGCCAGAGATTTCAGAGGCAGAGGGGAGGAGGGGGGGTTAGGTTTTTTTGCTCAAGATGCAGATAAGCCTGCCTCTGTGTAATGTTTACAAACAACATGGCTGCCCTCATTGTATCACAGGAAGAAATAATCCTATTCTTTTATAGCTGTTTGCAGCTAGAATGTCTGTGTAATCTATCTAAACTTTAGATAAGATATATAGACAAGTTACTTGTTACAGTTAGTTTTTCATCTCGGATCCGCTTTAAAGTACTGCTACCTCATATTTTTCTGTTTATCAGTATAAAGGTGGTGTGGCCTAGGTTGTAGCATCTCCAGAGGAGCGGAATCAGAACTTATGTGTCTACAGGCTCTGGAGGTCCAGTCATGCTCTACATAAAGCATTTGGGCAGGTGTATATCAGTCATAACTGACATAAGGTTTCATTAGATTATCACTGGAGTGTACAGAGGGGAAGGAGAGTAGTATGAGCAGCCTGTCATGTCCTATGGAGAAGGGAAGAGGAGGGCGAGTAACCTGTTCTATTCTGTGGCATGGGATGGTTGAGGATAAGCAGCGTCTGAAATGGCCCTGATATGTGGTAAGACATAGTTATCTATAACTGTAGCATGGCTCCCTTCAGGGCTCGATACTGTTGTCTATAAAGCTCAAGCAGTGTTGCACATAACAGACATACAATAGTAAACTACCGTGGGAATGGAGGAAAATAAATCAAAATGGAGTCTCTTAGGCTCAGTATTAGTAGAAATGCATGGCTACAGTTTCGCGATGCTTACGTTAAATCTTCAACTCTGGTCCTTCCAGATGCCATCAGCGCTACCAACCCGAGGGTCATCGATGATGTCCGAGCGCGGAAACTGTCCAACGACCTGAAGCGCAGCACCTATTATGAGACATGCGCCACCTATGGACTAAATGTGGAGCGTGTGTTCCAGGATGGTAAGTACCCTCATGGGGCGCCATTACCGATGACTTTCTCTTGGTCACCTTGACAGTTTCCGTCTTGTTTCCTCAACAACACCTTACCTCAACCTTACAGAACCTCAACTCTCCTCTCATAGGTTCCTGCATGTGTCCCACCCTTATAGAACCCTAACTCTAATCGCATAGGTTCCTGCTTGTGTCTCACCCTTATAGAACCCCAACTCTCCTCTCATAGGTTCCTGCTTGTCTCACCCTTATAGAACCCCAACACCCCTCTCATAGGTTCATGCTTGTGTCTCACCCTTATACAACCCCAACACCACTCTCATAGGTTCCTTCTTGTGTCTCACCCTTATAAAACCCCAAATCTCCTCTCATAGGTTCCTGCTTGCGTCTCACCCTTATAGAACCCCAACTCTCCTCTCTTAGGTTCCTGCTTGTGTCTCACCCTCATAAAATCCCCTCTCATAAGTTCCTGCTCTGGTATCACTCCTATGGAGTGCAAACATTTCCTTGATACCCTCTTCTTTCTCTAAATATCCATTTATTACATCAAGCATGTCCTCTCCTTGTCCTGGCAACACTCTCTCATCCATTGTGCCTCTTTTCTTTTTCAGTTGCTCAGAAGGTGGTCGCCCTCAGAAAGAAGCAGCAGCTTTCCATAGGTCCATGCAAATCCCTCCCCAATTCTCCAAGCCACACCTCCGTGTCTGCAGCCACCATTCCGTCCATGCACATTAATCAGGTAAGGAAGGCAGAGATGGCCGTCACCTTCCTGTGTCGGCAGAAGGGCGTATATGACGCTTATCCATTGACTTAAACTGCACTGCCATCTAAGCAGGAGCTAGAAAAGACAGCCAGGCATTTTAAATATATTCATTGCAAAAGGTTCACATGTTCAATGCATAAAACTTGGCCCATTTCTAATTCAAATGGTATTTTCATATACAGCAGAAAAAAATTAGTAAACTCCAGTAGTGCACAAGAGGGTCAATTCACTCACTCACTGAGCACTTTATTAGGTATTCCTGTACACCTGCTTTTTCATGCCAATACTTAAAGCACCACTATCGCAAATATATTTTCTTCCACGGTAAAATGAGCTATAAATTACTCTTCTCTTATGTTGCTGTCATGTTGCTGTGTGTACAATCCGCTGGGATTTTTCACCTTATGCATCAGAGCAATTTTCACCTCCCATTGATTCGCTAATAACTTTCACTACTTATCACAATTTATTGATCTACATCTTGTTTTTTCTGCCACTAATTAGGCTTGCTTTGGGTGGTACATTTTGCTAAGAATTATTTTTTTATAAATGCATTTTAACAGGATTAAAAAGAAAAAATGGAAAAAATTCATTATTTCTCAGTTTTCGGCCATTATAGCTTTAAAATAATCCATGCTACCATAATTAAAACCTATGTATTTTATTTGCCCGTTTATCTCGGTTATGACACCATTTAAATTTTGTCCCTATCACAATGTATGGCGCCAATATTTTATTTGGTGCATTTTTACCGTTTTGCGTCCATCACTATTTACAAGCTTATAATTAAAAAAAAATTTCCTAGTATACCCCCTTCAAATGCATATTTAAACAGATCAGACCCTTAGGTAACTATTTGTCTTTTTTTTTTTTTTCCATTAAAAATTTTATTTGGGTAATATTTTGGTGTGGGAAATAAACAGTTAATTTTTAATGTTATTATATGTGTAAATTGTAATGTAAAAAATATGTAGATGTAGTTTTACTATTTGGCCACAAGATGGCCACCTTGAATTTTTTTTTCTCCTTGTGCTTCTCGCTAAGCGGATGCACAAGGGGGATGCGGAAGATTTTTTACGTGCAGAAAGACTGAAGCCTCTTGTAAGAGCGCTTCGGTTTTTCTGCTGGGGACACGGATCGGTGATCGGGAACCATGTTCACGTTCACTGATCCCAGGGCTACCGGGGGACGGCACGGGGGCGCGCCTGCGATCGCGCAAGGGAGCACGCTGAAGTGCGGCATCGCAGCAGAGCAGCCGCCTGGACGTGAGCTTCACATCCGGGTGGCAGAAATTGTTAATTTATTTTTTACAAAAGCAGTCCCTGGACAGGATCTATACAAAGGTGCAGGTCTCCCCTCTACCTGTTTGCACATTATTCTGGCAGCTGTTCAGGAAAGGCTTTTGAAAATAAAGAAAACCCTGAGAATCCCCCATGAGGAGATGGGCTAGTCCAAAACCTGTCAGTTCTGTCAGATTTCTACTACCAACTGTAAGTGACAGCAACATAGGAAAAAAGTAATTTATAGCACATTTTACTCTAGGAGAAATGTACTTCTTATGCACTGTATGTGTTTTCATGTATTTTACATTGTATCATTTTTTTTGGTGATAGTGGCTCTTTAATTTGAGATTTTATGCTCATGAAATTTGGCTTGTTAGTAAAGCAACTGCCAAAGACGCCCTGTGGAGAATTGCCCTACCAGAGGTGTAGCTATGGGTGGGCAAGGGGGACATATGTCCCTGGACGCAGCACTGTGAGGGCACTCAGCACAGTCGCTGCACCCCCACGTGTGAGAGGCGGCTCGCTTCCTGATCACCGATCCGTGTACCCAGCAGAAAAACCGAAGCGCTCTTACTAGAGGCTTCAGTCATTCTGCAAAAAAAATGTTCCCGTCCCCCTTGTGCTTCCAGTGATTGCGAAGCACACGGGGAAAAAAATAAACTCAAGGTGGCCATCTTGTGGCCAAATTGTAAAACTACATCTACATATTTTTTACATTACAATTTACACATTTAATAACATTAAAAATTAACATTAAAAATTAACTGTTTATTTCCCACACCAAAATATTACTCAAATAAAATTTTTAATGAAAAAAAATTACAATAAAAAAGTGTCTGAACTATACTACGAACATTTTTTTTTAATTATAAGCTTGTAAATAGTGATGGACGGAAAAAATGCACCTTTATTTCCAAATAAAATATTGGCGCCATACATTGTGATAGGGACAAAATTTAAATGGTGTCATAAACGAGACAAACGGGCAAATAAAATACATAGGTTTTAATTATGGTAGCGTGGATTATTTTAAAGCTATAATGGACGAAAACTGAGAAATAATGAATTTTTTTTTTAATTTTTTTTCTTATTAATCCTGTTAAAATGCATTTATAAAAAAATAATTCTTAGCAAAATGTACCACCCAAAGAAAGCCTAATTAGTGGCGGAAAAAACAAGATAGATCAATAAATTGTGTTAAGTAGTGATAAAGTTATTAGCGAATTAATGGGAGGTGAAAATTGCTCTGATGTATAAGGTGAAAAATCCCCGCAGGCTGAAATGGTTAAAATAAATGCAGGCCTAGATTCTTTGAAGAGAATGTGTACTTTTAGCATATCAACTCTTTGTATTGTTCTGAGTGTGTTTTCCCTGTAGCATGGACATGATCTACTTTTTTGTTTTTATTTAGGCCACAAATGGGTCTGGAACATTCAGTGACTATTCTTCATCCGTTCCATCCACCCCCAGCATTGGCCAACGTGAGCTACGTATAGAGACCATTGCGGCCTCCAGTACACCAACTCCAATACGCAAGCAAAGCAAGCGTCGTTCCAACATCTTTACAGTAAGTTCCATAGAACAAGAGGCCCTGCATTTGTTAGTCTTTTGTTAGTGAAAGGGAAATGTCTGGGGCGTAAGTTTAGGTTTCGCGACCTACGAAATACTACAGAGTGACGTGACACACTGTGTGACCGTAGACACAGGGATGGAACATTTAAGTTCTGTTGCATAAGTTGTAACAGAGTTACTGTACAGGGTGACTGATAGATCCTTAAAGTAAAAAAAAAAAAAAGCAGTTTAATTTACCTAGGGCTTCTTGCAGCCCCCTACAGTCATCCTGTCCCCACGCCATCCTTACGAGACCCTCCACGAACCCCTCAAAGCTGGCCGGCCACATGCCTCCTCCTCGTATCCCCGTGCACGGCAGTGTTCTGCGCATGCACGGTATGGGAAAGTTGCTACTACGCATGCACAGAATGATCCCAGAAACGGGAGCAAGATCAGGATGCGCGTGGCTTTGGGCTGCGCATGCACAGTAGCCCCTGACTGGTCAGCTTTGAGGGTGTCGCCGCTGCTGATTGGAGGGTCTCAGAAGGCCGGGAATGGGATGACTGTGGGGGGCTGTAGGAAGCACCAGGTAAGTTAAACTATTTTTTTCCGTTAAAGGAGTATTGTAGAGGGGAAAAGAGTTGAACTTACCTGGGGCTTCTAATGGTCCCCCGCAGACATTCTGTGCCTGCGCAGCCACTCACTGATGCTTCGGTCCCCGCCTCCGGTTCACTTCCAAAATTTGCGACTTTAAAGTCGGAAAACCACTGCGCCTGCGCAGCCGTGTCTTCGCTTCTGCTGATGTCACCAAGAGTGTATTGTGCAGGCCCAGTATGGTCTGTGCCTGCGCAGTACGCTCCTGGTGACGTCAGCAGGAGCGAGGACACGGCCGCACAGGGGTTTTCCGACTTTAAAGTCGGAAATTCCAGAAGTGAATCGGAGGCGGGGGACTGGAGCATCGGTGAGTTTTTTCTTTTTTTCCCCCTACCCCCCTACAGTAGTCCTTTAAGTACCTAGTCTCACTCACCAGTAATGCAGCTATTTAATATTGTTGAGTTTTGCTTCTGAAACCAGTGATGACACTGCAGGGTTGCGTGTTCTGCTGCTCAACCATATCCATCACAAATACATGTCCGATGTTTACGTTTCAAGAAAAGCCTAAAACCAGAGAAAATCCATCATAAATTATTTCCGGTATTTTCACTAGTAAGTCAGTTCTGGTAGAATGAGCCCACGCCTGGACCAGAGAGTGGCAACATATAGAGACCAGAAAGGAAGACCATGAAGGGAAGCATCACATCTAAACCAAACAGAGAAGCCTCACTGAAGAGACAAGTGAAATGAAGCTTACTTGGAAGTAACATTTAGACCAGAGAGCGAAATATCACTGGACTGTAGAACATCTCGACTAGACAAATAAACCTCATCACTGAATGACATTAAGACCAAAGAGATGTCCCACTGGACATTAGCGCAAACTAAAACTGAAGAGAAAAGCCACATGGAAGTAGCATACATAGAGAGGAGCCTCACTGAAGAGTACGTGTGAGTAACACACATCTAAACTGTGAAGAGGAGCCACACTTGAGAGGAACACAAATCTAGGCTGGAGAGAAGAGCCACATGGGAGAATATCATAAATCTATGCTGGAGAGAAAAGCCACATGGGAGAACATCATAAATCCAGGCTGGAGAGAGAAGCCACATGGGAGAACATCATAAATCTAGGCTGGAGAGAGGAGCCACATGGGAGAACATCATAAATGTAGGCTGGAGAGAGGAGCCACATGGGAGAACATCATAAATCTAGGCTGGAGAGGGGAGCCACATGGGAGAACATCATAAATCCAGGCTGGAGAGAGAAGCCACATGGGAGAACATCCTAAATCTAGGCTGGAGAGAGGAGCCACATGGGAGAACATCCTAAATCTAGGCTGGAGAGAGGAGCCACATGGGAGAACATCCTAAATCTAGGCTGGAGAGAGGAGCCACATGGGAGAATATCATAAATGTAGGCTGGAGAGAGGAGCCACATGGGAGAACATCATAAATCTAGACTAGAGAGAGAAGCCACAAGGGAGAACATCATAAATCTAGGCTGGAGAGAGGAGCCACATGGGAGAATATCATAAATCTAGGCTGGAGAGAGGAGCCACATGGGAGAACATCACAAATCTAGGCTGGAGAGAGGAGCCACATGGGAGAACATCATAAATCTAGGCTGGAGAGAGGAGCCACATGGGAGAGCATCATAAATCCAGGCTGGAGAGAGAAGCCACAAGGGAGAATATCATAAATCTATGCTGGAGAGAGGAGCCACATGGGAGAATATCATAAATCTAGGCTGGAGAGAGAAGCCACATGGGAGAACATCCTAAATCTAGGCTGGAGAGAGGAGCCACATGGGAGAACATCATAAACCTAGGCTGGAGAGAGGAGCCACATAGGAGAACATCCTAAATCTAGGCTGGAGAGAGGAGCCACATGGGAGAATATCATAAATGTAGGCTGGAGAGAGAAGCCACATGGGAGAACATCCTAAATCTAGGCTGGAGAGAGGAACCACATGGGAGAATATCATAAATCTAGGCTGGAGAGAGGAGCCACATGGGAGAACATCCTAAATCTAGGCTGGAGAGAGGAGCCACATGGGAGAATATCATAAATCTAGGCTGGAGAGAAGAGCCACATGGGAGAACATCATAAATCTAGGCTGGAGAGAAGAGCCACATGGGAGAACATCATAAATCTAGGCTGGAGAGAAGAGCCACATGGGAGAACATCATAAATCTAGGCTGGAGAGAGGAGCCACATGGAAGAACATCATAAATCTAGGCTGGAGAGAGGAGCCACATGGGAGACATCATAAATCTAGGCTGGAAAGAGGAGCCACATGGGAGAATATCACAAATCTAGGATGAAGAGAGAAGCCACATGGGAGAATATCATAAATGTAGGCTGGAGAGAGGAGCTACATATGAGAATATCATAAATCTAGGCTGGAGAGAAGAGCCACATGGGAGAAAATCATAACTCTAGACTGGAGAGAGAAGCCACATGGAAGAACATCATAAATCCAGGCTGGAGAGAGGAGCCACATAGGAGAATATCATAAATCTAGGCTGGAGAGAGGAGCCACTGGAAAAAGAAAGTATAACAGACTTCAAGACTGGAGACCTGAGCAACACAGAGTAACAGATGTCCATACTGGAAAGAGAAATCACAACAGAGCATAACTTGCATCAAACTGAAAAACAAGGCCATATGGGAGCACAAGATGCATGAAGACATGAAGGTAGAGCCACATCGGAGAGTAGTAAACATCTAGGGTGGAGAGTAGTAAATATCTAAGATGGAGAGATAAGCCACACCAGAGAGTAGAACAAATCTAGGCTGAAGAGAAGACCCATAGGAAAGTATTAAACCTCTCTTCTGCTAGGAGTAGCACAAGTCTAAGCTGGAAAGGAGTCAAACCTGAGAGTACCATGCATCTAGGCTTGAACAGAGCATAACACGCATCAAACTGAAAAGCAGTGCCATATGGGAGCACAAGACACATCAGGACAGGAGAGTAGAGCCACACCGGAGAGTAGCACTCATCTAGGCTAAAGCTTGGAACCTCACCAAAGATTACAGCTAGGCTGAAGAGAAGAGCCACATCAGAGTGTAGTACAAATCGAGGCTGGAGAGAAGACCCGTAGAAGAGTAGTAAACCTCTAGGATGGGAAAAGGAGCCACTCCGAAGCATGCGTCTAGGCTGGAAAGAAGACCCACAGGAGAGTAGTAAACCTCTAGAATGAAAAGAGGAGCCACACCAGAAAGTAGCACACATTTAGGCTGGAGATAGAAATAACACCAGAGAGTAGCACACATCTAGGCTGGAGAGAGGAGCCACACTAGAGTGTACCACACATCTGGGTTGTACAGAGGAGTCAGACCTGAGAGTAGCACACACATAGACGGTAGAGAGGAGCCGCAACATTGATTATCACTTGCCTGTTCCATAGAGTGGAACCATGGCCGATTATCCCTCATCTACACTGGAAATAGAAGTCACAGTAGACATTATCGCTTATTCACACTGGTGGAGCTATGCCACGGAGCAACAGACATCAACAACGGAGAGATAATTCACTAGGGAAATTAACACAGGTCAAGACAGGAGAAGAACACATAGCTTATCTGCTGATTGAACTAATACACATCCACAGTGGAGTGAGGTTTCACACTGGTGAGGTTATAAGGAAGAGCCACACCAGGTAGGGGCACACGCCACCACCACCACCACCAACCATGCATCTGAACACATGGTACATGCTGTGGAGTAGCACAAGTCTAAGGTGCAGAGAGAAGCTACAGTGAAGAATATAACTGCATCAAGCAGTAACGCATGTGGACTGGATAATCTAGAGGAAAAGAGAACTTGCATTTAAGTTTAACACTCACCAAGACTGGAGAGAGGAAAAGAGACATTGCATTGTAGTCTAACGCCCACCAAAACTGGAAAGCATCACACATCAACACTGAAGACGGTACCAAAATCAGAGTGTAACAATGATGAAGCCTGCCTAGAAAAGTCATGCTGAAGACTAATAAACATCTAGACCAGGGATGTTGAACTCTTGTCCTCATGGGCAGAGGTCCTTACACTTTTTCGCACAACTCAAATTAATTGATGGGACTGAATCAGGAAAGGGTGTCAAGTAGAACATGTTTCCATTTCTCAGTCCATCCTAAACATTGACCTTGAGATGGCCCTCGAAGACTGGGGTTCAACACCTGTGATCTACACTGTACAGAGGAGCCACATAGAGTAACACAGATTTAAGCCCGCTGGAGAATTACACATGAGAGAGGATCTTCATCAAACAGAATGGACATTTATAATGGATAGAGAAAACTCACTTTAGATACGTACTAGATTGATGGAGTGACTAGATTGATGGAGAACTCACTTTGTAGAATGGCTCCTAGACTGCAGAGATTCAGCACATTAGAGAATAACAAAAATCTATGCAGCACAGAGGATTCACTTGAAAGTAAGGTTTAAGATAGAGAGTAACTCATGTCTACACTAGAGAGAGCAGCCACACAGTAGAGCAAAATCCATCTAAACTCAGAAGAAGAGAGCCACAATGGAGAGTAGCATACTGCTTGACTGGACAGATGGGAAGTACTGGAGAGAAGCGGACATCTAGACTAAAGAGAGCTCAACAGAGAGAAATACACCAAGACTAGAAAATGGAGCCACACCTGCAACTAATTTAAATGTAGAATGGAGTGTTAACAGAAATCTCGCTTGTAGAGAACAGCCATAGAATTACACACATTTAGACTGGTGGAAGGAGCCACACTGATCAATAACATGTCTGGACTAGAGAGAAGCCCTACTGAAGCATAATACTCATCAGGATTGGAGAGTGAAGCCATACTGGAGGACAACATGCATGTAGACTGGAGAGAAAATCCATTTGAAAGTAACACACTTCTAAAATAAAGAGAAAACCCAATGGAGAATAACACAAAATCTAGCGGAAGAGTGTAGTTTCACCAGAGAATAATAAATATCTAGACTAGAGAGAGAGAAACCACAATGAAGAGCAAAACACAACTAGGCTGAATTGAGGAGCCGCACCAAAGAGTAATATACATGTCGACCATAAAACAAAACCACACCAAAACATAGCACACATCTAGATTGGAGAGAGGAAACTCGCTAGAGAAGAACGCTCATCAAGATTTAAAGGATACCCGAAGTGACGTGACATGATGAGATAGACACGTGTATGTACAGTGCCTAGCACACAAATAACTATGCTGTGTTCCTTTTTTTCTTTCTCTGCCTGAAAGAGTTAAATATCAGGTATGTAAGTGGCTGACTCAGTCCTGACTCAGAAAGGAAGTGACTACAGTGTGACCCTCACAGATAAGAAATTCCCCTTTTTACCTCTTTCTTGCTCTCAGAAGCCAATTTCTGCTAGGAAAGTGTTTTATAGTTGGAATTTCTTATCAGTGAGGGTCACTCTGTAGTCACTTCCTGTCTGAGTCAGGACTGAGTCAGCCACTTACATGCCTGATATTTAACTCTTACAGGCATAGAAAGAAAAAAAGGAACACAGCATAGTTATTTGTGTGCTAGGCACTGCACATACACATGTCTATCTCATCATGTCACATGTCACCTCGGGTGTCCTTTAAGAGAAGGTCCACATTGGAGAGCAGTGCAGTCTAGATGGGTGAGAGGAACCTTTCCGGAACTCTACAGAAAGAAACACACATCAGTACGGAGTAGAGGAGCCACGCTTAAAGGAAACGCACATCTGAATTGAGAACAGGAGCCATAACAAAGCATACTACTTTTCTAGACTGGAAAGAGGAGCATGTTGGAGAGAAACACAAATCTACAAAGAAGAGTATAACCCTGCCAGAGACTTTCAGCCTTGGACTGGGAACACGCCATAGAATAAGGGCCAAACCTAGATTAGTCATACGACTGACCTTGTAATGTAGAATAATACACTGCTTTATTGGAGAGGAGCCAGTCTAGAGTGTAACACATGTAGATTTGGAGAAAGAAGATAAACAAAAACTTTAGACGCAACTCTAGCAGTTTAAGGGTGCCACATGCATACTTTGCTGGTTTTGACCTGACTTGATAGGCACATGACGTTAACCAACCATTATGGTTGGCCTCAGGAACTTGTAGCCGAGGACTGTGACCACACCCGGGACTGAAAGTGGCCAAACAAGTAGTATATTCTGTGTGCGTTAGTTGTGTATGTTTCCACTGTAGGAAATATGTATTAGGGATAGTTAGAACCTTTTTCTTAATTACTGTCTTCATCAGAACTTCTGTTTCTTTTCTCGTGTTTGTTTTTATTGTGGTTGTGTTTTGTGGTGGTGTGACCTTTGTATCACAAAAGTAATGCTGATAAATAGTTGGTTTATCTGAAAGTCTTCTGTGTATTTGTTTATTTTCCTGGCTCCATCTTTTACCTGCTCTGTGCCCAATAACAGAAGAATAGCCTCAGCCGTCCTTCTCTGGAGACAGCTGGACACTTTCCTCTGTTATTTACATCCTTGGAGAGACATGGTTCCCCTCCACGCTCCGGGCTATGACTCTCTTTGCGGCTCAGCACTTCATTGCCACAAAGTGGAGAATGAGTTTCATAGCATGCTTTGAGACATACTGGAGACAAATTTCCAGCACTGCATCCGAGAACCCACCACCCTTCATGTAACAAGTAAAATTTGCAAAAACTTTTTCTCTGCCCTCAACGGGTTATTCCACCTTCAGATTGCTTACTTATATGGATTTATTACTTTTCCAAGATCTGTCATGTCCTCACCAGTGAAGTTCAGTTAGGACATGCATGCCAATCTCTGGCCCATGGGTCAAATTTGGCCCACAGAACCATCAGATGTGACCCACTTTGCATTATGTTTGGCCCACTCTAGACCACCAGGGAAACAATATTGAAGGTGAAGCCCTTAATCACCAGGGAAGCGATATTGGTGAGTGAGACAGAAAGCACTAGACACCAGGGAATTGTATAGGGGAGGGGGTCACTAGACACCAGGGGACTGTTTATGGGTGTGAAGGAGGACCCCTAAACACCAGGGAACTGTTTAGGGTTGGGAGGGGGCCACTAGATTTAAGGAAGCTGTATAGGGGAGGGAGGAAGCCACTAGACTCCAGGGAACTGTATAGGGGGAGGGAGGAGGGCCACTAGATACCAAGGAGCTGTATAGGGAGGGAGGGGGGGGGTGGCATTAGGCACCAGGAAACTTTATTACTGAGGGAGGTGGCCACTAGACATTAAGGTTGGCCCATGACTTGGTCCCAGTGTTCAATTTAGCCCCACTTTGTATTTAAGTTTGACACCCCTGAGTTAAGACAAAATGCATGTATACTTGCTTGGCAAAGGAAAGGGTGTCCCAAGCCCGATACCTGACAACAAAACGGTGTTCTAAACAGAAATGGGGATTAAGTAAGTAGTTTCAGTTAGTAGTTTCAGTTTATTTTGCTCTGTTGAGCAAGTAAGAGGGACAGAAGGGCACTCAAACAAATTGTTTGGCCAAACTAAAAAGAGCGGAATTGAAAAAAAGTCATGTCTTTGGAAACAGATTGAGGAAGGTTAACTTTGTTTTAATTGAGTTTGGAAAAGGATCTTTGATGGAAAGGGTTTGAGGAAGGGTAACATTAGTTGGAACAGGATTAAAGTAGAATAATGTAGATGTAAAGGGTTTGAAGAAAGATAACATTGAAAGGAGTTTGGAATAGGGTGGTGTTGGGAGAAGATGGTTGATAATGGGTAACATTGGTTAGATTTGGGATGGAAAAGGAATGTCTTGTTGGTAAAAAGGGATTGAGGAAGGATAAACTTGGTTCAAATGCAATTGGGGAAGGGTGGGGAGAGACGAAAGGTACACTTTTTTGAAATGGTATTGGCGAGATTAGTGTTGGTGGAAAGGGATTTATGAAGAGTAACATTGGTTGAAATGTTACTGACGAGGGATAGAGTTGCTGAAAATGGGTCAAGAAAGGCTAACCATGGTGGAAATAAGGGCCGGTACACACGGACGCTTGGCGGCGTCTACCGCCAAGCGTTCGGGACCCATCAGCTAAACGCTCCCATTCAAGTGAATGGGAGCATTTAGCATCGCGCGATTACCGTCTATTGCATAAATGCGGCGTTCCGATCCCGATTTAACACATCGTTTTGGGCGTCCCTAGAAGCCGCATGCGACGTCCAGGGACGACTAGCCGACGCGGCTTCATGTCCCCCTGCGGGGACGAGAAACGCCAATCACGGCGATCTCCGTACTGCCGCCACCGAACGAGACGTCACAGGTAGATGCGACTTCCTGGCCACCCCAACGCCGCCTGGGAAGGGGTTTATTGGCTTAAAAGAAAGGAAACACACAAAACAGGAAGTACGATGATAATAGTAAACTGGTAGGTCCCTTTTTTTATGATATTTATATTTAATTAATATTATCTATATTGGTATTATGTACTCTGAAGGTGGATATCCCATTCCATTTTTACCCTGCCATCTTTATTTCAGTACAGTTGGGGCAAAACCTCAAACTGTAAATTACCTCAAAGCATTTTGAAGTTAGATACCTGAAGCCCTCCACCTCTTCAATGTTCCTCCAGACCAGTCTATTATCAGACCAGTCTATTATGGGGGTGTTCAGCATTGTCACAGATGACTTGGGGAACCTTCCCATTAGCCCAGGCTGCAGTAGGAACATCAGATCTCCTATATTGCACCTGCTGGAGATATCCAGGAGAAAGCAAATAAGTTCCTTATTCTTTCTCTAAATACATGTCCCTTTTTCTGTCTCTGTTCTCCAAAACCTCCTTCCACCCCCACTCCTCCCGCCACATTTTCTCTGTTCTGTTTACCGACGGTCATGTCTAGAAGAACTCATGGAGAAGCAATGTAATGAGTTTGGTCAGATGATAGCTAAATACAGTCTCATACACACGTCCAACATAATGCACATGGCCAACCGCGCAACAGGTTGTTTACACGACTAGTACGTATACACATGCCAACCAACTAAACAACCAACTCAATGAAATACTATGCACGCAAACTAAACAACAAACTGCACATGTCTGCATTCAAAAACAACGTTGTTCAAATACGATAGTTGGACAGGTTGATCCACCGGTTGGATCTGGCAAACGACCAGTTATCAGTCGTTTGTCTTGTTTGCCAGCCGTACAAACGCCCAACTGTCTTCAAACAGACCAAGTTTTCAAGATAGTTGGGCAGATTGTTTGGACTTGTGTACGAGTCTCTGATTTGCTAGTCATGATCAGGTGCTAAAGCAGGATCTGACCACAGCAAATCAGAGCTTAGCAAATCGATCAGCTGATCAAACAAATTGCATGCTTCTCAGTGATTTCTCCTAGACATGACCAATACCAGTTCTGTTCTCTCCATAATCACTAGTCTCATCCATCGTTTCTTTCTCGTAGGTTCAGTTCATACTCTCCAAGTCTACTTGTGTCTCACTCTGATCTCCTGTCCTTCTCTCACCTCAATTCCTTCCTCATTGCTCCCTTTCTGTCCCTCTGCCCCTTAGTTGTTAGAGACCCTCTCCCCTTGCTTTCACACATGGGGCAATTTTCCCTTTGGAATGATTGCCTCAGTGGGTTCAGATAATGCAGTGCTAAAATGTTCTTTATGAATAATAATTAAAAAAATGTCCAGGTTTTGCTTTGTCATCATTGGTTGGATGTACCTGCCATGTCCATCCCACTCCTTCCTCCTCTCATTGGTTGCAGTTATGTCTCCATGTGAGAGTCTCTCTCTCTTTCTTTCTCTCTCGTCCCTTTTCTGTACTGGAACCTTTCACCTTTTTTAGACTGGGACCTTCCAGAGGCTTCCTCTGGCTCCTCTGCCGCCTCCTCAGAGCCGTGTGTCTGTCCTGCGCAAGTATCTGACTGCTCACTCTACCAACTGCCCCTGAGTGGTGGCCTTACACCCCATCTTCCTCCCTCCTGCGGGGTAGAGAGACTGAACGGAGCTATACGGGACACCCCCTTCCTCCTCTTCCTCCTCCTCCGTGCCTGGGCAGGGCCGCTGAGTGCTGGAGACCTTCCACCCTGCAGCTTGCACGGACCTCCTCCTCCTCTTCCTCCTCCCATAGAGACTCGGATGCGGGGGATCCACGTGGGAAACCCCCATCCCACCAGCCCATCTTTTTTGACATGCTGCTGTTTCCTGTCTGAATGTAACCCTCGTGCTGTGTATCTCCATGGAAGCACTTTGTGGAGCCAGCGTTTCTTGCGGATTTCCTGCACCCTCTTGCCTGTACATAGAGAGATCTGTCGCAGACTCACCGGCCATCTCTAAAAAAAAAAAAAAAAAAAAAAAAAATGCTGTTTTGTAGCAGATTTCTTCTTCTTCATTCTTGAATTCTGTTCTGGTGACAGTCTGTATTCAATAAACGGATTGGAATGGATCTTGCCTTGCCTGTGTGTGTCCCCTTTCATGCATGTGACATTCCATGCCGCTGCCAGCGCAGGATTCCCGCTGCCGCACAGGATTAGGGGGAGGGGTTACGCAGGTTCTGTGTGGGTGGGGAGTCGGTGCTTTCGCTGGCACCGTGGGACGTGTGTGTGTGCGCTGTCCTTATCCTTCCTTCCTGAATTCCCGGTATTGGTGTGCTCCCGTTATGTGCTACCCCTGTGTTCCTTTCATTGTGTCTTCCTGAACCTTCCTCAGTCTCCCTACATGTGTCCCTCCTTTTCCTCTGCCCCTCCCCTAGATCCCTGCCCCTCCCCCTTGTGTGCGCACTGTGTGAGTGTGTGCGCAACTCCCTCCTGTACCATTGTAATGTGCGCCTGTATCTTGTTCTCTTCCAGTCTCGGAGGGGCGCAGAGGTGGACAGAGAGAAGAGGGCCCCGGAATGTAAATCTGAGAGTGTTGGCAGTGGAAGAGCCATTCCTATCAAACAGGTGGGGTTCCCCCTGAGTGCAGATATGTGCGTGTGTGTGTGGGGTGGAGTAGAGAGGGCAGCTAGCGCTCCTTGTCATGTTGCGGCGTCAGCCGGAATCCCGCCTTTCTCAGCACACTCGATGTGTATGTCGCAGTGCTCTGTGTTGTGGACTCTTGTGTTGCTTTGTACATCCGCTTTACTTGTGGTAAATAAGTATTGCTCATGTTTTTGGGGTGGGGGAAAAAGGGGAGGGGAAAAATGATGAATTGTGGAACTGAGTATTACTCCTTCAGCGTTATTATTCCCTCAGCATTGTCAGTCCTAAACTGCTTCCATAAAGGAGGTCCAACACATCTTCTCCGAAAGTCCATAGATGATGTTTTGAGAGGCGATGTCAAGTTTGTTGTCTCCCATGACAGCCAATCAGATTCTGCCTTTAGGTGGAAGAAAGGATATGAAATGGAATCAGGCGGCATCAGCTTCCAGACACAGAAGAAATAAATCAGAGCTTGTAATGGAACAGAAAATCCATAATACACACAGTGGCAGAATTTAGATATTCATCATTTTTATTATTGATGTTAAAAATCAAAGAAACAGCCCCTTCAAAGAGCAAGAAATCACACTGTAGGCTTGTAGGAGATCCCTCAGCATTAATGTTCAGCAGGAAACATTTCCACAAAATGCCAGAGATCTCACACAGACCATCCGGCGCAAAGGAATTGTCAGGAAAAAAAAGTGTTTCACTTACCTGGGGCTTCTACCAGCCCCATGCAGCCATCCTGTGCCCTCGTAGTCACTCACTGTTGCTCCAGTCCCCCGCCGCCAGCTAGTTTTGCTTTTGCCGGTCTCGAGGTCGGCAGGCCGCATTGCGTACATTTTTACGCATTCCCGCTGGTGCAGGAACATTAACACATACATTTTTACACGTTACTGGTTCAACGCGTAAATGGCTGCATGGGGCTGGTAGAAGCCCCAGGTAAGTGAAACTCATTTTTTTTTTTGCCTGATAACTCCTTTAATGCAAACATTCCCAATGCCTGTTCACGGTATAACGTATAAGTATATATATATATATATATATATATATATATATATATATATATATATATATATATATATATATATTGTATTCATTTATTTAGTATAACCGAATACCCAAGCAGTTCGGGGTGACCCAAAACCACAAGGAAAGTATAGGGCACTAAATAGACCGAAAAGCCCTCCTACTAAAAAGCAATGCTTAGTGTGGTTTGCCTTCTTAAAACAGAAGGTATTTGCGATAATTCAGATTTTAAGTGAGCGACTGTGGTTTCCCACAATGCATCACCACTGAATATGCAAATGATCTCTTGCCCCTGAAGCCAGGCTTACAACCAGAACTGCTGATGTCTAGTGAATATGCAAATTATCTCTTTATGCCCCTAAAACAAGACACAACAAAGGAAAGTCCACAGGCCTCAGTCAGTCTATCACGGGGAGTCACAGATTAAGGTAGGAGGTCCATCAAATCTCCAATGCAATAAAGTCCATACACATACAATCCAATCTGGACTCGACCCTTCTGTAGTAAGTTTCAGCCTTCTATTTGCTTTTCAGCAGCAGTTATACAGCAACAAATAGGCACCAAGTGCAGAAGGGTCCTAAAACCAGGCACACATCCAGAACCGCTGGTGTGTAGCAAGCCTATAAAGAGATAATTTGCATATTCAGTAGTGGTGCATTGTGGGGGACCACAGTTGCTCACTTAAGGTCCTATTCACTAAATTGCAGGGGTTTTTTGGGGGGGGTAGGAAATATATAAAACAAAACTCTCCTAAGTACCCTTGAATGGGGGAGGAGGTGGTTAATGACTGAAGCCTATGGTGGGCTAGATTACCTCCTCCTGAGTGTCCTGATGGTGCTCGATGCCCTCTTCTTACCCTCCCCTCTAAGTATTCGATGGGATCCCTTAGTCAGAATACTTTTCTGGAAGATCCCACAAGCAGCACCACGCGATTCAGAATTGCTTTGAGCTCCACGGAGGAACTTTCAGAGGGCTGGGGAGGTAAGAGCAATGCCGGGTCATCCACAAGGCAACTAAGGTAGTTGCCTAGGGCCTGGAGAGAGACTAGGGGCCTAGTTGATGCTAGCATCCACCATATTTTTCCAAAATGAATAAATGAATAACTGGGTAGCCATCAAAGGTGGCCCAAAGTTGTTTCTTGCCTAGGGCCCCATTTCACCTTAATTTGTCTCTGGGTAAGAGGATCGGGAATAGGGAACGAAAGGGACCCCGAGGACAACTAGCAGCATCTGGAGACTCAGGAGGAGGTAATCTTGCCCAACATGGACTTCATTCAATAATATTTTTCGATTAGCAGCATTTTTAGCCCCCAGGGCATCTCATTATCACATTAAAAATGCATGCTGACAATGTGGCTCATTACTAAAAACAATTCCATTCTACCTCTTTTTACATTTAAATGTTTGTTAGAGGCTTTTATTGACCTACTTCCAGGGCCTAGGACCTTCCACAGAAAAAGCAGGCAGATAAGCAGTAGAAATGAGCAAACAAAAGCTTTCATCAGTGGGAGGGGGGAGATAGAACACTGTGCTTCAAACAGTATACAGAAATCCTACTTGATTACATTCACACCTTCCCCTAGATAAATAAGGGGGGGGGGGGTGGCAGCTCCTACAGCTATTAGAAACCAGGGCAAACTGCAGAAAAAAGCAGCTTGGGTCCCTTTAAGCACAATTGAGACTCCATTTTTTCCTTGGCTCCCTGTCCACCTCCTTCTCCACCATAATGTGAAAACCATAAATGCATAGAAATAAATAATAAAAAAAGAAGGCCACACTTTATAGTCGGACAGTTCCCTACTTACAAACTACTCAAGTTACAACCTGTCAGAGATACAAAAAAATATTACTGTAGTGTATAAACTATTATAATTAGTTTAAAGAGACTCCGTAACAAAAATTGCATCCTGTTTTTTATCATCCTACAAGTTCCAAAAGCTATTCTAATGTGTTCTGGCTTACTGCAGCACGTTCTACTATTACCATCTCTGTAATAAATCAACTTATCTCTCTCTTGTCAGACTTGTCAGCCTGTGTCTGGAAGGCTGCCAAGTTCTTCAGTGTTATGGTTCTGTGATGCATCTCCCCCTTCCAGGCCCCTCTCTGCACACTGCCTGTGTATTATTTAGGATTAGAGCAGCTTCTCTCTTCTCTCTTATCTTTTACAAGCTGGATAAATCCTCCTCTGAGCTGGCTGGGCTTTCACATACTGAAGAATTACATACAGGCAGAGCTGTCTGCACTCTGCAGGAAGAAACAGCCTGACACTTCAGTGGAAGATAGCTGCAGGCGGAAAGAAACACACAAATGATCTCTTGAGATTCAAAAGGAAGGCTGTATACAGCCTGCTTATGTATGGATGTATGTTCTATGTGTGGACATGCTGTACATCAACCTACTTCCTGTTTTGGTGGCCATTTTGTTTGTTTATAAACAAACTTTTTAAAACCTTTTTTAACCACTTTTAATGCGGCGAGGAGCGGCGAAATTGTGACAGAGGGTAATAGGAGATGTCCCCTAACGCACTGGTATGTTTACTTTTGTGCGATTTTAACAATACAGATTCTCTTTAAAACACCTTAAAAGTACATTGAAAACAAACAAAAAAAAAACTGTTATGTACAAATCAAGAGATGCCCAAAAGTAAATAATTTATCCACATTTCACCAAGTTTACCAACAAACTCAAATTACAAACAAATACAATTTACAAACATCTCCCAAAACAGAACCAGTTTGTAAGTTGTCGACTGCCCGTATTTAATAGCGCAGTTACAAAACTCACTCTGCTGGTCCTCAATATTCCCTCCCACTTCCTGTGCTGGTTGTATTCTCTAATGGACGGGAAGGGGGGGTGGCTTAACTGCTACCCATCCTCACTACTGTGTTACAGATGGCAAATCTGATTGGCTGTTGTAGAAGACAGACTGACTGTGACAATATCATTGGACTTTGCAATAAGGAAAGCACAAGGGTATTTTGGGAAATAAACATAATGCCTGTACAAAAAACACAGAACACATTACACTTCCTGTTTCATGTATGTTATAACCAAGGTCTGCCTCATCAGAGGAAAATGTTTGTTATAACTATTGGGTAATTGTAAATACAGACAAGGCACTACTGGCATGACATGGCCACAATGGAAGCAACCTATAAGGCACAGATGCCTGGTAAACTCTGACTCTACCAGTGAAGAAAATCCCAACTTCCTCCATTTATTAGTGTAAACTGTGCCCTCCAAGTGAGGGGGCGGAGCCATTACTATGACAGAGCAGTGCTGAGCCAAGAAGAAAGGCCTGATGGTCCGGGAGAGGAGAGCCCAGTGACATAACAGAAGACTCCTCATGTGATCACACAGCCTGCTGTACGTACAAACCAGAAAGACATTAATGTCCTATAATGCTGTAACCTGTCTCCAGGGGGAATAGCCTGTCCCAGACACTGCAATAGTGACCACCCAACTGAGACCACTCCTGCTAATCACTATCAGTTGTATATGTAGTACAGATAATGAATAGAACATTCGTAGCAAAGAAAATAGTCTCATATTTTTTATTTTCATTTATATAGATTTTTTTTAATAACATTGTTTCATTCTGTCATATTTGCAGTTCAGAAACCACACTCTGTCTTTTGAGCTATAAAACAAAGCAGAAGTGATGACCCCTTGAACTTCCCTGCATTAAAACCTTATCTCAAGCTATCTCTCACTGTTTCTTGGCTGGTTAAGTGCTTCAGAAAACAGGACTGTATAGCTCAGAGGACCTCTTTAGCATAGATAACAACTGAAGTTTAACTCTTCCTGTACTGGAAAACAATATGAGACTCTTTTTTTTTGCTACTAATGTTCTATTTCTTAGCTGTACTACACATACAATTCATTGTCTCCTAAGTTTATTTTCGCTAAACGTTTTATTTAAAGAGACACTTAAGCCAGAAAAAAAAATGAGTTTTACTCACCTGGGGCTTCTACCAGCCCCCTGCAGCAGTCCTGTGCCCTCGCAGCCACTCACTAATCCTCTGGTCCCACGCTGCCAGCTAGTTTCATTTTTGCCGACAGGCCCGTCAGGACTGGCCACGCGTTGCTTTTTCCGCATTCCCTACTGTAATTAGCGCTATTGCGGGCCGCAACGCGTACAAAAATATGCGTTTCCGCATTACGAACGCATAGATATGTGGCAACGCGTATTTTTGTACGCGTTGTGGCCCGCAATAGCGCTAATTACAGTCGGGAATGCGGAAAAAGCTACGTGTGGCCAGTCCTGACGGGCCTGTCGGCAAAAACGAAACTAGCTGGCAGCGGGGGACCAGAGGATTAGTGAGTGGCTGCGAGGGCACAGGACTGCTGCAGGGGGCTGGTAGAAGCTCCAGGTGAGTAAAACTCATATTTTTTTTTTCTGACTTAAGGTTCACTTTAAAGGGAACCAGAGAGGATGAACTATACATACCTGGGGCTTCTTCCAGCCCCATAAGCCTGAATCGCTCCCACGCCGCCGTCCTCCGCTGCCTGGATCCGCCGCCACCGGGTCCCGTCATTGCCGCGAGTCAGCAATTCTCCGCATCACAGGGTGCTCTCCCCATACAGATACGCATGTGGCTGCTTACTGCGCAGCCGCATGCGTACATGTATGGAGGGAGCCCCTGTGATGCGGACAATTGGCCGCGTCCGCCGGAAGTGACAGGCCCGGTATCGGCGGATCCAGGAAGCAGAGGACGGCGGCATGGGAGCGATTCAGGCTTATGGGGCTGGAAGAAGCCCCAGGTATGTATAAAATCTTTGCCTTTTTTCACCCCTCGTTCCTCTCTGCTTCCCTTTATGCCAAAGCTTGGCAAAGCAGGGTTACAGTATCTCACCAAAGTAAGTACAACTCTCGAATTTTTGCAAATACTTTATAATAAGTTTTCATAGGACAACACTAAAGATATGACACTCTGATACAATGTAAAGTAGTCAGTCTACAGTAACTCAACACACAGTCAATAATGTCTAAAACGCCGGCAACAAAAGTGAGTACACCCCTAAGTAGTCAAGAATGTCAGAATTCTGCCCAAAGTGTCAATATTTTGAGCGCCCACCATTACTTTTCTGCACATCCTTAACTCTCTTGGGCATGGAGGTCACTATAGCTTCACAGGCTGCCACTGGAATCCTGTTCCACTCCTCCATGATGAAGCTGGTGGATGTTAAGAGACTGCGCTCCTCCACCTTCCGTTTGAGGATGCCCCTCAGATGCTCAATAGGGTTTAGGTCTGGGGACATGCTTGGCCAGTCCAGCACCTTACTCTAAAGATGCCTATACACTAATGCGATTTCCCACCGATAGACAGCAGATTCGATCACTGTGATCAAATCTGCTGTGAAATCGATAACACAGATGCAGACCGTTCAACCGATTTCCATCCGAAATCTATCCATTCCATCGATCTGCCCAGGCGGAAAAATTTAGCTTGATCGCCGGCGGGTCGGGAGCGCGACGTTCGATACGGCGACGACGGACGCATAGCGGCTGCAATACATCACCTGTCCAGCCGGCGCGAGTCCCTGGGTCCCCCTGTCTCTCACTTCTTCTGGCATCTTCTCTTCCCTTCCTGTCCTGTGAAAAAGCAAAGTTCAAACAGTAGAGGGAGCTCTACTGTTTGAACTTTCTGCTTTGGACAGGAAGTGAAGGGAAGCTGGAGTATGCTGGAAGAAATGAGACTGCGGGGACCCGGAGACTCTCGCTGGCTGACAGGTAATGTATTGTGGCTGGCCAGAGGAGCAGGGGCAGAGAGGCAGAGGCAGTTCCACAGGTTGTAAATCGATTTCATGCTGAAATCGATCCAAAATCTGTTTGCAGTGTATGGGCAGCCATTAGATCCCTCTTTGATCAGATTCGATCAGAGAGGGATCTATCTGTTGGTCGATCTGGTAGCAATCGACCAGCGTATGGCTGCCTTTAGATTCTTCAGTAAAGCAGTGGTTGTCTTGGAGGTGTGTTTGGGGTCTTTATCATGTTGAAATGCTGCCCTGCAGACCTACAGTTCATTGAGGAAACTATGAATGCCAACATGTACTGGGAGATACTGAAGCAGAGCGAGATCCCCTCCCTTCAGAATCTGGTCCGTAGGACAATCTTCCAACAGGATAATGACCCAAACACACCTCCAAGATGACCACTGCCTTGCTAAAGAAACTGAGAGTAACGGTGCTGGACTGGACAAGTGTGTTTCCAGACTTAAACCTTATTGAGCAGCTGTGGGACATCCTCAAACGGAAGGTGGAGGAGCACAAGGTCTCGAACGTCCACTTTGTTATGTCGTCATGATGGAGTAGGAAAAAGTGGACGCCTGTGAGGCTCTAGTGAACTCCATGCTCAAGAGAGTTAAAGCAGTGCTGGGAAATGGTTGTGGCACACAAAATATTGATGCTTTGGGCATAATTTTGTCCTTCACTTAAGGGTGTACTTTTTTGCCAGCGGCTTACACATTAATTGTTAAAGTAAACCTATATTGAAAGAAAAAAGTGCCCCTGGGGGGGTACTTGCCTCTGGAGGAGGAAGCCTCTAGATCAGGGGTCAGGAACCTTTTTGGCTGAGAGAGTTATAAAATCCCCATATTTTAAAATGTATTTCCATGAGAGCCATACAATATGTTTCAAACTGGGATAGTAGGGCTTACGTCCCTGTTGTCATGGTGATGTGTATACAGTTGATCCGCCGGGCAGCGGAAGTGTCAGACACATCTTCAGCAACATCAGCAATTTCCCCGAGAGCCAGACAGGAGAAATACCGACTAACAGCTTGTACAATTGGCTAGCTGACTTGGGGGTTGATTCACTTTGTAGGACGAGATCCTACGTCATCAAGTGACAGGCAGTCTATTGGGCCAATCAAAGTGCGGGGATCTCGTCCTACAAAGTCACTGGACCTGACAGGGTCCAGAGTGGGACAATTGGAGCAGCTGTTCGGTTTGTGCTAGGGCGAGTAAGTTAGTAGTGCATGCTACAGCAGAAGCGTGCACTACTTTGAATATGTTACTTGCGTTGCCACACTAAGCTGCGCTGCTTGAGCAGTGTAGCTTAGTGAATCAACCCCTATAGATTTGTCTGTGAGTCAGATGTAGCCATCAAAAGAGCCACATGTGGCTCCCGAGCCATAGGTTCCCTACCCCTGCTCTGCGTCCTAATGAGGCTTCCCCCAGCCTGCTCAGCCATCTGGATCCAGCGCTGGCAGCTCCCCCGGACAGAGTGGCAATAAAATTTACAAATTGCTGCTGTTCTTACGCGCAGTAGCGGGTTTCTGCTCGGGCTCTGTCGGAAATAGCCGAGCCCGATTGAGTCCACTCCACTGCGCAGGTGCATACGTCTCGCGCCTGCGCAATAGAGTGGACCCGATAAGGCTCGGCTTTTTCTGCCGGGGCTCAAGTGGAGAGCCGCTACTGTGCATATGCGCATGCCGACTAGGAGATCTTCGAGAGGTCCCAGCGCAGGATCCCCTTTAAGGAGGAAGGGGGACGCCTCTTTAGGATCCAGAGGCTGCCCGCTCCTGAGGTAAGAACATCCCCCTCCCCCCCTTCCCCCGAGGCACTTTTTTTTGTTACAGATTATCTTTAAAGGATACCCAAACTGAAATGTGACATAATGAGATAGACATGTGTATGTACAGTGCCTAGCACACAAATAACTATGCTGTGTTCCTTTTTTCCTTTCTCTGCCTGAAAGAGTAAAAATATCAGGTATGTAAGTGGCTGACTCAGTCCTGACTCAGACAGGAAGTGACTACAGTGTGACCCTCACTGATAAGAAATTCCAACTATAAAACACTTTCCTAGCAGAAAATGGCTTCTGAGAGCAAGAAAGAGGTAAAAAAGGGGAATTTCTTATCAGTGAGGGTCACACTGTAGTCACTTCCTGTCTGAGTCAGGACTGAGTCAGCCACTTACATACCTGATATTTTTACTCTTTCAGGCAGAGAAAGGAAAAAAGGAACACAGCATAGTTATTTGTGTGCTAGGCACTGTACATACACATGTCTATCTCATTATGTCACATTTCAGTTCGGGTATCCTTTAATATAAGCTGTACACTGACCACTGTACATTGTATCAAGGTGTCATATCTCCAGTGTTGTCCCATGAAAAAACATAATAAAATATTTACAAAAATGGGAGAGGTATTTTTACTTTTGTGAGTTACTGTATGTCAGCCCTCGGTTGTGGGGAAATGTCCATCTCCTGGTTACACCACACTCAGCAGTTCCAGCCGTAGGTGTCATCCACTGTCACAGCAGTTCAGTAGTAGAGAGTAGGGATGGTCAATGCTGAGTTGGTGCAGGATTATGCAAATAATGCTGAGTTGATGCAGAATTATGCAAATAATGCTGAGTTGATGCAGAATTATGCAAATTTTGCATACAGATATATGCAGCTTGAAAACTGATCAATATAAACCCACTCAAAGGCCCACTATCGGGAAAAATTGTAAAATTTGAGAATATATAAATATAAACTGTACATTCCTCCTAGAGTAAAATGCACTATAAATTACATTTTTAAAACGGACTTATCTGACAGTTTTTGGACTAATCCATCTCCTCATGGGGGATTCTCAGTATTATTTTTATTCCTTACAAGAGATCTCCCTGGAAAGGATGTACAGTATATAAAGATGTAAGCCAGCCTCCGTTCTGCCTTTGCACACTATTTTGGCAGTTGTGCTAAGCAACTGCATTCCAGGAAGTACTTCTGTAAATAAATAAATAACTAAGACTCCCCTATGAGGCAATGGACTTGTTCAAAACTTCACGGATCCGTCAGATTTTCACTATCTCCTGTAAGTGTTAGCAATGTAGGGAAAAATTAATTTATAGCGCATTTTACTCTGAGAGAAATGTGCATGTATATGTATATATTTTTAATTTTACAATTTTTCACAATAGTTGTCCTCTAACTGAAGTAATTCAACCCTCTTCACGGTGCCTAAGCCTAAAGTCAGCCCCAGATCCCTTCCTGGTGAGCCATGCAGTTAGTTGTGACGCTGATTTTACGCCTCTAGAGAAGTTAGTAACCCCTGGCAGCTATTTACAAACACTACCCGCTTTACAGTAGCCGGTACAGTGAGTACTCTGTCCATCAGTTTTATTATCTCTGCATCCTTGTATCAAATGTTTACTTACAAGACTTAAAGTGTAACTGTCGGGCATAAAATCAAAAATCAATTCTTTATTTTTATCTGGTAAACAAGTAATACAGTTGCTAATCAGGCAATCCAAAAGTTAAAATCGCTATTACTTTTCTTGTTGATAAATTATAATTCCCCAGTTTACCTGGCTCTTATTTGGTACACACAAAATTTGGTACGCACAATTTGTTGCAGGGCTGCTGAGTTGTCCTTTTTTGCTTCTGTACCTCCCCCCAGACTTAACTCATGTAACCTGATTGGCTGAAGCCTTTTTCCCTCCTGTTTTCCCCTCCCACACCTCTGTTCCTCTCTGATTGGCCAAAATTTCTCAGGCTGAAACAATGCACTTTCTATAGTGAAGGGCGGGCAAATCCGGCAGAGGAGACTAAGGGCGGATATTACATCACGACTGGCTTCAAAATAACCACAGTAAATATGGAAACTGTCTAGAATAGGATTCTCTACTTTTCCTTTATAAAATTCACAGGAATCATAACATGGAAAGTACAATACATATGTTATGTAAGTAGAGCAAGAATTTATCTACTTATATATTTGTTTTGTTTTTTTCGTGAGATAGTATGGCTGACAGCTCCTCTTTAAAGATCAGGGCTGACCACTTTTCTGTGCTGTCCTTCCTGATGCCGTGACTTCATTTCCTGCTTCTTAGGAGCAGACAGGAACAGAAGCTGCTATGCAGGAAGCATTAATCAGACCAAACTACGGATCACAGAAATGGGCAGTAGAGGAGATTGCAGTGGGAAGAGAGAGACCTATGGAAGCTGGCAGAGTTCAGAGCTATCAGAACTGGTGTAAAGAGTACACAGTGTACAAGCTGCTGTGGAGAAGTATTTGTACACGGAAAACAGCCAGGTGGTCGCCATGTCTTGTCAGGGGAGCAAAATCAATAATGGACTCTAAATTAGGGAGGGTCAGTGAGATGCAAAAAATGTCAATTTAATGCAGCATTATGCAAATTTATTCAGCTTGAATATGAACCAATCAAATCCTACTGAGGTAAAATTTGATTGGTCAATTTTTAAGCTGCATAATGTTGCATACAAAATGTGAAAAATCCTGCATGAATTAATTGCATCTTATTGACCATACCTACTCATAATTGAACTGTGATGTCAATCAATCTTTATTGAAAAATAAAGTTTTACAAAGCAGGTCTTACTAGTGTAAACCATGAAATAAATGGTAAAAAGTATATGAGGGTAAGTTGGTTGATGGTATGCAATACAATTTCGAAACAATAAATCAGCTGGTCCTGAAGACGTTTATTGAGAGTATCACAACATTTCTGTCAATGAAGATATTCAGTATGATAACAAACTAGAACGTTTTACACACAAATATAAATTCTAGTGCACCTGGGGGCTACAAAATGGAAGGTATTAGGGATTAGTCACACTATGTGCTGCGATGTCAGTTTTGATGCAACGCACATTAGGGTACGATCCATATTGGAACACGAAAGTCCATAGACTTTCATGTTACCATTCAAATTACAGCTTTGTGTTACAATGTAACTCGGCTGGGATCATTTTATTGCACAATGCACTCGTTTCCTGATAGGTTCAGCTGCTGACGACTGCACTTTAGCGCACCACGACGTGCATTCCGTGCGATGGTAACGCATGCACAAAAACACGTTTGTGCATGCGTTCTGTACTGTGAATGCGGCCTTACAGCTAGCAGGCCAGTATGACACAACTCCTTACTCAGCAAGTCTATAATGTGTCAAAGCTGTGGGATGATCAGGAGTATGCTGTGTTCCTTTACTTTTTTTTTTTTTTTAACAAAACAAGCTTTATTGGAAATAATCACATACAAATTAATTGAAAGAATGCCAAAAGGAAAAACAGCCACAATTGTTACCATTACAGGAATAAGCTGTATGTATAGGGAGCAGTTACAATAGATTTGTAATAGCACATAAATATTATTCACAATACCAATAAATGATGCAGGCGGAGGACAATGAGGGAACAATATAGGTTAAAGCTAGAATAGATACGTTGTGAGCCATTGATTATATAGGTCAGGGGTAGGGAACCTAGGGCTCGGGAGCCAGATGTGGCTCTTTTAATGGCTACATCTGGCTCACAGACAAATCAGTAGGGGCTGATTCACTAAGCTACACTGCTCAAGCAGCACAGCTCAGTGTGGCAGAGCAAGTAACATTTTCAAAGTAGGCACGTTACTGCTGTAGCATGCACTACTAACTTACACTACCCCAAAATGAACAGCTGCTCCAATTGTCTCACTCCGGACCCTGTCAGGTCCAGTGACTTTGTAGGGCAAGATCCCCGCACATTGATTGGCCCAATAGGATGCCTGTCACTTGATGACGTAGGATCTTGTCCTACAAAGTGAATCAACCCCCAAGTCAGCTAGCTAATTGTACAAGCTGTTAGTCGGTATTTCTCCTGTCTGGCTCTCGGGGAAATTGCTGATATTGCTGAAACCCAAATTGCTGATGTTTGCTGAAGATGTGTCTGACACTTCCGCTGCCCGGTGGATCAACTGTATACACATCACCATGGCAACAGCGACGTGAGCTCTACTGTCCCAGTTTGAAACATATTGTATGGCTCTCACGGAAATACATTTTGAAATATGGGGAGTTTATAACTCTCTCAGCCAAAAAGGTTCCTGACCCCTGATATAGGTGAAGGAATGGCTGTAGACAGAGCAATGTTGTGTTTGTCTTAACATTCTTTTCATCTGTAAAGAGCAAGTGAATCGAGTTGCTTTTGTTAAAGGACACCTGAAGTGAGAGGGATGTGGAGGCTGCCACATTTATTCCTCCAGCCCCATGAGGTCCGTGGGCTCCCTCGCTGTCTTCTCTGGCGGCTCCGTTCAATTGTAATAGCTCCCGATATTCTGGCCGGCCGTGCTCTTCTGTGCATGCCTGGCCATGCGCGCACCTCCCGTTGTGCTCCTGTTTTCGGGAGCGTCCTGCGCAATAGTACTCCCGTCCGGGCACGGGAGAGCGGCGGGGGCGTGGCCTGGCCACGCATGCGCAGAAGCTAACAACTGGCCAGGGTACCAGGAGCTATTACAATGGATCGGAGCTGCCAGAGAGGACAGCGAGTCAGCCCACAGACCTCATCGGGTGTGAGGAAGCCCCAAGTAAGTATAAATACTACCATTATCCCCGTATCACGTAGCTTTTAAGTAATACCAGTTGCCTGGCTATCCTGCTGATCCATTGCCTCATACTTTTAGCCGTAGACCCTGAACAAGCATGCAGCAGATCAGGTGTTTCTGACAATATTGTCATCTGACAAGATTACCTGCATGCTTGTTTCTAGTGTCATGCAGACACTACTGCAGTCAAATAGACCAGCTGGTCCTGTTTGTAGGGACCCAAAATTGCACGAGATGGCTGCAGGTCATTGTTAGTGAGTGCCGAGGAGTACATATTAATTTGATGCCTTGTGGGCAGAGGAACCTCTGACAGCTTGATTTGATTGATGTGAAGAGCTTGTATTATTATTCTATTTGAACACAAGTGCAGCTAGATGAAAAAAGCAGCTGGAACTATATCACAGTTAGAAGGTAATTAAGTTGACGGGTAGATGGAGTTAGATCATAGGTAGATGATTCAGAAAGCAGCAGACAGAGGGAGCTGTATCAGATACAAGGAAAGAAAGGCAGCAAATAGATGTAGCTGTATGATATATAGGAGGTCCGCTAGGCATCAGAGGTAGAGGATCCACAAAGAAGAAGACAGATGGAGCTATACCACAGGTAGAAGGCTGGAGAAGCAGCAGATGGAGGAAGCTATACCACAGGTAGAAGGTTGGGGAAGCAGCAGATAGAGAAAGCTATACCTTAATGGGGAGGGTGCAGCTGCATTGGGGGAGAAGATGGCTAAACGGTTGGAGGAGATTTTAAACTAGGATCTGGGGGGAGGCGGGAGGATAAAATCTCAATACGTAGACAAGATAAGGTAAAAAGACAGTGGGAACCTAACATTATGGGGGGTGTAGAGGGGGGAGGGGACAGTGTAAAGATTAAGGAGGTTGGTAAACCTTCAAGTAGCCCATTTCATGTAAACAAAATTGGTAAATGTGGTGGTAAAAATATAAAGTGCATGGTAACCAATGCTCGGAGCCTTGCAAATAAAATAGACGAACTAGAGTTCATTCTGAATGACAAAGGCTATGACATTGTGGGAATAACCGAGACATGGATGGATGAAAGCCATGACTGGATAGCTAATTTAAAAGGATACAATGTGTTTAGGAGGGATAGAACAGGGAAAAAAGGTGAAGGGGTTTGTCTCTTTGTTAAGAATTCTTTTACAGCTGTCCTCAGCGATGAGATGGAAGAAGATTGCGAAGATGTGGAGTCCGTTTGGGTAAATATTCATGGTGGAAATAAGTTGCCAATTGCTTATTGGGGTATGCTACCGACCACCTCATATTAATGAAGCTGCAGAACTGTGATTACTACAGCAGATTGAAAAAGCTGCAGGTAAAAATGAGGTCATAATTATGGGCGACTTCAACTTTCCAGACATTGACTGGAGTATTGAGGCTACCCATTCTGGTAAAAGCAGCAGATTTCTGGCAGCACTACAGGACAATTACTTGACTCAAATGGTAAAGGAACCAACTAGGGGGAATGCGTTACTGGATCTGATCATTTCTAATAGACCAGATAATGTATCAAATGTGCAGGTTCAAGAACATTTGGGAAATAGTGATCACAACATGATAACGTTTGATCTGGTGACTGATAGGCCACGGGGCAGCGGGACCACTAAAACTATGAATTTTAGAAAAGCAAAGTTCAATCAAATGAGGCAGGCACTACGTTTGGTGAACTGGGATAATGTACTACAAGGGGAAGGCACTGAAGGGAAATGGCAAGCTTTTAAACTTATACTCAATCAATATTGTAGTATGTATATCCCATATGGAAACAAAATGTCTAGGAATAAAAAAAGGCCTCTATGGATGAATAGAAAGGTTAGGGATAAAATGAAGAGGAAAAAGAATGCCTATAAGGACCTAAAACAGGAGGGGACAGAGGCTGCACTAAGCAATTATAAGGAGTGCAATAAAAATTGTAAAAAAGAAATTAGGCAGGCAAAGATTGAAGCTGAAAAACAAATCGCTAGGGATATCAAATCTAACCCAAAAAAGTTTTACAAGTACATTAACTCTAAAAAAAGAAAGGTTGACTGTATAGGACTCCTAAAGGATGTGGGTGGGAGCTCAATGGTGGATGACCAAGGTAAGGCAGAGCTGTTAAATGCTTTCTTTGCTTCTGTCTTCACAAAAGAAACAGCACTGTTGAAAATTACAGAGGCAGAAGGGTCTCAATCTTCTAACTGTAATACTAAATACTTAACGCAGGAAGAAGTGAAGGCAAGACTAAATAAATTAAAAATAGACAAGGCACCTGGCCCCGATGGCATGCATCCTCGCGTCCTAAGGGAATTAAGTTCAGTTATAGATAAACTCCTTTATCCTATCTTTTGTGACTCTCTTTCAACTGGCAGAGTCCCAGTGGATTGGCGTACAGCCCACGTTTTCCCATTATTTAAGAAGGGCAAAAAATCTGATCCAGGAAATTATAGACCTGTAAGTTTAACATCAGTTGTATGCAAACTATTTGAGGGGTTACTGAGAGATACTATACATGACTTCATACTAGAAAATAATCTTATTTCTCAGCATCAACATGGGTTTACTAAAGACAGGTCCTGTTTGACTAACATGCTCAGCTTTTATGAGGTAGTGAATGCTAATATGGATATTGGGAATGCTGTAGATGTGATATACTTGGACTTTGCAAAGGCCTTTGACACTGTTCCCCACAAAAGTCTGGTGCAAAAGTTGAGGATGCAAGGACTGGGGAAGAGTCTGTGTGCATGGATAGGGAACTGGCTAATGGACAGAAAACAAAGAGTTGTAGTCAATGGATCGTACTCAAAATGGGAGACTGTTAGCAGTGGGGTACCACAGGGGTCTGTTCTGGGTCCAGTGCTCTTCAATTTATTTATTAATGACCTAGTAGATGCAGTAGTGAGCAATGTTGCTATTTTTGCAGATGATACAAAATTGTGCAGAATTATCAACTCTCAGGAAGATAGTGTCATATTGCAACAGGATCTGGATAGGATGGCTATATGGGCACATACATGGCAGATGAAATTCAATGTTGAAAAATGTAAAGTCATGCATTTTGAACGTACTAATGGTCTAGCGCCATACAAAATAAATGGGATACAGTTGGGGACATCAAACTTGGAGAAGGACTTAGGAGTACTCATCGACAGCAAGTTAAATAATCGTACTCAATGCCAAGCAGCTGCAGCTAAAGCTAACAAAATTTTGGGATGCATTAAAAGGGAAATAAAAACTCGAGATGCTAGCATAATATTGCCCCTGTTTTTTTGTATTACTGATTTTTATTAAGAGAATTTCTTAACAGACAAAGAATATACGATATTAGATAAACATAATAAGAATGTACAAGGTTAACAGCGCCTAGGAGAATGAGTTCACTAGTTGTGGACTTGTCTATGGTCAGTTGTTCTCATATTTAGAGTTCCACCGCAAATATAGTTCTGATGGCAAGAGATTATAGAGAACATATGACTGTCCAATGAAACTGCACATATATAGTCCTGGTCATCCTGTAGAGAGATCGAAAGAAACAGAGAAATTCTGGAGAACATATAAACAAGGATATGTACGTATAATACAATGGCACTGTTAGCCTAAGGAACACTAGGAATGGGGTATAACAAAGGGAGGGGTCAATATTGCCCCTGTTTAACTCTCTAGTAAGGCCACATCTGGAATATGGAATTCAGTTCTGGGCACCACATTACAAAAAAAATATTGCAGTTTTAGAGCAGGTGCAGAGACGAGCTACAAAATTGATACGTGGGATGGAAGGTCTCACTTGCCAAGAAAGGTTAGATAAACTGGGTTTATTTAGTCTAGAGAAAAGACGCCTTAGAGGGGATCTAATTAACATGTATAAATACATCAGAGGGCAATATAATAGCTTGGCGGATGAGCTTCTTGTCCCTAGACCTTCTCAAAGGACTAGAGGACATGATCTGCGCATGGAGGAAAAACGTTTTAGCCATTTATTTAGGAAAGGGTTCTTTACAGTAAGAGTGATTAAGATGTGGAATGCATTGCCACAGGAAGTCGTTATGGCAAACTCTATACCTGCATTTAAAGGGGGCTTAGATGCTTTCCTTGCGTTGAAAGACATCCATGGCTACAATTACTAGGTAATGCCTAATGATGTTGATCCAGGGATTTTATCTGATTGCCATCTGGAGTCGGGAAGGAATTTTTCCCTTTAGGGGCTAATTGGACCATGCCTTGTAAGGGTTTTTTCGACTTACTCGGGATCAACAGGGATATGTGAGGGAGCAGGCTGGTGTTGTACTTTATACTGGTTGAACTCGATGGACGTATGTCTTTTTTCAACCAAAATAACTATGTAACAGGTAGAAGGTTTGGGAAGCAGTAGATGGAGGAAGCTATACCACAGGCAGAAGGCTGGGGAAGCAGCAGATAGAGGAAGCTATACCACAGGTAGAAGGCTGGGGAAGCAGCAGATAGAGGAAGCTATACCACAGGTAAAAGGTTTGGGAAGCAGCAGATGGAGCAAGCTATACCACAGGTAGAAGGCTGGAGAAGCAGCAGATGGAGCAAGCTATACCACAGGTAGAAGGTTTGGGAAGCAGCAGATAGAGGAAGCTATACCACAGGTAGAAGGCTGGGGAAGCAGCAGATAGAGAAAGCTATACCACAGGTAGAAGGTTGAGGAAGCAGCAGATAGAGAAAGCTATACCACAGGTAGAAGGCTGGGGAAGCAGCAGATAGAGAAAGCTATACCACAGGTAGAAGGCTGGAGAAGCAGCAGATGGAGCAAGCTATACCACAGGTAGAAGGTTGGGGAAGCAGCAGATAGAGAAAGCTATACCACAGGTAGAAGGCTGGGGAAGCAGCAGATAGAGGAAGCTATACCACAGGTAAAAGGTTTGGGAAGCAGCAGATAGAGAAAGCTATACCACAGGTAGAAGGCTGGGGAAGCAGCAGATAGAGGAAGCTATACCACAGGTAAAAGGCTGGGGAAGCAGCAGATAGAGGAAGCTATACCACAGGTAGAAATTTTGGGAAGCAGCAGATAGAGGAAGCTATACCACACGGAGGCAGCAGACAGACTGAGCTACGTTGAAGGTAGAGAAAGCAGCAGATGGATCCATATCACAGGTAGAAGGCCAGGTAGGCAGCAGACACATGGAGCTTTATCACAGAGAGAAGGCCAAGGAAGCAGCAGACAAATGGAACTGTATCACAGAAGGGTGGGAAGGCAGCACACAGATGGAGCAGAATTACTGGTCGATGTTAAAAGGGACAGCAGATAGGAGCTATATCGCAGAAGGTGACAGATGTAGTAGGCAGATATAGCTAGGTCACAGGTAGAAGGTTAGGAGAGCAACAGATAGATGGAGCTTTATCACAGGTAGAAGGTAGGAGATGTAGCAGACAGCTGGAGCTGTATCACCAATCAAAGGTCAGGGAAGCAGCTCCTCCCCCCCTCACCGGCGATGCAGTGGTGGCTATGTTTCCAGAAACTGTTGAAGCACTTTGGAAACCTTCTTCTGCATGGCCGCGGCCCGTCTCCAGCTGGGGGTGGGCCGCAGTCACAAAGGTCAGCGTGGCCAGAGCCTCAGTGGCGATTTTGAAAAAAATTCCAGGAGGCGGAGCGATCACCTGCTGGAGGGAAGACATCAGGACAGGCAAGTAGCTAACCCTGTGACCCCCCTAATTCTCCATCACTCAGACAGAGCCTGTCACTACAGGCCCTGTCAGTTTAGCTTTAGGTAATCTTTAAAGCGGAACTGAAGATCTTCTAAAAATAGTTTCACTTTCATGGGGCTTCTGCGAGCCCCCAGCAGCTATCCTGTCCCACAGTGAAAGTAGCTGGCGGCAGGAGAACGGAGACTCGTGGAGGACCGCCGCGGGACAGGATGGCTGCTGGGGGCTCGCAGAAGCCCCAGGTAAGTGAAACTCTATTTTTAGAAGATCTTCAGTTCCGCTTTAAAGATTACCTAAAGCTAAACTGACAGGGCCTGTAATGACAGGCTCTGTCTGAGTGATGGAGAATTGGGGGGGGGGGGGGGGGGGTCACAGGGTTAGATACTCGCCTGTCCTGACGTCTTCCCTCCAGCAGGTGATCGCTCCGCCTCCTGGGATTTTTCTTCAGAATCGCCACCGAGGCTCTGGCCATTGTTAGAAGATCTTCAGTTCTGCTTTAAAGCTGAATTATTAAAAATGTCTTCTTTTTTAAGAAGGCAAAGTTAATTTTAGCAAATCCTTTCATGTAAGCTTTGAATGTGAACCACTAGTAAGCAATATATTTCAGTTTTGTCACCTTCTGGCAGATATCTGGAAAGTATACTTAGGTCAGCTATAGCCTTCTCCAGCTGGGGTCACGCCTATGGTCAGAGTCACCCTCTGGACTCACAATGAAAGACTCTTAGCCATAGCAAAATAATACAACAGGATCCTGGGCCTATGACTTGTAACAGGGCTAAAAATGAATATTTACGTAAGGAACAAAAACGATGTAATGAGGTTCAGGGCCGGATTTCTGGAAAGGCAAAGAAGGCCTGGGCCTTGGGCTGCTGCAGTCTGTTGGGGCACTTGGATGTGCAATAGGATTTGCTGCAAATGGGGAGCAACACATAAAAAAAGGAAGATGATGCCCATGGGAGCTGTACATGAAAGAAGGGGGCTGCAGCACATGGATGTTGAACATGGAAGAGGGTGCCACACATGTGGAATGTGAGGTGCGCCCCAACACATTGGGCCTAGGGGGCTGAAAAAGTATAAGTTCAGCCTTGATGAGGTTAGTCCATGGGGTCGATTCATAAAGCATTACCGCATTTGGTAATGCAGAAAACAGCTGGCTTTACCGAGCACTTAGGAAAATTTCAATTCATAAAAGCTGTTACTGCATGGAAAGCTGAAATTCCAGAGCAGTGAGGTAAATTACCGACTTGTGCAACGGAATAATACCACCTGCTTTGAAGTGGTGATAAGAGAGGAAGTCTATGCGGGACTGTGCTGGGTATGGAGACTTACAAACAGAAGCAGTGAGATCTCCCCCCAGGCAGCAGAGCGATTGGAACAAAACAGGCTTCCCCTGAATACCTTAGGCTGTGTGGCTGTTTAACCTCTTGGGTTCCCGTTTTAAAAGGACTTCCGAGGCCAGACGGCCAAAAATAGATCAGTACTTGGGTGCTTTTTGTACCCATAGAGCAGGTATGTCAAACCGGTCCTACGAGGGCTAAGGCCCTCACACATTTTTGACACAGCTCAAATGAATTGATGGTTCTGAATCAGGAAAGGCGTGGTCCATCAGGTAGAACACATTCCTCTCTTTCTCAGTCCATCCTAAACACTGGCATGAATCTGGTCCTCCAGGCCTGGAGTTCGACACATGTGCCATAGAGGATGCCATCCGCGCCCTCCGTTACATTCCGCCATTATTTTCATAGTATTGGCGCCAGGTCGGGTCCCGACCCCACCGCACGGGTGGTTTCATCTTTACCCTCCAAAGATGGCTGCTGAGCTGAGCCGCGGCTGCGCAGTACACATGGACGCGAGTGCGGCTGCACAGCTCTCAGCCCTCCTCCAGCCGCGTGATGTGAGCGCGCCCGACGGGCACACAGGAGGACGCGGGGAGCGAGGACGCAGGCTGGAGGGCTGAGAGCTACACAACCTCACTCGCGTCCATGCGTACTGCGCAGCCGTGGCTCAGCTCGGCAGCCATCTTTGGTAGGGAGTGATGAAACGACCCGACCTGGGGCTGGCACTATGGAAATAATGGAGGCGTAATGAAATGAAGGGCGCGGATGGCATCCTCTATGGAGAAAAAAGCACACAGGTACTGATCTATTTTTGGCCGTCTGGCCTCGGAAGTCCTTTAAGATGTGTATTTGCTGGAGGTGAACATCACAAAGCCTGGCACGTGTAAAGTTTCTTGAAGTTCTTCTAAGCTGCGGCAATCAAATAGAATGTTGAGTAAGACTAATAGACAGATTTAGGGCAAGCAGAGGTAGTATAACAAAACATGTACATCTAAAAGGAAGTTGGGATGCCTCTTATAATGTAATACTGTCTCTAAACGGAGAACAGCTGCTATTCTTCTGATGCTACTGACAGTTGGGCGTCGGTAATTTACCACACTTCTATCACAGCTGTAAAAAAAATGTATGAATTAGCACACAAAAGTCTAAAATACCAAATGTGGTATTTTCCCAACCAGATTTTTTTTTACCGCACAGCCTTTTATGTATTGACCCCCTTGTCTCAGAAGGACCTGGGTGGATTTGCCAACCCCTGCTTCAAAGTAGCCATGACCAGTGCCAAACTTTAGCTTCTACAGCTGTCATAAACCCAACCTGTAAATGGGGAACAGAGTCAAGGATATATTGCTCCTGTACAAAGAATAAATAATACCTGAATTGAATCTGCCATGCATTGCCTGTTCAACATTATTCAGATAGAGAGAATAGAACCCAGTCTGTACTCTCCATGATGGCCACTAGGTGGCACTTCGCCCTTACAGAAGTGACTTGAAATATTCAATGATTGAACATTTACCATAATTTGGTCTGTAATCTACATTTGGTGTGGATAGCATAAATTCCAGTTTGTTTGTTTTTTCTCACTGACGTGAGAGGGATTATTATTATTATTGATTTATAAAGAGCCAACCTATTCCGTGGCGCTGTACAAAGTAAGAAACAAACATGGGGTACAAAATAATAAAGACAATGATATACACCAATATACGAAATACAGAATCAATACAAAATCCTGAATTAGTAATGACAGTGACAAAAGTAACATGATGAATAAATGTACAATGATTTCCAAGACACAAAAGGGTGAGAAAGCCCTGCCCTTGTGAGCTTACAATCTAGAGAATAGGGGCTAGACAAGAGGTGGGGTAGTATTCAGTAAACATACCTAGAGGCAGAGTGTTTTTAGGATATCTAGTAGGAGTGCAACTTGGCCTTAGAACAAAGGGGGAATGGCCTAAGGGTAGAGTGTGTGCTTGTCGGAAAAAGTGAGTTTTGAGAAAATTTTTAAAGATATCAAAGGTTGGAGAGTGACGGATGTGTTGTGGAAGGGATAGGCCGTAATAGGAACTACATCTCTGGTGGCGCTCGGTGAGTAATTTGGGCGCCATCAAAAGACGGAGCACAAAATTACTACAAAAACACTGTAATTCGTCCGCCAGCAATAGCTGGAAGCCGAATTACACCATATTCCCCAGTGTCCATGGCGGCCTGGAGGGAGAATAGTCAATTTAACCTCTTGACGACCAGCTAACGCCGATTGGCGTAAACTGGTCGTCTGCGGGTTTCCATGGAAACGGCCGCTCGTTCGAGCGGCCTTTCCATGTCCGTTTACGGAGGGTGTCTCCGTGAACAGCCGGAGAGCCGCCGATCGCGGCTCACCGGCAAAATGTAAACACGCGGGGAAGAAATCCCCGCTGTTTACATCATACGGTGCTGCTGCGCAGCAGCGCCGTAAGGCAGATCGGCGATCCCCGGCCGGCCTCTGATTGGCCGGGGATCGCCGGCCTATGATAGGCTGAAGCCTATCCTTCAATGCGCAGGACGGATATCCCTCCTGCGCATCTCACAGGGAGAGGGGGAGGGAGCGCAGAGAACGCTGCGGAGTGGGGCTTTGAAGAGCCCCCCCGCAAAGCGCAGTAAGCCGGCGGCGATCAGACCCCCCCCGCAGGACATCCCCCTAGTGGGGAAAAAAAGGGGTAAGTCTGATCGCCCTGGCATAATCCTGATTTGTGCTGCGGGCTGGAGAGCCCACGCAGCACAGATCAGACAGAAATCCACTGGTCCTCAAGTGGTTAAGGGGGGTAGGTAAAAAAAAAAAAAATTGATATATTTTGTTTAATAAAAAATAAAAATAAAAAAAGAAGCAGCAATCAAATACCACCAAAAGAAAGCTCTATTTGTGAGAAGAAAAGAAGGTCAAATTCATTTGGGTGGTAAGTTGTATGACCGAGCAATAAATCATTAAAGTTTTGAAGTGCCAAATTGTAAAAAATGGACTGGTCACTAGGGGGGTGTAAACCTCTGGGGCTCAAGAGGTTAATTAACTGGCTGTCACATAATTGGTTAATTTGATTGTTAATTTCAAGCAGCATGTTAGGAGAATAGTTCTGGTCAAGATAATAAGTTTATTCATAGAGTGGCATGTGATCAATTTGGTCAAATTGTTATGCTTTTTCTTGAAAACCGAACTGACCTCTAGAAGGGCAGAGGTGAGTATGTTCAGAAAGGAGGCCGATGTGTCAGCATCGCGTTAGAAGTCAGCACCCGGGTCACATGTGTTCCCCCATCTTGCACTGTAGCCCTGTAAGTTGGTGTCACAACGATGGTACAGGAAGTGTTCACCAGCAGCCGTGACCTGGGCCATGAATTCAACCAGTGAGACCAAGGGAGCTCCTTTATACGGACTCCTGGAGCAAACCAAATTCCAGAGGGGAGGAAGACAAAACTAGTAAAGTAATACAAAGAGCAAAGGTAAAAAAAAAGATGTTTTTTGGTTGAACTCCATTACATTTTGCTCCCCACTCTCCCATATTCCTCCACCCTAGAATCCCACACTTCCTGCCTTCCCTTCTCTGCCTTTGCTCCTCACTCCATTTCCCTTTAAAGGGACACCTAAGCCACTGTAAAAAAAAAAAATCCACTGTTTTACTTACCTGGGGCTTCTACCAGCCCCCTACGGTGGTCCCGTGTCCACCTGACTGCGAGGGCACCAGACCACCATAGGGGGCTGATAGAAGGCCCAGGTAAGTAAAAACACTCCTCTCCAACTCCCTGCCTTCCCCTCTCATTCCCTGCCTCCCCTTCTCACTACTCACCCACTCCCTGCCTTCCCCATCTCCTCTCCCACTCCCTGCCTTCCCTAACCACTCCTCCCCAACTCCCTGCCTTTCCTTCCCACTCCCTGTCTCCCCACTCTCCCCCAACTCCCTGCCTTCCCTTCCCACTCCCTGTCTTCCCACTCCTCCTCCACTTCCTATCCTCCCTTCCCACTCCCTGTCTTCCCATTCCTCCTCACTCCCTGCCTCCCCTTCCCACTCCTCTCCCACTCCCTGCCTTCCCTAACCACTCCTCTCCCACTCACATTCTCACTCCTCTCCAACTCCCTGCCTTTCCTTCCCACTCCCTGCCCTCCATTCCTACTTCCTGCCTTCCCACTCCCTGCCTTCCCATTCCTCCTCACTCCCTGCCTCCCCTTCCCACTCCATGCCTAACCACTCCTCTCCCACTCCCATTCTCACTCCTCTCCAACTCCCTGACTTTCCTTCCCACTCCCTGCCCTCCATTCCTACTCCCTGCCTTCCCTTCCCACTCCCTGCCTTCCCATTCCTCCTCACTCCCTGCCTCCCCTTCCCACTCCCTGCCTTCCCTAACCACTCCTCTCCCACTCCCATTCTCACTCCTCTCCAACTCCCTGCCTTTTCTTCCCACTCCCTGCCCTCCCTTCCTACTCCCTGCTTTCCCTTCCCACTCCCTGTGTTCCCATTCCTCCTCACTCCTTGCCTCCACTTCCCACTCCTCTCCCACTCCCTTCCGTTCTCACTCCTCCCCAACTCCCTGCCTTCTCTTCCCATTTCTTTCACTCTCCCTGCCTTCCCAACCCATTCCTCCCCTACTCCCTGCCTTCCCTTCCCACTACTCTTCCACTCCCTGCCTTCCCTACCCATTCTTTCCCACTCTCTGCATTCCCTTCCACTGGGTTAGACACGGGATCTGCCTGAGAAATGGAATCCATGAAATGTGTACGTTGCTATGAAGTGATCACAGGAAGTGCCTGCTGTCATAAAAATATGAGGTACATGAAGCCTCTTTCATGCTGTAAAGCGAGATGAAGGAAATGTATCCTTTACTAAACTGTGATATCTTCTGGTTTTATTTTCAGGGCATCCTTCTAAAGAGAAGCGGTAAATCTCTGAACAAGGAATGGAAGAAGAAATATGTGACACTGTGTGACAATGGTGTGCTGACCTACCACCCAAGCCTTCACGTGAGTACCCTCCTGAGCCTTGTGTTCTGAATAAAGGCAGCAAGCATTGGCCCGCTCATGGAGAGGACACTGATGGGCGGGATGCTGGGTATTTGCCTGCTGGTTGACCAGAATAATTAAAAGATCACTATTGTGAATATGGTAACATTTAAAGCGGAATATAACCCTGCATTTCAACTTTGCTCTAAAACATTATTTACAGTATATTATATGCAACCAGCATTTTTTTTTTTACTAGACCAGCATTGGAAGGGTTACACAGTGCTTTAAAGTTCCTGGAGCATTCTGCAGACGCATCCGAAGCTGACATAGATACATTTTGTTTACATAAATGTAACTAAGTGTTGAATGTGACTCATCTCTCTAACTGAGAAGGAGTTGGAGGACAGCCAAAGAGTGTGTAACATTTCTCAATAGATACATTTAACTAAATAGAAAGTAACAATCTGAACTTCTGCATATCCTCCACGAAATTTTAAACCTCGGTGTTTAACCCTTCCAATGCTGGTCTAGTAAAAAAAAAATGCTTTTTGCATATAATATGCTATAAATAATGTTTTAGAGCAAAGTTGAAATGCAGGGTTATATTCCGCTTTAAAACACATGTAAACACATACAAATAAGAAGTATGGTTCTTTCAGAGTTAAACGAGCCATAAAATAATGTTTTCCTAGGTTGCTGCAGCAGTAGATAGTAGAAATCTTACAGAACCAGCAGGTTTTGGACTAGCTCATCTTCTCATGGGGGATTCTCAGGGTTTTCTTCATTTTCAAAAGCACTCAGTGAATGGCAGTTGCACCATCCTACTGCCAAAGAAATGTGCAGGGAGGCTGTCCAGCTTCTCTGTATAAATACTTTTTTTGGAAGTGTCCTTATAAAGAATGAAGGCCAAGCTGAGAATCCCCATGAGGAGATGGACTAGTCCAAAACCTGTCGGTTCTGTCAGATTTCTACCATCTACTGCTGCAGCAACATAGGAAAAAATTATTTTATGGCTCATTTTAAGCAACAGGAACGTAGGAGAAAAGTAATTTATGGCTCATTTTACTCTGGAAGAAACGCACTTCTTATTTGTGTGTCTTTAACCACTTAAGCCCAACTGGACAAAAATTTTCGTCCAGTTGGGCTGCGCGCACTCCCGCGGGTCGCGCGCGCTCCCGCGCCCCCCCCTGTGCGCGCCCCCGCTGCTGGCCGCTAGCCCACCGATCAGTGAAAGGGATTATAAATCCCTTTCGCTGATCGGACCTCCCCGGAGAAAAGCCGACAGCGTCTCTTCAGACGCTGCGGCTTTTCTGAGCTCTGGTCTCCTTTCTTCTGCCTGAGAGCGAGATCGATCGCTCCCAGGACTTTTTGATTCTGGCCATCTTGTGGCCAAATAGCAAATTACACCCAAAACACACTTGGTAATAAATAAATATATTTAAATACGTTAAAAAACCCCTGTTTACCTCCCACACCAAAAAATACCCACATACAAGTTTAAATTAAAAAAAAAAACAAATTACAATAAAAAAAAACAAAAAAAAAAACACATAAATAGTTACCTAAGGGTCTGAACTTTTTAAATATGCATGTCAAAGGAGTATATTAATATGATTTAATAAATTATGGGCTTCTAAATAGTGATGGACGCAAAACGGAAAAAATGCACCTTTATTTACAAATAAAATATTGTCGCCATACATTGTGATAGGGACATAATTTTAACGGTGTAATACCCGGGGCATATGGGCAAATACAATACGTGAGTTTTAATTATGGAGGCATGTATTATTTTAAAACTATAATGGCTGAAAACTGAGAAATAATGAATTTTTTCAGTTTTTTTCTTATTCTTCCTGTTAAAATGCATTTACAGTAAAGTGCCTCTTAGCAAAATGTACCACCCACAGAAAGCCTAATTGGTGGCGGAAAAAACAAGATATAGATCAATTCATTGTGATGAGTAGTGATAAAGTTATTGGCAAATGAATGGGAGGTGAAAGTTGCTCGGATGTAAAAAAATTTCAACCCTTCGGGCTTAAGTGGTTAAATGTATTTTTAAGAGACACTGAAGCGAAAAAAAAAATATGATATAGTGAATTGGTTGTGTACTATGAATAATTACTAGAAGATTAGCAGCAAAGAAAATATTCTCATATTTTTATTTTTTCAGGTATATAGTGTTTTTTATAACATCGCATCATTCTCTAATATGTGCAGATTACACAACACTCAGCATTCAAAATGATTATTTCAGAGCAGTCTGTGAACTAATGACCTCTCCTCTAGCAGAGAAAAAGTAAACAGTTGAGATAATAAAAGTCAGAAGACAGCCCTCTCCAAGACTTGAAAGTCGTAGAGCTTAATGGCTTTTTTGCATAGAGATAACAACTGGAGTTTCCTAACTCTTCCTGTACTGAAAACAATTAGACTGATGTATCTGATCTTAATGTTTTATTTCTTAGCTGTACTACACATACAAATCATAATATCATCATTTTTTTTTCGCTTCAATGTCTCTTTAAATTGTACAATTTTTCATGATCTTGGTCCAAAAGTACCATTTGCAATGAACCCCGCAGGCCTCCTTTTCATTGTTGCTGGGAGCTTCTGGACACAAGGAGACCACCCCTCTTCAGACAGTCCACACAATTCAAATAAAGTCCAGGGCTCAACCATATAATGCTTTTAGCAAACAAATCTTTGTTTATTTCATAGCAGTATGTACAGGTATTACAACAGCACGGTCAGCCCTGGGCCGCTCATGAGATAAGGGCAGGCAGGTTCCCCAGGTGGCGGAAGTGTGGGTGGGTGCCGAGCTGGAGGGATTAGCAGCCAGGATGGGGGAGCAGTGGTGGGAAGGGGGTCAGAGCCCCCCTCCCTCCCTCACCTGGGGCTCCCCCTCCAGCTAATTGGGCAGCATTTCTATCAGGCAGCGAGCAGGGAAAGCAATGACTCACCTGCTTACGTTCCACCGCTACCGTCACTTCCTGCAATGCCGCCCACTGTACCACTGCTGTGCCCGCTGCTCCCCCTCCCTGGCTGCTAGACCCTCCAGGCTACCTATACTGGGGGCAATTATACTACCAATCGGGGGGGGGGGGGGGGGGATCCTCACAAGTTTGCCTCAGGTGGCAAAAAGTCTAGAACCAGCCCTGAATACCGTGTTTTGGGCTAGTCTTGCCCTTTCTTAAATTCCATACTCATCTTGCTGGGACCAGGGTTTTATGGGGACTGCAGATGCTGAGGGGAGTGGCCAATATACATACAAACGATCGTTAACCTTCCACAATTAAAACACACTCACAGCAAGTTCATTCTCTAGTAGTAGTAACAAAAAAAAAACTGGGTTGCAAAATTGTATTTAGTTGCATAAATGGAGGTTAGTAGCTTTTAAAATGGATTGTACGCAACAACATTCTGTACTGGACCATTTCAGTCCCCTTTGGATTTCTTTCCCCTTTCGTTTACAAACAGTTTATCGCAGCTAGCAGGCTAATCACGGAGGGGCAGGGAACGATCGCGCATGCACGCGCCCGTTCCATGGGAAACTGCAGCTCCAGGACTTGACGCCAGTTGGCGTTAGGCGGTCCTGGGGCTACCACCGCGTTCACGCCCATTGGCGTGACACGGTCGTTAGGTAGTTAAACATACAGCCCATCTCCTCATGGGAGGGGGGGGTTCTAAGGGTTTTCTTTATTTTCAAAGGCACTTAGTGAGTGGCAGTTTCTCCGTCCAACTGCCAAAGAAGTGTACGGTGAGCAGGGAGGCTGGCCAACATCTTTGTATAAATCCTTTTTAGGGAGTGTCTTTATAGAGAATAAAGGCTAGGCTGAGAATCCCCCCCATGAAGAGATGGACTAGTCTAAAACCTGTCGGTTCCGTCAGATTTCTACTACTTACTGTAAGTGACAGCAACATGGGAGAAAAGTAATTTATGGCCCATTTTACTCTGGAAGAAATCTACTTCTTATGTGTATGTATTTACATATATTTTAACCTCCTGGGCGATACAATAATATCGCCAGGGGGCGGCGCAGCACTTTTAAAAATTTTTTTTAATCATGTAGCTAGCCCAGCGCTAGCTACATGATAGCCGCTGTGCAGCGGCATCCCCCCACCCCCTCCGATCGCAACAGGAAATCCCGTTCAGAATGGGATTTCCTGTTTGGCTTCCCCCGTCGCCATGGCGACAATCGGGATGACGTCAACAACGTCAGAGGGACTCCCGATCGGGTGCTCAGCGCTGCCCGGCACTGATTGGCCCCGGGGCGATTGGTATATACACGCAGCTAGCAAAGTGGTAGCTGCGTGTAACAAAAAAAAAATTATGCAAATTGGCCCACCAGGGCCTGAGAAATCCTCTGAGGCGGTTTACCCTGAGCTCAGTTCGGAATTATCGCCCAGAGGGTTGAATTTTACCATTTTTCGTGATAGTGGTTCTTTAAGTTGGCACCAGTAACGTCAATGCAATTGTGAATCTGTTACTCTGAAAATTCGTGGTACCACCTGAAGTTTGAGGCTATTCTTGCGAGACCGCCAGAGGCTTTCTCTTATCCCTAACCACCACCAACCCTCATCTCGACAGCATTCTGCTCTCTCTTGGTAGCATTATTCCCATCTCTGTACCTCTCCATACCACCCTGCATTCACAAAACCTAACTCGCTGTCACTGTCTGCCAGTTACAGCCTACTAACCCACCTTTACTCCACTGCCACTACGTCATGTTATATGGAGTGTGAATTAAAGGAACTCCATCAAACCAAGTGTTCCAAAATGACAATGAACAAATAATGTCTAAGTAGCTGTGTAAACATTTTCCTACTTTTCATGTTAAATATCAGAGGCAAAAGCTGTAATTCATTGTGTGTAGATTTTAGCTTCGTTTGGAATATCTCATTTGCAGAGGTATGAATCTGTAAGAATCTCTGCAACCTGACATGCTAAGAACAGTGTAATATTGAAGCAGATTACCTACAGGCTTTTGTTTTCATATATCAGGTTTCACACACACAATTACAGATGTTTATGTTGCACATGAGATACATTTCCTCTGCTCTCTGTGAGAGAAAGCTCTGCCTGTCTCTGACTGAGCTCTCTGCACACACAGAGTTAATGATGCACTGTGAAGGTAATCCCCCCTCCCCTCATGGCTGAGTCTGCCATCAGAATTTCAGCAGACTGCCATCAGAAAAATGTGAAAGGGATTAGATAACCGTAAACAGAGAGATAAGGGTTCAGATGTATCCACCAACACTTAGCAGCACTTCCCAAACATTTCCTATCTCAATTGAAAAAAAAATGTCAATTGATAGTGTCCCTTTAAGGTAGCCATACATCTCCAGTAGCTATGATAGGCAGATTCGAACAAGAGACAAATCACTCTGTGATCTAATCTGATAAGAGAGCAGCAGTTTATACAGAAAAGGCCGATTCCCAATCAGTTTCATGCTGAAATTGATCGGGAATCGGCCTTGTTTGCTGCATCTGCCGCCTCACCTCTGCCTACTTAACCACTTGCCGACCGCACGCTTATACCGTGCGTCGGCAAAGTGGCAGCTGCAGGACCAGCGACGCAGTATTGCGTCGCCAGCTGCAGGCTGATTAATCAGGAAACAGCCGCTCGCGCGAGCGGCTGCTTCCTGTCAATTCACGGCGGGGGGCTCCGTGAATAGCCTGCGGGCCGCCGATGGCGGCTCGCAGGCTAAATGTAAACACAAGCAGAAATAATCCGCTTTGTTTACATTGTACGGCGCTGCTGCAGATCGGCGATCCCCGGCCAATCAGCGGCCGGGGATCGCCGCCATGTGACAGGGGACAGCCTGTCACTGGCTGCACAGGACGGATAGCGTCCTGTGCAGCGCGGTCACCAGGGGGGGCCAGGTAGGAGAAGGAGGGGGAGGATTTCGCCGCGGAGGGGGGCTTTGAGGTGCCCCCCCCCCCCCCCCGCAACACCCGGCAGGCAGGAGCGATCAGACCCCCCCAGCACATCATCCCCCTAGTGGGGAAAAAAGGGGGGCGATCTGGTTGCTCTGATCTGTGCTGGGGGCTGCAGAGCCCACCCAGCACAGATCAGCTAAAACAGCGCTGGTCCTTAAGGGGGGGTAAAGGGTGGGTCCTCAAGTCGTTAAAGAGAATCTGTACTCTAAAATTCTTCTAAAAAGCATACCATTCTATTCATTATGTTCTCCTGGGCCCCTCTGTGCTGTTTCTGCCACTCCCTGCTGCAATCTTGGCTTGTAATTGCCATTTTTATGCAGTGTTTACAAAAAAAAGACATGGCTTCTAACCAGCTTGTGATGGGCTGAGAGGAGCTCAGTCTGTGACTCACACAGAGCCTGCAGGGGGTGTGGAGAGGGTGTGTATAGCTTCTATCCCATCACAAGCAGACCAGCACATTCCTGCCTGAGTGCCTGAGCCCAACAAAGCCATCAGAGGAAAGAAGATTAGATTATATAACAGAGATAATACAGACACTGTGCAACTAGAAAATGCTGCAGTAATCCAGACCACATTAGAACAGGTATAGGAACTTATGGGATAGAAGAAATAAGGCTGAACATTTTGTTACAGAGTCTAATGTGTAATGAGGCTGGCCCAGTACTATATACATTACCTGTCCGCTGCTTGTCCTCCAATGGCCCCGGTTGCACACCTCGCTCCACACACGCGCCCCACGTGTCTTCGAGTGTACACACGGGAGCATGTGTGACATCACACATGGAGCGAGGAATGCCCCCGTGGCCAGTGGAGGACAAGCAGCGGACAGGTAATGTATTTAGCACTGGGCATCATTGAGGTACATTACACATTAGGGGGGACAGCGTTGTGGGTCTTGTCGCTAGTTCAAATATCGTTTGCCGTTAACGTCACACACACACACGATCGAGCAAGTCGCCCCTACATCTTGCAGCATGTCCGATCAATTTGTTGACCGTATGTAATGGCTTATTAATGTCATGTGTTGTATTGTGATGGGATATTCAGTACATTGTATGGTAAGCAGGCAGTTTTGGTGTTAGGTTGTATAGAGATGCAGGCTTTACACTGGTAGGACAGATACAGCAGATACAGCGCAGTGTGCGGGATGGCAGCCCAGCTCTCCGCCAGATTTGGAAATTCCTCGTCTTGTGTTAATTGTCTGCTTGGCATCAATTAGATTGTTTAGAGAAGTTAATTGATGTGTGATAATGATGAGTGTTAATAGCTCTGAGCAGGAAATGAGAAGCACTAATTAGTGGCCGGGGGGGAGGAAGGCAGCAGTCACAGATCCGCACAAAATGTTTTTGTTTTGCTCCATCCTTTACCGTTCTTACTAATCCAGCTCCACTCTGTCCCATTTCACTGATCCATCTCCATCTTGTCTATTCTCACTGATCCAGCTCCACCTTGCCCCATCTCACTGATTCAGCTCCACTCTGTACTTTTCCCATTTGTCCAGCTCTACGAGGGCCCTTTCTCACTGATTCAGCTCCACATCGTCCATTCTCACTGATCCAGCTCTACCTTGCCTCATCTCGCTGATCCAGCTCTACCTTGTCCCTTCTCACTGGTCCAGCTTCACCTTTTCCCTTCTCACTGATCCAGCTCCACCTTTTCCCTTCTCACTGATCCAGCTCCACCTTTTCCCTTCTCACTGATCCAGCTCCACCTTGTCCATTCTCACTGATCCAGCTCTACCTTGTCCCATCTCAGTGATCCAGTTCTACCTTGTCTCAGCGCGGTGATCCAGCTCTACTTTGTCCCATCTCACTGATCCAGCTCCACCCTGTTCCTTTCTTATTCATGCAACTTCACCCTATGCTTATCCCATTTGTCCAGCTCCACCTTCACCCTTTCTCACTGATCCAGCTTCACTTTATCCCATCTTACTGATCCAGCTACACTGTCTCCCTTCTCACTGATCCAACTCCATCTTGTCCACTCTCACTGATCCAGCTCCACCTTTTCCCATCTCCGTGATCCAGCTCCACCTTGTCTCAGCTCAATGATCCAACTCCATCCTGTTTCTTTCTCATTTATACAGCTCCACCATGTCTCTATCTCACTTATCCAGTTCCACACTGTTACTTTCCCATTTACCTGGCTCCACATCATCCCTTTCTCATTCATCCAACTCCACGCTGTCACCCTGTTCTCACTGACCTTATCCCTTTCTCATCCACCCTGTACCTCTGTAATTCATCCAGCTCCACGCTGTCCCTTTTTCTTAATTATTCAGCTCCACCCTGCCACACTGTCCCATTCTTTCTGATCCAGTTTCTCCTTGTTCCTTTTGCACTGATCCAGCTCCACCTTGTCCTTTTTTTTCGCTATTGCCCTCTACTCTATTCGCTGATCCAATTCCTTTCTGTACTGCTCACAAAAGCTCCATGATACTTCGGTTTCACTGATCCAGCTCCACCATATTCCCTTATTACTGATCCAGTTCCTTTCTGAACCTATTCCAATTTATCCAGCTACATGTTATTTACGTCTCTCTAGCTGACCGTTTTATTTATTTGTTGTGTGGTACATCTCCTCACTGATCCAGCTACATTCTTCATCCTTCTCACAGCTCCAGTTCTGCTGTGTAACTTTTTCACTGAACCAGCTCTGCCTTATTTCCTTCTCAGTGATTTAGCTGCATTAAGTTCCCTTCTCATTGATCATCACACTGGCTTTCTCACTGATCCATCATCACTCTGTGCCCAACTGACATATTCAGCTCCATTTTGTGCTCTTCCTACTGCTTCAGCTTCAATCTCCTAGTTGATCCTGGTTTGCTCTCTGCCTTTCCAATTTATCCAGCCCCCCCCCCTGTATCCTTCTCACTGATACAACTCCACCCTGTGCCTTTTCCACTGATCCAGCTGTGCCCTGTACTTTTCCCACTGATCCAACTTTACCATGTACAGTATATTCCTCACCAATCCAGTTGAGTATGTACAGCCTCCAATATGGGTGTGTAGATGTAAAGTGCCACTATTCTATGCACACGCCTACATGCTGTGTATGCAATGTTATGGTTGTATATGACGCCACTGCTTATGTTTGTCTGCCTGGAATAAATACAACGTCCTGAGTATATTTGTGTTCCCAGGAAATTATGATCATTGCTGTTTTTTTTCTTTTTCCAGGATTATATGCAAAATATTCATGGGAAGCAGATCGATCTTCTTCGAACTACGGTGAAGATTCCAGGAAAAAGGCCACCTAGGGCGATAAGCACAGCCCCCAACAGCCAGCTTCCTGGCCAGTCAGGTGAGACCTCTAACTCCACCCCCTGTCTCCTCACACACTGGCAACACTGCATCCCCACCATCCACATCACTGGGGCTGCTCCATATTACAACTTGTAGCCATACATTACACCCTCTGTCTCCTCACACACAGGTGATTCTACTACAACCCTCTGTCTCCTCACACACACACACACACAGAGGTGACACTGTACTATAACCTTCTGTCTCCTTACACACACAGGTGACACTGTTCTACAACCCTCTGTCTCCTCACACACACAGGTGACTGTACTACAGCCCTCTGTCTCCTCACACACAGGTGACACTATACTGCACCCTCTGTCTCCTCACACACAGGTGACACTATACTGCACCCTCTGTCTCCTCACACACACAGGTGACTCTGTACTACAACCCTCTGTCTCCTCACACACAGGTGACACTATACTGCACCCTCTGTCTCCTCACACACACAGGTGACTCTGTACTACAACCCTCTGTCTTCTCACACACAGGTGACACTATACTGCACCCTCTGTCTCCTCACACACACAGGTGACTCTGTACTACAACCCTATGTCTCCTCACATAGGTAACTCTGTACTGCAACCCTCTGTCTTCTCACACATAGGTGACTTTGTACTACAACCCTCTGTCTCCTCACACACAGGTGACACTGTACTACACTCTCTGTCTCACAGACAGATGACACTATACCACACCCTCTGTCTCCTCACACACAGGTGACACTATACTGCACCCTCTATCTCCTCACACACACAGGTGACTCTGTACTACACCCTCTGTCTCCTCACACACAGGTGACTCTGTACTACAACCCTCTGTCTTCTCACACACAGGTGACTTTGTACTACAACCCTCTGTCTCCTCACACACAGGTGACACTGTACTACACCCTCTCTCACACACAGATGACACTATACATTAGTATAGTTAACCAACTGTTAACCAATTCGATCAGATTGATGAGATTGATCAATTTTTCAGACGATCGATAGTCCTCGGGATTGTATCAATAATGGGCACCATTACACTAACGTCACTACCGTCTACTGCTAATTCTACACTCTTCTATTTCTATGTACACTCTGTATAAACACACACACACACCACACACACACCACACACACAGTGACTCAGTGCCAAACGCATGCAGTGACACTGTTGCCCATCCACCTCCTGTCAGTGTGTGTGTTGCACACTTGTCCGCCTCCTGTCAGTGTGTGTGTTTGTGTTGCACACTCGTCCGCCTCCTGTCAGTGTGTGTGTGTGTGTGTGTGTGTGTGTGTGTGTGTGTGTGTGTGTGTGTGTGTGTGTGTGTGTGTGTGTGTGTGTTGCACACTCGTTCATCTACTGTCTGTGTGTGTTGCACACTCATTCATCTCCTGTCAGTGTGTGTGTGTGTGTGTGTGTGTGTGTGTGTGTGTGTGTGTGTGTGTGTGTGTGTGTGTGTGTGTGTGTGTGTGTGTGTGTGTGTGTTGCACACTCGTCCTTCCCCTGTCGGTGTGTGTGTGTGTGTTGCACACTCGTCCGTCTCCTGTCAGTGTGTATGTGTGTTGCACACTCGTCAGTCTCCTGTCAGTGTGTGTGTGTGTTGCACACTTGTCCGCCTCCTGTCAGTGTGTGTGTGTTGCACACTCATCTGTCTCCGGTCAGTAGGTTGCACACTCGTACGTCTCCTGTCAGTGTGTGTTGCACACTCGTATGTCTCCTGTCAGTGTGTGTGTGTTGCATATTCATCCCTCTCCTGTCAGTGTGTGTGTTTTGTACACTCGTCCGCCTCCTGTCAGTGTGTGTGTGTGTGTGTGTGTGTGTGTGTGTGTGTGTGTGTGTGTGTGTGTGTGTGTGTGTGTGTGTGTGTGTGTGTGTGTGTGTTAAACACTCATCAGTCTCCTGTCAGTGTGTGTGTGTGTGTGTGTTGTACACTCTTCAGTCTCCTGTGTGTGTGTGTGTTGCACACTCGTCCATCTCCTGACAGTGTGTGTGTGTGTGTGTTGCACACTCGTCCATCTCCTGACAGTGTGTGTATGTGTTGCACACTCGTCCCTCTCCTGTCAGTGTGTCGCTGTCTCGGTCAGCGCTGTTGCTTTTGTGTCTAGCAATGTGTGGCTTGTGATATGCTGTGCAGGCATCTCGGAATGGCGAGAGCGCAGTGCATGTAAAGTGCTGGTCCCCAGTCGCGGGGTCTCGCCCCTCCCCCTCTCTCGTTCTCTGATGCAGGATGTGAACAGCTCGTTATGTCTGTGTCTTGTAATTACATTACCCGCCGCTTTATGCAGAATTATTCTCCCAGGACTAATTGATGGCACATGTTTAATTCATTAATCATTAGCATCAAATTCGACAATTACACAGGCGCTGATTGTACAATCTAGAGTATAATGAGGTCCCATTACCTGACAGCATCAGACTCCCTCCCATATGTTTGCCACCAGACGCCCCATCACCCTGTTTAACCCCTTCCTCTACTTACTGCTCATTGCACTGACAGTTCCAAAATCCAGCTCGATATGCTCGGAAGATGTCAACTAACTCATCCTCCTCTTCACAGTAACACCCTCCCCCTTCCACTCTTATATCCCACCATATCTTTCCTATAGCTCCTCCCACTCTACCTATAGCTCATCGTATTCTATCCATAATGCCTTCCACTACAGCCATAACACCTCACGCCAGACATATAACTCCTCCCACTGCATCTAAACTCATTCTGAATTTACTGTACCTCTAGCTTATTTTCTTACAATTATAACTCCTGCAGCATCTATAGCTCATTGTATTATAGCCATAATTCCTCCCACTGTACTTATAATTTCCTCTACTAGACCTATAACCCCTCCCAATGTACCTAGAAATCCTTCTGCTTGGCCTATAACTCCTCCCACTGTACCTACAATTGCTTCTGCTAGACCAGGGGTCAGGAACCTTTTTGGCTGAGAGAGCCATAAACACCACATATTTTAAAATGTATTTTCCTGAGAGCCATACAATATGTTTCAAACTGGGACAGTGTGCATACACAGCAGAGGGCTCACGTCCCTGTTGCTATGGAGATGTGTATACAGACACATCTTCAGCTTCTCTTGGGTTTCAGCAACATCAGCAATTTCCCCGAGAGCCAGACAGGAGAAATACCGACTAACAGCTTGTACAATTAGCTAGCTGACTTGGGGGTTGATTCACTTTGTAGGACGAAATCCCACACTTTGGCCCAATAGGCTGCCTGTCAAGTGACAGATAGCCTTATTGGGCCAATCAAAGTGCAGGGATCTCGTCCTACAAAGTCACTGGACCTGACAGGGTCCGCAGTGGGACAATTGGAGCTGATGTTAGTTGTGGGAGAGTGTGACTAAGTTAGTAGTGCATTACTTGGGCTGCCACACTAATCTGCGCTGCTTAGTGAATCAACCTCTACTGACTTGTCTTTGAGCCAGATGCAGCCATCAAAAGAGCCACATCTGGCTCCCGAGCCATAGGTTCCCTACCCCTGTGCTAGACCTTTACCTCCTCCCACTGTAGCTATAATTTCTTCTACTAGACCTATAACTCCTCCCACTGTACTTATATTTGTTTCTGCTAGAACTGTAACGCCTCGCAAGTTTACCTATAATTTCTACTAGACCTATAACTCCTCCTACCGTATCTATAATTTTTTTCCTGCTAGACCTATAACTCCTTCCACTGTACCTATTATTGCTTCTGCTAGGCCTATTACTCCTCCAACTCTATAATTTCTTTTGCTAGACCTATTACTCCTCCCACTGTACCTACAATTGCTTCTGCTAGGCCTATTACTCCTCCCACTGTATAATTTATTTTGCTAGACCTGTTACTCCTCCCACTGTACCTATAAATCTTTCTGCTAGACCTATAACTCCTCCCACTGCACCTATAATAGCTTCTTCTAGACTTATAACCCCTCCCACTATGCCTATAATTGCTTCTACTAGACCTATGACTCCTCCCACAATACATGTAATTGCTTCTTCTAGACCTATAACCCCCTCCCACTATGACTATAATTGCTTCTACTAGACCTTTAACTCCTCCTACTATACCTATAATTGCTTCTTCTAGACCTAAAGCTCCTCCCAGTATACCTATAAATGCTTCTGCTAGATCTATAACTTCTCCCACTCTATAATTTCTTCTCTCAGACCTATTACTCCTCCCACTGTACCTACAATTGTTTCTGCTAGGCCTATTACTCCTCCCACTGTATAATTTATTTTGCTAGACCTGTTACTCCTCCCACTGTACCTATAAATCTTTCTGCTAGACCTATAACTCCTCCCACTGTACCTATAATTTATTCTACTAGCCCTATAACTCCTCCCACTTCACCTGTAATTGCTTCTGCTAGCCCTATAACTCCTCCCACTTTACTCAATTGCTTCTGCTACACCTATAACCCCTCCCACTGTACCTATAATAGCTACTGCTAGACCTATAACTCCTCCTACTTTACCTATAAGTGCTTCTGCTAGACCTATAACTCCTACCACTTTACCTATAAGTGCTTCTGCTAGACCTATAACTCCTACCACTTTACCTATAATTGCTTCTGTTAAACCTATAACTCTACCCACTTTACTTACAATTGCGTCTGCTAGACCTATAACTCCTCCCACTTTACATATAATTGCTTCAGTTAGACCTATAACTCCTCCCACTTTAACTATAATTTATTTGACCCTAACCCCTTTTGCTGTGGTCACAGTAACACCTGGGAGAAGTTGTTCCCCGATAGGCAAACGTTGGGATTCTCATTTTAGTAGCTTGATTAATTTACAAACCATGCTCTTCCTCAAAACAGCCAATAGATGTAGTCAGGAAGGTATCAACCACAAATGGTCTGGCAAGAAGCTTTGGAAACGGCAACAAGAAGAATCCCGGATTCTGCAGAATATTCTGGAAATGTGCCACCTCAGTGTGTAATATCCTCAGCAGTCTCACAGGAAGGTTATCAGGTGAATGCTTCGGGCTCCAAGGCTTGGCGAGGAAGCTGACCGTCCAGTTCCCGCATTGTTCCTTTTTGCTGGTGCGCAGAGAACGAGCCATTCATGACCTCCTCAAACCGTGCTGTCCATAGAGCTTCTCTCATTCGTGTCTTTCACTTTATGTCTGGGAAAGCAGCGTGTGAGGGAGAGTTCCCTCTTGATGTCTACATCCATATCCCCATCTCTCTTCCATTAGCTGCGGTGAGGCAGAGGCCCCTCTTTCTATTCATATGGTCTCTTATCATGCTGGGATTTTTTTTTTTTTACAATTTTCAGATGATGAGAAGAGAAGGTGCCTTAACTGGCTTGTTCCTCCATTATTGCCTACAAGAGAGAGTTATTTCCATATGTCTACCTCTTTTTTTTTTCCTCACTCTCTCTTCCACTTCCTGCTGGTGATTTGAGAAGGAGTCACCACTGGTTCTTCCACCTCTAGTCCCTGTGAGGGAGAGATCTTTTTTTCAAGTGCATCTTATTTTTTTCACTCTCTTCCACTTTCTGTTGGAGAGATGAGAAAGTGCCTTGGGTGTTTTTTCCTCCTCTGGTGCCTACAAGGCAGAGTTCTCTTCAACGTCTACATTTCTTCTTGCCTTTTGCTTCTCCACTTCCTGTTGGTAGGATGAGAAAGTGCCATGGGTGGATCTTCCTCCTCTGTTGCCTGCCAGGCAGAGTTCTCTTCAACGTCTACATCTCTTCTTGCCTTTCGCTTCTCCTCCACTTCCTGTTGGTAGGATGAGAAGGTGCCATAAGTGGTTCTTCCTCCTCTGGTGCCTGCAAGGGCAGAGTTCTCTCCAATGTCTACATCTCTTCTTACATTTTGCTTCTTCTTCACTTCCTGTTGGTAGGATGAGAAGGTGCCATGAGTGGTTCTTCCTTGCGATGCAGAGTTCTCTCCAATGTCTACATTTCTTCTCCTCCACTTCCTGTTGGTAGGATGAGAAGGTACCATGGGTAGTCTCATAATATTTTGTGTAACCCCTTCTATTCTGTAAAACCTTTTCTGTTATTCCGTGTAACTTGTTACTGTTCTGTATGCCCCCTCCTGCTAATCTGTACACTCCCACTGTTCTCTATATTCCTCCTACACTCCAGTATTTTGTATAACTCTTCCAAGTACTCAATTTAATCCCTCCTATTATTTTGTAGCATTCTCCTCCCCCTGTCCTGTACAATTCCTTCTCTTCTGTACATCCCCTCCTAGTCTGGAATCCCCTTCTATTGTGCTGTGCATCCAACCTATCCTATTTCTCTGTATAACCGTCATGCGTTATAATCTTGCCTACTATTTTTATAACTCCTCCCATTTTTCAGTTAACTCCTCCTTTGTTGTATAAACCAGCTCTTATTTTCCTCTGTAACCCCTCTTAATCAGTATAAACCCTCTTACTATTCTGTATAATCCTTTCTCCAGTTTTGTTAAACAACTCCTACTGTTTTGTTTGACCCTTATTATCAGTTTGTATAAACCGCCTCCTGATGCCGTTTAACCCACTGTGTAATACTTTATCCCTCCTGCTTCTCTGTATAACCCCTCCTATTATACAAAGAAACCCCTCCTTTGTTATGTACTTCCCCTAACTCTTATAGTGAACCAGAGACGAAGCACCCTCATGTATTTCACCATATATATCAGTGGGAACATTCAAGAAAATGCCTACTTTGCTCTCTGTTTCATTCTTCACTGTTCAGCCTGCTTGTTACCAGCCTATATATAATCCCTGACTGAGCATTCAGTCTGGCTTTGCTACGGAATGATTATAGCTGAGTCTGTCTTCTCTGATGCCTTTTCAAGCCCAAGCCTGCCCCCTTGTGGCTCTGCTATAATGACTCAGCTATAATGATTCCTTAGCAAAGCCAGAGTGAATGCTCAATCTGGGATTTTATCAGGGCTGATAAGAAGCAGGCTAAGCAGTGAAGAATGAAACAGAGAGCAGTGTAGGCATTTTCTCTAATGTTCCCACTGATATATATGGTAAAATACATGAGGGTGCTTCGTCTCTGGTTCACTTTAAGTATAACTATCCAGTATGACTCATCCTGTTGATTTTGTTTAACCCTACCATTACTGAATAAAACTCCTCCTATTAGTCTCCCCATATCTTAGTATAACACCTCTTATTATCCTGTAAAAACCCTCCTTTTTACCTGTATACCCTCACCTAATCCTTCTAACTCCTTAAGGGACAACTATTGCAAAAAATTGTAAAACTTAAATACATGTAAAATGTAGGTTTCTCCCAGAGTAAAATGAACCATAAATTACTTTTCTCCTGTGTTGCTGTTGTTTATAGTAGATAGTAAAAAATCTGAGAGATAAGAGGTTTTGGACTAGTCCATCTCCTCTTAGTGGATTTTCAGGTATTTCTTCTTTTACAAAGCCCTTACCAAACAGCAGTTACTCAGTCCAATTGCTGGAATAGTATGTAAATAGGAAGGCTGGCTGACATCTTTATACAGATCCTTTCCAGGAAGAGCTGTTAAAACGAATAAAGGAAATACTGAGAGTCCCCCACCCCATGAGGAGATGGACTAGTCAAACATCTGTCAAATCTTGTCAGCTTTTTACTACCTACTATAAGTGACAGTAACGTAGGAAAAAAGTAGGTTATAATGTATTCTACTCTGGGAAGAATGTAAATTTTATATGTATGTATTTTTATTTTATTTTTTTTGCGATAGTGGTCCTTTCACCCATTAGAAGCTTCAATGGAGTTATCTCTGAGATAAGTGCACTGCTTTTTACCTCAGTCGCCAAAACCCGTGCTGTAAATACTTGGAATGCTTTGATGTCTCTCTGCTAGCAGAACATATAAAAACTAAAAACAGAAGTCCTCTGTTATTGTCTCACACTGCCCCCTAGTGACAAGTAGCCATAAGTACACATTACATCAGTACTAATTAGAAGAAAGAAAATGTAACAAAGAGATTAAAAAAAAGTGATAAAATATATTGGCCTGGAGCACTTGCAAGCCTCTAAATAAATTGGCTGCTAAAAGGTTAAAATCCCTCCTACTATGCTCTGTTTAAAGAGAACCCGAGGTGGGGTTCTGACAATGCTATCCACATACAGAGGCTGGGTCTGCTTATATTGCCCAGCCTCTGTTGCTATCCAGATCCCCCCTAAGTTCCCCCTGCGCTCTGCTATCCCTCATAAATCACAGCCGTGCTGCCGACACGCAGCGTGTTGCAGTGGGCTGTGTTTACCTATGTAGTGTCACTCTCGCCGATCCCCCGCCTCCTGCATAGCTCTGGTCCCCGCCCGCTTCCCTCCTCGCTGATTGGAGGGAAGGGATGCGGGCGGGGACCGGAGCAATGCAGGAGGCGGCGGGAGCACGCAGACTGACAGTACAGATGTAAACACAGCCCGGCTGTGATTTATGGGGGATAGCAGAGCGCAGGGGGAACTTAGGGGGGATCTGGATAGCAACAGAGGCTGGGCAATGTAAGCAGACCCAGCCTCTGTATGTGGATACCATTGTCAGAACCCCACCTCGGGTTCTCTTTAACAACATTTCCTCTCATTCCTCCTACTCCATAGAACTCATTTTTCTCCACCTAACCGCCTCCATAGTACATAGACTGTAGTTACATTTGGTTCATTTGTCCGGTTCATAGTGGTTCTGCAGTTCTTTATTATTGTCTGCCCTGGTGAGAATCCATCGCAGGGTCTCTGAATATGAGACAAACTCATCTCATTGATTCCCACTTTGTGAGTTAGCATCTTGGCTGAGTATTTGGCAGACAATGCTGGATTGGAGTTTGATGCATAGTCAGAGTAGATGGGCTGGAGCTCCTTGTAGTCAGTGTGAGGTCCGTGGTCAGAGATGGAAGACGTGTGTAGTTTGACCAGTAAGGGCTGTAGGTGAATGGATCATCTGAGCAGGACTTGTAGGAGAGATTGTCGCAGTGCCTGGGACTTGCACGGGACCATCAAAGTAGTTACGTTAATCTTGGATCTCCATTTCTTTAATGCATGATGTAGAGTCCTGGAACGTCACCCAGTAACCATTCCAGAAGGCTTCATCTTCAAAACTCCTTTACTTTTCATCCTCGAGCTGATGAGGCTCTCATCTCCTCAGCTTACCCTTCCTGAATGCGTTGTCTAATATTATCCTGTAGGGGGCTCACTCTCCAGCAACTCTTTGTCCTCGGAGCGTTCTGTCAGTGGCCTCAGTCTGTCGACATACAATGGGAAGAGTGAAGGGGTCGGTCTGGCCCAGAGGTCATATTCCGTCTGTAGCGGGGAGCAATGGGGTGACACGGCAACAGGTGAGATGCGGGCCGCCAAGCGGGGATTCGGAGTACGAAGCTCCACCCCCCCTGTTCCATTGAAATTGATTGTTTGTTCTCATTGGGTCATAACGTTATAGGTGTCTCTCCAAGTGACTCCCTCAATCCAGCTGCAAATATGGGGGGCACAGCAAGTCCCAAATTAGATCCTCCACCTTCTCCACATGCCAACCGCAAGAAGCACCGCAGGAAAAAGAGCAGTGGCCCGCAGCGTCCTGAGGGGGCCCTCGCTACGGGAGAGGGTAATGAACGCACTGAATGTTGAGGCTACGGTCTCTTTTGGGAAAGGGGTCACACTGGTGGCAGATTTTGGGCATAGCAGCTATTCTAGGACCTTGTAAAACATGCATTGAGCTAATGCCGGGCACAGAGAAATAGGAGGATACGACTTCTGTAAAATGGCTGATGTGGGATGAACGACATGGCTGTATTACCACTTGAGGTTATCAATGAAAGCAGCAGAGACAGCCTTACTATCCCAGGGGAAAAAACACATATATCAGTAGATAAATACTTATTCTACTTATATAACATATGTATTGTACTGTCCAATACATATGTTATATACTTTTATATAGTAAATAAAGAGAAAACTGTTTCAGGCATTTTCCATTTTTACTACCTCTGACTGAAGTGAATGCTGATGTTATTTCCTCCCTTTTTTTCTTCTAGAAATTGCACTGTCATATCTAGCTTGCTTTGTTAACAGATGGGAACACAGCATTAGATAAAGTTGGACTATAACCAAGTCGCTTATATCAAATGCTCATGTTGGTACTTCAACATGTCTTTATGATTAGCTTGAATTACCCGTTACTTGATATTTCCATTTTTAAAGCGGGATTGTCAGTCATAAAATCAAATTCCATTTACCCACTGCTCTGTGTTTATTATGCAGTCTACAACTTGACCCTGCATCGCAAGCAATTCTAATATAGTCATTAATGTTTCTGCTATATTAAATCTTATCTCAGTCAGCCTGGCTCTATTTGGTCTATTGCCTTGGAGAGGGAAGCTTGTCATCTCCCCTCTCACATTCCAACTTCGATCATTGGTGTTTTCCAGGGAGCATTGGGTGTTCCTGCTAGAGTCATTTGAATGTCCCCTCCCACATTCCTGCTCCTCGCTGATTGGCTGAGGGCAGTTCAGTGTGAAGCTGCTGAAATATGATCTATGCTGAGCTCCCATCTGTTAACAAAGCAAGCTGGATATGACAGTGCATTTTATAGGAGACAAAAAACAGAGTAAGAGAGGAAATTACATCAGGATTGGCTTCAGTCAGAGGCAGTCAAAATGGAAAATGCCAAGAACAGTTTTTTTCTTTTTATTTACTATATAAAATTCACTAAAATCAAAACATGGACAGTACAATACATACCGGTATGTTATGTAAAGTAGAACAAGTATTTATCTGCTTACATATGTGTTGTTGTTTTTCCTGGGGTAGTATGGCTGTCCCTGCTGCTTTAAGGCTCTGATTCGCTGCTTATGATCATGTGTCGTACCTGTTAGGAGAGATCACAACAAATCAGAGCCTTTCAAATCCACCACCTGATCCAGATGATTGTGGTTTTTTTTGGTTTTGTTTTGTTCTATAGGCTCTGCTACAAACAATCAACTCTAGTAAAGTAATGGTACAGTAATACGAGGTGTATGTGTGTGTGTTGGGGGGGGGGGGGGGGGGGGTAGTGGATTGTTGCATCGTAATAACAAGGGGGGCTATAGTTTTATTTTCATGTTGACTGTGTGGGTCGAAGTGTTCTATGGGATAGCAGTGGCCATTTACTGCTTTGAGATATGACAATGTTGTTCCTCTCTCTATTTCAGAACCTGAGGAATCCTTCGGCTTCATGATCATGTCACTGACCGGTCAGAGTTGGCACTTTGAGGCTTCCATGTATGACGATCGGGAGCTGTGGGTCCGAGCGATCGAGAGCCAAATCCTGGCCAGCTTGCAGAGCTGTGAGAGTACCAAAAATAAGGTGTGGTAATGAAATCCTCTGTCCACTGGTGGTCCTGTTCACTGTGGAATGCTCACTTGACCTGCACCTCTCCTGCCCTCACTGCACCCCCACCATCAACCCTCTGCTCTCGTTCCAGACACGTCTCGGCAGTCAGAGTGATGCTCTCGCCATTCAGTCTATCCGGAGTGTGAGAGGGAACAGCTTGTGTGTAGATTGTGACACTCCCAGTGAGTACCCGCCTGTCCACTCTGCCCGACACTCTGCTCTCCTCATATGTATGTGTCCTTGTCTTGTTCCCTCAGAATGGTATGGTAACTGTGTATCCACCCTATGTGAGGATTGAACCCCTCTTTGGTCCCCCGGCAGAACATTGCTGTATCGGCTGGGCCCCAGTTCAGCGTTTCTTCAATCTCTGGGCATCCGTTTATTTTTACTTCATGCTCTAGCTCCAGTAAAGCATTGTCCCACCTGTTTTGTCTCTGGTCTGAAATTCAGCTTTGCTTTAACTTGATTCAACTTCTGGCCACCAATACATCGTTGCTCTACCCCCTGAGCACCAGTGCAATATTGCTTTCCCATCTGGGCCTCAGTGTGTTCCACTCTCTGGGCTTCAGTACAGGAATGTTCCACTCTCTGGGCTTCAGTACAGGAATGTTCCATGCTGGGCCTTAGTGCAGGAATGTTCCACTCACTGGGCCTTAGTACAGGAATGTTCCACGCTGGGCCTTGGTGCTGGAATGTTCCACACTCTGGGCCTTAGTGCAGGAATGTTCCACTCTTGGCCTCAGTTCTGGTATGTTCCACCCTCTGGGTTTCAGTATAGGAATGTTCCACTCTCGGGGCTTCAGTATAGGAATGTTCCACTCTCTGGGCCTTAGTGCAGGAATGTTCCACGCAGGGCCTTAGTGCTGGAATGTTCCACACTCTGGGCCTTAGTGCAGGAATGTTCCACGCTAGGCCTTAGTGGAGGAAGTTGCCACACTGGGCCTTAGTGCAGGAATCTTCCACTCTCTGGGCCTTAGTGCAGGAATGTTCCACTCTTGGCCTCAGTTCTGGTATGTTCCACCCTCTGGGTTTCAGTATAGGAATGTTCCACTCTCTGGGCTTCAGTACAGGAATGTTCCACTCTCTCTGGGCCTTAGTGCAGGAATGTTCCACGCTGGGCCTTAGTGCTGGAATGTTCCACGCTGGGCCTTAGTGCTGGAATGTTCCACACTCTGTGTCTCAGTTCTTTGTGCACGAATGTTCCACTCTCAGGACTGGAATGTTCCACTCTCTAGGCATCAGTGCAAAAATGTTCCACCCTGTGGACCTCAGTGTAGGAATGTTCCACGCTTTGGACTTCAGTGTAGGAATCTTCCATTGTCTGGGCCTCAGTGCAGGAATGTTCCACTCTCTGGGTCTTAGTGCAGGAATACTGCACTCTTTGGGCCTCAGTGGTGGAATGTTCCACTCTTTGGGCCTCTGTGCTGGAATATTCCACTCTCTGAGCCTCAGTACAGCATTGTTTTATGTTGTAAACCATTCCAAAGCATTTGGAAAACACTAGGGCCCCGTTGTAGAACAGCTATACTTCACCTTCTGGGTCCAAGTTCAATACTGCCATAGCTTGTTAGCCCCACTGTAGCTTTCCTCTACTGTCAAGGCTCCACTACAGTATTGTTCCACCCCCGTGCTCTCAGTGTAGCATTGCTGCCCCTCTTTGCCCTAGTGCAGCATTACTACACCTCCTTTACCCAAATGCAGCATTAACTTGCCTAGGTAGAAATCTGGAAATAAGGTAACACCAGAGTCTGCGGTTTTCACAAGAACTTGTCTTCTTTGCTCATAGAAAATGAGGTTGAAGAGTAGGCTCGCACACCAGCTTCTCAATAGAGCCAAAAGTGTTGTTTATTAATCCATAATATGTCAAACACAGAGCATGACAATTGTTTCGGGGCCACTGCGGGTCCCCTTCATCAGATAAGTGCAGTCTGGTGTGAGAAGCTGGTGTGCGAGCCTACTCTTCAACCTCATGATATATTTTGGATGTTGGCTTAGCATCCAGGACTCAGCACCCGACCTTATACGGAAAGGTGTGCCGCTCCTAATCTTATATTTGCACTTATTTTTGCTCATAGAAAAGACTGGCATTTTAGGGCCTGTACACACTGAAAAACGCAGGCAAAAACGCAAGCGCATGCGTTTTTAAAGTGCCTGTAGTTTTAAAAACGCATGCGCTTTTGCCTGCGTTTTTTGTGCGTTTGCGTTTTTCTTGTAATTGCTGATTGGCTAAAGAATCCTTTGTTTTTTTTCTAGTTTACATTTCAACAGGAATCAGGACATTGCAGAGTCTTCTGGGATACTGACTTCTGAAAAACGCAGGCAAAAAGCGCATGCGTTTTTCATGCGCTGCGCTTAAAAAAGCGCAGCAGGCACTGCGTTTGCGTTTTTTTAAAAACGCATCGCACCAGTGTGTACAAGTCATCAGGATTTTCATTCTTTTTCAAAACGCATTTTCAAAAAATTCTTTTTTAAAAACGCACCGCAAGCGCAGCAGTGTGTACAGGCCCTTAGGAACATTTTTATTTGTACCTTATTGTCCTCTTTTCTTGTGTTTTAGATCCAGACTGGGCCAGCCTGAACCTTGGCTCTCTGATGTGTATAGAGTGCTCCGGCATTCACCGTAACCTGGGGACACATCTGTCTCGTGTGCGCTCCCTGGATCTGGACGATTGGCCAGTGGAGCTCACTATGGTCATGATGGCCATCGGAAACAGCCTGGCCAATTCTGTGTGGGAGCACTGTACCGAGGGGTACACCAAGCCAACTACTGAGAGCTCAAGGTGAGCCTGGACTGCGGGGAAAACTGAGAGGTTCCATCTCTCCCATCATGATCCTTCTCCATCATTTTGTGTGAGGACATTTAAAGTGCACCTGAACTCAGAACTTCCTCTCTGCGCCAAAAGATAAGCATCAGCATAACAACCTTTAAAGAGAAACATTTCTGTTAAAGCTGATACAAATCCTGCACTAAATCTGAAGTGTGTCTGCTTCCTTCTTTCATGGAAGCAGACATAGGGTTAACAAATTAGCTGCTCTGAGGAGGCAACCAGCTGACACAGCTGAGAGATCAAATTACAGTTGTGATTTGTCACATAGAAGGGGGAATTAGAAAGGCTAAACTCTCTACATAAAGGATGCATTTCTCTCTGTCTTCCTTCTGTCCTGTGCAAGAGTTCAGGTCCACTTTAAAGGACACCTGAAGTGAGAGGTATATGGAGGCTGCCATATTTATTTTATTTTAAACAATACCAGTTGCCTGGCATACTGCTAATCTCTTTGGCTGCAGTAGTGTCTGAATCACACACCTAAAACAAGCATGCGGCTAATACAGTTAGTCAGAAACACACCACAGGAAAAATGCCCGCAGCACACCATATGAAAAATAAGATCCAGATTGCTTTATTGGTACATCCAACAGACAGGCTGCCAGCTGACGCGTTTCAGACACACAGGTCCTCAGTCAGAAACATCTGATCTGCATGCTTGTTTTTGGTTTATGGCTCAAAGTATTAGAGGCAGAGCATCTACAGGACAGCCGGGCAATTTGTGTTATTTAAAAGGAAATATATATGTCCACATCCCTCTCACTTAGGGATCCTTTCAACCCATTAGCTTCAATAGAGTTATCTCGTTTGAGATAAGTGCTCTGCTTTTGGCCTCAGTCGGCAGAACTCGTGCTGTAAATTCTTGGAATGCTTTGATCTCTCTCTACTACCAGAAAATATAGAAACTGAAAGCAGTAGTCCTTTGTTATTATCTCACACTGCCCCCTAGTGACAAGTGGCCATAAATACACATTACAGCAGTACTAATTAGAAGCAGGGAAATGTAACAAATAAGAAATAAAAACAAATGTGCTAAAATAAATTGACCTGGAGCACTTGCAAGCCTCTAAATAGTTTGCCTGCTAAAGGGTTAAGATGACCACCTATCAATGATCATATCAGCGTTACCTGCATTTAGATATTTATTTAAATTTAAAGTTAAACTGCAGTCTAACATAACATAATGTACAATTAAAACCTGTCTCCCGACTCCGTATTGGATATACAGTTATCCAACCTGCCCTTGATCTAAAAATAATGTCTGTGTAAAAATCTTAATTTTTCCCTGGTGACGTTCGGCTAGTGTGGAAGCTGACATCATGCAAAAGACAGTCCGTCTTGCATAATCAGTCTAATCTGTAAACCGCACACTGCTAGGTGTTTCTACCTGGCCCAGTACTTAGACTTCGTTTTATATTTTGGCCTGTAATGTGATTGAGTTTGGCACCCTCGGTTTGTTGGCCTGTAATGTGATTGAGTTTGGCACCCTCAGTTTGTTGGCCTGTTGTGCTATTGAGTTTGGCACCCTCAGTTTGTTGACCTGTAATGTGATTGAGTTTGTCACCCTCGGTTTGTTGGCCTGTAATGTGATTGAGTTTGGCACCCTCGGTTTGTTGGCCTGTAATGTGATTGAGTTTGGCACCCTCGGTTTGTTGGCCTATAATGTGATTGAGTTTGCCACCCTCTGTTTGTTGGCCTGTAATGTGATTGAGTTTGCCACCCTCGGTTTGTTGGCCTGTTGCAGTGTTCTCCCTAGGATTTTTTTCCAGCCGGGTGGCATGAAAAAGTTGCCGGGTGGGGCGGCACGGGGAAATTTGGCGGTGTGGAAAATTAAATATGCACTAATTAGGTCCTACACATGCGCCCATGTGTACGCTGGCAACCACATGGGGCATGTGTATGGATGATGGACACAGCCTGGAGCTAGCGGTGCACACAGACGGTAAAGTGTAGGGGTGGGGGCACATTGCACACTTAGGGGGTGGCAGCGGATGCGGATACTTACAGGCTTGACAGTAGTGTCCGTGCACTATGACAGCCTCTACAGACTGTCGGCTTAGCCTTGGGCGCTGGTCTCGCCTCTTACTACCGCTGAGCCAATGACTGCACGAGATCTCGTGCACAGAGCTGTGCAGATTCAGGAGCAGCGTGCGTGCGCGATAGCCGGCCACGCGGTGATGGCAGCTGGGAACGCAGCCAGCCGGGCGGTAATTGATATTACCAGGGCCGCCCACCTGTTTGATCCTGGGGAGAACACTGCATTGTGGTTCAGGTATGCACACAGCATTGATGACATCTTATTTTGAATACATTGCTATGACAGCATGTCAGTATCATCAAGCTGTGCATGTAGCTTCTCACAGCTCCACTGACTCATCTGCTGCTCCAGCCATGAGATCCATAGCAGCCTGGACCCGCCCCCCCCCGAGTGACCCAGCCATATTTCCAGTGCAACCCTCCCTGACCCCCTCTGCCAAATGCCGAGCAGAATCGTGACGTGTTGCTGACACAATCTCAGCTCAGTGAGCTGATGTGTTAATGTCCCGCCCCCTCTACTCATCCCCCGAGTTTTCAAACATCCCCCGGCAGAGCAGAGTAGTCGTTTACCAGCAGCGTGTCCGTCCCCCTCCTGCACATACAGGCTCTATTAGCAGAAAAGCTTTCACTCACTGCTTCTCGCCGTTCGGATTCCCCTGCTTTGCCTGTCACTGGCTCTCCGTGCTGACACAATCTCAGCTCAGTGAGCTGATGTGTTAGATGTCCCGCCCCCTCTCCTCTTCCCCACGAGTTTTCAAACATAACCCGGCAGAGCAGAGTAGCAAAGTAGCAAAGTAGTCGTTTACCGGGCAGCACCGTGTCCGTCCCCCTCCGGCGCATACAGGCTCTATTAGCAAAGAAGCTTTCACTCACCGCTCCTTGCCGTTCGGGTTCCCCTGCTTTGCATGTCACCGGCTCACATCTATGTCGCTATGCAGTGGCGCCTCGCCACTAGAGGGCATCATAGCTATGAGCCGGTGACATGTAAGCAGGGTAACCCCGAACGGCGAGGAGCGGTGAGTGAAAGCTAGCTTCCGTCCTACACTCTAATAGAGCCTGTATGTGCAGGAAAGGGACGGACACGCTACGCTATGGGTAACGACTACTTTGCTACTCTGCAGCGCTGCTCTGTGCAGATTCAGAAGCTGCGCTGGTTTTTGCTACGTAACCAAGTGCGATAGCTGTCCACGTGGTGATGGCAGCTGGGAACGCAGCCAGCCGGGCGGTAATTGATTTTACCTGGGCGGCCCGCCCACTTGATTGATCCTGGGGAGAACACTGTGTTGTGCTATTGAGTTTGGAACCCTCAGTTTGTTGGCCTGTAATGTGATTGAGTTTGGCACCCTCGGTTTGTTGGCCTGTTGTGCTATTGAGTTTGGCACCCTCAGTTTGTTGGCCTGTAATGTGATTGAGTTTGTCACCCTTGGTTTGTTGGCCTGTAATGTGATTGAGTTTGGCACCCTCGGTTTGTTGGCCTGTAATGTGATTGAGTTTGCCACCCTCTGTTTGTTGGCCTGTAATGTGATTGAGTTTGCCACCCTCGGTTTGTTAGCCTGTTGTGCTATTGAGTTTGGCACCCTCAGTTTGTTGGCCTGTAATGTGATTGAGTTTGTCACCCTCGGTTTGTTGGCCTGTAATGTGATTGAGTTTGGAACCCTCGGTTTGTTGGCCTGTAATGTGATTGAGTTTGCCACCCTCGGTTTGTTGGCCTGTTGTGCTATTGAGTTTGGCACCCTCAGTTTGTTGGCCTGTAATGTGATTGAGTTTGTCACCCTCGGTTTGTTGGCCTGTAATGTGATTGAGTTTGCCACCCTTGGTTTGTTGGCCTGTAATGTGATTGAGTTTGCCACCCTCGGTTTGTTGGCCTGTAATGTGATTGAGTTTGCCACCCTCGGTTTGTTGGCCTGTAATGTGATTGAGTTTTGGCACCCTCGGTTTGTTGGCCTGTAATGTGATTGAGTTTTGGCACCCTCGGTTTGAGCTATGTACTCACGCTGGATTACACTTGGCTGACAAATTAATCTATTGAATATCTGTGGAGCCAAGTACTGCCTGCTGGGCCCCCCAGTGCACCCTCATTTAATGTGTCACCGCCCCCCTACACACACACACTTCTGGGCAATGCAAAGTGTAGGCAGCAGAGCTTACATTTGCCTATCTGCCTGCGTGTTTCTTCTCTCCAACGCTGGCGCTCCTCCCTGTCTCTTCTCTCTCAAGGTGCCCTAGGGGCCTTTAGTGGTCTGTCTCTAATATTTGTCACATGACACAGGTGTTTGCCCTCTAATATTTGTCACATGACACAGGTGTTTGCCCTCTAATATTTGTCATGTGACACAGGTGTTTGCCCTCTAATATTTGTCATGTGACACAGGCGCCATGGGAGGGTAGAGACATCGAGGAGCACCTGGCAGGGATTGAGAGAAGACATGCGCTTGGCACATAGCTGAGTGTAAATTCTGTTGCCAACACATCAGTTGTCCCATAATCAAACGCTGCTACCTTCGTGCTCCCAACTTCCAGTCACATCTTCAATCCGGGACGAAGGATCAGGCATCATTTTTGGCATTGAATTGTAGCAAATTCAATCAGAGTGACTGAATCTGCTGGATATCGAGAAAAAAAATATTGACAAGTGTTTGGCAACCTTTTTGGATGTCCCACTTGTTTTATTATTTCCTAAATATAGACATATAGTCCCTATATGTACAGTATAGTGCGGAGGACCAGTCCCTACAACCGCAGTCGTGTTTTCTCCACATTTGCTGAGCAGTGAACTTCCCCAGCTGATAAAGATCCTGGAATGAAAGTAATCACAGCTTCTTTTTCTTTCTTATGTTACAGGGAGGAGAAGGAACGCTGGATCCGTGCTAAATATGAGCAGAAGCTCTTCCTGTGTCCTTTGCCGGCCTCCGACGTACCTCTGGGACAGCAGCTCTTAAGGGCGGTGGTGGAGGACGATCTGCGGATGGTGGTGACACTCTTGGCTCATGGTACGAAGGAGGAGGTGAATGAAACGTACGGAGACGGGGATGGGCGTTCGGCTATTCATCTATCGGCAGCAATGGCCAACGTTGTGTGTACTCAGCTTCTGATATGGGTAAGCACAAAGAACATTTGTGTTGGATTGGGCTTGGAGATAGGCATCTTCTAATGTTATTTTCTCTTCTTCTCAGTACGGCGTGGATGTGAAGTGCTGTGATGCCCGTGGTCTCACTCCACTTGCCTATGCCCGTCGAGCTGGCAGCACAGAGTGCGTAGATATTCTCCTTCAGTACGGCTGCCCTAGTGACAATCCAAGTCCCGGAATGTGACCAGTGGGAGCTTGGCAAAGTCATGGGACGCTGATGTGACATTTTTTCAGAGAGACTGACCTGATTCTCGGTAACCAGGGTTGTCCCTCATTGATGACCTGGCTCTGGTAGCCACTCCTCCTTTTTCTGATTCTCAGGACTGTAGACTATACCTCCTGTGTCCCCGTTCTCGCGCTCCCCAACAAGCTAGCTCTGTCCTCCTCCTGATCCTTGCACCACGTTTCGCCATTTCTCATGGTGGTACTGCAGAGCAGTGTTCATAACACTAGTACGAAAAAGTTATACAGTGGCATTATTTAATTTGCATACGTATCAGACTGTGCGCAGACTTTATTGCTGTGTTCCTCCCCATGTCAAAGACACGGTGTGGAGAAATGAGGATCGCCAGTTATAAACAGTGTTAAGGAATAAGAAGGTACCTCTTGCTGCCGATGTTCCGTAGGACTCCCGACACTGTCTGCTACTTGAAGTGTGTAATATATAGAGTGTCAATATATAATCTGTACATTCCTAGATAGGTGATCGATAATATTTTCACTGTACCTATACCACTGAGTGGAAAAAAATTAGAGACACCCCTTATTTGAAAGAAAACCAGTCCAATAGTGACGTAGAGTGACGTAACAATGCAGAGTTGCTTACATAAGGAGCGCTCAGCTTTGGACGACGTGGCTATTATGGAAGTTAATGTCAAAATGGGTAAGACGAAAGATTTGTGACTTTGAATGAGGGATGATCATCGGTGCAAGAAGAGCTGGTGCTAGCATCTCTGAAACGACGACTGTTTTAGGATTTTCTCATCCAACAGTATCTCGGGTGTTTAGAAAGCGGCAGTTGAGAAAAAGAACTTCAAGCGATATGGAGTGTTGTGGTTGAAGAAGGCTGGTGAACGAAAGGGATGAGAGGCGAGTAGCACACGTAACAACATGACGAATTACAGATTAATTCAATGCAGGGGAATTGCAAAGCATTTTCCAACGAACAACAAGATGGACTTTGCAAAGTATGGGCTTTAGCAGCAGGAGACCATCAAGAGTGCCTTTGGTTTCACAGAAACAGGAAAAGACGCCTGTTGTGGGCCCTTTCCACCATGCTTGATCTTGTATTTGTTTGAGGAACATCAATCAGAGTTTAACCTGCTTCCATGGCCAGCTCAGTCCCTTGACCTCAATTCTCTTGAGCATTTGTGGAACGAAATCGAAAGATCACTTCAAAGCTTGGAAACGCCACCATCCAATCTGACCCACCTTAGAGTTGCCATTATGTCAGCATGGACCAGCATTCCTCAGCAACGGTATTAGCATCTTGTTGAGTCTATGCCAAGAAGGTGATCGGCTGTGATCAGAGCTCAAGGTGGACAAACTCGTTATTAGAGGGTGTCTCTAATTCTTTGGCCTCTCAGTGTAGATTGATCTGTGTGCTGGGCTCCTGTACGGATGTATAGATGTAATATATGTATAAGTATGTCTGCTGACATTGGGGAAGATATGAAGCCTCTTGTGTTTACATACTTGCTGTGTTCACTATCATGTATTGGCCTTATGCCCTGTCTGGTTGCAGCTGGATTTAAGGCTTCATATCCATGGCCTGACTCACAGCTTCATTGCTAATGTAATCCTGGCCTGGATGCAGATTTACAGGTAACCATTGGCCTTTGTCTAGGCTAAAAGGCTTTGTTGAAACATTCCATCATTCAGACCTTTAGAACCCCATTTTGTGTTGAGATTTTTTTTTTTGTCATGGCTCACACGACAAAAGCCATGTCGTGTGAGCTTTTGTCCAGAGTTTCAGTGTTTCCAAGATTCTGTTCTAGTTCACCCATCTTTTGCTTCAAATGTGTTAGTTAGGTTCTGTTTTGGGCAGCAGGCAAAAAGGGCAAAACCTCTGCACTGTTGATTACCTAACAACAAACACCGTGAACACCAAAGTAGAAGAAAAAGGTTAGTGTTACTAGACAGGAGAAAGAAGATGATGTGTGGATCTCCTATGGAGGGTATAGAACATGTGATGAAGAAATCCTGGACAGGAGGTAGGAGATGACATTGGCATTACAAGATGGTGGTTTTGTGGTAACAGACTCCTGGATCCTGGAGATTTTTTAATGTTTTTAGAAGATGAGGGTACAGAAGATGTCAAATGGTGGACAGATCTAAACAATTGGTAAAGATGCTACAGATTGTAGAAATTATAGACAATCTTTCTGGACTAGAGGTGAAAGATAGAGGCCTCTATACATTAGGTTTTTAGATGGTGAAAAGGAAGGGGGGCCGCCGAGAAAGGAGGTAGATTGTATGGGTGAAGTTCTTAGCAACAAAACAGGAGGAGCGCTCCGTAATGTGATACCTTTTAATACAATAAAAACTGCGCAAATACAAAAATGCACTTACTAGATGTATGCAAGTGGCAAGCATTCAATAAGGCATATATCCCAGAAGAGAACTGTCCCCTCATGGGAGAAGAACCTGGGGCTGCAGTGGCAAGTGGCAGCGAGGGTCCAGATGGTAAGTGGACATCAGGTAGCTCTCCGAGGTGACTGTGTGCAGGTACCGTCATTGACGGAGAGCTACCTGATGTCCACTTACCATCTGGACCCTCGCTGCCGCTGGCCACTGCAGCCCTAGGTTCTTCTCCCATGAGGGGATGGTTCTCTTCTGGGCTATATGCCTTATTGAATGCTTGCCACTTGCATACATCTAGTAAGTGCATTTTTGTATTTGCGCAGTTTTTATTGTATTAAAAGGTATCGCACTACGGAGTGCTCCTCCTGTTTTGTTGTTTTTCTCTCTTAGTAGTTCGCTTACAGCCGAGCGTTAAAGGAGCTGCCACTGTGTGATCCCTGACTGGTCCACATCGACCTTTTTCCTGCAGTAGCGCAAGATTTCACATCTCCACTTTTTGTTCCATTTTGGGTAAAGTTCTTGTAGGGGAAGTACAAGATAAATGCTAGAACTTCTGTACAAGAGGAAAAACAATAAGGGACACATATTTTAGGCAGGCGGTAGAAGATGGGGGCGGGATTAAGGGCAAAAGATGAGGAACAAATCTCTGACCTGAAACGGTAGATAAAATATAAGTGTCAGTGCTCCTCAACAAGAGATAGAAGATCAAAACCTCCTGAACAAGATCAGAGCAGCTGTACAAGAGACAACATATGAGGGATAGGACTACTTTATGGTAGAAGAACAGGGATATACCTCCTGAACCTCCTCTCTATCCTACCAATTCCTTCTCAATATACTCGCACCCTCCCCCAATGGACTTTGTGTCCTCGCCCTCAGATTCCTTCACTGTGTCCTAGAAATTCTCCCAAGCATCTACTATTAAATTCCCCCAACCTAAGCTATAGAAAAGCCCCAGTATAGGAACAGGCCTCCTGTACAAATGATAGGCTTTTTTTTTTTTACCTTTTGGATATAAGTCTTGCACAGAACTTAGAAAATTGGAAACAGAACTGCTGGGATAGGGAAGAGGCACCTTCCTTTTGGAGAGCAGGTAGAAGTTGATGAAGGTCACACGTTCTGAACAAGGCACTCTTCTTAAACAAGATATGGAAACTGAGGAAGAGACCATCTTCAGATCATAAAAGATGAGGGATGGATCTTCTGACCTGGAGAAAGGGGATAAGGAAATCACCTCCTATAAGATAAGGGACAGATCTCCTGTATAGGAGACAGAGGATGAAAGATAGCGCACATTGGCAGGAGGTGGAGAATAGGGGTCCTATACAACAGACAAGAGGGCAGAGCTGAGGGACAGGAGACCCAAGAAGATGAAGCGATCTGAGATGAGATATACAGCTCCACGATAATGGGTCAAAGTAATACCTCAAATTCTCGGACAAGAGATAACAAATATCCTAAACCTAGACTAGATTTTGAGGTTGGTAATTGTTCTAGCTCTTAAAACAAATTGTAAATTGGTAGATTACAAAGCCTAGAGACACAGATCTGAGACAGATGAACACAGAGCAACAGCACATTGGGGTCTCGTTAGGAAACCGGAGAGAATTGGCTAAATGCGGATTGTGACCACAGTTAGAGGGTAGGTAGAGCAGAGGTATATCGGTTGAAAAGTTGGTTGCTGGTAAGCAAAGGGACGGAACATGAAAACGTATGTAGATGTAAGTCTTTTGTAAAAGGACTTTGAATTTTCATAGTTGACAATGGTCTGAACTGCAGGTCGGTAAGGACACAATAACCATAAAGGGAAGATAGACTATAATGCGTGTGAATGAGTCGCAGCCTCTAACGAGAGATAATCGCATGATGTACAAAGCAGAAACGAGTGATAGACAAGAGCTTCTGTAGATCGCTAAGAGATATATCTTATATGTAAGGCTTGAAGTACCTTCTGGCTCTGTCTATAGGATAATCTAAGTTAGAATTCAGGCTGCGTTATTGTGTGAATCTGTAAGAAGCTCACTGTAATGGTCAACTAAGGTACTGTATACATTGCTGGGATACTGAAGACTCTTCCGTGTTTGATGCTTTGACACACGATGTCGTCTGGCTGGAGGTTGGCTCCAGGTGACAATGGGACAATGTACAGCAGGTATGCCACTCACGTAGGGGACCAGAGAAAACTCACAAAGGGCCACGTGACATTCAGTGATGCCTCTGTCTACCAAGCTGTAGTTTTGACTATTTAGCCCTTGAAAAGGCAGAAAAGTTCTTTTTCAAGGCATTATCTTGCTGGATTTTGTATAGAAGCCTTTATAAGATCTGTAACAATCTGATTTAACTTGTGCACAGCTTAAAGCTAACCTGTAAGGGATCACTGTGTTTGTAAACTGACATTGCTGCTAAAAAAAACAGGTACACATGGTAGGTAAGTTACTTAAAGGACAACTGAAGTGAGAAGACTATGGAGGCTGCCATATTTATTTCCCCTTTAAACAATACCAATTGCCTGGCAGCCCTGCTGGTCTACTTGGCTGCAGTAGTGACTGAATCACACCAGAAACAAGCATGCAGCTAATGTTAGAAACCTCTGTTCTGCTGCATGCTTGTTCAGGGTCTATGGCTGAAAGTATTAGAGGCAGAGGATCAGCAGGATAACCAGGCAATTGGTATTGCTCAAAAGGAAATATATATGGCAGCCTCCATATACCTCTCGCTTCATGTTGAAAAGTTTTTTTTTCTGAAATCTGTAGGCTTACATTGGATAGAAGACTTGCCCTCAACCAAGCCTTTACCTTTTCTCTTATAGATCATCAGGGGGGTCTGTATGGCTGATATTGTGGGGAAACCCCTCCCACAGTGTGATGTCATGGCCATGGTCCTGACAGTTTTCTGTCTGTGAACCTCGTTGCATTGTGGGAAATAACAGCTTTTACCAACTGCCAAGCAAGCAGTATCTCCCTCTGTGCGTAGAACTCTAAGTAAACAAACATTCTGCAGAGGTCACCTGTCAGGCCTAAAGCTGTCGCCACCTATGATAAATTTCAGAATATAAATCAGGGAGAGGAAAGATTTTACAATCGGCAAACACTGACAAAGTAATTTATAAATATAATATTGTAAAAAATAAAAAAATAAGAAATTTTATTCATTACTTATTTCCACTACAGTTCCTCTTTAAAGCAGTAGGATCAGCCATACTATTCCAGGGAAAAAACACATATATAAGTAGATAAATACTTGATCTACTTACATAACACATGTATTATACTGTCCACGTTTTGATTTCAGTGAATGTTATATCGTAAATGACGAGAATTCTGTTCCTGGTGGGGGCCATGTCTTTTGCCCACAGTAAAGGCTAACTTGTATATATAAAGTCAGCGCAGGTCTATAGTAATACAGCTTTCATCATTTTTTGGTATACAGGATCTTCGAACAAAAGGGTAAAGAAGCAAGGCTTACCAGATTCCAACAACCCACATTATAAGGTTGTAAACGAGTTTGATAGGTGGTCCGCAGAACTTTCAAATGGTGTCGTTTCACCAGCGATGTTGCACACTACAGATTCCTCCGGAATATAGTAGATATCCTGAGATCGCAGAGACTCGCCAAAGGGGAGTCCAGTAGGATAGTGACATGAAAAAGATATACGGCACATCTAAGTGTAAACCGTCTTTATTACATAACAAGTAAAACAATTAAAAACAAGGATAAAGGAAAACTCACATACGGGGCCCGTGCACTGGGAACCCCGAAAAAGTAGCGCGCATAAAATGGTCAATAGAAGACCTCAAATAAAATGGTGCCGCCTGTCGCCTTCCCGACCGGTTTCGCAATCTTGCGTCATCAGGGGAGGCTCCCCTGATGACGCAAGATTGCGAAACCGGTCGGGAAGGCGACAGGCGGCACCATTTTATTTGAGGTCTTCTATTGACCATTTTATGCGCGCTACTTTTTCGGGGTTCCCAGTGCACGGGCCCCGTATGTGAGTTTTCCTTTATCCTTGTTTTTAATTATTTTACTTGTTATGTAATAAAGACGGTTTACACTTAGATGTGCCGTATATCTTTTTCATGTCACTATCCTACTGGACTCCCCTTTGGTGAGTCTCTGCGATCTCAGGATATCTACTATATTCCGGAGGAATCTGTAGTGTGCAACATCGCTGGTGAAACGACACCATTTGAAAGTTCTGCGGACCACCTATCAAACTCGTTTACAACCTTATAATGTGGGTTGTTGGAATCTGGTAAGCCTTGCTTCTTTACCCTTTTGTTCGAAGATCCTGTATACCAAAAAATGATGAAAGCTGTATTACTATAGACCTGCGCTGACTTTATATATTCATTGCTTGTGTGGACTTTTGGACATTGTCCTTCTCGGCTGCGGTCGCCTTCTGCCTTGGCGCTGACACTTGTTTTTTATTAAAGGCTAACTTGTGATGTCATTTCTGCCCTTTACTTTTTTTTCTTGGCTCCTCCAATCACTAAGTCACCTCAGCCTTGCTTGTAAACACAAGTGATTAGAGGATCAGGTTTCAGATAAGCAGCAGGCAGGGAAATAAAGGGAAGAGGAGGAATATATTATAGATAAAAAGAACCCCCAGCATGCAATTCTTTGACACCGACTACTAAAGAGCCAGAGCTCCTAAGGTATATGATAACTCCAAATCATAACAGCTGAAAACGTTTTGAATGCAGGATTAGCATCTTTATCACTTAATACACTCAGACCAGTTGCTGTTGAAATTTGATTTTTATGGTGACAATACCGCTTTAAGCAGCGATGTCAGTGTACAAAAGATGGCAGCTATAACAGGTCAGCGTCAAGCACTTTTACTGGAATGGGTACTGGTTAATGACTGCATGGGTTTGGATGCTGGACAATGACTGTGGCCTGGGGTGAGGACATCATGTGGGGAATGGCTTAGATGGTGATCTTCACAAAAACCTAAAATCATCTCTTTGAAGACAGGACATCCCCCCGCAGGTTGTAAGATCTCTGGGTGTTGGAGGATGACTTTTGGGAAGAGACCAGGATGCGGTACGTGAAAAAGGAGACAACAAGGCCATGGTTTAAGAAGAGTTTTTGCTTGTATACTTTGTACAGTATATTTATATTGCTCTGTATATACAGTGAGCTGTCTTGTGTATGTGCTGTGTAATAAAACACAACTTCTCTAACATCTCTCGTATTTGCAGAATTCTTCAGCCTCTACTCATTACAAAAACACTGCCCAAATGACGGCTGTGGAGTCGGTACAAAAATCACCCAACGCCTAACGTTATGAAACCACTGACTCCAGGTACCCAAAATTGCCCTGACTTCTTGATTCCAACTCCTTAGTATAATACTTACCAAGGCTGTGGATTTGGTACAAAAATCACCCGAGTCCTCAGTTTATGTAACCACCAACTCCAGGTACCCAAAATTGCTCCAACTCCTCGACTAGATTTCAGAAGACCCTGAGGAGTGTTCTTAAAGGACATCTGAACTGAGAAAAATATGGAGGCTGCCATATTCATGTCCTTTTAAATAATACCGGTTGACTGGTGGTCCTGCTGATCTATTTGGCTGCAGTAGTGTCTGAATCACACCAGAAACAAGCATGCAGTAAATCTTGTCAGATCTGACAATAATATCAAAAACATCTGATCTGCTGCATGCTTGTTCAGGGTCTATGGCTAAAAGTATTAGAGGATCGGCAGGTCAGCCAGGCAACTGGTATTGCTTAACCACCCTGGCGTTCTATTAAATGCGCCAGGGTGGCGGTGTAGCAGTTTTTTAAAAAAACATTTTTTGAAATCATGTAGCTAGCGGGAAGCGGCGCATCGGCAAGTGGCGGCGATGGTCCCCAACACGCAGCAAGCAAAGTGCTTGCTGCGTGTTTTAAAAAAAATTATGAAAATCGGCCCAGCGGGGCCTAAACGGCGCCCCACGGCGGTCATGGACGAGCTGAGCTCGTCCATACCACCGAGGAGGTTAAAATAAATAAATATGGCAGCCTCCTTATACCTCTCATTACAGCCGTCCTTTAATAGGCTGCTTATTATCTGATGTCTTAGATCGGGTCAGGAACCTTTTTGGCTGGGAGAGCCAGAAACACCACATATTTTAAAATGCATTTCCGTGAGAGACATACAATATGTTTCAAACTCGGACAGTGCGCATGCTCAGCAGAAGGCTCATGTGCCTGTTGCCGTGGTGATGTTGATCCACCGGGCAGTGGAAGTGTCAGACACGTCTTCAGCTTCTCTTGGGTTTCAGCAGCATCAGCAATTTCCCCAAGAGCCAGACAGGAGGAATACCGACTAACAGCTTGTACCATTAGCTAGCTGACTTGGAGGTTGATTCACTTTGTAGGACGAGAACCCTGCACTTTGGCCCAATAGACTGCCTGTCAATTGGCAGGCAGCCTATTGGGCCAATCAAAGTGCGGGGATCTCGTCCTACAAAGTCACTGGACATGACAGGGTCTAGACTGGGACAATTGGAGCAGCCGTTCTTTTTTGGGGGTACCGTTAGTAAGTTAGTAGTGCATGCTACAGTAGTAGCATGCCTACTCTGAAAATGTTACTTGCACTGCCACACTGAGCTGCCCTGCTCGAGCAGCGTAATTTAGTGAATCAACCCCTACTGATTTTTCTGTGAGCCAGATGAAGCCATCAAAAGAGCCACATCTGGTCCTGAGCCATAGGTTCCTTACCCCTGTCTTAGATGTCTTTCCCCTCCCAAAAGAAAAAAGGTCACACACTAACGTTTTGTTGGACCGCCTTTAGCTTTGATGACGGCACGCATTCGCTGTGGCATCATTTCAGTGAGAATTTGTGCCGTCACAACATTTGTTTCCATCCAGAGTAGCATTTATTTTTCACCAAAATCTTGTAGAGATGATGATGAGTCAGACTGCTGCACGCATTTTCAAGCATATTACTGCCATAAAACACTTCTTGCTTTTACTGCTGTTTTAGTAAACCTGAGACGAAAGGGTGTTAGTTTTATACATACCTGTGGCTTCCTTCAGCCCTCTCCATCGCCGTCCTCCGCCTCCTGGATGCTCCGGTAGATGCCCAGTTATCTTCAGCTAGTCTGCACAGTCCCGAGCACGCACACTCCTCCGTCAGGCTCTCACGGCTGGGAGTGTTCTGTACTGCATAGGCACGGAACACTCCTGGCGCGTAGCCGTGCATGCGCAAGACGCCCTGACTGGCCGAAGCTAGCGGGGCATCTACCAAAGCATCCAGGAGATGGTGGACGACGGCGAGGGAGAGATCTGCATGGAGGGGGCTGAAGGAAGCCCCAGGTATGTATAAAACGTTTACACCCTTTTGCCTCAGGTTTACTTTAAGACATCTCTGTTGTGGGGGGGGGGGGGGGGGGCCTCCGCCTCTGGACCCTCTCACAGTGCAAGATGGACTCCCTGGTGAAGGTCTGAGTTGTCATATAGAGATGATGGTGTTCTACGTATTTCTGGGTGATAATAGTAGTAATAATGTACAGAGTTAGTTACCACCTGAGGCCCGTTGTGGGAAGATGTTTCTGCATTCAGAGAAGAGGAGTCCTCCAAGTCAGGCTGGGAGTGAAGTGGAGGACCCGCCAGTCATATTTATCTCCGGAGCGCGTGTTGTGGAGAAGGTGCCCCTCCTGCCGCTTCTGTGCAGGAACTGAGGAAGGAAGCAGCCGCTGGGAAACCCCTGGGGGGCTTTTTAATCACCCTACAGACAGATTGCCTTGATTACAAGTGCCATGAAATTCATTAGCACCTTCAGCTATGACAAGAGGTAGCAACAGCGAGACGTTTGCCTCATTACACAGCCAGATGAATACACTTCCCTCCTTCTGGAGCTCCTGGATCTTATCCGAAGAGCTGTGTGCGGGAATTTATCACCTCCGCCTGGTGGGGCTTCTGCCTGGCCTGCAGTGGTGTTTCTAGGTTACTGGGGATATACCTGAGGTGCTGCTGGGCCCTCACAGGTGGTCTTTCCTTAGACCACCATATTCCTGTTTACCCTTTATATCAGGGGTGTCAAATGCACAGTGGGCCAAAATTGAAAACTGGGGCCAAGTCACGGGTCACCCTCTGTGTCTAATGTCCACCTACCTCCCTTATACAGTTCCCTGGGGTCTAATGGTCCCCTCACTCTCCCCTATACAATTTCCTGTTGTTTAGTGGTGCCCCTCACTCCCCTATACAGCTCCTTGTTGTTTAGTGGTGCCCACCCTCCACTATTCAGTTCCCTGGTGTCTAGTGGTCTCCCTCCCCTATAGTTACCTGGTGTCTAGCAGCCCGATACCCTCTCCTCTACAGTTTCCTGGTAACTACCCCCCCCCCCACCTCTTCCTCTATTCAGTTCCCTGGTGTCTAGTGGTCTCCCTCCCCTATACAGTTACCTGGTGTCTAGCAGCCCCATACCCTCTCCTCTACAGTTTCCTGGTAACTACCCCCCCCCCCCCTCCTTCCTCTATACAGTTCCCTGGTGACTAGTGGTCATCCCTCCCCCTATACAGTTCCCTTGTGTCTAGTAGCCCATTCTCCTCTACAGTTCCGTGGACCCTGGTGTCTATTCCCCTCATCCACTCTATACAGTTCCCTTGTGTCTAGTAGTCCTCCATCTCCTATACAGTTCCCTGGTGTCTAGTGACTCCTCTTCCTTCATCATGTGACTCCATAGTTTCAGCACTTAGCCATATAGGCTTAGCGCTCAGATCTAAGCGGGCCAAATATAATGCAGAGTGGGGAAAATATTGGCTGGCCAAACTGTATGGCCCTGCAGGCCAGAGTTTGACATGTAAGCTTTATATCATTACTTGCAAAAGAGAAAGTAAAGACGGACAAATATCAATTATGCAATGGGGAATGATCAACCATTAAAGTGTAGCTCCTCCAAACTTTGGCCAAAAATAAAATGTACTCTTTTGCTGACTTAATTACAGCTTTACTAAAGTTCTTTTAAATTGCAATCTTCTAACATACTTTATTGAACTCAGTGACAGCCACCTTTGAAATGTCTGTGTGGACAACCTATAACAAGTCTAATCATAACCTTCTCCGGTGACTTTGGCATGACCTCCAGCATAGATGTCCACCCTCAATGATTTCACGATGACCCACAAGACACCTCTCTCCAGCTCAGTGTGATCTGCAGTATGACCTCTGTTCCTACTGACCTCACCTTGACTCGCGGCATTGACTTTCAGCCTCTGTGTTTTAATAATGACCCACAAGACGCATCTCCCTCCACCTCTGACCTCGATGTGATCTGCAGTATGTCCCCTTTCCTACTCACCTCACCTTGACTCGTGGCATTGACTCCCACCCTCGGTGGCATTATGACAACCTGCAAAGTGGATCACTCAAACTGTCCTGAGCGGTAGTGTGGTTCCCTTTTACCCTTCCCGTCGACCTCTCCCAGACCTGGATTACAAATATCTTTGACCTTACATTACTTGCAACATATACAGTTTGCCTTCACCATGACCTTCTAATGACCTTGCATTATTAATGATCCACAGGACGTATCTCTCTCTGCCTCGGACCTCAGTGTGATCTGCGGTACAGATGCCTCTTCTAGAAATTTTTACCATAACTTGCAGTATAGTCTCCTCCCCAGTCACCTTACCATGACCTGCAGTACAGATGCCTTTTTTACGAATTTCACCATAATTGTGGTATAGACTCCTCCCCTTGTGACCTCACCATGACCTGCAGTACAGACTTCACTTCCAGTGACCTGATCCCAGGTTTAGACTCCTCCCCCAGTGACATCACCATGACCTGCAGTATAGAGCCCTTTCCCATTGTCCCCATACCTAGACCAGTAGTACAGGGTTTTTTTCTGGTAACCTCATTATGACCTGCAGTATTGAATTGTGTAGCCCTCCAATGAGTTGCAATATGGGCATCTTTTTTGTGACCTCACCATAGCCTTCTAAGGCCACTTCCACTGATCCTGGCCAGGACTAGTAAAGGCCCCTTACTAGAGCCCCATGCATGATCTTATCTCCCAGTATGCAGAAATGGATTAAGATGAAATGGGGCCCTTGGAAAGATAGCAGTTTTCCCTCACCGCTGATGATCACCTGGCTTTCTTTAGTAAGATTTGATGAAGGGTAGCATCCACCAGGCCCCTAGACTCTCTCCAGGCCCTAGGCACTTGCCTAGAATTGCCTTGTGGATGATCTGACTCTGCCAGTATGCCCAGGGCCGGGCAGAGGCGGGAGAGGCTCCAGCCTCGGCACAGTGTAGGAGGGGGTGCAGGGCAGAGGCGAGAGAGGCTCCAGCCTCAGGGCGCAGTGTAGGAGGGGGTGCAGGGCAGAGGCGAGAGAGAGGTTCCAGCCTCAGGGCGCAGTGTAGGAGGGGGTGCAGGGCAGAGGCGAGAGAGGCTCCAGCCTCGGCGCAGTGTATGAAGGGGGTGCAGGGCAGAGGCGAGAGAGGCTCCAGCCTCAGGGCGCAGTGTAGAAGGGGGTGCAGGGCAGAGGCGAGAGAGAGGTTCCAGCCTCAGGGCGCAGTGTAGGAGGGGGTGCAGGGCAGAGGCGAGAGAGAGGTTCCAGCCTCAGGGCGCAGTGTAGGAGGGGGTGCAGGGCAGAGGCGAGAGAGAGGCTCCAGCCTCAGGGCGCAGTGTAGGAGGGGGTGCAGGGCAGAGGCGAGAGAGGCTCCAGCCTCAGGGCGCAGTGTATGAAGGGGGTGCAGGGCAGAGGCGAGAGAGGCTCCAGCCTCAGGGCGCAGTGTAGGAGGGGGTGCAGGGCAGAGGCGAGAGAGGCTCCAGCCTCAGGGTGCAGTGTAGGAGGGGGTGCAGGGCAGAGGCGAGAGAGGCTCCAGCCTCAGGGCGCAGTGTAGGAGGGGTGCAGGGCAGAGGCGAGAGAGGCTCCAGCCTCAGGGCGCAGTGTAGGAGGGGGTGCAGGGCAGAGGCGAGAGAGGCTCCAGCCTCAGGGCGCAGTGTAGGAGGGGGCGCACAGTTCGCTCAGCTACCATTCCCCTAATGTGTTTGAAGCAGAGAGAAATAAGAAAAAGGGATACATGGCAATGACTGCAAACCAGATAACTAGAGATTACGGTGTTGGGGGACCTGGAGTGCCTCTTAGCCTAATAGCAGTCAGTGTGTGGGGTGGATGAGAGGTGCGCACTTTAGTGTCTCAGCCTTGGGTGCTGGAGGACCTTGTCCCGACTCTGAATATGCCCACCAGTACCTTCAATTAAACCTTTCCCAGTAACCACATCAACTCCAGCATATTACATGTCTTCCCTAGTCACTCCACCAAGCCCTGCAGTATAGACTCCTCCCTCATTAACCTCACTATCATCTCCACTTTTCTTTCTCCAGTGACCTCAGGACGACTTATTGTATTGGCTCCATCCTCGTTGACTTGACCTTCTCCAGTGCTACATTATAGATTACTGCTTCATACACCTCACCATGGTCTACAATATGGATCACTCCCACATTGGTCTAATTATAACCTGCTGAAACTGTCTTCCACATGGACCTCACCTCATGACATGGTACAAGTCCCTCCTCACTGACCTTATCATGACTAGCAAAAGCTTATCTCTGATGACCCCACTCTATCCTACACTAGTATGTAAACATAGCTTGTGTACACCAAGCCTCCCCCTCCCTCATACATGCATACATCATGACTCCTCCTACATTAAGATTCCACATCCTACAAATGCCTGTGATCCACCCATGACCTGCTGTGTGACTCCCCCCAGCCAGCCCCAGCCTGTAGTCACCTCTGTGGCTGGATAGTGTAATGGTTAAGGGCTTTGCCTCTGACAAGAGAGACCAGGGTTTGAATCTCTGCTCTGCCTGTTCAGTGAGCCAGCGCCTAATCAGTAGGAGACCTTAGGCAAGTCTCCCTAATGGTGGCCACTAATGATCCAATCTTTTTCATCCAATTTTACCAAATCTATGTAGTATAAGGGTAAATTGAGTCAATATACTGAATGGATACTTCAGGCAGTTACCTTATATTACATAGAAATGGTAAGATTGGATGAAAAAGATTGGATCATTAGTGGCCACCATAACACTGCTACTGCCTATAGAGCGTGCCCTAGTGGCTGCAGCTCTGGCGTTTAGAGTCCGCCAGGAGAAAACGCGATATAACTGTTATTTGTCTTGTCTCTCCTAGTGATCCACCTTGACCTGCACTATACAGTAGACTCCTTCAGAACTGACCTCCGCATGAGTAGTAAAGGCACATAACCAGTGGTTTAAAGTGAACCGATGTGAAAATAAACTGATGAGATAAACAATTCTATTTGTTATCCTACTCCTAAAAAATGACTTTTTAAGTATCCCAGGTTTTCTTTTATATTTAAAACATTTACAAAGTAGGTTGAAGTAGGTATTGCTGTCTCTAATCAGTGGCAGCCTATTAAGTGTCCTAGAGTGAAAATACATGAACTACTACTGACCTAGTCCTATCTCTCACTTGTCCTCAGAAGTTGTATTCTGTCAGGAAAACATTTATGGCTGTAATTTGATTCATCAGTGATGTTTACTGTATTCCCGACAAGGTACTGACAAGACAGAAGCTGTCACTTCCATGCCTAGGAATTAACTCTTTCAGGCAGCAAAATAAACAAGTAAAACAGCCTGGTTATTAATATGTTTTGTTCTGTATATACGGTACACGTTTCTCATCATGTCACGTGTCACCTCTGGTACACTTTAAAGTGGAATGAAACCCAGCATTTCTTATTTGCTCTAATAGATTACAGCATATTATATAGAACCAGAATTTTTTTTTTACTACAACAGCATTCAAAGGGTTACACACAGGAATTAGAAGTTCTGTGCCAGCAAAGCTGGACCCATCAGAACTGTATATAATGTAATCTTGTATTTAATTGTATCAAGTGAGGGATGTAAACAAACACTTCTCTGACACTGCAGGCTCTCCTGAAAACAGTCAGACAATCAGAAACTATTTCTGCTTAAGTTAGAAGATGAATAAAGCAGTTATAAACAAAAGGCAAAATCAGCTCTCAGAGCAAAAAAAGTGTACTTTGGGAACGTATAATTTCTAAATGAATAATACTACTTATGCACAAAAGCAAATATGATCACGGTATGGCATATAAAAAGTAGGAAAACATGTTTTTATTGAATATTATGTTAGGGTTTTATACCGCTTTAAGACGTGATCTGAAGTATTTGATCTTTCTGCAATGGATCAATGGATGCCTGCGATCACGGTGGCCTACAGGGGAGATTAATGAACAGGAACTTTGTTCCCATTTATCAATCTAACGATCGGTGGCGGGAGGAAGCGCGGCGGCTCTATTTCAGAATGAACACTGTTTTTTAACTAAAACCTGTTCATTCTCGGCGGACATGTACGGATTGGCTCAGGGGACCTTTGTCCCCTGCAGCCAATTCCCCCTGTTGCCGGTAACAGCACGATCGCAGGCATCTGCCCGCACAATCACCAGCACAGCCCCACCAAACTGCAGGGATGTGACTGTCGCCCCCCTGTGGCTGTAGCAGCTGCCGCTGCGGATGTGAGGCTCACGTCCCAGCGGCAGAAATGGTTAATATATTGCAATATACAGCAGTGGCGTAACTATAAATCATGGGACCCCCTAATGTTCATACTCTTTCCCTTGCCTCCCCCTGGTGACCAGCACAGCCCGGGGATCCATCTCACAAGGGTTATAAAACAAGTGTGGACATCATAATCTTCACCCCTCCCCCCACAAGTGTAGTCACAAACGCCTGATAAGGAGGATGGAGCGGTTTATCAGAGGGAGTATAGTAGTAGTTGGGGCCCCCCTTAAAGCTCTGGGCCTCTCTGTGGTTGCAGGGGCTGCTCCCCTATAGTTACTCCCCTGATATAAAGCCAAACTGAAAGCACTGCGCAGGGAGGTAACTACAAAGTGTGCCTCTCCTCTATGTTCGCAGGACTCTAACCTCCCCTTTGTTGTCCCCTACCTCCAGGGAGTTCATCAGTCAGAAGTCATATACCAGTGTGGTCACCATAATTCTCCCACCCATAACAAGTTTGATTACCGCATCTGCTGATCTGGATGGTGGGTCCCTGTATTGAAGGGAGAGTAAGTGGTTGGAGCCCCTGGGCCCGCCAACATTGAGGGTTTCCTAATAAAAGTAGAGTTAAACAACACTGGCACAGTGATTAAAGAGACTCTGTAACAACATTTTCAGCCTTATTTCTTCTATCCTATAAGTTCCTATACCTGTTCTAATGTGGTCTAGATTACTGCAGCCTTTTCTAGTTGCACTGTCTCTGTAATATATCCAATCTTCTTTTCTTTGTCAAGCTTTATTGATCCAGAGAGGAATGCACTGCCTCTGCTGCGATAGGGAGAAGTTATGCACACCCCCCTCTGCTCTGCTGTGTGTATGAGTCACGGGCAAGGCCTCTGCTCACAGCCAGCTTGTCTGCAACTCTCACAGAGCTGTGACTTTGAGAACAGCTGTGAGTGCAGAAAGATCAGTTCAAAGCCCAGACAAGCAGCTAAGGGAGTAACATTTCAGCAGTCAATTCCGGCTTGAGAGGAGCCACTGCAAACAGGCACCTGCTCCGATGATGTATTTCCTGTTTGGCAACCATCTTCATTGTTTACAAAAACAATGAATAAAAATGTGATTTTATCACCAAGAAAGCAGCAGGGAGCAGCAAAAAATGTCACAGAGGGGGCTAGGAGAAGACAACAAACAGGCTGGTACGTTTTTCACAGTACAGATTCTCTTTAATAGCAACCCTTGAGAACAAGCTGCATCTTACTTAAAATTTAAAGCGAATTGTGTCTTAAAATAATGGCCATGTGGGCCTCACTGAGTACCATTTCTTAACTTAAGGCCTTCTCTGATGTCATCTTTCATCCTCTGCTTCAATGCAGAGGTTGGAGTGAAATCACATGGGTAGGTCAGCTGAGCCTACAGCTTGGTAGGAAACCAGGTGGGGCTCACGCAGCAATTATTTAAAGGAAAGCTTAAGTACTGTATATACTTGCGTATAAGCCTAATTTTTCAGCACAAAAAATGTGCAGAAAAGTCATCCCCTCGGCTTATATGCGAGCAGGGTTGCTCGCCAGTGATTTCGAATTTACCCGTGATCATGGGTAGTTTTTCATTAATCCAGAACTCAAATTCAAAGATCGATACCGATCACGAATTCGATTGGATCCGAATTTTACACTCGAATTCGGCCGTGATCACAAATTCGGATTCAGCTACCGTCGCCCAAAACCTGCCAACTTTAAGGGTTAATAGCAAAGCCCCCTTAAATGCCAGAATCACCAAATTTGCAGGTTATGTTGAGTAGAAAAGTGGGAGCAAGGGGAAAACATTTTTTTCAAAAAGACCTTATACTTTTTGAGAAAATCGATTTTAAAAGTTCAAAGAAAAAACGATACATTTAAATGCCGCCGGTCAAAGAGTGTGGGAAATATTTCCCAGCAGCTAATAGCAAAGGCCCCTTACATTCTAGCAACACCAAATTTGCAGGATATGTTAAAAAGATAGTGGGAAACCATATTTAAAAAAAAAAAAAAGATTTTTACATTTTTAATTTTGGGGAATGTTCTGTCTGAGTGTGGGAAATCTGAAAAAAAAATGCCGTGGGGTCCCCCTTCCCAAGCCCCTGTAACCCCTTGTCCCCCATGTAGGCTGGTATAGCCAGAACACGAAGCCCCGGCCAATTGGGGCTTTGCACCCTGAACTATACCAGCCCACATGGTCCATGGTAGGGGGGGGACTCCGGGGGAGAGGGGTGGTCAAGCCTTCCCCTCTCCCCCCGAGCCCTTGTCCAATCCATGGACAAGGGGCTCTTCCCCACCTCCGGTGCCCCAGGAGGAGGTAGGGGGCGACGACTCCCTGGGGGGGTTCATGGTGGCATCTGGGAGCCCCCTTTAAGAAGGGGATCCCAGATGCCCACTCCCCTCCCAGGTGAAATGAGTATAGGGGTACAAAGTACCCCTTACCCATTTCCACAAAGGGTTAAAAGAAATAAAAACACAACCACGAAAAAAGTCCTTTAATGTTCTTAATTAACCAGAAATACATACCTGTACCTTAAAAAAAAATGTTCCCACGCCAATATCTTCGGTACTGATCCAACGAATACAGTATCCTCCAATCTTGCGATCTTCAATTACCTTGATTGAAGATCTCCCACGGCTGGCAATTAGCTACTATAGCTTACAATACGTCCTGCAGGTGCATAGCGCCGGCTCCCGCTGTCCTCCTCACCTGTCACCTAAGCTATAGTAGCGAATTGCCGGCCGTGGGAGATCTTCAATCAAGGTAATTGAAGATTGGAGGATATTGTATTAGTTGGATCATTACCGAGGATATTGGCGTGGGAACATTTTTTAAAGGTACAGGTAAGTAATTCTGGTAAATTAAGAATACTAAAGTACTTTGGTTGTGTTTTTGATTCATTTAACACTTTGTGGGAATGGGTAAGGAGTACTTTGTACCCCTATACTCATTTCTCCTGGGAGGGGGGTGGGCATCTGGGGTCCCCTTCTTAAAGGGGACTCCCAGACGCCATCATGAACCCCCCCCCCCTCCAGGGAGTCGTCGCCCCACCTCCTCCTGGGGCACCGGAGGTGGGGAAGAGCCCCTTGTCCATGGATTTAACAAGGGCTTGGGGGGAGAGGGAAAGGCTTGACCGCCCCTCTCCCCCGGAGCCCCCCAACATACCGTGGACCATGCGGGCTGGTATAACTCAGGATGCGAAGCTACAGTCGGCCGGGGCTCCACATTCTGGCTATCCCAGCCTGCATGGGGACAAGAGGTTACAGAGACTCGGGAAGGGGGACCCCACGCCACTTTTTTTTTTTCAGATTTCCCACACAGCATTCCCCAAAATTAAAAATGTTTAATTCTTATATATATATATATATATATATATATATATATATATATATATATATATATATATATATATATATATTGTTTCCCACTATCTTTTTAACATATCCTGCAAATTTGGAGTTGCTAGGATGTAAGGGGCCTTTGCTATTAACTGCTAAAGTCAGTGGGTGATAAATCAACCAGAGTTATGGGTTTGCAAACGTGCTGAATTTTGCCATTGGCTTTCATTGAGCTTCCTATTTCACTTTGCAAAATCTTACATTTTTCCAAAGGATGATGACCTCTTTGGCTTAGGGGCCCGAAACTCACCAGTCATGAGCCCCCTAAGAGACCCTACAATGCTAGAAAATTTGCCACTGCTGAGCCATCGCCCTTTGAAAAAAATGTGAGATTTTTGAAAGAGAATTAGGAAGCGCAATTAAACCCTATGGGGGATTTTAGTACTTTTGCACTCCTGTAACTCTGGTTTGCAGAGATGTATGGAACCCAAAATTGGAGTGCAAGTCTAACAATATGCCTTCTACCTGCATGCGACCTGTCGTGAGATTCAGACTTTGCTAACGGCCATGGCTGCAATTCATGTTCGTCACCACTCCCAGTACCAAAAATGCTAAAATACCCCATAGGCTTTCATTGGGGCCTAGATTTTGAGGGTACAAAAGCGCAGGTTTCTGCCGAACGGTACGACTGAGCAGCCCCGAATTTTCAGGCTTTGTAGGGAGTTTAAGGGGGCTCAGGGCTGGTGAATTTCGGGCCCTTACCTTACCGTTCGGCAGAAACCTGCGCTTTTGTACCCTCAAAACCTAGGCCCCAATGAAAGCCTATGGGGGATTTTAGCACTTTTGCACCCCGTAACTCTGGTTTGCAGAGATGTAGGAAACCCAAAATTGGAGTGCAAGTACAACAATATGGCTTCTACCTGCATGCGACATGTCGTTTGATTCAGACTTTGCTAACGGCCATGACTGTGATTTATGTTCGTCAGAATCTCCACCAGTACCATTGCAAAAATAAACAGGTTTTTGTGACCCTAGGCTATGACCTCTTTGGGTTAGGGTCCCGGAACTCACCAGTCCTGAGCCCCCTAAGAGTCCCTACAATGCTAGAAAATTTGCCACTGCTGAGCCATCATCCTTTGAAAAAATGTGAGATTTTGGAAAGTGAAATAGGCAGCCCAATGAAAGCCAATGGCAAAATTTAGCACGTTTGCACCTCCATAACTCTGGTTGATTTATCACCCACTGACTTTAGCAGTTAATAGCAAAGGCCCCTTACATCCTAGCAACTCCAAATTTGCAGGATGTTAAAATATAGTGGGAAACAAATATTTAAAAAAAAAAATTAAAAAATGTTATTTTTAGGGAATGTTCTACGTGTGGGAAATCTGAAAAAAATGGTGTGGGGTCCCCCTTCCCAAGCCTCTGTAACACCTTGTCCCCCATGCAGGCTGGGATAGCCAGAATACAGAGCCCCGGCCGACTGGCCACCCCCCTCCCAGGAGAAATGAGTATAGGGGTACAAAGTACCCCTTACCCATTTCCACAAAGTGTTAAATGAAATAAAAACACAACCACGAGCAACGTATTTTAATATTCTTAATTAACCAGAAATACCTACCTGTACTTTAAAAAAAAATGTTCCCACGCCTGGTGCACCCATGGGTGCCAGCCTAGGTGAGGGTGACAGGTGAAGGCAGGTGGGGAGAGACCACGGGAGCTGCAGCTATACGTCCGCACAGGACGCATTCTAAGCCTATACTAACCGTCTCATGAATGAGTCGGTTCTTTTTATATTGAATTGAATGAATCAGTTCAGACCCGATTTATTTGATTCAATACAAAAAGAACCGGCTCATTTCTTTCCACCTTCCTTCACCTGTCACCCTCACCTATGCTGGCCCCCATGGGTGCACCAGGTGCCAGCCTAGGTGAGGTGACAGGTGAGGAGGCGGGGAGGACAGCGGGAGCTGGCAGCTATGCGTCCCACAGGACGCATTCTCTGCTATGTGGGGGGCGGCGGAGATCTTCAATCAACTTAATTGAAGATCGCAAGATAAGAGGAGGATACTGTATTCGTTGGATCATTTACCGAGGATATTGGCGTGGGAATTTTTTTTTTTAAAGTACAGGTATTTCTGGTTAATTAAGAATTTTAAAATACTTTGCTCGTGGTTGTGTTTTTATTTCATTTAACACTTTGTGGAAATGGGTAAGTGGTACTTTGTACCCCTATACTCATTTCTCCTGGGAGGGGGGTGGGCATCTGGGGTCCCCTTCTTAAAGGGGACTCCCAGATGCCATCATGACCCCCCCCCCCCCCCGGGGAGTCATCACCCCAGCACCTCCTGGGGCCCCGGAGGTGGGGAAGAGCCCCTTGTCCATGGATTGAACAAGGGCTAGGGGGAGAGGGGAAGGCTTGGCCGCCACTCTCCCCGGAGCCCCCCCCCCACCATGGACCATGCGGGCTGGTATAGCTCAGGGTGCGAAGCCCCAGTCGGCCGGGGCTCCGCATTCTGGCTGCCCCAGCCTGCATGGGGGACTAGGGGTTACAGAGGCTCGGGAAGGGGTACCCCACGCCATTTTTTTGTCAATTTCCTACACTCAGAACATTCCCCAAAAATAAAAATGTTTAATTTTTTTTTTAAATATTGTTTCCCACTATCTTTTTAACATATCCTGCAAATTTGGTGTTGCTAGGATGTAAGGGGCCTTTGCTATTAACTGCTGGGAAATATTTCCCACGATCTGTCATTGACCGGCATTTAAAGAGACACTGAAGCGAAAAAAAATATATGATATATTGAATTGGTTGTGTACTATGAATAATTACTAGAAGATTAGCAGCAAAGAAAATATTCTCATATTTTTATTTTCAGGTATATAGTGTTTTTTTCTAACATTGCATCATTCTCTAATATGTGCAGATTACACAACACTCAGCATTCAAAATGATTATTTCAGAGCAGTCTGTAAACTAATGACCTCTCCTCTGGCAGAGAAAAAGTAAATGGTTCAATAACAGTTGAGATAATAAAAGTCAGATAACAGCCCTCTCCACGACTTTGAAAGTCGTAGAGCTTAATGGCTTTTTTGTATAGCGATAACAACTGCAGTTTCTTAATTCTTCCTGTACTGGAAACAATTAGACTGATGTATCTGATTAATGTTTTATTTCTTAGCTGTACTACACATACAAATCATAATATCATAATTTTTTTTCGCTTCAGTGCCTCTTTAAATGTATTGTTTTTTTCTTTGAACTTTTAAAATCAATATTCTCAAAAAGTATAAGGGGGGGGGGGGCTTTGCAATTAACCCTTAAAGTCAGCGGGTTTTGAATCATGAATTTGTGATCACGGCCGAATTTTCCCCTGACCCGGATTCGAATCCACCCGAATCGAATTCGAGTCCATTTGAACCGGCCAAATCTGAATTTGACCTGGACCCGAATTCGAATGTACTCATCAAATTTGGGTACATTCGAGCATCCCTGAATGCGAGTCAGTGGAGCAGAACAGATCGTGGAGCAGGTTTTTGTTACTGGCAGGATTTGTCTGGCTCCCTGCTGTGTCCGTGCCCCCATCCCCTGCAACATGGTGTGCAGAGTGCGCTGCTCAGGAGTCAGGACTACCTGTGTCCCCTAGCTTGTGGAGCAGAGCGTGCAAGCAATGTGTCAGCGGTGCAATGATTCTTCCTGTGTGGCAATCATTGTGTCTCATATCTATAATGCCATCTAGTGGAGCTTTGACACACAGCTGTATCATCTTTGGGACACATCTGGCTACTGTGGAGGGGCTTATACCCAAGTTAATACATTTTTCCTGATATCTGAGGGAAAAGTGGGTACCTCGGCTTATACACGTGTCGGCTTATATGCGAATATATATGGTAATATATGACGTGTATGTACAGTAACAAGCAAACAAATATGATGTGTTCCTTTTCTTCTTTTTCTTCCTGAAAGAGTTTATATTTAGCTATTCAACTGACGGTTTCTCTCCAATCGGACTATAGCGTCCCTCACTGATGAGGAATTAGAGCCATAAAACAGTTTCCTGGCTTCTGAGAGCAAGGGATTCATAAAAAAAAGGTCAATAGTTCATGTATTTTAGCCCTCTCAGATGCAGGACAGACTGTGTCATTGAGCTGAGACAAAAAAAAATCTACTTTTTAAAGTTTTTAAGCATAACATAAAACTGGGATATTTAAAAGTAATTTCAGGAGTAGAAGAATAGATAAAATAGTTTATCTAAAGTAGATTTTCACTTTTGATTAATTTTTTAAATTTTTGGATTCCTTAAAAATAATCCTAATTCATGTCCACTTTTACTTTCAGCTAAAGCCACCCAGGATGGGCTGATGCTTCCTTTCCACAAAACAATGAATACAAAATCACTTTTTTTTAGTTAACTCTTTCATTTAATGGGCTGAGGTAACTCTACACAGTAGGATAAAAATTTTTAAATTGCAATGACATGTTCTGTAAACAATAGCAACATCACCAGCAAGAGGGCAGCTCCTTCCTATAAAGGCCCCCCCCCCCCCCCCCCCCCCCAAAAAAAAACATACAGAAGAAATTATCCACAGAAATGAAGAAACTTTAGAAACCCACTGTGATCAGCATGTCTATTAGAAGCTGTAAATACAGTAAAATCCCCTTATAGTGAACTTCAAGGAAACTGGCAAGTAGTTTACTATATCAGGATTGGTCATACATTGCACATTCATATAGGTGCATGGTCGGAACATGTAAATGTAAAGAAAGTGCCTGAAAAAAAAGGGTGTGGGAGATTCCCACTAGTAGAATATCGATAAAATTACCGATATTCTACTGCTTAATTTGAATAGTAAAATATTGTAACTCTTGCCGATAGTTAACTATGTCTAACCCTTACCCTAACCTAACCCTACTCCCCTGCAGAACCCTCCTTCTACTGATGCCTAACTCTAAAACCTCCCTCTACCGATGCCTAGCCCTAAGACCACCCTCTACCAAAGCCTAACCCTAAGACTTCCCTCAACCGGCGGTGCCGAACCCTAAGATCTCCCTCTACCGATGCCTAACCCTAAGACCTCCCTCTACCAATGCCTAACCCTAAGACCTCACTCTACCAATGCCTAACCCTAAGACCTCCCTCTACCAATACCTAACCCTAAGACCTCCCTCAACCGGCGGTGCCTAACCCTAAGACCTCCCTCTACCGATGCCTAACCCTAAGACCTCTCTCTACCGATGCCTAACCCTAAGACCTCCCTCTACCGATGCCTAACCCTAAGACCTCCCACTACCAAAGCCTAACCCTAAAACCTCCCTCTACCAATGCCTAACCCTAGACCCTCCCTCTACTGATGCCTAACCCTAAGACCTACCTTTACCGATGCCTAACCCTAAAACCTCCCTCTACCAATGCCTAACCCTAAGACCTCCCTCAACCGGCGGTGCCTAACCCTAAGACCTCCCTCTACCGATGCCCAACCCTAAAACCTCCCTCTACCAATGCCTAACCCTAAGACCTCCCTCCTGTCTAACCCTAAGACCTCCCTCTACCAATGCCTAACCCTAAGACTTCCCTCTACTGATACCTAACCCTAAAACCTCCCTTGACCGATGCCTAACCCCAAATTTACCTTCTTTGGCGCTAATTGCACCCATTATAAAAGCTGCGATTTGCAGGCAAGAGGGTAAATTTCGGCTCCAAATAAGGTAAATTTCAGTGCCTAGAGGCATCCGATAGCGGGCACTGAGGCATGTCGATGTCGTGTGCCAAAATTTCCATTCTTTGCTGCAAATTTTGGTTTTTATAATAGGCACCCATAGTGGTGCCCTTTTTTCCATAAGGACTCCTGCGCCCTTTTTTCCTGTTCCGAGTCGGAATCTGTGGACTGAATTTACTATAGCCAGATATTTGTATGTAGTGAACCAGTGCTGGAAACACTTAAGGCTGCAGATCAACCAACAGATAAATCCCTCTCTGATTGAATCTGATCAGAGAGGGATCTAATAGCTGCCCTTACACGGCAAACAGATTTTAAATCTATTTCAGCATGAAATCGATTCACAACCTGTGGAACTGCTGCCGTTGCCTGCAATTCCCCCCCGGCTCCCCCCCCCCCCCCCCCAGCTCCCCTGGCCAGCAGCAATACATTAGCTGTCCACCGGGGCGGGTCCCCGCAGTCTCATTTCTTCCAGTGTACTCCTCCATCTTCGCTTCACTTCCTGTCAGTGTCCCGTCCTGTCACAAGCAGAAAGTTCAAACAGTATAGCGCCCTCTACTGTTTGAACTTCGCTTTCTCACAGGATGGGACAGGAAGCGAAGAGAAGATCCCGGAAGAAGTGAGAGACAGCGGAGACTCACCGGCCGGACAGGTGATGTATTGATGTGTCGGTCGTCGCCATATCGAACGTCTCTAACGGCGCACTCTCGATCTGCCGGCGATCGAGAGAAATTTTCCACCTGGGCAGATCGATGGAATCGATCGATTTCGGGTGGAAATTGGTTGATCAGTCCGTGTTTGTATTATCGATTTCACAGCAAAATAGATCACAATGAACGACTCTGCTTTCTATCGGCGGAAAATTGCGTTAGTGTGTGGGCACCTTTAGCTCCATTCCTGCAACAACAATAAGTAAATACAGCACAGCAGGTGGCACCCGACACTAGAAGTTTTGCTACATGTGTAGAAGGTAGAAACCAGGCCAGGCGTGCAGCGGTATGACTGAATTAATCTGCAAGACATATGAAACAAACAAAGACACTCCATGGCAACTTGGCAAGGTATCTATTTATTTATTTTAAAACGCACACATACAGGGAAAACCTACCCTGTGAAGAGTAGGGTAAGACGCAGAATTAAAATGAACCCCCGGAGCTGGCGCCATGGCCACTGGCCCCACACAAACTTGGCACCACACAACCTGGGAAATGCACTTCTTTGTGGTATTCTGCCACGCCCACTGGGAGATAACGTGTCACTACGCATTTCAGGGGACCCGATGAAGGGGTTCCCCGAAAGACGTTGTAACACATGATCACCCAGTGGGCGTGGCAGAATAACGTGAGGATTGGAAGTGCATTTCCTGGGTTGTGACATAGGTCATGCGGTGTCGGTGGTTATGGCGCCTTCTCCGGTGGTTTATTTTAATTCGGCACCGTACTCCACTCTTCATGGGGCAGTTTTCCCTGTATGTGTGTGTTTTAAATAAATGGTGGTACCTTGCCATGGTGGTGACGCATCTATGTTTCTTTCTATAGCCAGATCTTTACTTACAGAGTTTACTATAACGAGATTCTACTGTAATATCACATTTCATTGAAGCATGCCCAGGTAAAAGTTTGCTTTAAGGTGATGCAGTGTTAGACCCAGTGCACAGCAAAACCGCTAGCAGATTCTCAAAACGCTAGCGGTTTTATGAAGCAGAATTCAGAGCGATTCTAGGCATGTTTAGAGAGGTTTTCTAAACATGCCTAGCGTTTTTGGGAGCGTTTTTGTGTAGAAGATTACAAATATTGTTACAGTGAAGCGGTTACTGAACAGCTTCTTTAACAAAAACACCTGGAAAACCGCTCTGATCTAGCGTTTTCCAGAGCGGTTTGAGCTTTTCCTATACTTTACATTGAGGCAGAAACGCTTCTGCAAACCGCAAACGTGCAGCAGGAGGCACGTTTGTGGTTTGCTAAAAACCTCAAACCGCTGGTGTGCACCATCCCATTGAAATACATTAGCCAAGGGTTTTCACAGGCGGATGCGGTTGGCAGATCCCTGATAAAACCGCTCGGTGTGCACTGGGCCTACCTTTTTATTTTTTTTTAGTAATTTAGGCTCACTTTTAGGGCTGGTTCAGATGGACGTCAGTTGTATGTCTGCATTTGTGTGCGTTCAAATGCTGAACACCGAACGCTTTCAAACGACATGCCGTTTAGTCAAGTCGTTTGTAAGTGGTTAATGGCGTTTGTTAAATCATTCGCCTTTGAAAGCGGAATCGGGAAAGAAATGCTCACAGACATGTCCCATGCCCTACTCTTCAACACATTGCTTTACTGTATTCAGCACTCCCGATGTCCCATATCTCTGGCTTGCACTGAATGTGGTCCACGAGAGGGCCCAGCTCAACTGCGGATGAAGTGGCTCCTCTTCTCACCATTTCCGCATTTTGAGGCCCAGAGGATTATAGTCCATTTCCTGTCCTCTCCCCCATGTGGATCGTGGTCCATTTCTTGTCAGCCGCATACCTCCAGGACGCCTTGAAAAGACAGCCACAGCGTTTGTTAGCTCGGCTGGCGCTTGCCAGTGGTCCCAATTGTCGTTTGTTGAACGCAGACGACACCAGAAGCTGCATGTAGCTTCTGTGAGAGCGCAATCAACCACAACGCTTTCATAAACGCGCATCAACGCTGTTAAACGCGAACACAAAAATGCTCCCATACAAAACCTATTGAAGCGGTTGAAATGCCGGGGTTAAAAAACAATAAAAAACGCTGGGAAGTGTCCGTCTGAACCGGCCCTTTTATCTCGGCCTGATAGTTTTTTAGATGAGCACCTCAGTCGAGTCCCATTCAGTATATGTGTTTATTCCACCACTTCTCCATTAACTGTAACATTTTCAACAACCTTCTGTGTTGCTAGATAAGTAACCATACATACATTATTTACCGCATCGACGGAACAATCTGCTGGTCGATAATTGTGACGTTATAGTGTGAGCAATGAATCAGCTCAACCTAATGAAAAGATAAAGCATATTCTATACATCACTAGAGGATGCTGGTTAGATTTTAGTGGGGGCACTGAGACCCCCTATGCAATGTACATACATGGTACAATCCTCTCTGGCTCTTGATGAGGATAAAGTGGCTTTCCTATCACTAGTCCAAAGTGTCTCCTCCCGTCATCATGACCCGCATAACGTTGGCTTCCATATATTACATTCTAGAACTGTTGGCAGTTTTTGGGGTCCTCTTTTTTTTAACTTAGATATTTCTGCCCTTTTTATGGTCTATGGTCGGGATCCCTCCATCTGCTGTGTCCTGATGGTGAAACGGTTGACATGCACAGGGATGGGCACCACAATTTTAGGGTTACGGACAGGTTCCCCTGCTCTGCTGTTCACATTCCCAGCTTTGATGCGTTTCCACTTGGCTCTGCGGTTCTGGAACCAAATCTTCACTTGTACCTCACTGAGCTTTAGTGTATGGGCAATCTGGGACCTCTCCGTCAAGGAGAGATACTTCTTGCAATGAAACTCTTTTTCCAGCTCCAGAAGTTGCTCGCTGGTGAAGGCCGTTCTGCGTCTTCGACTTTTCCCAGTAGTCCCTGTTCTGTCCTTCCCCAGGTCTTGTGCGCCGTTCTTTCCTTTACCTCTAGGCCTTGTTGGGCTGTTTCCTGGATCCAAAAGAGTCTCATCACAACTGTCTGCAGAGCTCTCATCCTCTTCTCGGTCACTGCAACCTGGTTCAGACAATTTTTCACCTGTCTTCTCCTCGTCTGAGCTGTACAATTTTCCATCTCCTAGAGGGGAAAAAAACAAGGCAAATTAGAGAAGCACAAGTTTACCTCAGGGAACCAGAGACAAAGCACCCTCATGTATTTTACCATATATATCAGTGGGAACATTAGAGAAAACATCTACCCTGCTCTCTGTTTAATTCTTCACTGCTCAGCCTGCTTGTTATCAGCCCTGATAAAATCCCTGACTGAGCATTCAGTCTGGCTTTGCTCAGGAATCATTATAGCTGAGTCTGTCTTCTCTGGTGTCTTTTCAAGCCCAAGCCTGCCCCCTTGTGGCTCTGCTCAGGAATTATTATAGCAAAGCCAGACTGAATGCTCAGTCGGGGATTTTATCAGGGCTGATAAGAAGCAAGCTGAACAGTGAAGAATGAAACAGAGAGCAGGGTAGGTGTTTTCTCTAATGTTCTCACTGACATGTATGGTAAAATACATGAGAGTGCTTCGTCTCTGGTTCACTTAAGCTTAAAAGCTAGTTACCCAAACTTTAACTATTTACCACCATCTCAATTTTCACTGAAGTCCCAAATGTACTGTTGAACTCTTTTAGGCCATGGGCCATTTTAAGGTGGCATCATAGGAGCTCTTTGGAGCTGTAGTGTTACATTGAAGAAGTGGATTTAACCTACCAACTGTAGTGATGCTCCTGTCAAGAGATGTAAACTGGAGAAAATGACTAGAAGACTTTTTCTAGTCACACAATTGTGTGGCTTCCAATCATATTATCACTGCGATTAATTAATCAACCATGATCAATGTTGGACATTGTGAGCTTCATTTAATGAGGTACTTAAAGGTCGAAAAACACTAGAGAACGTAAGTGATAAAGCTAACCTTCGCTCACTGCACTGGCTACCAGTAGAATGGAGAATACTCTTCAAGATTGGACTGCTGACATTCAAATCCCTGCACAATCTGGGCCCTGGATACATGAAGGACCTGCTGAAGCTGCACCACACCTCTCACAACCTCAGATCAGCAAGTTCTATAAACTTGGTCACTCCCAGAGTGCACCTCAAAAAATCTGGAGATAGAGCCTTCTGTCATGCTGCCCCTACTCTTTGGAACTCCCTGCCACACCCAGTAAAGACAGCACCATCCCTGGAGCTATTCAAATCCAGACTGAAAAGCCACCTGTTTAGCCTGACATTTCCAGACTTATAAAATTTTTCCTCTGTACCATGATGGTCGGAGCCATGCTTATGCGCTTTGAGTCCCATGGGAGAAAAGCGCTTTACAAATGTTATTTGTTGTTGTTGTTGTTGTTGTTGTTGTAACCTGGACTAGATGAAACAAATGTCTGCTATTAGGTGACAAAATTCGTAACTCATGCCTCCGACATAGCAGGCCATGTCAAGGATTGCTGTAAGGTTAGTGAATTAGCAGATTTGCAATGGTGGTTGTATGGACAAAGTTGCAGTGAGAAATTGTAGTAAATCCAAATCTCGACCCAACTGAAGTTGTTATGGTAATTTCTACTAAATAGTAGAGCTATAAAAAAACAAAACCCCTGCCCAGGTTTGGTTGATCATAGGGAACAAATCATTGCTCCCCCCATATATACACCCCCTCACCCCTCCCCATATATACACCCCCCACCCCATGGTGACCCTCACGGCCTGGAAATTTTATCTTCCCTGGACCATGTAACAAGTGTGACCACCATCGCCCACCCTCATAAAAATGTGGCCACCATGACTCCCTCACCAAAAACAACTGTGGCCACAAAAACACCAGCTCAGTAGTTGAGACACCTCTATCGGGGGGGAGGCAGGGGAAGAAGCTGGGCCACCCCATTCCCCAGGACCCTGCTGTGGCTGCAGGTGCTGGTTGCCCCCCTTTAGTTACACCTCTGGTAGAGCACTTGTAGACCCTATAGCTGCCTGGCTCTCTCCATCTCCTCCCTGTTGGATATCTGAGAGATAAAGCTAAAAGTTACAGTGCCCATTATGTAGAAGCTTTCCAGAGGCGCCAATAGAATAAAAGTCACTTAAACGAGCTTAAAACCGATGGGGCAGTGGTGGGCCTATCCCATCCATGCAGACAAAGCAAACAAAGGAAGGACTGTGGCATCAACAGTCAAACAACAATTTATTTATACTCCACAGTAAAAATAGGCAACGCGTTTCACGGGCTCAATCCCGCTTCATCAGGCCAATCAAAAAGGGGCATACAGCTTAACAGCATCAAAACTACACTGAGCGCCTCTGCCCATTATACCTTGTAACATCTTGAGGTTGGCTGTATTGACTAGAAACTCACATGTAATTATTAGATAATACAACTAATCTGCTCCTACAGGGAAGTCAATGAGCTGCTAAGGATTCCAAGATGATGCACATTTTATGCAAATATTGGTGGAGGTTTTAGCCATTTTGTCACATAACTGATGATACAGAGACGTGAGTGACGGTACTTCTCCACAAGCGAACATTCAAGTTGCAACTGGACAACCACCAGTGTCGGACTGGGAGGTGAAAAAAAGGAAGACATCCACCTGCTGGCCAAGCAGCAGTAACCCTCTGTGATCACTCCAAATAGAGACCTGTAGCAAGTCTTCACTGTGAGCAGCAACACCTGATTACTGCTGCTTGGCCAGCAAGTGGATTTCCTCAGCTTTTCCAGCTCCCAGTCCGACACTGGCAACCACCCAATGTGAGTAGGACCCGATTTGCTTTCTACTGACTTAATAAGGAAAATACTACAAGTAGACTTGGTCCACACATAAATCTTCACATTTCCGTCCAGTCCTGTCAGTTAAACATCAGTTTTGCATCAGTTTTATATACATTTTTACCTGACTGGACCGGATGTACACTTTTTATGTGTGAACCAAACCATAGAGAGAAACACATACAAAACTGAGCCCAACTGTCAAAAACTGACAGGACAGGACTGGACACCTTTTTATTGTGAACCAACACTTAGGCCAGGGTCACACTTAGCAGAATCGCATGAGGTTTCCACTATGTGTTATGATGAAAACTCGTGATTTCTGCTAAGTGTGACCCTGAGTTGAGAATGCTTCTGCTTTTACTTTTTTAGTTCTTTCCTTCTCTGTGTTTACCCAAACTGAGGTCTGTAGAGTCCCCCCTTAACCTAATTACTCAAAGTACTGCCAGGGGGTATGGAATTGGCGATGAACTATTTGACAATGCTCACTGTACTTTTTCTGTTTTAGGACCATTGTTTTGTGGATTTTTGGATGGAAATCCTCTTCCATGGAGAGGACTTTAATAAACTGCTGCACCACAAGAGATTTATAACTTTACCAGTACACCCCTGATTCTCAAAAGAATTGCACACCGCAACCGCCGCAGGGCCTCCGCCGCCCAACACCGCAACCGCCGCAGAGCCACCGCCACCCATCACCGCAACCGCCGCAGAGCCTCCCCCCCCCCCCCCCAACAACGCAACCGCCGCAGAGCCTCCGCCGCCTAACATTGCAACCTCCACGGAGCCCCTGCCAGCTAAAGTCTGTGCTCACAGCGCAACTGCTGCATAAGCCACTGCCCACAACTGCACCACTCACACTAAGCCACCCAGGGTACAACCTTCTGTTAGTATATAGGACTAGTGACCTAAGCCTGTTTAAAAACGGGCTCTAGGTCTGTCGCCGCATGCACCTGCCCGCCTGCTCTGCCAGCCGGCCCGCCTCATAGCCCTTGCGTCCTGTGCCAACAGCTGTGTCAGTGCAGGACATGCGCATTAGCGCAAAAGCACGGACATGGGACACTCGTACTTTATAAGGTAGGATTCCTGGCAGATCGGCTGCTGAATGAGCAATTGCTACTTGGTAAATGTGTAGTTTAACTGTCAACTGGCCTTAGTGTTCATGCTGTGCATGTCTACTGTCTTTTAGTTATATACTGTAGATTTATTTACCTTTCCTGGCTCCAGCGGGGGCACTGTTGCGGCTCTCCGCACAGAGATAGACGAAAATAGCTGATCTCCGTCGGGTCTGCTCTACTGTGCAGGCGGAGGAGACTTGCTCCTGCGCAGTAGAGCGGCCCGACAGCGATCAGCAATTTCTGCTCATCTCGGGAGCGGAGAGCCAATACTGCGCCTGCACTGGAGCCGGGAAGGTAAATATGTACATCCCCGCTGTTCTGGGAGCTTTATCGCTGCCACCGTGGGACCGAGGAGGAAAGGGGAAGCCTCAATAGGATCCGGAGGCTTCCCCCTCGCCAGATGAGTACCCCCCCACCCCAGGGGAGGTTTTTTTCATTACATGTTTTCTTTAAAGGCGCTCAAAAAAGTGCTCAGCACTTGCGACTGCACTGGCGATTACTAATGTGAACAAGGCCTTAAAGGGAACCTGAAGCGAGTACAATTATTTAAAATTAACACATGATGTAGCTGCAAATGAATATTACATACTTACCTCGCTTCCAGTTCCTCTCAGAAGCTCACAATTTTCTTTTTACAGTGATCCCTTAAAGCGGAATATAACCCTGCATTTCAACTTTGCTCTAAAACATTATTTACAGTATATTATATGCAACCAGCATTTTTTTTGACTAGACCAGCATTGGAAGGGTTACACAGAGCTTTAAAGTTCCTGGACAGAACTGCAGACGCATCCGAAGCTGACATGGATACATTTTGTTTACATAAATGTATCTAAGTGTGGCATGTGACTCACTCTCTCTGACTGAGAAGGAGCTGGAGGACAGCCAAAGAGTGTGTAACATTTATCACTTGTTACATTCTATTTTGTTAAATGTATCTAGCTGAACTTCTGCATATCTCTCCACGGAACTTTAAACCTCTGTGTTTAACCCTTCCAATGCTGGTCTAGTAAAAAAAAAATGCTGGTTGCATATAATATGCTGTAAATAATGTTTTAGAGCAAAGTTGAAATGCAGGGTTATATTCCGCTTTAATATTATATATTATGTTACAACAGAAATATACCAGTTGCTGTCAGTTATATATTAGCAGCTGTCAGTTACAACTGAATGTGCAAGGTAATGTCCATGTTTCCCTATGGCTCAAGTGGGTGATATTACAGTTTAACAGTGTGCTGACCAGGAAGCACTTATGGGGTAATGGCCATTTTTAAAATGGAGGATGGAAAATTTCATTGATCACAGTGGACGAATAGGACACAGGATGGGAGAAAGAGATTGAGGAGTAGACTACACAGGAGGTAAGTATGACCTGTGTATGGTTATTTTTCGCTTTTTTCACTTTTTTTTGCCCACAGTTTGAGGCTAACTACTGATGTCATTTCTTCCCTTAACTTTTTTCTTTTCTCCTCCAATCGCCGAGTCACCTCAGCCTTGCTTGTAAACACAAGTGAGTAGAGGATCATGTTTCAGCTAGGCAAGGGAAATAATGTGAAGAAGAGGAATATATTATAGATAAAAAGAACCCCCAACATGCAACTGAATGGCAATGGCTATTAAAGGGACAGTGCTCCTAAGGTATGTGATAACTCCAAAACCATAACAGCAGAAAAAGTTTTGAAAGTTTTGAATGCAGGATTAGCACCTTTATCACTTAATGCACTCAGACCAGTTGCTGTTAAAATTTGTATGGTGACAATCCCACTTTAAGACTCATTTTCGCAGGCAGTTAAACTGTGTGCTCAGCAAGCAGTTAGCAGGCAGCAGCAAGCAGTAGTGAGAGTTTGGGGGGCTTTTCACTGCCTCAACTGCCCGTGGAGATAAGGCCTGAAGCAAACCTAAACTGAAAATTTAAAAGTCATGATAAACATACACACCTTACATACTTACCTTCTGCGTATATTTTTATGCATTTTTTGTGAAATTCTGTTTGCGTTTTTTAATAAATATTTATATTCAACAAATGAAAAAAAATAATTTTCAAATTATGTTTTCCCTTTTTTTTCAAAAACGCATGCGAGCCCTGTGCGGTTTTTTTTATTCCATAAGAAACCATTGCACATAAAACGCCTGTTTTTCGCATATGTGCGGCCCATAGACTAACATTATATGCATTTTCCACTTTGCTTTTCCATAGATACGGAATGTTCCGATGCGTTTTGGGAGTATTTGAGGAAATTGGAGCACTTGGATGAATTAGGTTGGCCCTCATACTAAATGCAGGTGGTGAACTTGGCCAATGATTGGCCAATCAGAATTACAAGGCTTTACACAGACACACGGTGCTGCCATAACAGCGGTATTCTTTGCTTTGCTCCCAAAGAATTAATAATAGATATTCACCCTGAAATTTACGGTAAACAGAAAATACTATGCATTTGTTTTTTATAAAAACTTCTGACCACACTTGTGCATGTTTTCATGCATGTTACACTCGCTTTCGAATTTGCGTTTAACCACTTGAGGACTGCAGTGTTAAACCCCTAAAGACCAGGCTAATTATTGCTAAATTGGCCACTGCAGCTTTAAGGCCTAGCTGCAGGGCCGCACAACACAGCACACAAGTGATTACCCCCCCCCCCCCCCTTTTCTCCCCACCAACAGAGCTTTCTGTTGGTGTGGTCTGATCGCTCCACAGTTGTTTCTTTTATTTTTTTAATACATTTTTACTTATTTTTTAATAAATTTTGCTATTTTTTAGTTTCTTTTCCCCTGCTCCCTCCCCCCGCCAGGCAATCAGGGTGGTCAGCTGTCATAGGCTTCAGCCTATGACAGCCGATCACTCCCCAGGCTCAGGAGGAGACAGCCGTGTCACACGGCTGTCCCCAGTACAGCGCTGCTGCCGATCGCAGCGCTGTACATGTAAATAGATGGCGATCACGCCGTCTCCCGAGCGGCAATCGGAGACTGAAGCCGGGGCGGAGCTCCGCCCCCGAGCAGGAGATGCGTGCGCAGCCTGTGCGCGATCTGGAAAGTACAGCCCCAGGACTTGACGCCAATTGGCGTTTGGCGGTCCTGGGGCTGCCGCCGCGGTCACGCCCATTGGCGTGAGGCGGTCCTAAAGTAGTTAAACAGCAAGATACCTGCAAATCACACAGGGATTACTTATGTGTGAATTTTAATGTGTTTTGAAATACAAAAGGCATCTAAAAATGCTGTATGCAGTGTGTGTGTATTGAAAAAATGCTGTGCATAAGTGGGAATGGGCTTTTATGGAAAAAACACATTTTTTTTGTAAGCTGCAATACACAATGGCAGTAGATGAGGAGCTATGGGCCCTGGTGCAAGTTTTACATTGGGGCCCCCCAAGTACTCTATACATAGCAACTGATACAACGCACCAAAACCAGCCAAGGACAGCTACAGTGTCAGAGACGCATTATTGGAGACGCATTATTCGTCTCGTTAGCCGAATAATTGCCCGGTGCTGGCGGTTTAGAGGAGGACGGCCTGGGACATTCATTCTACAGGTGGCATTAATTTGCAAACCCCCCTCCCCCCACACCTGCATAATCTTTTACGGCATGGAGGACGCCGTCCGCGCCCTCCGTGCCGATTCGCCGGGTCCCCCCGCTCATTAGCCCCCTGGGCCGGCTCCCGACCCCATGGCCCGGGTCGGGCTCCCCTGCCTCTCCCAAAATGGCTGCTTGCTCTGGCCGCGGCTGCGTGCGCAGTCCGCATAGCCGCGAGTGCGGCTTCGCAGATCTAGGGCCAACCCCCCCCCCCCCCCGATCCACGCTTGGATCGGGGAGGTTGGCCCTAGAGCTGCGCAGCCGCACTCGCGGCTATGCGGACTGCGCAGCCGCGGCCAGAGCAAGCAGCCATTTTGGGAGAGGCAGGGGAGCCCGACCCGGGCCGTGGGGTCGGGAGTCGGCCCGGGGGGCTAATGAGAGGGGGGACCCGGCGGATCGGCGTGGACGGCGTCCTCCGTGCCGTAAAAGATTATGCAGGTAATTAACTTTTTTCACTAATTTGGCCTCGTAAGTCCTTTAAGCAATACCAGTTGCCTGGCTGTCCTGCTGATTCTCTGCCTGCAATACTTTTAGCCAGGGGCGTAACTAGGCCCCACCGGGCCCCCCTGCAGATTTTCTGAGCGCCCCCCCCCCCCCCCTTCCCTTCCGGAAGTGACGTCAGCCGCTAGAGGGAGAAGTCTCCGATGGAACGCACGGAAGCAGGTATGTATCTGCCCGCCGCTCGCTGCCCACCACAGCCCCACAGACACTTACGAGCTGGAGGGGAGCACAGAGGGGAGAGCCCCGAGGTGAGGGAGAGGGGGGAACTACCCCTCTCCCCGCCGACTGTGGGCAAGGCTTTCCCCTCATGCTGCCACCCCTCCAGCACCCACAAAACGGCCCCAAGCGGGCCCCAGGGGGGGGGGCCGGGCCCCCCGCGGGCGCAGGGGCTGCAGGGCCTATTCCTACGCCCCTGCTTTTAGCCATAGACCCTGAACAAGCATGCAGCAGATCAGATGTCTCTGACATTATTGTCAGGTCTGACAAGATTAGCCACATGCTTGTTTCTGGTGTGATTTAGACACTGCTGCACTACTGGTATTGTTTAAAAGGAAATAAATATGGCAGCCTCCATATAACTCTCACTTCAGTTGCACTTTAATGATTACTACTATTTCAAGCATCTAAAGAAGTGATTCTTACCAGCACAGGCCCAATAAAGAGCTAAACCATGTTTGAGGGAGGATCCCTCTCGCTCAAAGGCCCTGGTGCGATCGCAACCTCTGTCAATAAGCAGTTTTCAAAAACGATAAAAACAAGCGAGAACAAGAACAAGTCCTTTTATGCTTTTCAGTGCATGTAGCAATGGCGAGTTGCAAAAATGCACATTTTACTGAAAAAAAAGCAACAAACTTACTAGTTTCAACCTGTGACCTGTGATGTCACTTCCTGCAGGAGAATTATGGGTACTCTCAATCCTATACAGCATGGAAAATGTGTAGCCACCAGCAAGGCTTCCCTGCCTATCTCTGCATGGGGAAGAGAGCCTAAGCGCTTTGAGTCCTATGGGAGAAAAGCGCTATAGAAATGTAATTGTATTATAAGTTTAGGTATCACTCAGGGGCGTACTTGGGTAATATAGAGCCTATACTGAAATTGCGGCCCTCCCCCTACCATTAGAGCTCCCTTTCCATCAAAAAACAGCATCCTGTCTCGCATAAATGTGTTATGGTTGCCTGTGTTTCTTGTCTTGCTTTTCTAGACATATCTTGCTTAGCACCCCACTTCATCTTAATCCTTTTCCCCAACTACTAACCTTCCCTTCCTCCAGTAAAGGGCTCCATCCTTCTGATCAGGTGTATTTGTGGCAACACTTGTTATGGGTGTGAAGATCACGATGGCTACACTTGTTTTATGACCCTTGCGAGATGAGACCCCAGGCAGTGAGGGTCACCAGGGATTGGCAAGGGAAGGAGTGTGAACCTAGGGGGCCTAATCATTCTTTTGCTGGGGGGCCCCATAATTTACCTTTATGCCCCTGGATTTCTCCGTACCTAATACTCACCTGGATTGACGCTAAACAGTGCAGTTACTGAGAACCAGAGGTGGGTTTTAAGAATGCTATTAGGCTGATTCTGTATACAGTGACCAGCCTCTGTTACTATACTGTGCCCCCCAGGCCCACCCTGTACTCTGCTGTCCCCCAGAAAAAAAAAAAACTAGCGACATGCAGCGTTTCGTTAGCAGGCTGTTTACATCCGGGCTGTCATTTACCGGCGCTCCCGTCCCTTCCCTCCAATCATCTTACAGGGGAGGGAAGGGATGCAGGCGGGGAGCACCGATGCGGGGGAGAGGCGGTAAATGACAGCCTGGATGCAAAACAGCCTGCTAGCGAAAAGCTGCATGCCGCTAGCACGGCGGTTTTTTTCTGGGGGACAGCAGAGTGCGGAGGGCACAGTATAGTAACAGAGGCTGGTCACTGTATGCAGAATCAGCCTCTGTGTCCTAATGGCATTCTTAAAACCCACCTCGGGTTCTCTTTAACTACTCTACAACAGCCCCAGGACCGCCTAATGCCAATTGGTGTCAGGTCCTGGGGCCGGCTACTTGAGAGGCGGAGCTCCACCCTGCCTTCAGTCTCCGAGCAGCAGTCACCGCTCGGGAGACTGTTAGACGGCGAAACTGCCGTCTAATTAGCATGTACAGTGCCGCAATCACCAATCAGCAGCAGTGCTGTATTGGGGACAGCCGTGTGACACGGCTGTCCCCCTAGGGCACTAGAAAACGATCGGCTCTCATAGGCAGAAGCCTATGACAGCCGATCGCCAGGATTGGCCGGCTGGGGGGAGGGAGGGATTTGTAAAAAAAAAAAAAAAAAAAAAAAGGCAAATAGTAAAAAATAACACAGAAACACACAAATAAATATTTATTAAAAAAAATAACAATAACCAACTTGGGGGCGATCAGACCCCACCAACAGAGAGCTCTGTTGGTGGGGGGGAAAGAGGGGGGGGGATCACTCGTGTGCTGTGTTGTGTGGCCCTGCAGCTTGGCCTTTAAGCTGCAGTGGCCATTTTAGTAAAAATTAGCCTGGTCTTTAGATTTCCTGAAACCCTCATTCCCTCAAAAGTAGGGAAAAGCAGCTGTCATTGGATACGTTTCTTGTTAAAGCCACACACACACACAAAAAGGTAGGGTGAGCTAACTGATAGCAATGATTCTGCTCCGTTATAGTGAAAGTCATTTTTACATTTTTTTACTCTACAGAACTTCGTGTTAAATTATCTTCCTATAAATGTTTTTGGGTTGTGGAAGGAATCATCTGAGTTTCCATTGATCCTTATAGGGAAATTTGCTTTGATATAGTGCTTTGGATTACAAGCATGTTTCCAGGAGGAATTATGCTCTCAAACCAAGGTTCCACTGTATATATTATTATTATTGCACATCTGCTACCTGCTCTGTTACACTGATTATTACGTTGTAACTATTATTAGACATCTGTCACTTTCCTGCTGTGAGCCCTGAACGTCTGTCACCTGTCTGTTCTACAACACTGATTATCACTGTTATTGTATACTCTCTCCTGCCTTGTACCTCTGTTGTCATTATTACGCACCTGTCACTCACCTGTTCTGTACAATTATTATTATTACACACCTGCCACTCACCTGTTCTGTACTATTATTATTATTACACACCTGCCACTCACCTGTTCTGTACTATTATTATTATTACACACCTGCCACTCACCTGTTCTGTACTATTATTATTATTACACACCTGCCACTCACCTGTTCTGTACTATTATTATTATTACACACCTGCCACTCACCTGTTCTGTACTATTATTATTATTACGCACCTGTCACTCACCTGTTCTGTACTATTATTATTATTACACACCTGCTACTCACCTGTTCTGTACTATTATTATTATTACACACCTGCCACTCACCTGTTCTGTACTATTATTATTATTACACACCTGTCACTCGCCCGTTCTGTACAATTATTATTATTACACACCTGCCACTCACCTGTTCTGTACTATTATTATTATTACACACCTGCCACTCACCTGTTCTGTACTATTATTATTATTACACACCTGTCACTCACCTGTTCTGTACTATTATTATTACACACCTGTCACTCACCTGTTCTGTACTATTATTATTATTACACACCTGTCACTCACCTGTTCTGTACTATTATTATTACACACCTGTCACTCACCTGTTCTGTACTATTATTATTATTACACCCCTGCCACTTACCTGCTCTGTACTATTATTATTATTACACACCTGCCACTCACCTGTTCTGTACTATTATTATTATTACACACCTGCCACTTACCTGCTCTGTACTATTATTATTATTACACACCTGCCACTCACCTGTTCTGTACTATTATTATTATTACACACCTGTCACTCACCTGTTCTGTACTATTATTATTAATACACACCTGTCACTCACCTGTTCTGTACTATTATTATTATTAAACACCTGCCACTTACCTGTTCTGTACTATTATTATTATTACACACCTGCTACTCACCTGTTCTGTACTATTATTATTATTACACACCTGCCACTCACCTGTTCTGTACTATTATTATTATTACACACCTGCCACTCACCTGTTCTGTACTATTATTATTATTACACACCTGCCACTCACCTGTTATGTACTATTATTATTATTACACACCTGTCACTCACCTGTTCTGTACTATTATTATTATTACACACCTGTCACTCACCTGTTCTGTACTATTATTATTATTACACACCTGCCACTTACCTGTTCTGTACTATTATTATTATTACACACCTGTCACTCACCTGTTCTGTACTATTATTATTATTACACACCTGCCACTTACCTGTTCTGTACTATTATTATTATTACACACCTGCCACTTACCTGCTCTGTACTATTATTATTATTACACACCTGTCACTCACCTGTTCTGTACTATTATTATTATTACACACCTGCCACTCACCTGTTCTTTACTATTATTATTATTACACACCTGCCACTTACCTGCTCTGTACTATTATTATTATTACACACCTGTCACTCACCTGTTCTGTACTATTATTATTATTCACCAGCTACTATCCTGGATGATGATGTTGACGATGATGATTATTATTTCTAGTATTATTACTAATACTACTACTACTACACTTTTGTCACTCTCCAGTACCACTATTATTCTTACACAGTTGTCAGTCTCCTGTCCTATGTCACTATTATGATTGCACACCTGTCGTTTTTCCTATTTTCTATCACTATTATTATTTCACACCCGTCACTCTCCTGTCCTGCATCACTTTTATTATTACACATCTGTCAGTCTCTTACCATGCATCACTTTTATTATTACGCACCTGTTACCTTTCTGCACCTTTCTTTATTACAATTATTAAACACCTGCCACTCTCCTGTCCTTTATTACTATAGTTATTATTACACACCTGTCATTCATTTATTATGTATCACTTTTATTATTATTATGCACCTGTCACTCTCCTGTCCTTTATCACTATTGTTATAACAACACATCTGCTACTCTCTTGTATCACTGTATATGTATACATGCCTGTCATTCTCTTATTCTGTATCACTTTGTTTACTATTACACAGTGTATTACCCCCCTGTTCTGTATCACTTTATTATATTGCACACCTGTCACTGTTCTGTGCTGTGTCATTATTGTTATTACAAGTCTGTCACTCACCTGCCCTGCATTACTATTATCATTACACACCTGTTGCTCACCTCTCCTTAATCACTATTGTTACTATTACACAACAGTCACTCCTCTCTCCTGTCCTGTATTGATATTACACACCCATCACTCTCCTGTATCACCATTATTATTATTACACACCTGGCATTCTGCTATCCTGTGTACTTTATATTATTACTTGCCTGTCATTCTCCTGTCCTGTATCACTTTTATTATTACACATCTGTCACTCTCATGTCCTGTATAACTAATTATTACACACACGTCACTCTCATGTCCTGCATCGCTACTATTATTACTCAACTGTCACTTGCCTGTTCTGTAGTATTATTATTATTATTATAATAATAATAATTATTATTATTATTATTATTATTACACACCTGTCCCTATTCTGTATCACTACTACTACTACTACTACTACTACTACTACTACTACTACTACTATTATTATTAATTTTATTATTATTGTTACTACACATCTGTTACTTTCCTGCTCTGTATCACCATTATTAAATATTACACACCTTTCACTCTCTTGTCCTGTATCAGTTTATATTATTACATACCTGTCACTTTCCTGTCTTGTATCACTATTACGCACATAGCATTCTTCTGTCTTGTATAACTATTGTTATTACACAGCTATCATTTTGCTGTCCTGTATCACTATTATTATAACACACCTGTCACTATATCCCTGATTATTACACACCTGCCACTCTGCAGTCCTGTATCATCATTATTATTATTATTATTATTACACTCATGGTTCTCTCCCGTCCTTTATCCCTCTTATTATTACACACGTCTCATTCCTCTGTCCTCTATCAATATTGTTATTATTACACACCCTTCACTCCTCTGTCCTCTATCAGTGTTGTTATTATTACACACCTGTCACTCCTCTGTCCAGTATCACTTATTATTACACATCTGTCACTCCTCTGTCCAGTATCACTTATTATTACACACCTGTCACTCCTCTATCCACTATCAGTATTGTTATTATTACACACCTGTCACTCCTCTGTCCACTCTCAGTATTGTTATTATTACACACTTGTCACTCCTCTGTCCTCCATCAGTATTGTTATTATTACACACTTGTCACTCCTCTGTCCTCCATCAGTATTGTTATTAGTGCACACATGTCACTCCTCTGTCCAGTACCACTGATTATTACACATCTGTCACTCATCTATCCAGTATCACTGATTATTACACACCTATCACTCCTCTGTCCATTATCACTGATTATTACACACCTGTCACTCCTCTGTCCAGTTTCACTGATTATTACACACCCGTCACTCCTCTCTCCACTATCTCTGATTATTGCACGCCTGTCACTCCTCTGTCCAGTAGCACTGAGTATTACACACCTGTCACTCCTCTGTCCTCTATCTCTGATTATTGCACACTTGTCACTCCTCTGGCCAGTATCACTGATTATTGCACACCTGTCACTCCTCTGGCCAGTATCACTGATTATTGCACACCTGTCACTCCTCTGTCCAGTATCACTGATTATTGCACACCTGTCACTCCTCTCTCCAGTATTACTTATTATTACACACATTTCACTGCTCTATCCAGTATCACTTATTATTACACACATTTCACTCCTCTGTCCACTATCTCTGATTATTGCACACCTGTCACTCCTCTGTCCAGTATCACTGATTATTACACACCTGTCACTCCTCTGTCCAGTATCACTTATTATTACACACATTTCACTCCTCTATCCAGTATCACTGATTATTACACACCTGTCACTCCTCTGTCCATTTTCACTGATTATTACACACCTGTCACTCCTCTGTTCAGTAACACTGATTTATTACACACGTTAGGTGACCTGTTGCATTATGGGCAGCCTCATCTTAGTTAATGTCTAGTAGCTAACCTCTCTGTCATTCTTCTCACAGTCTTGTCACCTGTCTGCCAGGATTCACCCGCTCATCCAGCCCACGAATGACCACTGCTGGTGATGAAGCTCACTTACCTCCCAGGTTGGTGTAAGTCTCAGAGCTTCTTTCTTGAGCTCTCTGAGGTTCCTGCTGCCTGTGTCCTTCTGTGGACTCTGGCGAGGCATCCAAAGCCTCCTGAGGATACAGCCCCTCAGGCGAGTCTCTGAAGCTTGGCAAGCCATTACCGATGGTCACCATGGATGGAAGACCTTGACCCATGCTGGCACAAAAACCGTTATTGAGGCGTCCAGCGAAAGAGGTGACGGGTCCCAGCGGGGGCAACGGAGATGGAGTCAAACTCTGAGGGATAACCAGGGGTCTGTATGGCATAAACATGGGGTACCCTGTGTACAGAACATGCCCCGGCCGAGAAGGGGGGCTCCCAATCAGAGAGTCTATGGAGAAAGTACTGGCCATCCCACTGGGTCGGTGCATTGTCCTTATTGCCCCCGGAGTGGGTAGTAAACAGGGCAGACAGACAGGAGGTCTGCAGCTTGGAAAGTAACTGTCAGAATGTAATGAGCTGAGTGTCACATCAGGAGGAGGGGGTGGTGGGGGAGGCTGTGATCATCTATCTTCACTCCTTACGCATCACTTCTTCATTCACCCTGCTGAGATCTCGCAGTGCCCAGCGAGGGGGCTGCCCAGGGGACAATGCGAGGATACAGGGAACCGGCCAATGCTGGGTAACAACTTGTATTCACATAACTTTCATCTTTCTACTCCAAGTCACTGAAGAACGAGACACATAAAAGAAAGACGTCCTGACAAAGACTGAAAGAGAGAGCGAGACAGGAAGAGTGTGATGGAGAGAGAGACGGAGAGAGAGACAGAGAGAGTGTGATGGAGAGAGAGACAAAGAGAGTGTGAGAAAGGGAAGAGGAGAGAGTGTGTGAGGCAGGGAGAGTGTGATAGAGAGAGAGAAGAGGAGAGAGTGTGTGAGGCAAGGAGAGTGTGTGAGAGAGAGAGTAATGTGTGAGGCACTGAGAGTGTGATCGAGAGAGAGAGAGAGAGAGCTATTATATACCCCTTATACTGTATCTATACCCTCCCCATGTCTATAATCCAACAACCCCCCCATGCTAACACTTATGTTTTTCTTTGGCAATGCTAAATGTATTTGGTCCTGCCAATAAAGCTTTTTTGGGGTTTGGATTTGGAGAGAGAATGTGCAAGAAAGAGAGAGAGGAGAGAGTGTGGGAGATAGAGGGAGTGTGATAGAGAAGAGGAGAGAGAGAGAGAGAGAGAGAGAGAGAGAGTGTCAGAGTGTGATAGAGAGAAAGAGAGAGATTGTAATAGAGATTGAAGAGGAGAGAGAGGCACACTCTCATTTGGTGCCTGTAATGATTTGAGACTACGCTAGGAACAGCAGGTGTGGTTGCATCATAGAGGTAGAGCAGAGCACACTCTTATTTGGCGGCTGTAGTGATTTGTAATTGTGGTCGGACATTAGGGGTGGTTGCACCATAGAAGGAGAGTGCACTCTCACTTAGTGTCTATAGTGATTTTGGATTGTAGCAGAACAGTAAAGGGTGGTTGCACCACGGAAGGAGGGCACTCTCACTTAGTAACTATAGTGATTTTGGACTGTGGCTGACAGTAGGAGGTGGTTGCACCAGAAATCGAGATCGCAATCCCACCTGGTGCCTGAAGTGGACTGTGACAGGACAGTAGGAGTGGTTGCACCACAGAAGGGGGGCAATCTCTCCTGGTGACTGTAGTGATTTGGGACTGTGACAAGACAGTAGAGGTGGTTGCACCACAGAAGGAGGGCACTCTCTCCTGGTGATTGTAGTGATTTGGGACTATGGCTGGACAGTAGGGGTGGTAGCACCACAGAAGGAGGGCACTCTCTCCTGGTGACTGTAGTGATTTGGGACTATGGCTGGACAGTAGGGGTGGTTGCACCACAGAAGGAGGGCACTCTCTCCTGGTGACTGTAGTGATTTGGGACTATGGCAGGACAGTAGGGGTGGTAGCACAACAGAAGTAGGGCACTCTCTCCTGGTGACTGTAGTGATTTGGGACTATGTCAGGACAGTAGGGGTAGTTGCACCACAGAAGGAGGGCACTCTCTCCTGGTGACTGTAGTGATTTGGGACTATGGCTGGACAGTAGGGGTGGTAGCACCACAGAAGGAGGGCACTCTCTCCTGGTGACTGCAGTAATTTGGGAATGTGGCTGGACAGTAGGGGTGGTTGCACCACAGAAGGAGGGCACTCTCTCCTGGTGACTGTAGTGATTTGGGACTGTGGCAGCACAGTAGGGGTGATTGCAGCACAGAAGGAGGGCACTCTCTCTTGGTGACTGTAGTGATTTGGGACTGTGGCAGGACAGTAGGGGTGGTTGCACCACAGGAGGAGGGCACTCTCTCCTGGTGACTGTAGTGATTTGGGACTGTGGCAGGACAGTAGGGGTGGTTGCACCACAGAAGGAGGGCACTCTCTCCTGGTGACTGTAGTGATTTGGGACTGTGGCAGGACAGTAGGGGTGGTTGCACCACAGAAGGAGGGCACTCTCTCCTGGTGACTGTAGTGATTTGGGACTGTGGCAGGACAGTAGTGGATGGTTGCACCACAGAAGGAGGGCACTCTCTCCTGGTGACTGTAGTGATTTGGGACTATGGCAGGACAGTAGGGGTGGTTGCACCACAGAAGGAGGGCACTCTCTCCTGGTGACTGTAGTGATTTGGGACTGTGGCAGGACAGTAGGGGGTGGTTGCACCACAGAAGGAGGGCACTCTCTCCTGGTGACTGTAGTGATTTGGGACTGTGGCAGGGCAGTAGGGGTGGTTGCACCACAGAAGGAGGGCACTCTCTCCTGGTGACTGTAGTGATTTAGGACTGTGGCAGGACAGTAGGGGTGGTTGCACCACAGAAGGAGGGCACTCTCTCGTGGTGACTGTAGTGATTTGGGACTGTGGCAGGACAGTAGTGGATGGTTGCACCACAGAAGGAGGGCACTCTCTCTTGGTGACTGTAGTTATTTTGGACTGTAGCAGGAGAGTAGGGGTGGTTGCACCACAGAAGGAGGGCACTCTCTCTTGGTGACTGTAGTGATTTTGGACTGTGGCAGGACAGTAGGGGTGGTTGCACCACAGAAGGAGGGCACTCTCTCCTGGTGACTGTAGTGATTTAGGACTGTGGCAGGACAGTGGTGGTTGGTTGCACCACAGAAGGAGGACACTCTCTCCTGGTGACTGTAGTGATTTGGGGACTATGGCAGGACAGTAGGGGTGGTTGCACCACAGAAGGAGGGCACTCTCTCCTGGTGACTATAGTGATTTGGAACTGTGGCAGGACAGTGGTGGTTGGTTGCACCACAGAAGGAGGGCACTCTCTCCTGGTGACTGTAGTGATTTGGGACTATGGCAGGACAGTAGGGGTGGTTGCACCACAGAAGGAGGGCACTCTCTCCTGGTGACTGTAGTGATTTGGGACTATGGCTGGACAGTAGGGGTGGTAGCACCACAGAAGGAGGGCACTCTCTCCTGGTGACTGTAGTGATTTGGGGCTATGGCTGGACAGTAGGGGTGGTTGCACCACAGAAGGAGGGCACTCTCTCCTGGTGACTGTAGTGATTTGGGACTATGGCAGGACAGTAGGGGTGGTTGCACCACAGAAGGAGGGCACTCTCTCCTGGTGACTGTAGTGATTTGGGACTATGGCAGGACAGTAGGGGTGGTTGCACCACAGAAGGAGGGCACTCTCTCCTGGTGACTGTAGTGATTTGGGAATGTGGCTGGACAGTAGGGGTGGTTGCACCACAGAAGGAGGGCATACTGTCCGGTGGTGTCCCCTGGTCGAGATTAGGGGTGCACTCATACATTTCCAGTTTTTTCTTTATTTCCAGGCCCGCTGTTCAGCTTCTCTCCTCAGCTCCTGTCATGCTGTACAGACTACGCTCTTCCGCTGGGGTTAATCGCTGACCTGGCTGCGACTGAGCGATGGCGGTGGCAGGCAGAGCAGGGGTTAATTGTGAGGTCCCCCCCCCACACCCACCCATATGCTGATTTGTATCTTCCTGCTCCTGATTAGACCTATTCAGCTGCTGGCCTGATTACTGGAGAGGGGGCTCGGCTGATTAGCACAGAGGTCAGAGACGCTAATTACTGCAGTAATTACCAACAAGTCTTCCTGGCCTGACAGGACCTGTGTCAGCCTGACCCGGCTGGGATAGGGGAGGAGAGAGATGGGATGATGTGATTGGGGGCAGCTGAGGCCAGGCCAGGAACAGGTGATAACAAACAAAGTTTCCTCATCTGACAGGTTCTGTCCGCCTTTTTCTCCTCAGCAACCAGTTCAGTGTTTTCCTCACCACCAGCATCCCCCAGAAGAGCGTCCTCTGCTGGCCAACAAGGGATTAACCCTCAGCCATACATGGTGCAATATGAGGGGCAACTGTATAGTGATAGATATAGTGTTCTTTAAAGGACAACGGAAGTGAGAAGAATATGGAGGCTGCCATATTTATTTCCCTGTTGCCTGGCAGCCCTGCTAATCTATTTGGCTGCAGTAGTGCCTGAATCACACCAGAAACAAGCATGCAGCTTTCAAGGGGAATATTTACATTGTTAGCATTCTTACACTGTTAATGGCAGAGGCCTCAAACCTGATACAGTCAGTTATTGGATGACTGGGGTCCAAATTCACTAAAGGGGGTGGAACCACAAACAGCCAATCAGAATTATTAGATTGATTTCAGCCTTTCTGTTATTGGCAGGGTTCTCAAACTTAGTATATATATGGTGGATTATTGATAGCGAATACTCTGAACTTGGTTTGATGAAAAACATTTCAAAAGGTCATAGTGGTGGTTGTTTGCATTGGGCGCATTCTGTATTACTATAATAGGGTTCTCAAACTTGACACAGTTGGTCACTGGATGACTGGGATTAATATTCAGGAAAGCGGGTGGAGCCTACAACAGCCAATCAAAATTCACCTAAATGCAATTTATTTATGCCATAAAGCTCATAAACTTGGTCATTGAATGACTGTATGTTAAGGTTAGAAATAGTGGGCGAAATTAAAAACAACTAACTCTCTTCTCTTGTTAAAAAAAAACAACTAACTTTTTACATGGGAAAATATAAACTGCAGCCATTCTTACACTGTTATTGGCAGGGTTCTCAAACTTGACAAAGTTTGCCACTGGGTGACTGAGAAAAAAGCTGAGTCCCTAATGTAACAATTTATACACTCTATTCTAAATTTCATCACTTTGGCTGTTTTTTGTTTTTTTTAAAATGTTTTTTTATTTACAGTGGGTTGCAAAAGTATTCGGCCCCCTTGAAGTTTTCCACATTTTGTCACATTACTGCCACAAACATGCATCAATTTTATCGGAATTCCACGTGAAAGGCCAACACAAAGTGGTGTACATGTGAGAAGTGGATCGAAAATCATACATGATTCCAAACATTTTTTACAAATCAATAACTGCAAAGTGGGGTGTGCGTAATTATTCAGCCCCCTGAGTCAATACTTTGTAGAACCACCTTTTGCTGCAATTACAGCTGCCAGTCTCTTAGGGTATGTCTCTACCAGCTTTGCACATCTAGAGACTGAAATCCTTGCCCATTCTTCTTTGCAAAACAGCTCCAGCTCAGTCAGATTAGATGGACAGCGTTTGTGAACAGCAGTTTTCAGATTTTTGCCACAGATTCTCGATTGGATTTAGATCTGGACTTTGACTGGGCCATTCTAACACATAGATATGTTTTGTTTTAAAACCATTCCATTGTTGCCCTGGCTTTATGTTTAGGGTCATTGTCCTGCTGGTAGGTGAACCTCCGCCCCAGTCTCAAGTCTTTTGCAGTCTCCAAGAGGTTTTATTCCAAGTTTGCCCTGTATTTGGCTCCATCCATCTTCCCATCAACTCTGACCAGCTTCCCTGTCCCTACTGGAGATTCACCCCCCGAGCATGATGCTGTCACCACCATATTTGACAGTGGGGATGTGCTGTCAAATATGGTGGTGATTCAGAGTGATGTGATTCAGAGTGATGTGCTGTGTTAGTTTTCCGCCACACATAGCATTTTGCATTTTGGCCAAAAAGTTCCATTTTGGTCTCATCTGACCAGAGCACCTTCTTCCACATGGTTGCTGTGTCCCCCACATGGCTTGTGGCAAACTGCAAACGGGACTTCTTATGCTTTATGTTAACAATGCCTTTCTTCTTGCCACTCTTCTATAAAGGCCAACTTTGTACAGTGCATGACAAATTCCCCTACCTGAGCTGTAGATCTCTGCAGCTCGTCCAGAGTCACCATGGGCCTCTTGACTGCATTTCTGATCAGCTCTCTCCTTGTTCGGCCTGTGAGTTTAGCTGGATGGCCTTGTCTTGGTAGGTTTACAGTTGTGCCATACTCCTTCCATTTCTGAATGATCGCTTGAACAGTGCTCTGTGGGATGTTCAAGGCTTTGGAAATCTTTTTGTAGCCTAAGCCTGCTTTAAATTTCTCAATAACTTGATCCCTGACCTGTCTTGTGTGTTCTTTGGACTTCACAGTGTTGCTCCCAATATTCTCTTAGACAACCTCTGAGGCCCTCACAGAGCAGCAGTATTTGTACTGACATTAGATTACACACAGGTGCACTCTATTTAGTCATTAGCACTCATCAGGCAATGTCTATAGGCAACTGACTGCACTCAGATCAAAGGGGGCCGAATAATTATGCACACCCCACTTTGCAGTTATTTATTTGTAAAAAATGTTTGGAATCATGTATGATTTTCGTTCCACTTCTCATGTGTACACCACTTTGTGTTGGTCTTTCATGTGGAATTCCAATAAAATTGATTCATGTTTGTGGCAGTAATATGACAAAATGTAGAAAACTTCAAGGGGGCCGAATACTTTTGCAACCCACTGTATTTTGTTTTTTTCCTGTGGGGACAGAAAGGGGTTAACTTTATTTTTATTTATAGGTGTATAGTCTTTTTTTTTGTGAGAAGATTTGAATCAGGATGATACCATTTATTGGCTAACTTAGAGATGAATAAACAGTAAGCTATCAGCTAATAATAAGCCTTTGTCGGACTTGCAATTTTTTTTAGTGGAGAGATACAATTGTATGGTTACTATTACACTATTACATTTGTCCACTAGATGGCGCCTTACTGCCTAGTTATTGGGCAGTAAGTAACTGCCTAGTTCACTTAATACAGTATTTGTTTTTTAACCTAGGAGCACCCAGGTGCTCAGTTTACTTTGAACCTAGCTCTTCTATCATGTCTGTAACAGGAACTAGTAGATAGGAGTGCCAAAATCTGCTGTCAGTCAATGGATTACTACAGGCCTTAGTGGCTGCTGTTTTGTGCAGCACTACTCATGCAACTAAGTGGGAGTTTGTGGGCAGTCAGTACTCCAAAGAGCATTTTGTTGCCATGGTTACAAAGAAGTGAAATTTGAATGTGTTTTTGGTTTTCGATGTGCTTTGCAGCCGCAATGGAAATGGAAAGGTAACTTTTAATAATGTGACATTTTATAGACTTGTGTAGCACTCATGACCTGTCTATGTGAGAGTGGTGTTCCCCTTTATGAAGGCAAAAAACAACAACAAACCTGTTCTTCAGTCACCAAATGAGCAACCACACCTGCCTATAAGAGAATGCTTAGTCTGCTGCCATCTTGTGGTAGAATATAGAAAGTACAACCCATGGCAAAGTTCAGCAGACACAGTAGGAATGTGAACAGTTCTGAGCTGTAGTAAATTCTTATCCTCCCATTACTCACCTCTTCTTATTCCTATACGGAATAAGGCCTTGTTCACATCATACGTGCTTCCGTGCGCATTTGGAAGCACGTATGATGTGCTGAAATGCAGGAACGGCAGAAGGGCATAGATAGCCTTTCTACCGTTCACATCAAATGTGCTGCACAGCAGTACGATGCGCTATGAAGCGCTTGCATACTGCTGCATGCATTCTGCCCGCAAGCACAGAGCTGATCCCATCACTGTCAATGGATGGGATCAGCGGCGCAGATGGCGTGCGATCGTATGTGCTGCGTTCGGATCGCACGGCCATCTGCGCTAGCTAGATGTGAACGAGGCCTGACAGGAGAGGCAGAATAAGTCATCAGCCACATTATAACTACTAAAGATTAATTTACATAATTCAAAAAATGCAGTTGGGTCACAGTAAGAAGGGGTAGGGGAAAAAGTGGCAGGGAGGCTAGTCCCGAGTTGTCCCTCACTAATAAGTATGCTTGTTTGCGTAATATTGGGGAGGATGATTCAGGAGTAGCAATGCTGCAGCAGGATGTGCTCCTTAGCAACCAAGGGGCAGACTGCTGTAACGAGAAAGGGAATAGGAGTGCAGCTAAGGCTAGACAGGTACTGGTGGTAGGGGATTCAATTATTAGGCGCACAGATAGGGTAATCTGTCGAAGAAACCGTGAATGCCGTACAGTCTGTTGCCTCCCGGGTGCTCGGGTTCGGCATGTAGTGGAAAGAATTGACAGATTATTGGGTGGGGCTGGGGAAGACCCAGCTGTCATGGTACACATTGGCACCAATGACAAAGTTAGTGGGAGATGGAAGGTCCTCAAACATCATTTTCAGGTACTTGGAGATAAACTTAAAGCAAGGACCTCCAAGGTGGTGTTCTCTGAAATACTGCCAGTGCCACGCGCTACATCTGAGAGACAGAGGGAGCTTAGGGAGTTAAATAAGTGGCTGAGAAATTGGTGTAGGAAGGAAGGGTTTGGGTTCCTGGAGAACTGGGCAGACTTTGCAGTCGGCTACAGGTTCTACAGCAGGGATGGGCTGCACCTTAAAGAGAATCTGTATTGTTAAAATCGCACAAAAGTAAACATACCAGTGCGTTAGGGGACATCTCCTATTACCCTCTGTCACAATTTCGCCGCTCCTCGCCGCATTAAAAGTGGTTAAAAACAGTTTTAAAAAGTTTGTTTATAAACAAACAAAATGGCCACCAAAACAGGAAGTAGATTGATGTACAGTATGTCCACACATAGAAAATACATCCATACACAAGCAGGCTGTATACAGCCATCCTTTTGAATCTCAAGAGATCATTTGTGTGTTTCTTTCCCCCTGCAGCTATCTTCCACTGAAGTGTCAGGCTATTTCTTCCTGCAGAGTGCAGACAGCTGTGCCTGTATGTAATTCCTCAGTATGTGAAAGCCCAGCCAGCTCAGAGGAGGATTTATCCAGCTTGTAAAAGATGATAGAACAGAGAGAAGCTGCACTAATCTAAATATCACACAGGCAGTGTGCAGAGAGGGGCCTGGATGGGGGAGTTCATAGCAGAACCACAACACTGAAGAACTTGGCAGCCTTCCAGACACAGGCCTGACAAGTCTGACAAGAGAGAGATAAGTTGATTTATTACAGAGATGGTGATAGTAGAACGTGCTGCAGTAAGCCAGAACACATTAGAATAGCTTTTGGAACTTGTAGGATGATAAAAAACAGGATGCAATTTTTGTTACGGAGTCTCTTTAATGTGGAGGGTGCAGCTGCATTGGGGGAGAAGATGGCTAAACGGTTGGAGGAGATTTTAAACTAGGATCTGGGGGGAGGCGGGAGGATAAAGTCTCAATATGTAGACAAGATAAGGTAAAAAGACAGTGGGAGCCTAACATTATGGGGGGTGGAGAGGGGGGTGGGGACAGTGTAAAGATTAAGGAGGTTGGTAAAACTTCAAGTAGCCCATTTCGTGTAAACAAAATTGGTAAATGTGTTGGTAAAAATATAAAGTGCATGGTAACCAATGCTCGGAGCCTTGCAAATAAAATAGACGAACTAGAGTTCATTCTGAATGACAAAGGCTATGACATTGTGGGAATAACCGAGACATGGATGGATGAAAGCCATGACTGGATAGCTAATTTAAAAGTATACAATGTGTTTAGGAGGGATAGAACAGGGAAAAAAGGTGGAGGGGTTTGTCTCTTTGTTAAGAATTCTTTTACAGCTGTCCTCAACAATGAGATGGAGGAAGATTGCGAAGATGTGGAGTCCGTTTGGGTAAATATTCATGGTGGAAATAAAAGTTGCCAATTGCTTATTGGGGTATGCTACAGACCACCTCTTATTAATGAAGCTGCAGAACTGCGATTACTACAGCAGATTGAAAAAGCTGCAAGTAAAAATGAGGTCATAATTATGGGCGACTTCAACTTTCCAGACATTGACTGGGGTATAGAGGCTACCCATTCTGGTAAAAGCAGCAGATTTCTGGCAGCACTACAGGACAATTACTTGACTCAAATGGTAACGGAACCAACTAGGGGGAATGCGTTACTGGATCTGATCATTTCTAATAGACCAGATAATGTATCAAATGTGCAGGTTCAAGAACATTTGGGAAATAGTGATCACAACATGATAACGTTTGATCTGGTGACTGATAGGCCACGGGGCAGCGGGACCACTAAAACTATGAATTTTAGAAAAGCAAAGTTCAATCAAATTAGGCAGGCACTAAGTTTGGTGAACTGGGATAATGTACAACAAGGGAAGGACACTGAAGGGAAATGGCAAGCTTTTAAACGTATTCTCAATCAATATTGTAGTATGTATTCCCATATGGAAATAAAATGTTTAGGAATAAAAAAAGGCCTCTATGGATGAATAGAAAGGTTAGGGATAAAATGAAGAGGAAAAAGAATGTCTATAAGGTCCTAAAACAGGAGGGGACTGAGGCTGCACTAAGCAATTATAAGGAGTGCAATAAAAATTGTAAAAAAGAAATTAGGCTGGCAAAGATCGAAGCTGAAAATCAAATCGCTAGGTATATCAAATCTAACCCAAAAAAGTTTTACAAGTACATCAACTCTAAAAAAAGAAAGGTCGACTGTATAGGAATCCTAAAGGATGAGGGTGGGAACTCAATGGTGGATGACCAAGGTAAGGCAGAGTTATTAAATGCTTTCTTTGCTTCTGTCTTCACAAAGGAAACAGCACTGTTGCAAATTACAGAGGCAGAAGAGTCTCAATCTTCTAACTGTAATATTAAATACTTAACACAGGAAGAAGTAAAGGCAAGACTAAATAAATTAAAAATAGACAAGGCACCTGGCCCGGATGGCATGCATCCTCGGGTCCTAAGAGAATTAAGTTCAGTTATAGCTAAGCCCCTTTATCTTATCTTTTGTGACTCTCTTGCAACTAGCAGAGTCCCAGTGGATTGGCGTACAGCCCACGTTTTCCCATTATTTAAGAAGGGCAAAAAATCTGATCCAGGAAATTATAGACCTGTAAGCTTAACATCAGTTGTATGCAAACTATTTGAGGGGTTACTAAGAGATACTATACATGACTTCATAGTAGAAAATAATCTTATTTCTCAGCATCAACATGGGTTTACTAAAGACAGGTCCTGTTTGACTAACATGCTCAGCTTTTATGAGGTAGTGAATGCTAATATGGATATTGGGAATGCTGTAGATGTGATATACTTGGACTTTGCAAAGGCCTTCGACACTGTTCCCCACAGAAGTCTGGTGCAAAAGTTGAGGATGCAAGGACTGGGGAAGAGTTTGTGTGCATGGATAGTGAACTGGCTAATGGACAGAAAACAAAGAGTTGTGGTCAATGGATCGTACTCAAAATGGGAGACTGTTAGCAGTGCGGTACCACAGGGGTCTGTACTGGGTCCAGTGCTCTTCAATTTATTTATTAATGACCTAGTAGATGCAGTAGTGAGCAATGTTGCTATTTTTGCAGATGATACAAAATTGTGCAGAATCATCAACTCTCAGGAAGATAGTGTCATATTGCAACAGGATCTGAATAGGATGGCTATATGGGCACATACATGGCAGATGAAATTCAATGTTGACAAATGTAAAGTCATGCATTTTGGTCGTACCAATGGTCTAGCACCATACAAAATAAATGGGATACAGTTGGGAACATCAAACTTGGAGAAGGACTTAGGAGTACTCATCGACAACAAGTTAAATAATCATACTCAATGCCAAGCCGCTGCAGCTAAAGCTAACAAAATTTTGGGATGCATTAAAAGGGAAATAAAAACTCGAGATGCTAGCATAATATTGTCCCTGTTTAACTCTCTAGTAAGGCCACATCTGGAATATGGAATTCAGTTCTGGGCACCACATTACAAAAAAGATATTGCAGTTTTAGAGCAGGTGCAGAGACGAGCTACAAAATTGATACGTGGGATGGAAGGTCTCGCTTACCAAGAAAGGTTAGATAAACTGGGTTTATTTAGTCTAGAGAAAAGACGCCTTAGAGGAGATCTAATTAACATGTATAAATACATCAGAGGGCAATATAATAACTTGGCGGATGAGCTTTTTGTCCCTAGGCCTTCTCAAAGGACTAGAGGACATGAGATGCGCATGGAGGAAAAACGTTTTAGCCATTTATTTAGGAAAGGGTTTTTTACAGTAAGAGTGATTAAGATGGGGAATGCATTGCCACAGGAAGTCGTTATGGCAAACTCTATACCTGCATTTAAAGGGGGCTTAGATGCTTTTCTTGCGTTGAAAGACATCCATGGCTACAATTACTAGGTTATGCCTAATGATGTTGATCCAGGGATTTTATCTGATTGCCATCTGGAGTCAGGAAGGAATTTTTCCCTTTTGGGGCTAATTGGACCATGCCTTGTGGGGGTTTTTTCGCCTTCCTCTGGATCAACAGGGGTATGTGGGGGACGGGCTGGAGTTGTACTTTGTACTGGTTGAACTCGATGGACGTATGTCTTTTTTCAACCAAAATAACTATGTAACTATATATATATATATATATATATATATATATATATATATATATATATATATATATATATATATATATATATATATATATATATATATATATATATAATCGTGTGCGTGCGTGCGTGTGTGTGTCGCGATCACTCGAAAACGGCTTGACCGATTTGAACGAAACTTGGTATACAGATCCCTTACTACCTGGGATGATATGTTCTTGGGGTCTCGCGGCCCCCCTGCACACCTGGGCGGAGCTACAAACAGCAAATCAGATTTCACCCATTCAAGTCAATGGAAACAATGTAAAAGGCTGCCATTCTCACAGTAATCAAGCCAGAGTCCCCACACTTGGCACAGTTGGTCACTTGGTGACCGAGGTTACAAATCCAGGAAAAGTGGGAGGAGCATAACACAGCCAATCAAATTTCAGCCATTTATTTTAAATGGGAAAATGTAAACTGCAGCCATTCTTAGACTGTTAATCGCAGGGTTCTCAAACTTGCCACAGTTGGTCACTGGGTGAATGCGATTAAGATTCAAGAAAGTGGGTGGAGCCTACAACAGCCAATCAAAATTCACCTATTGATTTTCAAGGGGAATATTTAAACTGCTGCCATTCTTACATTGTTAATGACAGAGGCTTCAAACTTGCTACAGTTGGTCATTGGGTGACTGGGGTCCAAATTCACTAAAGGGGCGGGGCCACCTACAGCCAATCAGATTTCCTTGGTTGATAAACTGCTTCCATTCACACATTTTTGATGCCAGGAACCTGAAAGCTCACAAACTTGGTCACTGGGTGACTGTGTGTCAAGGTTACAAAAAGTGGGCGGGGCTAAAAACAAATTTCACTGGATATAAACTGCAGCCATTCTTACACTGTTAATGGCAGGGCTCTCAAACTTTGCACAGTTGGTCACTGGGTGAATGAGATTAAGATTTCGGAAGGTGGATGGAGCCTACAAAAGTGAATCAAACTTCACCTATTGCTTTTCAAGGGGAATATTTAATTGCAACAACAAGAAAAAGTGTCCGGTGCCAACAACTACATTTTTAACATGGCAGGGTTCCCAAACTTTACACAATTAGCCACTGGGTGACTGGGATGAATATTCAGAAATGTGGGTGGAGCCTACAACAGCCAATCAAAATTTTCCTATAGATTTTCAGGGGGAATATTTACATTGCTACCATTCTTACACTGTTAATGGCAGAGGCCTCAAACCTGATACAGTCAGTCATTGGGTGACTGGGGTCCAAATTCACTAAAGGGGTGGAGCCACAAACAGCCAGATTTGTTAGATTGATTTCAGCCGTTCTCCTATTGGCAGGGTTCTCAAACGTGACACAGTTGGCCACTGGGTGACTGGGACTAATATTCAGGAAAGTGGGTGGAGCCTACAGCAGCCAATCAAAATTCACCTTTTGATTTTCAAGGGGAATATTTACATTGCTGCCATTCATACACTCTTAATGGCAGAGGCCTCAAATCTGGTACAGTCAGTCACTGGGAGACTGGGGTTTAAATTCTGTAGGGAGCGGGCCAAATACAGCCAATCAGATTTGTTTAATTTCAATGGTAAAATGCAACTTATTTATGCCAAGGACCCCAAAGCTTATAAACTTGGTCATTGAGTGACTGTATGTTAAGGTTAGAAATAGTGGGTGGAGCCAAAAACAACTAACTTTTTACATTGCAAAATATAAACTTCAGCTTTTATTACACTGTTAATGGCAGGGTTCTCAAACTTCACACAGTTGGTCACTGGGTGACTGGGATTAATATTCGGAAAAGTAGGTGGAGCCTACAAGAGCCAATCAAAATTCACCTATTGATTTTCAAGGGGAATATTGAAACTGCAGCCATTCTTACACTGTTAACCTCCCTGGCGGTTTATTTATTTTGCCAGGGAGGCTGCAATGTGGTTTTTTTTTAATAAAAAAAAAAATATTTCATGCAGCCAACTGAAAGTTGGCTGCATGAAAGCCCACTAGAGGGCGCTCCTGATGTGTACTTTCGATCGCCTCCGGCAATCGAAAGTAACAAGATAGGCCGCAATGAGCGGCCTATCTTGTTTCGCTTTCCTCGTCGCCATGGCGACGAGCGGAGTGACGTCATGGACGTCAGTCGACGTCCTGACGTCAGAGCCGCCCGATCCAGCCCCTAGCGCCGGCCGGAACTGTTTGTTCCGGCTGTGCTGGGCTCGGGCGGCTGGGGGGACCCTCTTTCGCCGCTGCACGCGGCGGCGATCGGGCAGCACACGCGGCTGGCAAAGTGCCAGCTGCGTGTGCTGCTTTTTTCAGAAACGAAATCGGCCCAGCAGGGCCTGAGCGGCGACCTCCGGCGGCATACCCCGAGCTCAGCTCGGGATTACCGCCAAGGAGGTTAATGGCAGAGGCCTCAAACCTGCTACAGTCGGTCTCAGTAAAGGGGCGGAGCCAAACACAGCCAATCAGATTTCTTTGCTGGATAAACTGGCCAGGAACCCAAAAGCTCACAAACATGATCATTGAGTGACTGTGTGTCAAGGTTACAAAAACTGGGTGGAGTCAAAAACAGATTTTTCTGGGAAATTGTAAACTGAAGTCTTTTTACACTGTTAATGTCAGGGTTCTTAAACTTTGCACAGCTGGTTACTGGGTGACTGGGATTAATATTCAGAAAATTGGGTGGAGCCTAAAAATGCCAATCAAAAATCACATATCGCTTTTCAAGGAGAATATTAAAATTGCTGCCATTCTTGCACTGTTAATGGCACAAGCCTCAAACCTGGTACAGTTGGTCATTGGGTCACTGGGGTTCAAATTCAGAAAAGAGGACAGAGCCACAAACAGTGAATCAGATTTGTTTCATTTCATGGGAAAGTACAAATTATCGATGCCAAGGACCCCAAAGCTCACAGAATTGGCCATTGAGTGACTTTGTGTCCAAGTTACAAAAAGTGGGCGGAACCAAAACCAAATTTCACTGGGAAAATATAAACTGCAGCCATTCTTACACTGTTAATGGCAGGGTTCTCAAACTTTGCCCAGATGGTCACTGGGTGACTGAGATTAATATTCAGGGATGTGGGTGGAGCCTATAATAGCCAATCAAAATTCACCTGTTGATTTTCAAGGGGAATATTTAAATTGCTGCCATTTTTACACTGCTAATAGCAGATGCTTCAAACCTGCTACAGTTGATCATTGGGTGACTGGGGTTCAAATGCTGGAGAGGGGGTGAAGCCACAAACCGCCAAGCTGATTTGTTTCATTTCATGGGAATATACAAATTATTGATGCCAAGGACCCCAAAGCTCACAAACTTGGTAATTGAGTGTTTGTGCGTTAGGGTTAGGAAGTGGGCGGAGCCAAAACCAGTCAAATACATACACAGGCAACGCCGGGTCATCACTGGGTGGAGACAAATGCAAATTTCCCTGGGAAAATGTAAACTGCAGCCATTCTTACACTGTTAATGGCAGGGTTCTCAAACTTTGCACAGTTGGTCACTGGGTGACTGAGATTAATATTCAGAAAATGGGTGGAGCCTACAAAAGTGAATCAAACTTCACCTATTGCTTTTCAAGGGGAATATTTAATTTCTACCATTCTTGCACTGTTAATGGCACAGGCCTCAAACCTGGTACAGTTGGTCATTGGGTGACTGGGGTTCAAATTCAGAAAAGGGTGTGGAGCCACAAACAGCCAGTCAGATTTTTTAATTTCAATGCAAATTATTGATACCAAAGACCGCAAAGCTCACAAACTCTGATCGCCGGAGGCGATCGGAAGGGGTGGGGGGGAATGCCGCTGCACAGCGGCTATCATGTAGCTAGTGCTAGGCTTGCTACATGATTAAAAAAAAAAATTAAAGTGCTGCGGCGCCCCCTGGCGATATTATTGTATGGAAATAAATATGGCAGTCTCCATATCACTCTCACCTCGGGTACATTTTAAAGAGAGCACAACGCCCTCCTTACTAAAAAAACGTAATGCCTAATATAATTTTGTCTTCTTAAAACAGAAGGTATTGGCAATTATTTAGCTTTAAGTAAACAACAGAATCAATGGTAATCTAGTGATGCGTACTAATTGCTATACCTGAGATAGTTGAGATCACTCTGTTCATTGTTTTGTCTTATATGCTTTTATTCATTTGGTAACAAACAGATTGTGTGTACGGAATAAACATTAACAGTTTTCATACAAAACAACCCCTCCCATAACCCTCCCCCCCTCCCCCGAAATAGAGAACACCACAAGATTATCTTCTACAATCCCTCAAAATATTAATGTTTGAATGTCTGCACTATGCATGTTACAGGGCCAGAGTTAGGACACCTACGAATACCTGGGTACTTCTACGCGGCGTATGCTACGCAAGAGAATGTATTCTTTTGTAACTAAGACCCCAGCTTTTAACTTAGCTGTAGGGATAGCAGTAGTGAGTGTGCAAAGGGTTAACTGTCTGCTCCATTAGGTCACCCTGGAGGTGGATATCTACCATAGGGAATCAGTGCAGGACACAGTGAATGAATCCATGATAGAGTCTTCTGATAGAGCTCAGGTGGATACGTTCGTTCAGGAGACCAGAGACAATTCCACTGTTAGGTCCACACATTGTGGACAGAAGGCCTCCATTGCTTCTCCATGGTGGACCAGAGATGAGGTCTATGTGCCGCAGGGCTCAGTACAGGATATCTTCAAAGTGAAGCTGTAGAAAGCTGAGAAGCCGAGAGGGTAAAGGCAGTTTGGACAGAGACTGTGGCAGCCGCCCCTCCAGATGTTGACGCAGGGCACAACGGCAGAGATGCTGCAGAGAACGTGGACTGCGAGACAACGTGAAGACCGACTGGAAGAATTCTGGATGTTTCTAGGAATAGAGAGACACAAAGTCAGATCAGACCCTCCTCAGGGCTCTTTCACACCTAGAACGTGTGCAGGAGCCATTCTCCTGCACGCGTTATATGCCCTGCGGCGTGTCGTCGGGATGTTGCGGTGCAACGCAATCAGTGGCGGTAGTAATTAATTCAACCCAACGGGGAAACGCCAGCTCCCGACGATTAAAAGCTTCCGGGTGCGTCGAATCGAAACGCAGCCAAGGCAAAAGTGAACTGTTCTCATTTCAGTAGTTTAATCAATTTTATTTCATATTGTGGACTACTTTTACTTCTTTATGTGAATATTTATACAAGCATCTTCTTGCTTTTAAATAGATTATATAAAATTAAATTATTTTTCTTTTACAAATAATTAAATTATTTTTCTATGCTTTTCAACCAGTGGTACTTTGCTGTTAGCCAGGTGGTACCTGGTTTGCCTGCCACTTAATTGCCTGCTCTGCCTCCACAAAGCTTGACTCCCCTTTCGCTTGCTCCTCACTGTGCTACCCTGTGGCATACTTCAGATCAGCAGTGAAGAGACAGCCAGGCGAACGGTGCACAGTGACGGCACTTCTACTTCAAGTACAGGAAGTGACATCACTGCTAACTTCCTGTATTTGAAGTATACGTACCATCACTGTGCACCATTCACCTGGCTGTGTCTTCACTCCGGCTGGGTTACCACTTACTTGAGGTCTGAAGTTCTGAACTATTCCGCAGGGCAGCACAGCGAGGAGCAAGCTAGAAAAACCGAACTTTGTGGCGAGCCTAGCTCTCTGGTGTTGGAGGAACTGGAAAGGCTACCTATATTGGCAATCTACCAACAGGTTCCCCATAATGGCAATCTGTAGACTAACAATCTACATGTGTACAAAATACTTTATGTATTAAATGACTGATCAAACGACTTGTTGTTTGAATGTCTATTAGTTGGACACTAATAGACATTGAAACAATAAGTCGTTTGATCAGTCATTTAATCTAGTCAATTGTTCTATCCAGTCCACTGCCTATTATCAAGTTGGTTAATCGACATGTAAATTAGCATATCAGCCGCTTTGTTGGTTAGTGTGTACATGAAGTCTGAACGACGCACTACAAGACGTTCAAACGTCAAGTCGGACGACAAGTTGTTTGAAAAAGTTGGGCGTGTGTACATAGGATTAAAATCGGCATAGGATTAAAATCACAGCTACACTACTGATTTGGTATGTGGGCCTGAACGTGGTGCCACTTGGCCTACTAGAGCCACCTTAACTGAGAGCAAAGTGTGGGGGGGGGGGGGGGGGGGTGAGCACAATCTATGACTGAAGCTGAAGTCTCACTATATGCAGATAAAAGATAGTTTTAGAGAAATTAGACATTACTGCAATTCCAAACGTCTGGAGCATATATGATAGCAATATATTACATATTTTCATGCTTATTGTACTTCACACAATTTGACCTTAGGGTCACTTTCAATTTTAAAAATAGCACTTTGAAAGAGCAATGTTTTTCCCCTAGCCGGGCGAGGAGATGGACTAACAGCTGTTTATGAGGTAACTGGGATGCAGTTGAGACCATGATGGCATTTGGGATGTTGTATTTGAATTTAAACCAATTCTGAGGAGACAGGCCTTAATACTTTCAAAATATCTTATATACTTTCAAAAAAATGTAAGATAATAGAGAAATCACGACACACATACATTTCCTGAATTATACCTAGGCTGATGGGGACTTCTATGCTATGAACATATCCATTATGAGATAAACTTCTAGAGTGAATTTAGTTTAGAGCATCCTGAAGACTGTTAGATGTGGGCAGGAGGAGGACCTGCAGTGGGACACACAATTGTGGACAGACCTGCTGTTCTTCCTCTGGTACCACTTCAGCCCAGTCTTCTGTTCCTCGTAGTTTAGTGTATGTGTTCAGCAGAACCTCGACTGTGCGATGAGAAGAACAGCAGTATCGTAGAACCTAAAACAAAAAGTTCACATTAATTTCTTTCTCTTATGAAATAAAGTCCTCTTACACATTGGCTGTCATTCATAAACTTGCTGGCGGTAAGGAGAACCCGTGCGGGAGAATACCGCCGTCGGTAGTTTAGCCTTCTGGGTGGTTATTCATAAACATTGTGCCTGGTGCGGTAGCAGTGCGGAGGTTTTCTGGAGAATGGTGTCGGTAGGCGGGCGGTAGACATGCGGAAACAGAAAAGCTGGCCGAGTCCCTCCATGCGGTGTTCTCTCTGCTGCTGTGTGGGAGGTCCGTCCCATTCACTTACTAGGACTCCGCAAGCTTCCCGCTACATCCAGGGGATCGGTAATCCCCGTCCGCATACCGCTATGCGGAAATGTTTATGAATGAACATTTTGATACTTTTCCTGGATACCTGCGTATCAACACATATCAACACCGCACAAGGCGGTATGTTGTCACTCTGCACGGGAATGTCAGCTCCGCATACGGAAAGAGGCTTTATGAATACACAACTTGCTCAGTGCTCGGTAAAGTCAGCGGTATTACGCATTTCCGCATGCGGGAATGCTTTATGAATGATAGCCTATGTGGGTTCTGTGTTATTTCTCTCCTATACGGGATAATTTTCAGAAAAAGAGCTCCAACATAAGCAACCAATCTGTGGCTGCAATCTACCATACGATTATGCTGGGTACAGGTTCAGATTTAGGCCTAGGCCACCTAGGCCATGGCCTAGGGCACCACAGGAGCAAGGGCTCCAAAGTAGCAGGCTGAACTTATGCAGCATTTGCAAACTTACAAATGCTGCAGTGCAGGGGGATCAGACAAGCACCTGACCACGGTACTCAGCTACCCTGTGGCCACATCGCTCTCTGTGCACGAAAGGGGGAGGGTCATCTGGCTACCTATACTAGAGGGAAAGGGGGAGGGTCATCTGGCTACCTATACTGAAGGGGGGCGGCTAGTGACAGCGGCCTTGGGTAGTAAAGAGTACAAATCTGGCCCTGGCTGGGTATGTATGGAAGGAATTTTAACCATTGGATTCAAAAATCAAAGAGGAAGAGCAAAATGGGAATAATAACGTTATCCTATTTCTTCCTGAGTTTACGGCAATAAAACAAACTGTGGAGAACAGATTAGTGAGTGGGGATTGTGTGAGGACTTTGACCAGAGAATGGTAGAAACAGAAAGATGATTGTGAAAGGAAAGGTACTGAGTTAGTGACATGTGGTCTTCTGAGTCAAGGAGGAATACAGGAACAGAAAATTATCAGGTTGGCACTTGGCAGGAGACTTTCAAAGGAAGACTGCTGTATCAAAGAGGGAGGAGGACAGTGTATAAATGGGGCATTAATGTGGAAGAGACAGAAGGAATGCATACCGTGGAGAAGTTTTTAACTCTGTAAAGCAGTCTCCCGTCTTGGTTCTACCACATTCCAGTTTAACCTCTAGGTCAGATATAGACTGGTTTTGTCCATTAGGACTGGCACAGCCAAGATACATCCATCGGGTCTGCCTCAGTCGAGGCTCCCCTCTCTTATCTAGAGTCCAGTTTCCTCTCTCACATCTAGTAGGGTCCAATCTCATCCCTTTGGTCTGGCACAGTTCTTTTTTGGGATTTGAAATGTTTAGTCTTATCACTTGGGCCTGGCACAGTCCAGTCTTATCTCTCATGCCTGGCATAGTCCGGATGTATCTCTCAGGACTGGCACAGTCCAGTCTTATCTCTTGGGCCTGGCACAGTCCAGTCTCATCTCTCATGCCTGGCATAGTCCAATTGTATCTCTCAGGTCTGGCACAGTCCAGTCTTATCTCTTCGGTCTGGCACAGTCTAGTCTCATCTCTTGTTCCTGGCATAGTCCGGTCGTATCTCTCAGGTCTGGCACAGTCCAGTTTTAGCTCTCATGTCTGGCACAGTCCAGCCTTATTTCTTGGGTCTGACGCAGTCTAGTCTGATCTCTTGGGCCTGGCACAGCCCAGTCTCATCTGTCATGTATGGCACAGTTCAGTCTTATCTCTCTTGCCTGGCATAGTCCAGTCGTATCTCTCAGGTCTGGCACAGTCCAGCCTTATTGCTCATGTCGATCACAGTCCACTGTTCTTTTTTTAAGATTTGCCAAGTCCAGTCTCATTTCTCATGTCTGGCACAGTTCGGGCTTCTTTCTCTTGCCTGGCATAGTCCAGCCTCGTCTCTCAGGTCGGTCACAGTCCACTGTTCTTTTTTGGGATTTGCACAGTCCAGTCTTATCTATTATATTTAAATTCCCTAGAGGAACAGGAACAGAATTATTTGTGTATGTCTCTGGCTTTGCACAGTCCAGTCTCATCTGTTGGGTCCAGTGTTGCACAGTCCTTTGTTATAACTTTTTCGTTCTCATTCTGTTTAATGCTTGATTATGTATTTGTGATTTACAGCCCACTCTTACCTTAATGATGTCTATTATGAATACTATTATTAGCCCTAATGACCACTCTGTTATCTATCACTGGTTTCATAGGCTGTATCCATGTTCCATTGGAACTGTGCTTGCTTGGTCTCCTTCTGGAGCCAGTAAAATGGTCTTGTGACGGCTCACCTTTATGAGGGCTCCTGGCCACACCCGTATGGCCCCATGATTTAGCAGCGCCCTCACAATGAGCTCTGGTTGATTGTGCAGTTTGTAGGCCGTCACCTGCAGTATATTCTGCATGGCGGTGTTTCCGCTGTAGCTCATAGCGTTGACCTCTGCGCCATTCTCCAAGAGAAGCTCCACCACCTGAGGATTGGCGCTTTTACACGCCAAATGAAGAGGGCTTTGAGAGTCATTGTCTCGGGCGTGGATGTTGGCGCCATGTCGTACGAGATGCTGGCACACCTGATAGTATCTCTCCAGTTCTTCTGGTGTTTGAGGGTGACTGCATGCTACACTCAGCGGCGTCTCACCATTCACACTGGTCTTATCAACAGCAGCTCCATAGCGTATGTAAAGGTCTACAAGTTCCATCAATCCGCTCTGAGCGGCCACATGCAGCGGGGTGAACTCCTCGTCTTCTGTCAGGCTGTTAATATGGGCTCCGTACTGCAGAAGTAACTTGGCACAGCTTGGGCAAAGAAGAGAAAGAGATTGAACACTGAACAGTCAAATATGATTGAGACGCACTACGGAAATAATAGCTGAACTCAGTGTCCTCCCAATCCAATCCATTGTCTGGCTGTCACTAAGCCCCTGTAAAGTCGGCTACTGGCTCAGTCTGAGGCCGAGAGCGCTTTGTGCTTTGCGCAGTTCATAGAGACTTGTAACTGCACATGCGCAGATCTCACCCATGATGTGATGCCCGGAACAATGCATGCACTGTAGCCTCTGGGTCGCAGCCTTTAATTTGGCTGCAAAAGCGCAACAGAACAGATCAGGAGGACACCAAGGATGCTGACAGACTACAGTCTAGACTCTAGGCAGAGACATCCCTAGTAATCAGGGACGGATCAAGACCAAGTTGCGCCTGGGGCAAGGTCAGGTTTAGGCGCCTAAACTGCCATTCATTTTGCCGCCTTTTTAAGCATTCAACAAACTGCGCCTGGGGCGAGATACCCGCTTACCCCCCCAACCCCCCCCCCCCCCCCCCCCCCCCTAGATCCGTCCCTGCTAGTAATTGGTATTGGTTAGTGCAGGAACTGATTCCAAGGAGGAAACCTTGAGGAGGTGGACTGATTTAAGTGGGATAACACTCCATATTAACTGAAAAAACTATAAAACAAAAACATCTGAGAAATTACTTATATTCCTTATCTATCCTGTTGTTTTTAGTGTTCACTAAGAAATGTGATATAAAAAAGAAAATAATACTTCTGCTGGTTTCCATATCTACCGTTTCTCTGTGATTCCAAACATTATATGACTTCTGCCCTTTTCTTTTCAACCCAGCTCAGTGTTAATTTTCTCTCCCTACTGCTACAGCTTACTGTCCCTCCCACAAACATCACCTAGAGAACAGGCTTACATCACTGAGTAAACTCTTCAAAGGAAGGGGGGATTCAACTACCTTCTGGTCATAGTGTCCTTATCTTATCCAAAATAGGAATCTTTTTTGTTTTTATGCCTGCTGAGATAAGCTTGTTACTGTAGCTTAAAAAAAACTTCCCCCAACCCCCCGGGGACAGATAGGCAAAGGCAACCAGATCAGGTGAAAAGAAAAAACTGAAGGACATACAGGGACCTATTTTAGAAAAAAAAGGGTTTACATATATTTTTGGGACACTAACTATTTTTGCAACGTTTTATTTTTGGATTTTACAACCCCCTTTAATGCAAACTACTGCAGTGCTTTGAAATCTAATGTCCTCCACAACCAATACCTTCAGAGGTTTTACATCTGTCTGTTTCCCTGGTCGCCCAATTGCAGGTAGTTTGTGAGTGCCAATATTTCCTGTGCACGACCACTCTTTGTTATTGAACTAACTGACACATACGGTGACCCAGGCCACCGTTACTTACTGGTAGGACTCGGGCGTCTTGCAGTGATGGAGAGGCAAAGTTCCATCTTGGGATTCAGCATTGGGATTTGCCCCGAACCTCAGCAGAAGCCTCACACATTCGCTGTGGCCATTTTGACACGCTCCATGTAAGGCGGTTTCCCCACCGGGAGCGAAATCGACATCAGCGCCCTTCTTCAGGAGCAGCTGGAGGCAGTCAGTATATCCACGGCTCGCAGCCACGTAGAGAGGGCAGGTGTATTCCTCCTCGTACGTCAGAGACCAGATTCCTAAAAACACAAGAAAGGGGACGTGAACTGGAGCGGACTCTACCAGAGTCGTACAACAGCTACCCGAATGTCATGTCTGGGGCCAATCACTGTGATGAGACATGGCTCAGGTAGGACCCATTAAGCAACCTCTTGTACCCAATAAAAGACTGGGACAACCTCTTGGAATTTAACGGCCACAGTTTTAGACAAGACAAGATGAATAACATTTATATTGCACTTTTCTCCTAGCGGACTCAAAGCACTTGAGTTGCAGCCACTAGCTCTATAGGCAGTAGCAGTGTTAGGGAGTCTAGCCCAAGGACTCCTCACTGAATAGGTGCTGCCTTAACCACTTGAGGACCGTAGGTTTACACCCCCTAGTGACCAGGCTATTTTTTGCTTGTAGGCCACTGCAGCTTTAAAGGAATTCTATCAAACTTTCTCTATTTCTGTAAGCATTATAAATCAATTTGCCAACAAAAGTAAGAATAAGCACAGCATATATTTTTGCTGTGCAGCCTGTCTTTGTCTTTATTTAACTTACTGTTGGTGTCCCCTGAGAACTGACGGCGACGGGGAATTGGGGCAGTTCATTTTTGCAAGAGGGGAATCCTCTTGCTGAATATAGCTGTAGTTTACTCTATTCTGATACACAGCACTGTACAGAACAGTGACAATATGTAACCTATCCCCCACATGTTTTTATAAACACTGTTTGTACCACCATCTCCTGAGATGCTGCATTTGCGAAGCCCTAACAGAAAAACTTTTGGGAGGGTGGAAGTGGGTTGTCTCTCCTCTGTCCAAAAGGAAGTCCCACCTAGCTTCCTTTGTATTGATTGAAGCTAACTGTTTACCTGCCCACCTTTGTTTGGCACTTTTGCCCTCAGTAACCTATCCTGATTGACTTGAGGTCACCTTTTGCCCACCCAGGTCATGCCCTCTTTCCCTTAGCTACGCCCTGCTCTTGGGGCTCACTTACTCAATGCTGTAGTGTTGTAGCGATAGTTCCTCCAATCTTCCACATCGCTGGTGTCAAACACAGAGTTGGGATGAATAAAGTCATCTGGGAACTCCAGTAGGGCTTCGACAGCCGATGTGTCACCCGATAAAAGGGACAACCAGTAGTCAAGGGCTGCACCTTCCGCCTTGTGAGTCACAATCACCTTAGGCATGTCTCTGGGTCATTAAGAGTGGAATAGACGTCACATGGCATATCTGTCTGCACTGAAGTGTATGAGGTGGGATCTATGTCACTAACAGGAGGGTCCAGACCTCAATGTGCATCACTAAGAAGGCACATATGTCATACAGAGTTCACGTCATGTATGTCACTAATAGGAGACACAACCTAAATATGGCCCAAGAGTGCAATCTATGTCACTAACTGGAGGGTCCAATCAAAGCATATACGGTATACATAGGGCAGGAAATGTGTATTGTGTCTAATAAGAGTGTACAATGTACAGAGTGCAACATAGGCTAAGAACAGGACATATTTGTAGTGCCGAGTGTAGTGACTGTTGCTGAAGGAAGTGTATGTAGTGCAATGTTGTTGCCTGCTAGTCCACTATTTCCTAGGAAATTGATAGGTTATATATGATTCAGTGCGCTGTTTGTATAGATGGTGTGCTGAAGATGCTATAGCATGTTGTGTCGTATGTCAATATATAGAGAAAGGTTCCGTCTCTAGAGATCCAAACCGCTGTCTGTCGCTGCGCCTTATCCAGGTGCCGCCCCCTCCCTGCTGTGTCTATATATAAACACCCTCGTCAGAGCTTCTATTTAAGCACTGGACACACAGCCAGGGCCTCAGCAATGAGACACAAACACAGGGCTGGAACAAGGTTCTACAGCTCTAGAGGCGGAGATTCCAAAGAGCACCGCCCCCTCCCCACCAAATTGTGCCTGCCCATGTAGAGGTAGTAAATGTGCCCGCAGTATTAGAAAGACCCCTGGCCTGCCCAGTTTAGATAGCCAGTTGTGCCCCCAGTATTAGGTAGGTTCCCCCAATATAAGTAGGTAGTCCCAATCAGTACAGTTCAGGTAGACTGGGGGCCCAGGAGACCCGATAGTAGAATATCAGTAAATTTACTGATATTCTACTATTAAAGTGTAAAACGATCATAAAATGTTGGTACTGAATACCAATATTTTACTATAGCTAAACCTGAACCTATTCTTATACTGAACCCTCCCACAACCAATGCCTAACCTTAACCCACTCACCCCCACGACTCTCCTTAACCATCCCCGCCGATGCCAAACCTGGCTAACCTTAACCACTCACACCACACATCTAGCCTTAATGACCATCCCCACCGCTGCAAAACCCGTACCCATGGCTAACCTTAACCTTTCCTCAGGGGCATTGTTAGGATCCTAAGAAATCCACAGCACTTTTGGGCAATCCATCCAAAAAAATGGGTGTGGCCATGCACCAGAATGTGGGTGTGCTCATAGGTGGAGTCAAATTTACATGAACTTAAAGAGAAACTCCAACCTAGAATTGAACTTTATCCCAATCAGTAGCTGATACCCCCTTTTACATGAGAAATGATTTTCACAAACAGACCATCAGGGGGCGCTGTATGACTGATTTTGTGCTGAAACCCCTCCCACAAGAAGCTCTGAGTACCGCGGTACTCTGGGCAAACTGCCACAATGTAACAATGTTCACAGACAGGAATTAGCTGTTTACAGCTGTCTCTAACAGCCAAAACAGCAACCAGCAGCTGCATAACCTGCCCAGAGTAAAAATGTCACCATGTAATACATATCAGAATGTGAATCTGGGAGATGAAAGATTTTACAATGAGCAAACACTGACTAAATCATTTATACATAATTATGGTAAAAAATAAAGCACTTTTTTTACTACATTATTTTCACTGGAGTTCCTCTTTAACAGTGGTCTTAGAAAAATTTTGGATGAAGCTCCCCTCTCCATTAATAAAAAAAAAATATAGGCAGTGCCACTTAACATAACCATAAACATAACTAGGCAGAGTTACTTGACTTCTGTGCTGGCTGGTCTGGCTTTCTGCTGGGTGGACCTGTCTGCTTCCAGGTTGTCTGGCAGTCTCCCCATAGCATTTCTTGACCTTTTAGTAGACCCCCTCCCATGCTCCTGCTCTCCAAGTCTGAAGACATCTTCTGTAGCTGGTGGGGATGATCGGAAAGAGCAAATTCCGTTCCGCCGGAATTCGCGGATTCCGCCAGCGCTGAATTCCGACGCTATGAAAATTCCCGCTGATTTTTGCGGAATTCCGGCGGAAAAATTAAAATAATCGCAAATGGAACCTTGTTTATGCTATATGGTAGCCCATAGACCCTATTAACTGTTTCCTTGGTCCTTTTTCTCCTCCCTTCCTTCCCTTCCTTCCGGGAGGAGGGTCTCGTCTTCCAGGGAATTGTAGGATTTCAAAAGCCAGCTTACATACCTTGGACGGGAATTGAACCCAGGTCTAGTGCTTGGTATGTTTGGTAGGTAGCTCTCTTCACCACTATACCACCACCAACACTACATGCTGAAGCCAGCCTAGCATGTACCATTGTGATATATCCAAGAGAAAAATAAGCTTGCTTAGGGATTTGTAGGATTATACATTGGCCAGGCCCAGGAATTTAACCCAGGCCTACTGCTCTGTAGGCTGCTATCCTAACCATTATACCACCAACACAACACACTACAATGCTACATGCTGAAGCCAGCCTAGCATGTACCATTGTGATATACCCAAGAGAAAAATGAGCTCTCTCTTCTCTCTCTCTCTCTCTCTCTCTCTCTCTCTCTCTAGGACTTGATGCCATTGAACTGAATTTTAAGCTAATCAAACTATTTATAACGAAACCGCTATGCTATTTTGCCTCTAAGTACCAAAACGCTTTCCAATGCACCTTTTCCCAGAGGGATACATAGGATGCATCCTATTAGTCAATCGGATGCTCAGGATCCGCTTAGCGACTTGATTAGTCGAGGGGATCCATGTCCCGACTTGATTGATTTTTTTACATGTGTTCCACCGCACTCTGGATTAAATAGCAATAGAAGCAGTGCCGATTGTCTCCCTCTCCTCTCCTTTAATGCATTGCAACTGCTAATCAATCAGAGCACGCTATCAATACCAGAAGTGTGGATGAAGAGGTGTGCGTTATATGCTATATCCTTCCAAATTCAGCGCAAATATTGTAGTGCCGACGCTTTTCTTCTTCTGTCACAGCAAGGGGTACTCTACAACCAAGTTATTAAACGTCTCAGGAACTGGACCCTCTACCCTAATCAAGCCTGATGTCATAGGAATTGTCATAATCTGAGGAATATTAATCTGTTATCAGCGCAAATGTGGCATTTATCGGTTTTGAATTACAGCGTTTTATAAGTTTAAACCTAAATCTCTCTCCAAGGGAATGAACTGACATTGGTTTGTAATTCAGAGGGGGCAGGCGTTGCCACACCCCCAAACCAGCTTCCTCAAAAGCACATTGCCTGTGTACCATCACCTGATCAAGCCAGGCAGAGGACCACGTGGCTGGCGGCCACTTTCCTGAACTGAAGCAAAGGACATTTTCCACGTGCTCAGATTTTCCCAGAAAGGACATATTTCCACATGAACTGAAGTATCCGTATTTTCTTCCATTTTTATTTCATACTTTGCTATTATTTGTCTCTAATTGTTGATTTTAACAATTTTCTGTATATATGAATTATTTATATTGCATTTGTAATAAACAACGCTAACGTCATTTATTTGTTCAGCTATCCTATTATTCAGCCACACAAAAACTGAACCCTGGCTTCTGAAGAGTCGCTACTATTGTTGATAGCTAGATAAAATAGAGTGTGTTTAACCGTTTTCTATTTGCAGGTCTAGAGTCAGCCAGTCAGTGGGCTCCTCTGTCCCATGGAAACAGTGGTGGTGGCAGTTATACCCTGAAATAGTGTGTAATTTGTATTACCGTAACTCACAGGCTCACTTCTAGTCGGTCTGCTGCCAAAATCCCAGTGGTTTCTGCGCACCGATTGCGACCGCAGATTGCATGGTCTGTGTGCTGAAACCGATTGGGAGGCATTGTGCGGTCCGGCCACTAGGGGCCCTGTGACAGGGGGTTTATTATTTTTAATGTTAGATAGTAAATAAGCAACTATTCAAAAGTGGGAAATTGTGGATCAATCATATCTGTTTTTATGACAGATTTATACGATCCACTAGACTGTGAAATCCCACCTTGATTTGTATAGTATATAACAACCTTTATAAGAGTTTTACGGTATATTAATAAAAGTTACGTTTTAGCAACTAACTTCTATTAGAGAGGATCATCTTTGTGTTTCGTTAAAGAATCAGATTGCGTGTTTACATATCCTCAGCCTGTGCACTGATCTGGTGACAAGCTGTATTATGCAATGGAGAGGGATGGGGAGCAGGAAACCCCTGTTAAGCAATGCAGTAGGAATCGTGAGAAGGTCTAATGAATCCATGACAGGGGCTCCTCTAGCCATTTTGTCACTCCAGGCAAGAAAACCTGTGGGCCCCCCACAAAAATAGTCATAATGCAGCAGCGTTTCACCCAAAAATAAGCGTAATGCAACAGCGTTTCACCAGAAAATAATCGTAATGTGGCAGCGTTTCACCAGAAAATAATCATAATGCGGCAATGTTTCACCAGAAAATAATCATAATGCGGCAGTGTTTCACCAGAAATTACACTTATTGTGGCAGCGTTTCACTACAAAAATACACATAAATGCAGCAGCGTTTTACCAGAAAATACACAATGCGGGCAGTGTTTCACCAGAAAATACACATAGGCAGGGCTCCACTTTTATGAGGCACACAGGGGGACCGAATGAGACACAAAGGAGGACAGAAGGAGATACACAGAGGGGAAGCGGGAGGTACAGGGGGACAGAAGGTGGCATACGGGGACAGAAGGAGGCACAAAGTGGGGCATAAGGAGGCACAATGGGGGACAGATTGAGGCACAAAGGGGGAAAAAAAGGAGGCCCAGGAGGAAAGAAGGAGGCACAAAGAAGGGCAGAAGGAGGCACAGTGAGACAGTAGGAGGCAAAAAGGGAACAGAAGGAGGACAGACAGAGCCACAGGGAGTCAGAAGAAGGCACAAAGGGGCACAAAAGGAGGCACAGGGGGACAGAGAAAGGCGCAGGGGACAGAGGTTGCACATGGGGACTGAAGCGGCACATAGAGACAGAATGAGGCACAAAGGAAGATGGAAGGAGGCACATGAGGACAGGAGGAGGCAGAGTGGCACTGAAGGAGGAACAGGCTGGCAGAGGTAGCACAAGGGGACAAAGAAAGGCACAGCGGACATAAAAAAGCACAGGGGGACAGAAGGAGGCACAAAGTGGCACAGGGGGACTGAAGGAGTCACATGGAGACAGAAGGAGGCACAAAGGGAGACAGGAGGCATAAAGGGAAACAGAAGGACAAAAGGGGATCAGACATGGCACAAGGGACTGAAGGAGGCACAAGGAGACAGAAGGAGGCACAAAAGGGGAAAAAATGATGCACAAGGCACAGAGGGACACAGTGGCAGCTGCCTGCAACTTACGCTAAGCAGATGCAGCAGAAGAAAGTAATAGAACACCCATTGGGGCGGGGCTTAGTCAGAGGAAGGGCTTTGTTCAGGGGGCAGAACTTAATCCAGCAACATGGCGCCCCCAGGACCAATGGCACTCTAGGCAATGACCTATAATGCCTACGCCTAAAAGCGCCTGTGATCCGTGATGTTCCAGATAATGTGGTGGGTGCTTACATAGACATGAGAACATAATGAATATTTCAAATGTTTTGGGTCTCAAATATTTCAAGATTTCAGGAAGCTGTTGGAGTGGAATTTTGAACAAAGACAGAATGAAAGGCTAGAGTATTAAGGATGAGATCTCGTATAAAACCTCAAGCAGGGGCATAGCTAGAAATCACTGGGCCCCATAGTAAAATTTTGGTTGGGCCTCTACCCTCCATATAGTTTTCCCTGGTAGAGTAGTGGTCCTCCTCATATAGTGTTTCTGGTTGTTTATGCGTCTCCCTCCCATTTATTATATGCCATTAGTCTAGTGTTCGCCCTCCCCCCTATAATTATCTGGACCCTTGCGGTCCCCCCTTCTTATATTATTTTCCCTGGTGGTCTAGTAGCCACCCCATGTAGCTTTCCCTGGTAGTTTACTGATCTCAATCTCCCTTCTTATATACCACGAACCCTGATGTTCTAGGGAAGGGGTGGTCAAACTTTTTGACTCGTGGGCCACGACGAGTTCTTAAGTTTAACAGATGGGCCAGACCAAGAGCAGATGGATGGAGTGTTTGGATGGAGGTAAGCTCGCCTACCCTGGTAGTGCCCTGTGAATGGACAATCATCCCATATGTATGGATTCAGTGGCCACATCACACTTACCAACCCTTTGGCAGGTCCAGCGGAGGTCGTGCTCTCGTGTAGGGATAAGGAGGTTGGCCGAGGTCTCGACATCCATGTATGTCTGAAGTGTTGCCAGGTCCCCCGTGAAGATGGCTTGATGGAAGAGGAGGTCCGTGCAGAGTTCGGGTGGATGATGTCGAGTCTTCAAAGGACGCTGCTCCTTCACAAAGGGCCTTGGGCCGGCCCGGCTCAGTTTCTTCCTGATCTCCCACCTCTGCAGCTCCTCTGCATCTAACTGAAGCGAGCGTAAGGCTCCGCTCGAGAAGGGGAAAGAGAAGCCTGACATTCTGCGGCTCCCCAACACCTGCAAATAAACACAGAATCCCCATGATGCACCTCCCAGCTTAGCTAAAGCCTGCTACACACATCCAATTTTGATTTGCCAATGACTGCCCAACTTTACCACTTCCATTTAGCATGAGAACTTGCCTACACAATCTGTTCATAGTATTCAATATCTGTTGGCCCTCATGCTACATGGAGGTGGTAAAATTGGTCAGTGATCGGCCATCCAATATTGCATGTGTGTATGCACGCTTACTGTCCAGAGAGTTGGAAAATGTATGTGCGGCATGTGACACTAAGAGAGGACAGTTGTCACACTGCGTCCCAATCACTGTTCACACCTATTACTATAAAAACTATCCCTGTGCTTACATCACTAGGCACTGTCTCCCTTCACTTCTTGTCAGTATCTTGCCACAATTATAACTACTACACCTTGAACTCCTTATAATTCACACCTGTCACAATTACACTGTCACATTCATCTTGCCTCCATCGTGGTGTTCCCATGACTATTACTGGCTGTGGCCATTACCCTGTCACACTTGTGGTATCCCCATAACCATTATCAACTATCATTATGGAATACCTAAGTATTTCGGGGTGAACCAAAACCACTAGGAAGGTATAGGGGACTAAAAGAGACTGAAAAGCACTCTTACTAAAAAAAAAAAAACAACGCTCAGTGTAATTTGCCTTCTTAAAACAGAAGGGATTTGCAATAATTCAGCCTTAAAGAGGAACTCCAGTGAAAATAATGTAATAAAAAAGTGCGTCATTTTTACAATAATTATGGATAAATGATTTAGTCAGTGTTTGCCCATTGTAAAAATCTTTTAAATCCCTGATTTACATTCTGACATTTATTACATGGTGACATTTTTACTGTTGGCAGGTGATGTAGCTGCTTTTTTGGCAGTTGGAAACAGCTGTAAACAGCTATTTCCCACAATGCAACAAGGTTCACAGACAGGAAACTGCCAGGAGTACCACGGTCCTCAGAGTTTCTTGTGGGAGGGGTTTCACCACAATATCAGTCATACAGCGCCCCCTTATGGTCTGTTTGTGAAAAGTCTCATGTAAAAGGGGGTAGCAGCTACTGATTGGGATAAAGTTCAATTCTTGGTCGGAGTTTCTCTTTAAGTGAACATCTCTGGTTACCCACAATGCACCGCTACTGAATATGCAAATTATCTCTTTATGCCCCTGAAGCAGTGGTTCTAGATGTAATCCTGGCTTGAGGGGCATAAATAGATAATTTGCATATTCAGTAGCAGTGCCTTGTGGGTAACCACAGATGTTCACTTACAGAGAATCTGTGTAAAAAAAAAAATGCCCTTGGGGGGTACTCACCTCCGTAGGGGGAAGCCTCTGTATCCTCTCAAGGCTTCCCCCGTCCTCCCCTGTCCCACGGTGGTCTCGCTCGAGGTCCACGAATGCCAGCCATGTAAATATTTACCTTCCCGGCTCCAGCTCCGGCGCAGTAGCAGGTCTTGGCTCGAAAATAGGCGGAAATAGCTGATCCCAGTCAGAGTACTGCGCAGTAGAGCGGACCCGACTGGGATTGGCGCCTGCGCAGTAGAGTGGACCTGACTGGGATGGGCTATATCCGAGTGGAGAGCTGCAACAGCGCCCCCGCTGGAACAGGGAAAGGTAAATATTGCACAGCCTGACAAATTGTCGGCTGTGCATTCCATGGGCTGCAGCGAGACCGCGTGGGACAGAGGAGGATGGTGGAAGCCTCGATAGGACCCAGAGGCTTCCCCCTACTGAGGTGAGTACCCCCCAGGTGCATTTTTTTTTTTTAGTACAGAGTCTCTTTAAGGCTGAATTATCTCCAATACCTTCTGTTTTAACCACTTTACCCCCACGCGTACGGATTTCTCCGCCCCTTTTTTCCCTCCTAAAAAACCAGGGACGGAGAAATCCGTACCTTCCGCGCTACCGCCGCTGTCCGCGCTCCCGCCGCTCGTGCGCGCGCACCCGCCGCTCGTGCACGCCGCCGCCCGCTCGCCCGGAGATCAATGAACGGGAAAATCCATTCCCGTTCGTTGATCTAAGCCCCCGCAATGATCTGCTGCTTCTTTCAGAAACAGCGAGATCATTGTGAGTCTCCCAGCCTCCTACTGCTTCCTGTAAGCGTCCTTCCGGACGCTTACAGGTCGCATGTAAACAAACACTCTGTGGCCATCTTGTGGCCAAATAGTAAACTACACCCTAAAAGCATTTTACATATACAAACATTACATTTACACAATAAATTAACTCATTACCTCCCACACTCCCCAATTTTATTTTATTTTTTTTGTAATTAAAAAAAAAAAAAAAAATACAATAAAAAAAAACCATAAATAGTTACCCTAGGGACTGAACTTTTTAAATATTGATGTCAAGAGGGTATAACACTGTTACTTTATAAACTGCGGGCTTGTAATTAGGGATGGATGCAAAACTGAAAAAAATGCACCTTTATTTCCAAATAAAATATTGTCGCCAAACATTGTGATAGGGACATAATTTAAATGGTTTTATAACCGGGACAAATGGGTTAATACATTTCATGGGTTTTAATTACAGTAGCATGCTTTATTTAAAAACTATAATGGCCGAAAACTGAAAAATAATTTTTTTCCCACATTTTTTCCTATTTCCCCATTAAAACACATTTAGAATAAAATAATTCTTGGCATAATGTCCCACCTAAAGAAAGCCTAATTGGTGGCGAAAAAAACAAGATATAGTTTATTTCATTGGGATAAGTAATAATAAAGTTATAGACGAATGAATGGAAGGAGCGCTGAAAGGTGAAAATTGCTCTGGTGGTCAGGGGGTAAAACCCCTCAGTGGTGAAGTGGTTAAGAAGGCAAATCACACCAACTATCATTATTACATTGTGACAATCATACTCCACCTGCATCACAATCATACCTCCTGACATTTTGAGTTAAGAGGGACACTTTAAGACACGCCCATACCACACCTCCAACCACGCCCCCACCACACCGGCCATGCATATCACAAAAAGCCCATAATGAAAAGATGTAGTTTTATCATGTAAACCACACTGGTCCCTTCTATCAACAGTAGTTTTGCTTGATTTTAATGTTCTAAAATAAAAGCTATATCAATTTAAAGCCAATGTAACCCCGCTGCTAAAAAAAAAGAAATACAGATACTTACCTAAGTAGAGGGAAGGCTCTAGGACAGGCATGGGCAAACTTGGCCCTCCAGCTGTTAAGGAACTACAAGTCCCACAATGCATTGCAGGAGTCTTACAGCCACAGTCCTGACTCATAAAGGCAAATGCATTGTGGGACTTGTAGTTCCGTAACAGCTGGAGGGACGAGTTTTCCCATGCCTGCTCTAGGTCCTAACGAGCCTTCCCTCTCCTCTCCCGGAGCCCTCCGTGCAGCGCTGGCTCCCCCTTTCAAATCCCAGCTGCGGGGACTTCGGAAGTCTTTGGGAGCCGAGTCCTCCTGAAGACAGGCGGCTCCATACTGCGCAGGCGCGATTGCACAATACAGGGCGCTCACGCGTGCGTAGTGTAGAGCGGCCCGTCTTTGGGAGGACTCGGGCTCCCGAAGACTTTCCGAAGCCACCTTCGCCGGCGGAAGGAGCAGTATTTGACCAATTTAGTCAAATACTGCTCCCGGGGACAGCGCAGCACCGCGGGCCCCGGGAGAGAAGAGGGAAGGCTCATTAGGACCTACAGCCTTCCCTTTCCTTCGGTAAGTATCTGGGTTCTTTTTTTCAGCAGCGGGGTTACATTGGCTTTAATTGATGGGCATAAAGTTAAAGTGAACCTCCGGACTAAAAATCTACTCAGCAGCACTGAAAAGGCTTGGTGTTTCTTTAACAGTTTCACAGCATCAGAACTTTTTCTTACCCAAGCCTCATTTTTAGCTGCACAGAAGAAAACTGCCCGGGCATTTTTCCCCTGATGCTGTGCAAAGCATGACGGGCTTTCTGATGTTGTTCTCGTTCTGCTGTTTTGGTGCAATTTTTAATTTTTTTTTATTTTGAATTTGACATTTGAAGCCTAGCGTGTGCAGCTGGGAGGGGTGATCAGGACACAGGATAGTTGGAACTGTGTCTCCTGCTCCCTGTCACCTCCTTTCAACCAAAAAGATGGCTGCCCCCATGACAAAGATGGCTGCCCCCTTGAAATCACAAACATTTGCCTGTTCTTTTAAAACAGGGTGGGTAAGAGATTATATTACCTATCTATTTTAATTAACATAACTAATGTACCTTAATGACAGTATGTTTGTTTAGGCTTTAAGAGTCCGTTAAATACATTTTCAGTAGTAGAAAAATACATATATTAATATAGATCTGTAGCTGAGTCCTGAAAGAGGGAAAATGAGGAAGAAAGAGGAACAGAGGGATTTGGTTCCAAAAGAGGGACTGTCCCTCTGAAAGAGGGACAGTTGGGAGCCATGGTCACCAGTGGTGTAACAATAGGGGGTGCAGAGGTAGCGACCACACTAGGGCCCCTCCTTCAACCGCTTTATTATCTCTTTATTGGTGCTAAGCTGGTAATTATCACTTCTATATGCGCTGTGATTAGTTGTAACCATTAATAGACTGTTCTCCTCCCCAGTCTACACCTCTCACACTGCAGTTGTCCGTGGCAGGTGTTGGTATTCCATAGAACGCTTGAAGGGCCCCAAAGCACCTAAGCTACGCCACTGATGATCACTTTGCACAAATCACTAGCACTATAGCACACTCACTCTGCACACCTCCCCCCCCCCCCCCCCCCCCATGCACACCCATCACTATAACACCGCCGCCACACCTTGTCTGTGTTACTCAGCTGTCGGTGTCACACTTCAGCTCTTGCTGCCTCAGTGCCGTGTTTGTTGTCCCCTCAGTGTGACATCACACAGCTCCTGCCATGCTGCGACTCAATCCGCTCCAGCACCTCTGTCACTCCAGTTATAAATATCTCCGGAATGTCCTGTGTCATGTTCTGCGCCTGCAGACCACAATGATCTGCTGTCACACAGGGATGGGTCAGAGGGAAACATCATTATACAGCTTATTTACAACAAATCAAGGGACAAGGAGGACTCATTCAAAGCGGACCTGAACTCAGAACTTCCTCTGTGCTCTAAAAGATAAGCAACAGCATAATAGCCTTTAAAGAAAAAAATGTCTTTACAGCTGATACGAATCCTGCAATAAATCTGCAGTGTGTCTACTTCCTGCTTTCATGGAAGCAGACATGGGGTTAACATGCTGTGTTTACCAATTAGAGACACACAGCTGAGAGATCAAACTATACTGGTGATTAGTCACAGATGAGGGGGGGGGGGGGGGGGGGGAGATTAGACAGGCTAAATTCTCTGAATACATACAGGGTGCATTTCTCTATCTTGTCCTGTGCAAGAGTTCAGGTCCACTTTATAAACCTGATGAGAGAGGGATATGGCGGCTGACATATTTAATTTTAAACAATACCAGTTGCCTGGCTGTCCTGCTGATCCTCTGCCTCTAATACGTATAGCCATAGCCCCTGAACAAGCATGCAGATCAGATGTTTTACTGACGTGTGACTGGATGTGCCTTATGCTTGTTTCAGGTGTGATTCATACACTACTGATTCATGCACGATCAACAGGGCAGCCGGGCAACTGGTATTGTTTAAAAGGAAATAAAAATGGCAGCCTCCATGTACCTCTCAATTCAGGAGTACCTTAAAGGATATCCAAAGTGACATGTGATATGATGAGATAGATATGTGTATGTACAGTGCCTAGTACACAAATAACGATGCTGTGTTCCTTTTTTTCTCTCTGCCTGAAGGAGTTAAATATCAGGTATGTAAGTGGCTGACTCAGTCATGACTCAGACAGGAAGTGACTACAGTGTGACCCTCACTGATAAGAAATTCCAACTATAAAACACTTTCCAAGCAGAAAATGGCTTCTGAGAGCAAGAAAGGGGTAAAAAAGGGGAATTTCTTATCAGTGAGGGTCACACTGTAGTCACTTCCTGTCTGAGTCAGGACTGAGTCAGCCACTTACATACCTGATATTTAACTCTTTCAGGCAGAGAAAGGAAAAAAGGAACACAGCCTAGTGATTTGTGTGCTTGGCACTGTACATACACATGTCTATTTCATCATGACACACATCAGTTCGGATATCCTTTAAGCATTCAAATTAATGTGAAAATCACTGGTTTTCACACTAAGGATTTTACCAGGGGTGGGGTGAGGGGAAAAATCACCACAGCACAGCCCTGATCCTGAAAATGAAGCCTGCTTGGGTGAGTCTGTAAGTGCAGAGTGATCAGCCCAAAGACATGGTCATTTCTTGTGGCTTTGTCGGATACGATTTCTGAGCAAACACATTCCAGAAATGTAGTGGTTCTGTTCCTGAAAAGCCTGAGTTGTTTCACTGTTGCAAAATTCTTCCTGTTCATAAATGCTCCTACTACTAACTCTATCTGCAATACTCTGAGTTGCCACCAGAGGCCATCTGAACACAGTTTTACCTGGTAGCTAGATCTCCAATGGTATCCACTTATAATTTTTACTTTTTACTGTGAACAGCCCCATAACTGATTGGTAAGTGAGCTTACCTGCAGAATTATTCTGCAACACAGCTGAGCACTGTGAATTAGGCCTGAACTTTCCAGTCTAGCAGATTATTTTTGAAAATGATCTTAAAAAATATGACACAAGAGGATGGGAGCCTGGCCCACCAAGCTAGCAAACTGAAGCCTTGTACACACACAGGACTAACATTGCCTGGCATTGAGGCAACATCCCTTAGGTGACATTTTATGGACTGAGGCTGTGTAGACACATCAGACCAAAGGCTACCGACATGTCACTACGGTGGGCGGCTGAGATGCGGCGCATGACAGAGGGGGCGGAGCCTGAGCAAAAGTAATTAGGTAGGGCAGCGTTTGGGCGACATGACCGGCATGTCCAGCAAGCCATACACACGTTGCTCAGCAGAGGTGGTCTTTGGCAGCCACCAAGGCTAATTTTAAGGGCTGGCACTAACTTTAATAGAGGCAGCGGTGTACAGCAGATGAATCAAACATCACAAAAACACATGTCCGTGCAGTAATGTGGTACTTATCGTGCTCTGCTGGAATGGGGAGGGAGCTGTGGGCGCCAGAGGGTGCACGGCCTATCTTGTACCCTGGCCAGCAGACAGAACAAGTTAAGACGTAAGGATGTTGCCCTCTTACCACTGATTTTACGTACAGTGTACTTCAGACAAGCTGAGCTGTTCATCTCTGCAACCAACATTACATTGCCTAAACAAACACCTCTCACCCAGCTCCAGATGTCTCATCATCGCAACGATGTTTAGAAACAATTTTCTGCCTCATTTCATCCAAAATGGATTTTAAATATCATTTAGATAAACAATTTGTGGAACGCTGACGCAAACAGGCTGAACGTCTTAGTGAAATTTGTGATGGCCCTCATGGGAGTGGTGAACAACTGGATCCCCTGACAACATGCAAATCCTTATGGCGGCTTACTGCAGTTTATTCATTAGGCTACTTCTAAGGGACTTTCTGCTGGATACTCTCTGTAGAACTTTCCCTGTACAACAGGAATACTTCCAATAAGGTAAATAGACTTATTTTAATTACAAGCAACAACAACAAATAACATTTGTAAAGCGCTTTTCTCCCGTGGGACTCACAGCGCATAAGCATGGCTCCGACCATCGTGGTACAGAGGAAGAATTTTATAAGTCTGGAAATGCCAGGCTAAACAGGTGGCTTTTCAGTCTGGATTTGAATAGCTCCAGGGATGGTGCTGTCTTTACTGGGTGTGGCAGGGAGTTCCAAAGAGTAGGGGCAGCATGACAGAAGGCTCTATCTCCAGATTTTTTTTTGAGGTGCACTCTGGGAGTGACCAAGTTTATAGAACTTACTGATCTGAGGTTGTGAGAGGTGTGGTGCAGCTTCAGCAGGTCCTTCATGTATCCAGGGCCCAGATTGTGCAGGGATTTGAATGTCAGCAGTCCAATCTTGAAGAGTATTCTCCATTCTACTGGTAGCCAGTGCAGTGAGCGAAGGATCGGTGTAATGTGACAGTGGCGAGGCTGGTTTGTTAGCAATCTGGCAGCAGCATTCGGCACTAATTGCAGGCAATGCAGGTCCTTTTTGGGGAGGCCAGCATAAAGGGCATTGCAGTAGTCCAGCCATGATGTGAAGGCGTGGACTAGGGTTGGAAGATCCTCTGGGGGAATCAGATGTTTAATCTTTGCAATGTTCTTCAGATGGAAGTAGGAAGATTTAACTACAGATGAAATTTGGTTTCTGAAACTCAATTTCCCATCGATTAGTACGCCAAGGCTGTGCACAAGGTTGGAACTGTTTATGTCTGAATTCCCAATCCTGATTGGTGTTGCTTTAGGATAGAGCTGTTTTGATGGTGACATTACCATCTCCTCTGGACTAAAAACCAACACCTCCAATTGGGCAGGCCCACCAGTTCAGCTCCAGATCTGCTACTTCTTCAGATCTGAATCACATAAATCATTGCCGGAGAGTAGACCTCAGGTTCCACTATTTGACCTGCTGGGTTGAAGAGCTCTTTGGAACAACTCAAGTTCCTGAGTGGCTCTGAGGTCAAGGGCATCCCTACTGCGCATGAATGGACCAGACTTGCACATGCTCAGTAGAGATGGACTCATTCTTGCAACTATTTGAGGTAACAAATAGTTCAGAATAGCTCTTTGACCTGCTGGGTTGAAAAACTAAACAGGATACTGCTAGAATGATAGGCCGGCCAGAAGAACGTGAATTGAGGTCCATCACTTTATGTCAAGCTAAGAGCACACGTTAGAGGACACTGGATAAAACAAAGGACAGTCTCAGCTGAGTAGGAAAGCCGTCTCAGGTTTTTCTACTTACCTACCTGGGGATTCCTCCAGCCTCCCTTGAGGCCGCTCTGTCTCTTGCCGTCTCCCCAGGCTGCTCCTGTCCCCCACTGGATGACAGTACTCTGGCAGAGTTGTGCTTTGCCGGGCGAGCTCATGAGGTCGAACGCGACTGGGGTGCAAGTACAGCCAGGTCATGCATGCGGGACTAAGCGCGACTTGGCCAGAGTACCGGGCCATCCACCCTGGGACAGGAGTGGCCTGGGGAGACAGAGAGGGACCGAGCAGCCTCAAAGCCCCAGAAAAGTGTAAAACCTGAGACTGTCGTCTCAGGTACACTATAAGATGAGGTGAGCAACAGACAAAACATCCTTATCCGATGTCTAAATACCCCAAAACAGAGAGTGGACACTGCAAAAAGTCTCTAAGAGGACACTAGGGGTAGAAGATGGGCCAACAACCTGCAAATGCAATAAAGGACCAAGTAAAGCAAAACCAAAGGAGGAAAAACAAAAAACAAAAAACCTCATCTGTCCAAGTTCAAGCAGAAAGTAAAAAAAAAAAAAATCACTGTCCTGAACCTGCACATATCTCAGTTGATCCAAGCAGGGCCGGTTCAAGTAACAATGGGGCCCTAGGGCAAAATTAGCCCGGGGGCCCCCCAACAGACACCCCCCGACCAAAAAGCGTCATTAGAAACCCTTTGTTGCAGCGAAACTTCCCTCCTGGGCCCCTGAGCTGGCTGCTGACCCTCCCCCAATCACCTCCCAACTTAACAGACTTTGCAGAGTCCCTGGGGAGCAACAGTTAAGATGGGGAGGGACATGTTGGGGGCCCCTACAGGCTCTGGGGCCCTGGATCCATGGAAAGCTAAAAAAGGTACAAGCTTGGCCAAATTAGCAGAAAAAAAACCATCCAGACTCGATGGCAGTCAGGTAATTCCTTGGGGAGTTGATCCAGGGATTTATCTAATAATTACAACCTTGGTTATCCAATGCAAGGAAAGCATCCAAGCCCTCTTTACATGCAGTTTGCCATAACTACTCCCTGATAGAAGATATTCAAGATTTTTACCACGTATACTGTAAATAACCACTTCCTAAATAAATGGCAAAAACGGTTTCCCTCCATACGCAGATCATGTTCCCTCATCCTTTGTATAACCCTAAGGGCAAAAAGCTGTACTGATGGTCTGTCAAGCTTTTGTATAGCCCCCAATGTATTTATACGTTAACATCACCTTCTTTATACGTTAATGTCACCTTCTCAGGCGCACACGCACTCTCTCCCCCAAGCTAAATAAGTAAGGTTGGCCTCCTGTCTTGGTGAACGAGACCTTCCGTTCCAGATTTAGTTGCTCATTTTTGTACCTGTTCTAGAAGGTCAATATTCTTTTTAAAGTGTGGTGACGAAAACTGTATTCCATACTCCAGATGTGGCCTCACAAGCGATTTATACAGAAGGGAGTAAGTATACTAGCATTTTCATACTTTTGTTTGCCAGTATTCTCAAGTCTGATGTTCTCCAAGTTTGATGTTCCCAGCTGTAAGCAATTTTAAGATGATGATCTACCACTGGCCCATCCAAGGTGCATGACTTTACATTTATCAACACTAAAATTTCATCTGCCATGTGCCTGCCCATATGGCCATGTTAGCAAGATCCTGTAGTAATGTCACTCTACTAAATAAAAAATGGATAAGAACTGGACCTAGTACTGACCCTTGCGGGACCCCACTGCTAAGTTTCCCATTTTGAGGATGTTCTGTTTACAGTTTAATCTTGTTATAGGACCTGAGGAAGGAGTTTACTAGAACGAGATTCTACTGTACCACCATTCTGCCTTTTGTCCCTTAACCAGTTCTCCATCCACACACATTTTCTACTAGTCCCTGTAGCCTCATCTTCTGCACCGGGCTATTGTGGGGAACAGTCAAAGGCCTTGGCAAAATCCAAGTGAACTACATCCATGGTTTCTTCAAAAAATCTAAAGTTTTATTCACCACTTCATAAAAGCTGAACAGGTTTGTAAGACAGGAACTATCCTTTGTACAGCCATACTGTCGATACAAATTAAATATCACAAATGCTTGCAGCTATCCATAGCAAACAGTGCAGCACGTTGGAGATAGTGTAGCCTGCTGCATATTCGTTTAGTATAGAGCTGCACACGTATTAAACCTGCTATGCAGTTCTCCCACATATGCCAAATATAGAATGTCAATGTAGGAAAGAAACAATAAGACTTAGAAAGCCTGGAGCTGGTGAAATCATGTCAGTTCTATTCATGTGCGAGTTCCAAGTGCACAGCAACAGGAATAGCTTGTCGCCAGTTGGGGGAACAACCAGCATCAGGAGGGTAAAGATTCAGCCATCTAGGCCACCATGAGCTTAAAAAGTAGGATACAACTCTGACATAATGATTAAACATTTGTTTTCCTACTTTGTATTACAGTTATACTGTATTTGCTTTTGTGCACAAGTAATATTGTCGGTTTACAAATTCCCAAAGAAAAGTTTATCTGCTCTGAAAGCTTCCATTGCATTTTACTGCATAGCTGCTGTATTTATATATTAAATCTATCTAGTGATCACTTCTCAGCTCTTTACACTCCACGGCTCAGTTTTGGCAGTTTGCCAACGTTTACAAAAATTGTATCAGACAATTGTATGTAAACAAAAGATGTTATCACCTCTTTGGATGTGGCCAGAAGCTGCCCACTGAAGCTTTCCACTGAAGAATTAAAGCGGAATATAACCCTGAATTTCAACTTTGCTCTAAAACATTATTTACAGTATATTATATGCAACCAGCATTTTTTTTTTTACTAGACCAGCATTGGAAGGGTTACACACAGCTTTAAAGTTCCTGGAGATTTCTGCAGACGCATCCGAAGCTGACAAAGATACATTTTGTTTACATAAATGTATCTAAGTGTTGAATGTGACTCATCTCTCTCAGGAGCTGGAGGACAGCCAAAGAGTGTAACATTTCTCAATAGATACATATAACTAAATAGAATGTAACAATCTGAACTTCTGCATATCTCTCCCGGAACCTTAAACCTCTGTGTTTAACCCTTCCAATGCTGGTCTAGTAAAAAAAAAAAATGCTTTTTGCATATAATATGCTGTAAATAATGTTTTAGAGCAAAGTTGAAATGCAGGGTTATATTCCGCTTTAAGTGCTGTGTTTAACTGTTTAAATGCTGTTCTGCTACAATTTTTCTGGTAGTAGATTTTATGCTGTAAACCTTTTGGAACAAAAAGGAACTGTTGAGCTTCATACCACTTTCATTCAATTGCTTTTCCCCTCCCCCACTTTAGGGGTGTTTTAACAAATTCCTTTCCTTTGCGATGTCCACCTTCAACCAACAGGAGGATTGGATTTATTGAGAAATATCTACAAAAGCTTCCAGACAGTCTCCGCAGCCAAGAAATTACCGAAACAAGTTTCTCTCTTTATTTTAGCTTTCCCGTTACAGATAAATAAATTTGCTTTAAAAAACAAAAGAAAAAAAAAACAAAAATAAAGAAAAAACAGTGTAAGTCGGGATCATAGGATAAGAGCGTAGAAGGAAGTAAAGACGTCCCCACGCCCACCGCAGCTGGAAGCTGCACGCTATCCGCGTCCTTTCCTGAGACGTCCCTGTAGCGGCAGCCTCCCCCCCCTCGCTGCCCCGCGACTAAACGTCCTAATCTGCCGACATTTAAGGGAGTCTACAGAGAGCAATGGACGCAGTTCAGGCGATGACTAGAGTGACATTTTATTAGCCAGAGATTTCTCAAAGAGGCTGAGGGATTGTGGGGAACTATTTGCTCGCTGTGCGCTTGGCTCAGTTGCCTCGACGTTGCGGTTCGTCGTCAGTCAGTCTGGATTTCAGATGTTGTTTATAGGACAGGATGTCTCCTTTCCACTTCGTCACGGCTTGCTTCTCGCACACCCAGATCTCCTGAGCCACCTGTGTGGACCAATCAGAAAACAAACAGGAAATGAGAGCCTTATACAGCTGAGTCCTTGGTGTCCGGCACCGGTGGTGATCACCTGATGCTGGAATATGTGTGCTTTCTTAAGCAACTGGCATAAAAAGCACAAACCTTCCCCCAGGTGCAGGCAGAATACTCATCGAGCCTCCACCGATCTCCTACATTACCTCGCGGGTATCTAGCGGCTTTCTGTGCACAGAAGCTGGATTGTCAGCTGACAGATAATGGGTCATGTGACATGCAGACTTGTGTGCATGGACACCGGAAGCTGCTAGGAGCCCACAAGGTGATGCAGGACGTGAGTGGAGGTTCGGTGGAGACTGGGTGAGTATTTTATGGCCGGTAAACACCCACCCCCCCAAGAACACTGCAAGAAAAAAAAAAGGGAAGGGTCCCCATTATCCATCAGAAATGCCAGTTAGCTGAGACTTCCGGTTGCCTGAATCCCAGATAACGGGGATTCCGAGTAGATAAGGATGGTCCGCACCGATGTCTCCACAATCAAAAAGTTATTCTGGACATATCCTAGTACAATTGAAAGCACATGGCTGACATGTTTCAGACTAAAGGTCCTTAATCATGGGCTAGGATTAAGGACCTTTGCTCTGAAACATGTCAGCCTTGTGCTTTCAATTGTACTAGGATATGTCCAGAATAAACTTTTGATTGTGGAGACATCGGTGAGGACCATCCTTTTCTACTCTGTGTCTACTAGGCCTGGCTGCCTGTGGTCCAGCATTGTCCCACAGTGTACAGTGAAGCTGTAACGCCTGCTTTAACTCCATTAACGGGCCAACACCAGAGGGCGGCGGAGTCCTTACCTGCTGGATCAGCCGGAAATCGTGGCTGACGAGCATCATTCCCCCTTCAAACTCATTGATGGCGTCTGCTAGTGCGTCAATCGTTTCGATGTCCAAGTGATTGGTCGGCTCGTCCAGGAACAGCATGTGCGGGTTCTGCCAGGCCAGCCAAGCGAAGCACACGCGGCACTTCTGTCCATCGGAGAGATTGCGGATCGGACTCACCTGGAGAGAAAAGAGAATTAAGAATCGGGGAGAAGACAGGCGGATTGTCAAATATATAACATTGCATTCTTTCCTTATTTCATTCATTTTTATCTTTCGATTTTCTTTTAGGTCATAGACTCAAAATTACTGCTGAAATGATTAATCAGTTTTTGTATCTTGCTTAAAGTGTAATGATCTGATATTCTCATTTATTCCCATGCTGAGAATGACCTAACCAATAGCTGAAATATTTTAGCAAGCACATTAGCTAATACTTGGCAGAGGTCTCCTAGTAGGACTCCGGTTAGAAAGAGAAACTGAAAGATTACATTCCAGAAATTATTTCAGATGTAATTTGCTATGACATACGCGTATGTTAATTAGCAGGAGGAGTTAGTTTCATTTTCTGTTTAACACTATAAGATAGAGGTAACAACAAGACAGAACTCTATTCTGTTGCTCTGCTACGTAATACGCTCTTAGGAACTGGTATGTATTTCATGCAATATATTTTGGTGGACATTATATGTTAGCAGATATCTTAGCAATAGGCATCTTAACCATATCCTTTTATATGTAATTTTTGTATATTCTCTGTACATTATCACAATACATTATATTTAGTGATAATTCTCTTGTCTGCGTGTTCTAATTATTTCAATATGGGATATACTGAAACAAATCTACATGCAGCTTTCAGTGGCTTAACACCCATTGATATTAACAGTTGGAAGCTGTAACGCTAAATTAGGAGTTGCACTTCTTATCTGTTAGTGATCCTTTATAAAGTATAGGAGCTGGCAGGATCATGTCAACTGGGCCCCGCGATCTGCAGGCGTCTGATGCCGGTGTTAGAGGACACCTGAAGTGAGAGGGATATGGAGGCTATAATATTTATTTCCCTATAAAGTGAACCTGAGGTGAGAGTGATATAGAGGCTGCCATATTTGTTTCCTTTTAAACAATACCAGTTGCCTGGCTGTCCTGCCGATATTTATTGCATTATTAGTGTCTGAATCACATCTGAATCAAGCACGAGGCTATTCCAGCAAACTAGAATCCGAGGTGGGCATATGTGCTCTGCCTCATGACATACCTCCGTGTCCCCGCACCTCCCTCTCTGCCCCCCCCCCCCCCCCCCGAGAAATGCACCCTGTATGTATTTAGAGATTTAGTGCAATTTGATCTTGCAGCTATGTTAGCTCAGGAATCTCAGAGGAGCCAATTTGTAAACACAGGATATTAACCTTCTGTGAAAGCAGGAAGTAGACACTGCAGATTTATTTCCATCCGCTGTAACAAAAATGTTTTTCTTTTAAAAAACGGCTCTAGGTCTGTCATCGCTCCCACATGCCAGCCTGCATGCGCGTGCCCACACCTGCCCGTCCTGCTCCTGTCCCAGCAGACATGCGCAGTAACGCAAACACAGGGACAGGACGCAGAGGCACAGGGGTTTTATTACACAGGATTGCTTATCTTTTAGTGCAGAGGGGAAGTTCTGAGTTCAGGTCTGCTTTCAGTCACAAACATCTGATCTGCATGCTTGTTTAGGGTTTATGGCTAAAAGTATTAGAGACAGACCGCTCCCCTGGACAGCCAGGCAATGTGCATTCATTAATAGGAAGTAAATATGTCAGCCTTCATATTCCGCTCAATTCATGTGTGCTTTAATTATTATCAATCATGTGCCTGAGCGGTGATTTGAGCAGCTGATTAGCTTCTACATAGTAATTAATGGTAGTAGCCAATTTGCTTTAACTTTTGGTCGTCTGGCCCCAGGGTAACGCGGTTAGCTTTTGGCACTTACCGTGAGGGATAGAGAATAGGTGGGGGTGGGGTACCTACAGGGTTGTTAGGGTTAGGCGACAGGTCATAGTTAGGAATGTGCAGCAGAGGGTTACAGTGAGAACAGGTGCCAGGTACTGCATAGTAAAATATCAGTAATCTAAGTTACCAATATTTTACTACGATCGGTGTATCCGCCGCCAACACATGCGCAAAAGGAATTCAAACACGAGAACAGACAGGAGCTAAAAGGAGGAATGGAGAGTA